>NC_092466.1:15000-615000 GCF_047495875.1 Pithys albifrons albifrons | reverse complement strand
CACAATAATGTCTGTTTCAAAAGTCTGGGCACTTGGAAAGGGAAAGGGGCTGCCTTTTATTTGTTTGTTTATTTGCTTATGGGCGAGGTTTATTTGTCTCCTGGGTTTATCCCAGGTATAATCACCCTGTTTGTTGCTATTAGGTGTTATATTTAGCCATGTGTATATGATGGCAAATACACTGTGGGTTCTATTTTCAGTGGTGGCAAATTTCTAAATATCACAGAGTATGAGATGTGCAAGGTTATTGGGAGTCCTGTGTTTTGGGGCAAAGCTGCATCTCTGGGTCTCAGGTGTGTTTGCAGGTGTGTCTGCTCAAAGCCCAGCACTGCAGTGGCAGCTCCTGTGGGGCCTGAACGGGCCTGACCTCGCTCAGCTCTGGGGTGTGTGAGTGAAACGCCAGAGCTCAAAGGACACACTTGCAAGGGACATCAAAAGAAAGATTTTTCTAGCAATAAAAGCCAGAGTAACCATCCCTGTCAGCAGTGCCAGGAGTGTGAGGCTGCAGTGTTTGCTTTCCCTAGGATTAATTTTCTGTGCTGGTAAGTCTATAAACAGACACACCAAGCCCAAACACTGCCCGTGTGTGACCATCCTGCCATGTAGCACACGTGTGCTGTGAGTGTCCAGCACGTGTGCTGTGTGTGTCCAGCACGTGTGCTGTGTGTGTCCAGCATGTCTGCTGTGTGTGTCCAGCATGTGTGCTGTGTGTGTCCAGCACGTGTGCTGTGTGTGTCCAACACGTGTGCTGTGTGTGTCCAGCACGTGTGCTGTGTGTGTCCAACACGTGTGCTGTGTGTGTCCAACACGTGTGCTGTGTGTGTCCGGCACGTGTGCTGTGTGTGTCCAACACGTGTGCTGTGTGTGTCCAGCACGTGTGCTGTGTGTGTCCAGCACGTGTGCTGTGTGTGTCCAGCATGTGTGCTGTGTGTGTCCAACACGTGTGCTGTGTGTGTCCAACACGTGTGCTGTGTGTGTCCGGCACGTGTGCTGTGTGTGTCCAACACGTGTGCTGTGTGTGTCCGGCACGTGTGCTCTGTGTGTCCGGCACGTGTGCTGTGTGTGTCCAGCAAGTGTGCTGTGTGTGTCCAACACGTGTGCTGTGTGTGTCCAACACGTGTGCTGTGTGTGTCCAGCATGTGTGCTGTGTGTGTCCAGCACGTGTGCTGTGTGTGTCCAACACGTGTGCTGTGTGTGTCCAGCATGTCTGCTGTGTGTGTCCAACACGTGTGCTGTGTGTGTCCAGCATGTCTGCTGTGTGTGTCCAGCATGTGTGCTGTGTGTGTCCAGCATGTCTGCTGTGTGTGTCCAACACGTGTGCTGTGTGTGTCCAGCATGTGTGCTCTGTGTGTCCAGCACGTCTGCTGTGTGTGTCCAACACGTGTGCTGTGTGTGTCCAGCACGTGTGCTGTGTGTGTCCAACACGTGTGCTGTGTGTGTCCAACACGTGTGCTGTGTGTGTCCGGTGTGGGAGCTGCCTCACACCGAGCTGTGCGTGCACAACATCACAGAATAATCCAAAAATGATGAGAAGTTGGTACTTTGAGCCTCGAAGCCGCTCCCCCACGTGTGACAGTGGCTGCACTGCAGAGTCTGTGGCCAGTGTGTGCTGTGCCCCAGACCCTCCTCCCTGGGCAGAGACCCCATCCTGGGGCAGGAGCAGCCTGTGCCAGAACAGCCCCCTGCACCACACGGCTGTGCCAGGAATAATAATAACAAAAAGAAGAAGAATGATAATAATGATGATAAAAACATTGTTTTTCTTCAGGAGACCACAAACAAATGGAAAGGCTGGTACATTTAGAACCAATAAAAGAAATGTTCTCCTCACAGAGTATTGCATGGCTTCAGAATTAACCTATGGAGAAGACTTGTACACACAGCTTGGCTAAAATAAAAAGAAGAACTTTGCAAAATCATTGTGTGACCGTTTATAACATCTGGGGCTGAGCAGTCTCTGGCCAGTTGTATCTGCATAACCAAACAGCCTGCTCCAGGCCAAGGAGGCTGCAACCAGCAGGACAGACAGGGAATGGGAGGTGGATGGGCAGGGAATGGGAGCTGGATGGGCGGGGAATGGGAGGTGGATGGGCAGGGAATGGGAGGTGGATGGGAAGGGAATGGGAGCAGGAGGAGCAGGGGATGGGAGCTGGATGAGCAGGGGATGGGAGCAGGAGGAGCAGGGGATGGGAGCTGGATGGGCAAGGGGTGGGAGCTGGATGGGCAGGGGGTGGGAGCTGAATGGGCAGGGGGTGGGAGCTGGATGGGCGGGGAATGGGAGGTGGATGGGCAGGGAATGGGAGGTGGATGGGCAGGGGATGGGAGCAGGAGGGGCAGGGAATGGAAGCTGGATGAGCAGGGGATGGGAGCAGGAGGAGCAGGGGATGGGAGCTGGATGGGCAGGGAGCCAGATCCAATGAGCTGACTGCCCTGGCTCAGGCAGCTCAGGTCACAGACTCACTTGGAAAATGCAGCCAAGCCTTGAGAAAGGCATAGGTTAAAAAGGAAAGAAACCCAGCTGGGTTATTTCTGGCCACTCACCTCCGTGGTATTTACTGTCTGGGAACTGCCGAGCAGATCCTGGCACAGCCTCTACACCCGCCTGAGGGAACATCATCCTCCTACTCCTGCTGCTCCCTGAGAGCCACTCCTGAGCTGGGCATGGACCTGCTCCTGAGCTGGGCACAATCTGCTCCTGAGCTGGGCACAGTCTGCTTCTGAGCTGGGCACAATCTGCTCCTGAACTGGGCATGGAGCTGCTCCTGAGCTGGGCACAGTCTGCTCCTGAGCTGGGCACGAGCTGCCCCTGAGCTGGGCATGGAGCTGCTCCTGAGCTGGGCACAGTCTGCTTCTGAGCTGGGCATGGACCTGCTCCTGAGCTGGGCATGGAGCTGCTCCTGAGCTGGGCACAATCTGCTCCTGAACTGGGCATGGAGCTGCTCCTGAGCTGTGCTCCCAACTCTCAGTGGAGGGCACAGAGTGTGGCCTCTGCAGGGTCCCCAGTGCTGCCTCTGCCCCACAGCCCAGACTGACCCACACCCACCCAGTGCCCTGGACCTGCTGGCAGAGCCTGGGGATGCTGAGGCTCCTTTGCCAGCCTTCAAGAGTGTCCCACACTTTGCCAGTCTGCAGGACTCCTCATGTAATTATTTTCTCAGCCACCCCTCGCTGTTCACAGTTTTTCTTATGAGTCACTGAATAATGTGTGATTTATACAGCTGTGTTTGGGGGTTGCAATCAGCACCCAGCTGAAGGCCCAAACCTGCATTTCTGTGGAGTCAAGGAGTCCAAAAACTGCTCACAGGCCACATGGAAAGGGCAGGACAGACTCGGTGCCCACGAGATTAGATTGAAGGCTTGGCTTTGTACTCCTCAGAAGCACTTTGTTTCCTCCTGGCCTCCTTCCTCCAATCCATAGTATAAAATACTTTGAACAAGGCAAAAATGATCCAGTTCACCTCATCTCAGTGCAGTTGTCATTTACAGGTACAGAGACAAGACGTCTACATGGAGGGGTCTCAAACCTCCAGTTCTTTGCAATAAAAATAGGTTTTAGGGAATTCACTCTGTAAAGTTGTTTTTCATAGCTATAAAAAGAAAATGGAAATGTTTCCCTTTGGTACGTCTACATCCTTCCCAGCAAACAAGTGATTTCCTTTTCTCCTTGCTGATTAGGAAGCTCTCCTCTGGAGGTTGACTTTGATGTCTCAGGGAAAAAAATCAAATTAGCAAATCTACAGGAAAGAATTAGCACAGCCCCATTCCCTGGGCCTGGAATGAGGGATTAACCCTCTGACTGATTCCTGCTGGCTTTGAGGAAAGAGGAGCTCGGCTTAGAGCTCCCGAAGGGCAGAACAACAGGGTGATGGGGATGCTGGGGGTGTTCAGAGAGCTGCTGTCACTGCTGTGGGACACACACTGGGCATCCTGCCACCCCCATGGCAGGCCCCTGCCAGGCACCACCCTGACCCCCCAGTGCAGGCCCTGACCCCAGCTGGGCACCTTCAGTGCAAAACTGGGGTACAAAGACCAACCTGAACTGCTGTCACGAGCATTGAGGGTGCAGGAGCTGAGGAAAAGCTCCGGTTAAGGCAGAGCTGTGTATCCCTCCTCCCTGGAAACCTCAGCTGACTTAGTTCCACCTAATGCATTTGGGGTTATTCAAAGTCAGTGTGACACAGAGCTGAGCTGTTTCACTTTCTGGACAAACTCTGCTGCTCCAAGCAGTGCCCTGAGCATCCCCCCAGTCCCTGCTCAGGGCAGACTGAGCTCCCTGCCCAGGGGCCACAGCACCCACCCACCCTGCCTGCAATGGGAAGGGCACTGCTCTCCACTCCCAGCCATGTTTCAGGGCAGAAACAGAATTCCCACTCAGGCCTGTGTGAAACCAGAACTGCCCTCAACAGCCAAGCCCCTTGCTGGTGCCAGGTGGTGGCTGCTGCCTGTCCCCATCTCACCCACATTTCCAGGACCTGGTCCCCACCGCTGTTCCCATCCCTGTCCCTGTGGGCTGGCAGGGACAGCAGGAGCCCATGAGCCCTCCTGAGCCAGGCAAGGGAAGCACATCCAAGGTCTATGTCAGAGCACTGTTCTTCCATTTCCTCTCATTAAGCAAAGCCTCTGCCTTGTTTATCTGAGCTATAAATAGTTCCCCTGTGTCTGTGCTTGCTCTCACTGTGGTCACTGACAGGCAGAGTTGAGGTTTGGGGATGGGGTTTTAAACTTGATGGTGGTTTTGCCTGTTGCTGGTGTCAGGAGGGAGTGCAAAACCAGATTAAACACCAAGAGATTAAAGGGAGAGCTGCATAAATGCATCTAAAAATAACGCCTGGGCTGTGCAGGGCAACAGGGGCCAGTGGTGCTCAGGGCAGTGCAGTGCTGGGATGGGCACGAGTCCCGTGATGCCCATCCATGACCTGGCCAGGCAGGACCCACCATGAGCCCAGGGAGAGGGACCACATGGGACAGGGACATGGGACAGGGACCAACCACACGGGTCAGGGACATGGGACAGGGAGCACATGGGACAGGGACCACAGGGGACAGGGACCACAGGGGACAGGGAGCACAGGGGACAGGGAGCACATGGGGCAGGGATCTGAGGGACAGGGAGCACATGGGACAGGGATCTGAGGGACAGGGAGCACATGGGACAGGGATCTGAGGGACAGGGAGCACACAGCTCACAGGCAGCTCTGCAAGGCAAAATCAGACATGGTTTCCTCCTGCTCTCTATGCAGGAGACATTGGGGTGCTGCAAAACCCCCCGAGCAGGACTGGAACTGGTGCCCAGGTGAACCCCAGGTGGTGTGGCTTTGGAGGGCCCCGGTGTGCATGTTGTGCCCTCCTGGCTGGTGAGGGCAGGGCTGGGCAGAGTGGCTGAGTCGGGGACAGCATGGGCAGCTCCAGTCGCAGCAGGGGAGCCTGACCCGCTCCAAGGGCTCCAGGCACCTGCGAGGACTCGCACAGAGCAGGTCCTGTCACACAAATGGAGGGCCATGGGGCAAGGGCTGCCGTGAGGCAATGGAAAATCCCAGAGCAGGGAGGCTCGAGCCGATGGCTGCACGTGCCCCATGCCCGAGCAGTGCGGAGGAATTTGGCTGATCCGTGCTCGGGTCGGGGCAGCTGCTGCAACAGGCCCGGGTGTGCAATTAGCGTGTGGGTAATGCCCTGGCAGGCATGAGCAACACGTAAGGGTGGAGTCATGGAAAATGTGGAGAGCTGGCACACTGGCTCACAAACCTGCTCGACAAGAAATAACCTTGGGCTGCTGGAGGCGAAGGGCTGGGAAGTGTCACTTGTGGAAAGGGGTACACAAGAGGATCAGTGAGGTGTGAACAGACTCCTTTGTCTGAGAAATGACTGTTGATAACCGAGATATTCCCCTCCCTCTCCTCTGTGTGTGTGTGTGCATGTCTGTGTGTGTGTGTGTGTCTGTGTTTCTGTGTCTGTGTGTTTGTGTCTGTGTGTCTGTCTGTGTCTGTGTCTGTGTCCATGTGTCTGTGTGTCTGTGTGTCTGTCTGTGTCTGTGTCTGTGTCCATGTGTCTGTGTCTGTCTGTGTTTCTGTGTCTGTGTGTTTGTGTCTGTGTCTGTGTCTGTGTCTGTGTCTGTGTCTGTGTCTGTGTGTCTGTGTGTCTGTGTGTCTGTGTGTCTGTGTGTCTGTCTGTGTCTCTGTGTCTGTGTGTCTGTGTGTCTGTGTGTCTGTCTGTGTCTGTGTGTTTCTGTGTCTGTGTCTGTGTCTGTGTGTCTGTGTGTCTGTCTGTGTCTGTGTGTTTCTGTGTCTGTGTCTGTGTCTGTGTCTGTGTCTGTGTCTGTGTCTGTGTGTCTGTGTGTCTGTGTCTGTGTGTCTGTCTGTGTGTCTGTCTGTGTCTCTGTCTGTGTCTGTGTGTCTGTGTGTCTGTCTGTGTCTGTGTGTTTCTGTGTCTGTGTGTTTGTGTCTGTGTCTGTGTCCATGTGTCTGTCTGTGTCTCTGTCTGTGTCTCTGTCTGTGTCTGTGTGTCTGTGTGTCTGTCTGTGTCTCTGTGTCTGTGTCTGTGTCTGTGTCTGTGTCTGTGTCTGTGTGTCTGTCTGTGTCTGTGTCTGTGTGTCTGTGTGTCTGTGTGTCTGTGTGTCTGTCTGTGTCTGTGTCTGTGTCTGTGTGTTTGTGTCTGTGTCTGTGTCTGTGTCTGTGTCTGTGTCCATGTGTCTGTCTGTCTCTGTGTCTGTGTGTCTGTGTGTCTGTGTGTCTGTGTCTCTGTCTGTGTCTCTGTGTCTGTGTGTCTGTGTGTCTGTGTGTCTGTCTGTGTCTGTGTGTTTCTGTGTCTGTGTCTGTGTCCATGTGTCTGTCTGTGTGTGAGCACATCACTGTGTTTGCACTGCCTGCTCCCTCCTGCAAGTTATCGGTGCTTGGCATGTGTGTCCTGGCACTGCCAGGCTTTAACTGCTGCACCACCAGCACTGCACTGACACCTCCCTGCCACCTCCCTGCCACATGAGTCTGTGACTCAAAAACCATCTTTGCAAACCCCAGGGGTAGGAAGGAGGAGCAAACCAAAGGGCCCACCTATGGGCCCAGCTATTCCTTCACGTGTCATTGCCGAGCCACACACACACACACACATTGAACACCCAGCGTGAAACACCTACCATGAGTCACCCTGGAAAGCTCTGGATTCCCACTCTTATTCCCAGGAAAAAAAAAAAGGTGGTTGGTTTGGCTACAGGCTTGGCACAGATCTTTTGCCAATAAAGGCTTTTGGCATTTGCTCACATCCAGAGATTTGTTCAGGGACACAGTGTATGACACATGGGGAAATGGAGACTTTCAAGTGTGGTGAGTCTCAGGAAAACTAAGGAAGTGTTTCTTAAGGGAAATTTCCAGTTCCTCTCCAAGTCTCTTGGAGCCCCATCAGGCACTGAAAGGGGCTCCAAGTTCCCCCTGGAGCCTTCTGTTCTCCACACTGAACACCCCCAGCTCTCCCAGCCTCTCTGCTGTCTCTGCATTGTCTGGTGACACCATGAGTTTTTCTGTAATAATTTAATTTATCCCATCAGATTTGTCCAATTTCTACTCACAGCCAGCCAGGGGTTCTCAGACACCCTGTCCTTCAGAGTGTGGCTTTTCTCTGGCATTTCTCCCTGTGCAGCCTCAGAACAGATGAAATCACAGTGAACACAGTGAATTCCCATAGTGGCACCTCACCCCAGAGTCATATTCCTGCACAGCACAGTGACAAACTCCGGCCTTTTGTGCCAGGGCTGTTACCACTGACTTGTCATGATCTGGAATTTGCCCTCTGGGCATGACGGGCACAGGTGGGCATTGGGAGAAACCTGTTCCTAAGCGTGGGGTCCACCTGCTCAGATCCTGCCAGGAGCTGGTGGGCATTGGGGCCCTCCCCATTCCCAGTGTCCCTGTGCTGACTGAGGGAGTTGTGACCTTCGTCTGCAAGTGCTTAGTCTTCAGCTTCAGCCTCCAATGCCTATTTCTCTAAATATTTATATTCCATCAAGTGACTCTGATTGTTACATTTTCTTGGATTTACTTTAACCTCAGTGTTTAGCTTTGTGTTTTGTAGTGACCTTACATGAAGGAGGAAGGCTGGAGGAGGACAATGCCTGGAGGAAACACACAGAGCATCCAGCAGCAGAGCCACCTCTATCCCCCAGTGTCCCAGCGAGGGCCACTGGCAGTGCCCTGGCACAGAGGAGAAAGTCGTGCCAAGCCTCAGGCTTTTCTGCAAGCTAAAAGCAGACAGAGATTAACAATATCTTCAGAGACACGGGGGGAAAAAAGAGCTCTCTAACATATAATTCAGGGATGAAGTTTCAAAGTCTGGATTGGGAAATGAGAGCCAAAGGCCTGTGAGAGGTTCATCTGTCACTGAAACCCTGACGGTGACTAAGGAAAATGTCTGACCAAAGAATGTGAAAACCATGAATCATTCCTGAAAGTCAGAAAATGTTTCATAACTTTCATGACTTCAGACCAGCCCTCAGCATCCTGTTTGCTGCTGGCCTTTGTTCCAGGGCTGTGACTCAGGATCCACTGGGAGACTCACCCTGAGAGAATGGGAGCACAAAACAGCTTTGAAAAACTGATTAAAAGGAGACACAGTTTTGTCCAAAGTGTACATATGTAAGTGTATATGTGAGTGTTGCTGCTCCCTGTCACTCCTCTGGGGGAGGGAGCAGTATCCATACCCTGAGTTCCCAGGGCCCTGGCACGAGGCTGCTGAGGTTTGCACAGGTGCCTGCTGGGCACCATCACACCTGAACATGACCCCTGCCAGTTATGGGGGAGCTCACTTGTATGTGTATTTTTATGTGTGCTTATCTATATATATATAAACACAGCTGTGTTTGTGTGTGTGTGTGTATGAATATATCTATATTTATATACAGCTTACTGTGGTTTTACAGAGAAATATGAGAGTTCCTGGTCATGGTTATTTTGCAGTTTTAAATATACCTATTCAGAGGTGGAGAAAATAACACATGGCTGATTTGGTGGGAGCAGAATAGACCTCAGTTTCCTGCAGGAGTTTTCACAGTCAGGAATGGCTCAGTGGGTCTGTTCTTCCCCCAGCAACATCCTACAGCAATGGTTCAGACCTGGGAAAGGTAAATCACTGGTGGCAACTTTGCACCAGCCCAGTGTCTCTCCCCTTCCCAAGGCCATGGTCTGCAGTGTCACATAACCCCTAAAGCAAAGGCACCTCCTCTGCTGTTGGTTTTCAGTATTTCTTTCCTCATGCAGATCCCCAGAAATTCTCCATTGGAGCCAAGAGACCTCCAGGCTGCTGACAACACTTCTGCTTTTTGGTGTCACATTTTGTGGGCCCCTTGGACCTGCAGGGTCTGGGAATCCCAGGCCAAACCCAGTATCTGCTCATCCATTGGGTAAAAGCTCATGTACCATGATAACCCCAGCTGAGGGGAACCTTGGGCTGCTCCAGGGTCCCCATTTCCAGATGCCCTGATTTTACAAATGCCAAGAAGCAAATATTAATTATGGATCTTTACTTTAGGAGAGACATGAGGGGCTGCAATTCCTGCTTTGCCTTCCAGGTTGAGAAATAATGTCTTCACATAACAGATGCTCCCCTGGGATTCCATTATGCACTTCATTTGGTGCAGCTGCAGGAAAAGCAGCAGTTCCACAGCCGTCCCTCCAGCTCGGTGGTGCTGCACAGCCCCAGGGACTGGCACATGGGGAGCTCTCACTGCAGTGCTGGTGGCAGCACTTGGCAGCACAGCTGACCTGTTCATTCACTTTCACCAGCCCCAAAATGACCATTTTCATCCTGCCCCCCTTCAAGACCCTTGGTTTTAGCTAAAAGCCTTGCCCAAGTTCTTAGCCAAAATCCCTGGAGCCACTACTCTGCTCCTCCAGATGACTCCAGGGACCTGCAGGTGTTGCTTGGGGATGGACCTGCCAGGTCGGGTGGGAGGTCACCATAAATGTCCCTGTGTGCAAAGGGGGAGCAGGCACAGAGCCCCCAGTGCAAAGCCACACCTGGGGGGGGTGAAATGCCAGACCCCCTCGTTGCCACACCCAGGTACAAGCCTGGTCCCCACAGGGACATGAGGCTCCTCTGTGATAAATAAACAGAACTTATCACCACACAGCCGACAGGGCAAAGCGTCCTCCTGGGGAATTAATTAGAGGAAATGTGGAGGCAGTGACCATGATATGCAAATCAGGATGAATCACAGTTACCGCAAAGAGATGAGTTTTGCAGTGCTGCGGCACAGGGAGCAGCGGCAGGGAGCAGTGGCGGGGTGCAGGGGTCGGGGTGCTGGGGTTGGGGTGCTGGGGTCGGGGTGCTGGGGTAGGGAGCAGTGGCGGGGTGCGGGGGTCGGGGTGCTGGGGTCGGGGTGCGGGGGTCGGGGTGCGGGGGTCGGGGTGCTGGGGTAGGGAGCAGCGGCAGGGAGCAGTGGCGGGGTGCTGGGGTCGGGGTGCTGGGGTCGGGGTGCTGGGGTCGGGGTGCTGGGGTAGGGAGCAGCGGCAGGGTGCTGGGGTCGGGGTGCTGGGGTCGGGCTGCTGGGGTCAGGGTGCTGGGGTTGGGGTGCTGCGGTCAGGGTGCTGGGGTTGGGGTGCTGCGGTCAGGGTGCTGGGGTTGGAGTGCTGGGGTTGGGGTGCAGGGGTCAGGGTGCAGGGGTCAGGGTGCTGGGGTTGGGGTGCTGGGGTCGGGGTGCAGGGGTCGGGGTGCAGGGGTCGGGGTGCGGGGGTCGGGGTGCTGGGGTCAGGGTGCTGGGGTCGGGGTGCTGGGGTCGGGGTGCAGGGGTTGGGGTGCAGGGGTCAGGGTGCAGGGGTCAGGGTGCTGGGGTCAGGGTGCTGGGTCCAGTGGCTGGGCTGGGGGGGCTGGACTGGGGATACTGGGATCCAGGACCTAGGCTGGGGATGCTGGGGTCAGGGTGCTGGGTCCAGGGGACAGGCTGGGGATGCCGGGGTCAGGGTGCTGGGCTGGATGGAGCAAGGCAGGGTCACCAGGAGTGTTCTGTCACCAGCTCCACACAGCTGCAGGTATCAGCTCTGTCCTTCCCACCAGCTTTTACCTGATGGTTCATTGTCATGCAAGGAGCCAGTGCTCCAAGTGGGCTTCCAGACTGAGAAATGCAAATTTCATTTCTTGTGGAAGACAGTTAATAAATGCTCCTCAACAGTTACCCTCGTTAATAGCGCTTTAATTCTCTAATGAATATTTATGAGCAGTTGCCTGAAAGCAGTGAACCTTGGACTGTATGGACTGATATTGATTGTGTTTGAAATTAAAAGAATAGTGATTTTTTTCTCCTTTGGTGCAAAAGCTGAACAAGAGGAAGACAGTCACCAGTTCAGGGAGGGTTTTTTTCAATTTGTGGCAGTCAATGGATTATTGAAACATCCCTTGTGAGAGAAGTGCCCTCAGGAGAGTGGTTTGGTGGCACATCAGCAGCATCTGCCCATTTGGGGGACCCAACTGTGTCCTTGCCCACAGGGCAGTGACATCCCCAGGCAGACCCTGGGCACAGACCCCGCTCCCTGCCAGAGCCTGTCCTGCTGAGCTCCAGGGCTGCTGCCACACCTTGTGCCAGGCAGCCAAACCCCAGGGTTTGGGCACTGGGATGGTTCCTGGCTGGTGTGCTGTGGTTTCTCACACAGAGCCCGAGCATTCCCAGAGTGCTGTGCTCCCAGGTGGATTGTGTTCGTCCAGCTGCATATCCAATAGCCTGTGGAAATCTCCTTATTAGTATGACAGTGGCATATCCCCATAGCTGTGATTGCTGCCTGTGT
This sequence comes from Pithys albifrons albifrons, assembly GCF_047495875.1. Taxonomy (NCBI): domain Eukaryota; kingdom Metazoa; phylum Chordata; class Aves; order Passeriformes; family Thamnophilidae; genus Pithys; species Pithys albifrons. The sequence continues at coordinate 603,241 of NC_092466.1, read as the reverse complement.
GTTCCTGCACCGAGGCCTCGCTGGAGCTGGCACGGAATGGCTGCACTTCCACTCGGGAACGAGGGCTCAGCTCCAGCCACGCACCATGGACTGGGTCTGACCAAGCAAAGGGAGCTGGAGCTCCAGCCTTTCACCCCTGGACTGGGTCTGACCAAGCAAAGGGAGCTGGAGCTCCAGCCTTTCACCCCTGGACTGGGTCTGACCAAGCAAAGGGAGCTGGAGCTCCAGCCTTTCACCCCTGGACTGGGTCTGACCAAGCAAAGGGAGCTGGAGCTCCAGCCTTTCACCCCTGGACTGGGTCTGACCAAGCAAAGGGAGCTGGAGCTCCAGCCACGCACCATGGACTGGGTCTGACCAAGCAAAGGGAGCTGGAGCTCCAGCCACGCACCCATGGACTGGGTCTGACCGAGGCTGTTCCCTCCCTGCAAGGGGAGCTGGAGGTGCCAAGCTCTGGGCATCGCTGTGGCTGCACTGCAGATGGGGTGGAAGGTTTGTCTGGGAATCCTCCTGCTCTGATCTTGTTTCTTCTGGGTTTGAGCATAAGGAAATCAAACAGCTGTGGATTTGAGGAGCCAAACACCAGACGCTGGTAATGCTGTTCTCCAAAGGATGCCAGATGAGCTCACTTGCAGGAAGACTTCCAGCAACCTGCCCTGCTGGTTGCAAACCAGTTGGGTGGGAAAGCCAGGCCCTGGCTCGCCCGAGAGTGGTGGCAGTGGTGGCACTGCCATGGTGCAGCTCTGCCAGGCAGCAGTGCCCTGGGAAAGGGGTCTGTCCCCAGAGCCTGCATGGCCCCCATTGCCCCATGGCCCCACAGGCCCCCGTGGACCCCCAGCCCTGGCCCCCCAGCTGTCCCCACACACATGACATCAGCCTGCCCATCCCAGTGCGCTCCAGCCATTCCCAACACTCTCCTCTCCAAGGCTTCTGCTATTTGCTGGGCACTCTCTGGCTGATGTGGAGATCCTAAGGCAGAGTTTTGTCACCAGCCTTTCATAAAAGAGTAGAAAAGCTGATGTGAGTGGTTATTGGTTTCCTGGCTGGATTAGCTTTTAAAAAATAGTCATGTAAACTACTAGTAAATGCCTGCTTTGGTTGCTTGCTAAGAAAGCAAGGCAAGAGGGTTGCAGGAAGCCTATTTGCTCCAGTACTTTATTCCAGAATATTCTGGAATATCCCACGTATCAAAATACTTTATTCCTAGATATTGTTTCACCCTTAAGGACATGAAAATCCAGCAATTTCTGAGTGCAAAGTGCCTGTTTGTGAACAGAATCAGCACAGTTGGTTGTCACTGGCTGAAACCCACCCCATGTTCATGATCAATACAAATCAAGTTTGCAATAGGAGCTGAATAAAAGGGACACAGTCAATGTTTGGGACCATCCATCTTAGTTTCAGATGCGTTTTATCTGAGACCATCCACCCGTATTTCCATGACATTTACTTTTTCTACACAGGTCTTCATGGAAGAGAGATGAGAAATAGTTGCTCTTCCAAAGCAGAATAGCACACATGGGCACAGCCACAGTGGTTGTTACATGTTAAGCTCCTGCATGTTCAGCATTAAAGTCACTTGAAACTTTTCTCCCTGGAATAGTTTCAGTGGGGAAGTGCAGCTTTCCCTAAACTGTGCTTCTAAAATGGTATTTTTAAATGAAAGATTTCAAACTAGAGTTTCATGCTGAGATTTCCAGCTGCTGGGACAGCTCATTTAGCTTTTGTTGAGCTGAAATCTCATGAAACTGCTCCATGTCTCCACTTCTCGGCCTCCTTTTGGATAGAATCAAGTGTCAGAATGACACCATTTCCCACAGCAGACCCCTCTGTGGCTGCCTTAATTCCTGCCATGCACGAGCTGCTGCTTGAGGCCAGTCCCTGCATGCCAAAGGAGAGGGGGACAGCAATTCCTCCCAGGTGCTGTGGCTGCAGAGGGACCCTGAGGCAGGAGCAGGGCCATCAGCACGTGGTGCTGCCCATGGCAGCCCCTGCCCTCACTCCATACCCAGTGCCCCCAACACCCCCAGCACCCCCAGCTCTCCAGCACCTCCAGCTCCTGCCACCTCAAGCACACATCTGCATGGACTTGGGTAGCCCTGGGGACCCAAGTGCCACCTCTGCTGTGACACCTCCTGCCATACAGCCCCTGGCACACCCACCTGTTCCCACCCAGCTGGCACCACGGCACAGCACTCACTAATGGCTGATTTTACAGCAATAAACAGGAAGTAAAACAGTCTCTGCAAGCTGACCTTGGGGACTGAGCAGTGATGAGCCCAAATGGCCCTGACCAGCCCCACCTGGGCCCCTGCTCTGCCCGTGCCCAGTTCAGCCCAGCCCAGCCCAGCCCAGCCCAGCCCAGTTCAGCCCAGTTCAGCCCAGCCCAGCCCAGTTCAGCCCAGTTCAGCCCAGCCCAGCCCAGCCCAGCCCAGCCCAGTTCAGCCCAGCCCAGCCCAGCCCAGCCCAGTTCAGCCCAGCCCAGCCCAGCCCAGCCCAGCCCAGCCCAGCCCAATTCAGCCCAGTTCAGCCCAGTTCAGCCCAGCCCAGCCCAGCCCAGCCCAGCCCAGTTCAGCCCAGCCCAGCCCAGCCCAGCCCAGTTCAGCCCAGTTCAGCCCAGCCCAGCCCAGCCCAGCCCAGCCCAGCCCAGCCCAGTTCAGCCCAGTTCAGCCCAGTTCAGCCCAGCCCAGCCCAGCCCAGCCCAGCCCAGGGGTGCTGCAGGATGCTGGGCTCTGGCTGTGTCTCACACCCACGGGAGGGGGGACTGACCCAGCTCAGCATTCCTGCAGGGAGTTGGACACAGTCCTTTCCACCCAGTCAAGTTGAGCACAGCACTGCTGCACTTTGGGGTTTGCCATCTGCATCCTGCTGCCCCAGACTGGGCATCTGAATGTTTCCAAGCTGGCTGTCTCCTGAGCTATCTCAGTTCTTGTTGCTGTGTGCATGAAGGCAGCCCTGGCTGCTGGAGAATCACTCCTGGCTTTAAAATGTAGGTCAGTCAGAGTGTCTGCACTGCAGGTCTGTAAATCCAGGGTTTATGTTTTGGGAAACCTGGGCTGCTGAAGGCAGCTGCTGGCAGGTTCTTCTTTATCTACAAGCAAATGAACTAAATAATAATAAAAATAACAAACCTGGAAATGCAAGTGCAGGAGTTGCAAGTTCTATGGAATCTTACAAGGAAAATCTCCTTTTGCTTTCAGGCTGCAATGGACCCCAGCACCTCTGGAAGGTTATAAGGAAGCTGTTGTGCAGGATTTCTGTCCAGAAATTGTGTGGACTTCCAGGGAGCATCTCAGGGTGAGGTGGGGAGGGCAGGCAGGAACTGAGGCCACCTCTGAAAACAGGGCTCAGGCTCCAGCTACAGAGTGTGTGTTCCAGGTTTGGGATGGACCTGCACCTTGTGAGCTTAATTGTTGCTGAATTTATGAAGGTGAGGAGGGTCATTACTGGGTTTCCTCTGTCTGGTTTGTTTATTTATTAACACAATGACTCTTCATATGAACAGCTCCAGCAAACCTGTCTCAATAGCTCTCAGGATCCCTGCTCAGTGTCAGCACTGGCAAGGACAGGCAGGATCCTGTGCCTCCCTGCCCAGTGTCCCATTGGCTTTCCCTGTCTCCAGAATGAATATCTCAGGAGTGCTGGAGAGTGGCCACGCCGTGCTGGAGGCAGCACAGGACCTGCAGATGGAAATGAGGCTGAGAGCTGATCTGCCAAAGGCAAGTGGTGAAGGGGAGGTCAGTGATGCACAGAGCTGTCTGGGCACGGTGCCACCCCAGTGTCACTGCTGACACAGTCCTGGCCATCCCCAGGGCTGGACGGGCACAGCTCTGAGCGTGTCCCTCATCCTCATCCCCACCAAGTCAGAGCCCAGACTGCTGGTCTCAGAGTGAGATTCCTCCCGTGGGGCTGAGACTGGCACATTGTGCCCTGTGGGACTGGCCCTGGCTCCCAGGCTGTGAGCCCAGGGCTGGGGCTCAATTAGCTCATGGGCTGGAGTTACAGCCCAGTTTGTGCTCTGAAACAACATGAAACCATCCTGAGGAGGGGGAGGTGGCAGTGGGGCTCTGTCCCTCAGAGATGCCTGGTCTCTGTCACCACGTGTGGGACAGGAGCAGTGGGATGGGAGCAGTGGGCAGCCTCTCCACACCTCTGGCATCTGAAGTCATGCCAGGCGAAGTTTAGGTTGGATCTCAGGAGAAGGTCCTTCCCCCAGAGGGTGGTGGGCACTGACCAGGCTCCCCAGGGCAGTGGGCACAGCCCCAAGGCTGCCAGAGCTCCAGGAGGGTTGGGATGATCCTCTGGGGCACAGGGTGTGACTCCTGGGGCTGGTTCTGTGCCGCACTAAGGGTGGGGCTCGATGACCCTTGTGAGTCCCTTCCCATGAGCATATTCTGGGACTCTGGGACTCTGTGATCCCAGTGCCCCCACAGTGGGTGCTGGTGCTGCATTCACTGCCCAGCTCATGTTGCAGCAGCACTGCCTGAAGTGCTGCTGTCTGCACATCCTTCCTGTGGAGAATAACCCAAAAGTGCTGATGAACTGGAAAGTGCTGGATCAGGAGCTCTGGCTGGTGTCCCAGCAAGAGGCTGTGTCACCCAGGGCACCCAGTGTCCCCTGCTCAGCTTTCACCTCCCAGGCAGCAAAGCCCTCCCCTCAGCACAGGGGTGATCCCCACCCCACTGTGGGCACTCCTGGGCAAAATATTCCCTGGATTTCAGGGATACCTTTCTGAAGCCCAGACTAGTGTTTAAGCACATGGGTCTTATCTGTGGCCAATTGCACCTGTCTGTGTCCTGACCCTGGATGGGGCTCCTGGCATTTTATCTGTCAGGAGTGAGAGACACACTGGAGAGAGAAAAACAAACAAAAAACCAAAACACCCCAGAAGTTCTGAGCAGCTATTGGTAATCTAGTGCTGATATTTTACATGCTGTTTTGTAAAGAGAGCAAGGTAAGGATCCCAGGCTCTGTTTCTGAGGAACCTGCTTCTTCCCTATGTTTTCTGGGGGAATTCATCTTTTACAGGTGTCTGAAATCACAGGATTGGGGCAGAGACAAGGGTGGTTGTTACAGGTTCTCATCACTACCAAGAAGATCTGCAGAGGGAGAACTTTCACTAAATTCAGGGTGCTGGGGAAGGGAGGGTCAGCCCTCAGGACGAAAGCTGCAATCAAAATATGTTCCTGCTACCTTTGCCATAGTAAAATACTAAATATGCAAACAAGCCCTTTCTCATGGAATACGTGGCAAACCCCTTCAGTGCCATCAGCCACTCCATTGCTGCCACCATTTCCCAGAGTTCATTTGTGTCAGTCAGAGGTTTCTGGCGCAGACAAACAACCTGGTTTTTCTTTCAGCTGAATCACCAGAGGGTTTCCAGGCTGCCTGGAAGCTGGATGGGTGTGAAATGGGGAGTTTGTTCTGCTTTGGCTCCTCCTTGGTGCTTGAGCTGGTGGGAGGCTGCTCAGCTCCCGGTTTGCTTTGGTGTGTCCTGAAGGCTTAAATCAAAGTGTTCCAGGTGCCTGGCTATTGGAATGTCCCCATCAGGCTGCAGATAACCTGCCTGACTCCACTTTCCCTCAGGGACCACGGGGGAAGGCTACAAAGCTGCCAGCTGAATACTGTAGCTCCCACAGGGAGTCTTCAGTGGTGCCTGTGATCTCAGTTCTGATTCCCTGGCAAGTGCTGGACATCCATTCCCCTGGGCTCAGTCTGTGCCTGGTAATGTCTGGAGAAACTCCATTCTGCTCCAGAGGCTCATCAGGACCAAATTGAAAGAGGTCAATGGTCTGAAACGTCAAAATTGTGCTATTCTGAGAGCTGTGGTTCCTCCCAAGGTGGTTCCAAACCACCTCAAACCTACACACCAACCTGCTCCCAGCAGAGGGTGGGAATGCCGAGGACTTGGCTTAAAAACTGCTCCACATGTGATGGATTTTGCCAGTGCAGAGGGAAGGGAACAGAGGAATACCAGAGAGAGGACAAGCAATGCTGCACTACAGTGAGACTGGGATCAGAGAACAGGTCCTGGGCTGTGCTCATGCTGTGAGCTCTGGGATTGCAGCCAGGGCAGTGCTTTGGACAATGTCAGTGTGACCCTGTGCGAGACAACCTTGCCCCCAGGTGAGGGGAAGGCACTGAGGCCCCACATCAGGGATCCCTCCCCAGGGTGGATGCAGGTGATGCTCCACCAGAGCTGTGTCCCCTTCCCCTGGTCCTTGCACAGGAGTCACTCTCTGTGCTCCAGCACAACTCAGTTGTCCAAAGAACTTTTGTTTCACCTTGTCCCTGTTTGGTGTGTGTTCCCTTGGTCCCACTGGTCCACCCCACAGTCCCCACACCCTGGGGTGGGGATGGAGCAGGCAAAGGCTCTACAGTGTCACCTGCAGCATCTCCCAGCATGAGAACGTTCTTCTGGGACATCCCTCACAGCTGTGGGGCCTGGGTTTGCTGCTGCTCCAGTGCACAGTGCTGAATCCAGCCTAGCAGACACAGCCTGCAGGAATTTTGCTGCAGTCTGGTGCATTAATACACTAATTATTAACTATTATAAATCCTTTTTATGAGATTCTGAGCAATAGCATGTCCTATTCTAAAAATAGACTAGAAAGGTAAGAAGGCACATAAGTGCCAAGGAAGCTACTTTAATTTCCTAATAAATTTCGTGCCGTTAATTTACAAGAAAACTGGTTGATGTAGAGCTTGAGGAATTAAATTGAAGCTGCAGGATGTAAATTTGAAAGGAGGTAACATTTTTCTCCAAATGGCCACTCCATGTTTGGAGCAGAACTTGTGCTGGCTCTCCTGGGGGTTGCATTCCACTTGTAAAAGGCAAATGTGTGTGCAAAGAGGAGCCTTTCAGACCCCTGAGAATTGAGTTTGAATTGGCTGAACCAAACGAGTCCAAGGGACAGTGGGGAGCAGGGACAGGGGTTGGGGAGCCCCATGGAGGGGTGAAGCAGAGAGCCCCATGGAGGGGGCAGAGACAGAGGGCTGTGCAGTTCATGGGGAGCCCCATGGAGGGGGCAGAGACAGAGGGCTGTGCAGTTCATGGGGAGCCCCATGGAGGGGGCAGAGACAGAGGGCTGTGCCGTTCATGGGGAGCCCCATGGAGGGGTGAAGCAGGGATGCCCGTGGAGGGGGTGGAGCAGGGATGCCATGGAGGGGGCAGTGACAGAGGGCTGTGCAGCTCCTGAGGAGCCCCATGGAGGGAACAGTGACAGAGGGCTGTGCAGCTCCTGGGGAGCCCCATGGAGGGAACAGTGACAGAGGGCTGTGCAGCTCCTGGGAAGCCGCAGTGCAATGTGCCTGCAGTGCTGCACCTGTGCTGATGAGCAGGAACTGCTTCATCATAAAATTACAGAATGGTTCAAGTGGGAAAAGCCCCCTGAGATTATGGAGTCCAACCCTTCCCCAGCACTGCTGAGCCACCGTGCACCCATGTCCCCAAGAGCCACATCCACGTAGCTTTTTAATCCCTCCAAGAGGAGAGACTGTCCTGCCAGGGCTAGGCAATGTTTTTGGTGAAGAAATTTTCTTGACTATCCAACCTGAGCCTCCCCTGGCACAATTCGAGGCCGTTTCCTCTTGTCCCATTGCCTGTTCCTTGGGAGAAAAGGCCCCAGAGGTTTCCCATGAAACCCACAGTGACCCCAGCAGGCTGTCAAACCAGTGGGAAATCAGGCAGTGACAGAAACTTAGAGGAGTTTTTCTTTTAACAACCCGAACAGGAATGTCTTGGGGGTATCGTACAGGGTCGGTTAGAACTGTTGCACCAAATCTTTGTTTCCTGCCCAATAATCGAACCTGTCTCAGAACAAATGGCTGTTTGGAGCCCCCGGGACTGGTGAGGATGCGGAGCTGCAGCTGGGTTCAAGCTCAGCGCTCTCCGCAGGTGGAAGGAACGCAAGTCCCCGATTCCCGCAGAGGCCGGGAATGCTGCCCGTCCATCCCGGGAGCGCTCGCAGCTCCGCCCGGCCGGTGCGCCCGCCCCGCGCCGCGCGTCCCATCTCCTGGCCACAGCCCGCAACAGCAGGACAGCTCGGCAGCCGCAGCAAGGCTCTGGGATGCTGCAGAAGAGGAGGCTCCGCTTTTCTCTTTTATTTGCACAAAAGGTTAACCCTTTGGAAAATACTGGTTTCCCAAACTGCAGTTTTGCAAAAGGGAAGGGCGATGTTGCTTCATCATCTGACACACAGACCCTGCTGAGGAGCTCGGGAGCTGTTGGAACGTGTCCCTCTGGTGTCTCAAAGCAGCAAGGCTCAGCCAGGGGTTTCTGCCCTGGGGTTTTGATTACAATAATCAAACTGCAGCTGAAATCCAGGGCTCATCCCAGCACTGAGAGCAGTGGGGATCCCAGGCCAGACCAAAGTGTTTCCCCCAGAGGTGTTCCAGGGGTTCCTGAGAGGAACCAGAACACCCTTTGCCTCACAGCACTGCCAGTTCCCCCGTGCTTTCCTTCCACTTCAGCTTTGCCACCAGTCCGAGGTTTGGCTGCAGGGACACGGCTGGCAGCTGTGGCCAGGAGCTGACACATGGCCATGGCCACACAGGTGCCTGGTGTCACTGTGCCACCCCAGGGCTGCTCCTGCTCCCACCCAGCCACCTGCAGAATGTGCCTGGCTGCTGCAGTGCCACTCCCAAGAACAAAGGCACATACTGGCTCGAGGGAAGTGTATGTTCAGGCAAAATTTTGGAAGAAAATGTCAACATTTGGTGAGTTTCTAAGAAGTAAATAGTTCCTGTATCTCACCTTGTTCTGAGAGGATTGGTTCCATTTGAGTGCAACAGGATGCATTGGGTGCATCCATGAAGACAGAGGCTGGACACAGGGCTGTCCAACACAGGAACCAGGGAACCCTCAAACCATGTCACCCAAGCTACTCAGCTGGTGGGTTTCAGCCAGAGCTGGGCAGCAGCAGCACTGCCTCTCACTGACATCACCTGCCTCTCATACCCCTCATCAAACACTGTACACAATCTGAGAAATTAAAACAAATCCCAGCCAGCTCTCAGAGCCTGTGTGGGACGTGAGTGACTCTGCCCCAGGACTGACAGAGCACTGGTTCACCAGTGGCTCAGAACTTGCAGTGGTGACTCACAGGTCGCTGGAGACCTGCAGCTCCCAACCAAACCCTCTGGCTGTCCTTCCTTGGCAGCTACTGATTGGTGCCTTCTCTGAGCACACAGACCGACTGCTCAGAGCCTGCGTGCCTGGTGAGTCACACACCAGAAGGACTGAGCTAGGCATGATGCACACTCTTTACAAAGCAATTGTCCCTCCCTGTAGCAGCTCGTGGTATGTGAAGCCAACAAACTTTTCTCTAAGAAGGACAAGGTGTAGGGGACGTGGGCATGGAGCCCCTTGGCAGCAAGAGGCAGGGAGGTGCTGTGAGGATATGAGCACTGGGTGTGCAGCACTGCAGTTCCAGGGGCTGGGATACTGCTGGAGAGCTTTCAAAAGCCCATTGGAACATGTACATAAAGGGAAGTCGTGCTGTTTAGATAAGCACACCTTGACCTTCAGAGCTGCAGGCAAAGCTGCCTGTGGCTGTCCTTGTCCTGCTCCCCAGGCAGCACCGGGCCCTGCAGGCTGTGCCTGCCCTGTCCGTGGGCACAGCAGGAGCTCAGCTGGCTGCTCCAAGCCCTCCAGAACACGTGTGAAATACTGGGGCAGATGGTGCTTCAGCCACACACTGGCTGCCTCTGCATAAGGACAGGTATGTGAAGGACAGGGCTGGTGCCCATGGCATGACATGGTGGCACAGGGCTGCTCTGCTGGCTGGGCACGTATAAGTTTTCCAGCGAAGAGATCTAGAAGGAAAAGAACACAAAGTATTTCAAGCCTTTCAATATTTTAAGGCCTGTTTTCATAGTCCTAAAATAGTGGTTTTCCTTGTAATAAAACACCACAATTGCTTGACAGTGACCAAAATAGTCTTGTTTCCTACTCCACATTCTAGAACCGAGAAAGCAGCTGAGCCACAGAGGGATAAAGCCTGTTGTGTACGTCACGATGGGCTTGGGATGTTGGGGCTCACCTGGGTGCTGAGGGACATATGTGGGCAGAGAAATGCTCAAGGGACCAGAGTGGGCTGGGGCTGTAGTGATGGCCCCAGAGCTGATGGCTCCAGTGCCAGTGCCTCTGGTGGTGATGAGACTGCTGCTCACCCACTCACCATGCTGTGGGAAGCAGGAGAGCGAGGCATGGAAAAGCTCAGGGCTGGGACTTGCCTCTGTTCTGCCTGGAGCTGGTTTAGCCCACACTACGGGCTGGTCAGCAGCATTTGGAAAGTGCTGGAATGGAGGCAGTCCCTACAGCTGCATCTGCCAACTCAGCTCTTGCTCCGTGCAAACACTCACCAAAGCCTCTGGAGCTGCAGCTCCTCTGGAGGATCCAGCCTGGGCCTGGGAGTGAAACTGGATTGTACATGAGCATCTTCATCTCCGTTACTTTGTTTGCTCTGATCTGTGAAGTAGAGCAGAAATGAGTCCTGCAGGAGACCCCCCCCTTTCCTGTTCTTCAGGTATGAGTCTCGCAGCCACAGGGCAGAGCAGATAATTAAACATGAGCTTCTGCAGGCAAATGAGAGACTGAATTCCACTAATTATGCACCTCCACCCAACCCCTGCCATGGCCTGCAGTTCTCTGGGCAGATGCTGTGTGGCACAGACCCTGCCCAGCCACACAGACACAGCCAGGGCTGGAACTGCTGGGCTGTTTTGGGAAACCCAGAGAGACAGAAATACACTTGAAAGCATTTGTGAGCAGGAATAGGGAGGTTTGAGTCCACAGTGGTTTCTGCTGTGAGGGCACTGCTGGGGGGAGGCTGGTCATGGCACGGGGCACTGCCTACCCATGGCACCACACCTTCCCTCACTTTCTGATCCCAGGGCCTTTGGTGTTAAAAACCTGTGTTGTTTTATGTTCCTCTGACACGCAGGACTGCAGAGCTTTAGTGAAATTCCATATGGCATTTCAAATGGAAACCAGGAATGCAGCTACATGCTAATACACAAGGTTTGGAAGTCAGCAGAGGACTTATGGAGCTCTGACAGCACTCTGGGTTCACAGAGAGCTCACTGGCCACACCAGTAGCACAGACATTGGCACCAGCAGGGCCCAGGTGGTCGGAGAGACCCCCATGAGCCAGCTGGGGGCCACCAGCTCATGCAAGTGAGTTCCTGTGATGCCATTAATGATGCAAAGGATGCAGATGGGCAACCCTGGGAGTAGGCTGCACTGTGCCCATCAGGCACAGCCTTTCAGGAGGGTGTGCTTGCACCAAAATGCAGTTTTTAAAATAAGTCTGCCCATGAGAAACCAATACAGCCTGTGCAAATCCAGAGCCTGGCAGGCCATGGTGCACATGCTGCCTGCCCACAGGTGGGAACAGCCAACCTGTCCCTCAGTGTCTCTGCCTGGCAAATCCAGCTGCCAGGGCGAGGAACGGCTCCTGGGAGGATGTGAGGGGCTTGTTCTAAGGACTGCATAGGCTGGAAGGAGAAGCAGCAGAAATGAGGGCTCACTGGCATGCCTACTGTGCTATTTGGCCATGGTTCAGGAGCTGCAGCATTTCTGATGGTGACAAATCCCTCCCCTGGAGCAGTGCAGGTCACTGCTCCCCAGTGAGTGCTCACTTCTCCCACCCCATCCCTCATGGCTTCCAGCAGCCCCAGCACCGTGTCACGGGGGCAGGAGCTGCTGCCTGAGCCAGCAGCTGTTCCCTGAGTGCTCTGAGGAACAGTCCCTGCTTGTGTTAATAGTGGATAAGGAAAAGGGCTCCATAAGTGGTGAAACCATCCTCACAGACACACCTCCACCTCACTGTCTGGGACAAAACTCTCCAGTTAACACACCAGACTTGGCACTCAAACACCTGGACTAGATTGTTTTGCCAAAACCCATCATTTTATATGACACAACACTTGTGTAATTCTCATTTCCCACGTGAATCAGGAAGCAGATGATATCCTGGCTGTCCTGCAGCCCCCCAGGGGTCTGTGGCAGTTCCAGCTGGGAGCTCTGAGGGGCTGGGCTGAGGTTCCTGTGCACTTCTGTGGCTCAGTGCAAACCCTCCTTTGGCCCCTGCTGACAGAGCCAGAGCCCCCCGAGCCCCAGCCCAGCAGTGGTCAGGCAGCTCTGGCAGCTACAGGTCCAGTTCCCTTCCACCCACTGCTGTGGCCCTTTCTTGTGGCTGGCAGGGCAATTGCTTGCACATCAGAAAACAATTTTAGGATGGAGCTACGTGCTTTTAAGTTATGGTTGATATAATCAGTGTTGGCTGCCTCTATTTTAGAAAATAATTTATCATGCTGTTGTGCTGACTTTTCCTTTAATCTTCTTCCACAACCGACTCATTTGGAAACATCTGCTTGAGAAAAATCACCTCCAGTTCCTGTCAGATGTGATCCCTCCATCCGTTATCGTGTTATTTCTCACTTACATGATCACCCAATGCAGATGTTTATCAGTAGCACGTGGTAAATCAAATGTGAATCTAAATCTCTGTGAAACTGATTCAGCTCCTCTTTCTCAGTGCAGAATGATGCCAGAAATGTGGTTTGCTCACAGACATGTGGAGCACACACACCTCAGGTCTGCCACACCACACTGCAAGTCCAGTGCACCAAGTGCCAAAAGGGCTGTGAATTCAACTGGGATAAATGGACTCGCCAGAGCCAGGGAATAACCAGCTGGCCCGGGGGTAAAGCAGCTGCTTCCCCAGCTGGGACGTGATGTCTGTGTATTTATACATGGGAGCCCACTGTGACTGATCAGCACAGACTAATAAATCCCACATGGAGCACAGTTGGGGAAGCTGTAAAAGTAACTCCCATGAAATGAGACCCCACAAAGAACATTTCCCAAATGGGCATGGAGCTGTTCCTGGTGGAGCAGAGAGGGAGAGCTCACACAGGCTGCTGGCACTGCAGAGGGTGCAGGTGACTGGGGGGAAGGAGGAGCCTTGGATGGGGCATCGGGAGAAGCAGTAGCTCCCTTCTTCAAAACATAAATAACACTTCAGAAGAGGCCTCTGCCTTGAGGTGCAGCTCCAAACAGTGAACATTTTAAACTGTTTCCTTCTTAATAATGTCTTTCTAACACCCATGTGAATGTCAGGCTGGTACTCTGATTCCAGCAGAAAAAGGATCAAATGAATAAGCATTTTATTAAGGATTTTATGCAGTGTCATAAAAGGAATTGCACAAACCCCCCACTGGTATTGGTGGTTTATGTGCCAGTACTGTATTTACTACTGGCAATTGAAGAAGAAATAAAATTCAACTTCAACCTCATTTCGATTTGCAAGTTATGAGAAATGTTTCTGGAAGAAGCTAATAAATGTGATGGATGTGCCCAGTAGTAATTGATCATTTATATAAAAAATCCTGGCAAACATTTAATTCCACTATTCATTAAAATGTTGCCCTTGCGAGACATAATCCATAAAAATGATCTATCTAATAACCATGATATGAGGGAGCTGAGGCGGAGGGTGAAGGTAACCTGGGGTTCCAGGAGGCAAATTCCAGACGCCAATTCTCCTGCAGGTTAATGCAGGAGATCTCTGCATCCTGCTGTAATATACGAGGAGCAGCCTTTCTCCCCCTTCTTTGAGTACATTATTTTTAAAGACTTCTGTGTAATTGAAGGTTTCTGGTGTTGGGAACATGAGTGCTGGACACGTTATTCCTGCTTGGCTGCTGGGCTGCCACGTGAGGAGCAGCATGTCCTGCCACAGCTCTGGGCTTGGCCCCGAGCCCCCATTGCCCCCAAAATCACTGGGGCATGTGTCCTGCCACATTCCCTCTTCCTGGAAAGGTGTCTTTGGTTTCTCCAGCGGTGCTTGAGGTACCTGCCTGAGTTATGGCTGAGGAGATTCACCACCAAACCGCTTTTGGAGCTTCATTGCCATGGGGGTATTAACGTGCCAAATGGAGGAGTCCTGCACATGGGGAAGCAGAGCCTGTGTGGGAAATGAGGGCAGGATAGGCTGTATGGGTGGTGTGAATGGCATGGGATGTATGGATGCCATGGATGCTATGAGTGGTATGGGCAGGATGGGTGGGCAGGCATTGCTCGGGGCAAGGCTGGTGTCAGTGCACAGCATTGGGCTGGCACTGGCTGATGTTGGGGCAGAGCTGCTCATCTGGGGCTGTTCCCATCATCTCAGTACAGAGTTTCTCCATCCCATACAAGAGGGGAGAGAAGCAGTTTGGGGCAGCTTTTTGTAAGGGACATTTGCTCTGTGCAGGAGAAAGGCCAGTGCTGGGCACACTCCCCACCACCACTGCTGCTGGTTTTGGGGCCCTGAGAGTGACACGCAGTTTGTATCCCACCTTTTTCTTTGCTTGGCTTTGGGGCTGCAGAGACAGAGTAGCAAGGGGAGAAGGAACACAGGCAGAGCAGAACCCACCTCTGTGCTGTGGCTGGGAAAGTTATTTGGGCAGAAAGTATTGTTACTCAGAGGAAATGCTGAGGGATGCTCATTGATTTCTGGGTCTGGATGAAGAACAAACAGTCATCAACACTGCCCTGCCTGTGAATAATCCATTTTTTCCTCAATGAGAGCAAACAGCTCAATTACTGAAATGAAAGTGCTGGTGAGAGTCAGACTAGCTGGGATTGTTCAAGGCAGTTGGGCATGGGAAGCATATAAGGAGTAGGTGGGTGACAGCAGCCTGGCCAGGTGCTGTGCCAGGGCAGAGTACCCTCCCAGCCAGGCTCTGAGACCACACGCCACTGCTCAGCCTGCAGGATGACAATGACATCCCATCAGAGCACAACTTCCATGCTTAACCTTATTTTGTGTTTCATTCTGAGTGACCTTATCTCCAGAGCTGCTGCAACCTTGGCCACTGTAGGACAGACAGTGGGGAAAAGGAGCCAGTGTTCCCGCTGCATCCCTGGCACTGAGTGTGCCACACTCCGGGATGCCATTGGTGGCCACGGCCATGGCTGCCCACGGCCATGGGTGGGCACTGCAGCTGCCACACCCGGGGCAGGGCTGCAGACACAGTGCAGTGCAGGCAGCCCCTCCTGCCCCCCTGGCCTCCAGCTGCCACCACCTCAAGCCACAGCGGTGCCAGTGCAGCCCCAGAGTGGAGGTGGAGGGAGAAGGGACGCTGTGGGGTTCAGTGTTGGGGAGCACAGGGTGCAGGATGCCCCAGCCCCAGCCCGTGCCCCCCAGAGCCAGGGGAGCACAGGGTGCAGGAAACCCCAGCCCGTGTCCCCCAGAGCCTGGGGAGCACAGGGTGCAGGAAACCCCAGCCCATGCCCCCCAGAGCCAGGGGAGCACAGGGTGCAGGATGCCCCAGCCCGTGCCCCCCAGAGCCTGGGGAGCACAGGGTGCAGGAAACCCCAGCCCATGCCCCCCAGAGCCAGGGGAGCACAGGGTGCAGGATGCCCCAGCCCGTGCCCCCCAGAGCCTGGGGAGCACAGGGTGCAGGATGCCCCAGCCCGTGCCCCCCAGAGCCTGGGGAGCACAGGGTGCAGGATACCCCAGCCCGTGCCCCCCAGAGCCTGGGGAGCACAGGGTGCAGGATGCCCCAGCCCCAGCCCCAGCCCGTGCCCCCCAGAGCCAGGGGAGCACAGGGTGCAGGATGCCCCAGCCCGTGCCCCCCAGAGCCAGGGGAGCATAGGGTGCAGGATGCCCCAGCCCCAGCCCATGTCCCCCAGAGCCAGGGGAGCACAGGGTGCAGGATGCCCCAGCCCCAGCCCATGTCCCCCAGAGCCAGGGGAGCACAGGGTGCAGGATGCCCCAGCCCCAGCCCATGCCCCCCAGAGCCAGGGGAGCACAGGGTGCAGGATGCCCCAGCCCCAGCCCATGCCCCCCAGAGCCAGGGGAGCACAGGGTGCAGGATGCCCCAGCCCCAGCCCATGCCCCCCAGAGCCAGGGGAGCACAGGGTGCAGGATGCCCCAGCCCCAGCCCATGCCCCCCAGAGCCAGGGGAGCACAGGGTGCAGGATGCCCCAGCCCCAGCCCATGTCCCCCAGAGCCAGGGGAGCACAGGGTGCAGGATGCCCCAGCCCCAGCCCCAGCCCGTGCCCTTCAGAGCCAGGGGAGCACAGGGTGCAGGATGCCCCAGCCCCAGCCCCAGCCCGCGTCCCCCAGAGCCAGGGAAGCACAGGGTGCAGGATGCCCCAGCCCATGCCCCCCAGAGCCAGGGGAGCACAGGGTGCAGGATGCCCCAGCCCATGCCCCCCAGAGCCAGGGGAGCACAGGGTGCGTCAGACCTTCACGTTGTTGGGTTCTCACACATGACACCCTCATCTAAATCAAAACCCTCATTAAAGTGAGCAAGAGAGACATTGCCAGGTAATTCTAATTAGTTTGAATGGCAGGAAAAAAATAAAACCAATTAAGAACTAATTGCGGAGTTGCCCTAATTTAGGGGGTGG
This sequence comes from Pithys albifrons albifrons, assembly GCF_047495875.1. NCBI lineage: Eukaryota > Metazoa > Chordata > Aves > Passeriformes > Thamnophilidae > Pithys > Pithys albifrons. The sequence continues at coordinate 586,836 of NC_092466.1, read as the reverse complement.
TGATCTGTTCCTGAGCAGATAAACAAAGGCCAAGGGTTTATCCTTACTGGGAGCTGCAGCACTTTAGAGAGGGATGGATCCAGTGGCCACATGGGGGAGGAAATGCATCCTTTCAACTTGGGGTTTTGGCATCTTATTTGTCCTTGTTGCTCAGCTTTTGTTCCTGGTAAACATAAAAGGGATGGGGGGAGGGGGGAGTGACAGAGAACTCTGGACTTGGCCTTGCAGGTGCAAAGGAACAGGGTCAGCACAAGCCACTGTAGGGGCATCAGTGGGTGATGGGAAACAAGGAATCACAGAATATCCTGAGCTCGAAGGAACCTACAAGGACTGAGTCCAACTCCTGACCCTGCCCAGGACACCACAATAATCCCACTCTGTCCCTGAAAGTGTTGTCCAAATGCTCCTTGAGCTGTGGCAGATTTACAGCCATGACCACTTCTGACCTCACTTCTCACTGAGTGAGAGGGCAGGTTTATTTTAACAAAATTTGGGGGAGTTTGGTTAATTTCTGTTATTGTAGAGCTTAATAGAAAGCAAACATGACTGCCCTTTTGGAGCTACCATTTATATCATTATGCAACTGTATTGCAGAGCTCTGTTACAGATTCTATGGTTTTCAGGACAAATCCTTCCACACATACTGACATGCATTCCTGAGGAATCTACTTGTTTAAGTCACAGCATCTTCTGGAAAACCTCAAGTCAGTTGTGAGAATTAAGTGAAGTACTATGTGGGAACAAGGGGATGTAAAAGAAAGGGGGTATTTCAGGATGAGGTTGCAATGAAAGTTGACCTAATTAGACAATTTATAGATATTCAGTTACCTAATTTAAATTGGCTGCAATGTTAAGTGCCAAAAAATTCCCTTTTTATCTTCTCTCTGCCAAGTCTTCTATTTGGAAATTTATTATGTTTTAAAATACCATTGGAGCAGCATTCCAAGTTTATTTTTCAAGGTTCTGTCATTTAGAGTCATCACAGTGCACTGCAAACAAGGTGGATCCTGGTCTCACAGAGGTCTTTCCAGGTAGCAGAGCAGCTCAGGAGATGCTGGTACAGCTCACCCTGTGTTGAGGGAAGCACCCAAGGGACAGCAAGGGCTCCCAGTGGCTTGATTGCCTTAACCTGCCCATCCAGGGCTTCTGCGGAATCACAGAGGGGTTGGGTTGGAAGAGACCTTAAACACCATCTAGTTCCAACCCCCTGCCATGGGCAGGGACACCTCCCACTTGGACCAGGTTGCTCCAAGCAATGAGAAGGTCCTCCCTGAGCCTCCATTTCTCCAGGCTGACCTCCCCAGCTCCCTCAGCTGCTCCTCATCAGTCTCGCACTCCAGAACCATCTCCAGCTTTGTTGTCCTCCTTTGGCACAGGTTTGGACACTTGCAGGCTGGGATCATGTCAGCCCCAGGCTCCTCTTCCAGCTCTGCAGCTGGGCCATTAAGTTCTTCAGTTCCCCTTCCCGGTGCCTCTGTTCATTCGTGGCTTGGGAGTCAGGCTGGAAAGGGGCATTAGATATGGAGTAATTTAATTTGGAAGTCCTCATGGATATACTCAATATTGGAAGTTTAATGTAATTTTATATTTAGTACTGCCACTGCAACTATTCTCAGCCTTCTTGAGGAAAGTGTGTACAAAAGGTCACGAGCCACGTAATGAGGTGAACAGGTGGTCTCACTGGGGGAACAGCCTGGTGCAGGGGTGAGTTATGGGCCCCTCATTAGCCTGGTGATTGACCCTGTTTAAAATCCAGCCTTTTCCTCGGCAGAAGGAGCTCTGGTTGCAGGAGCAGATTCGACAGCAAATGCTGCCTGGGACCTTTCTGATAAGCAACTATTCTGTAATATAATCCCTGCCATTTAAATGCTGCTAAAGCAGCAGCTGACAGCCAGGATTAACCCAGCATTTGAGGAATGAGCACAATTTCCTCTGCACTGCACCTCTGTGGGGAGCCAGGGCTGAGCCCTCCCGAGGGCATCAGCCCAGGATGTTTGGATCCACGTCCAGTTTGGCTGGCCAGGGAGGAAAAAAAATCTTGGCTGACGTTTTACTCCAGTTCTCCCAGAGTGAGGCAGCTGATGGGAATGCAGTGAAACAACAAAAGGGTAGCCAAGCAAAGGGCAGCTGGGTTGAAGTGGGATGGAAGAGCTACAGCCTCGGAGCTGCAGGAGCCCCTGACAGAGGCTCCTCTGTGGGAGAACAGGCACGAGCAGGAGAGACCCCATGGCCTCTGGCTCAGCGTCGCTGCTGAGCTGCCCCAGGGGCTCCCAGCCTGGCACTGCTCTGTGTGACCCCAGGGTTGGGGTGTCAGCAGCACCTTGTGAAAAGTGTAGCCAGTGCTCTGGCTGCCCCTCAGGCCCACTCTGCAGGGTGCCCAGGGCGGGTTTGCCACAGGAGTGCGTGGGCAGCTGGAGGCAGGAGGATGCAGGAGGATGCAAGTAAGTGAGGAGCCAAGGCAGGAGCACCAGTTTGCTGAGGCTGCCCACCAGCCTGCACAGAATCTGCATTGCTTGGAGGCATTCTGTACACAGGCAGCCCTAACTCGTCTGATTTCAGTTAGACACTGTAAAATTAGATTTTGCCTTTGACAGATGTAACTCTTATGCAGTTTACAGTGGAAATATCCCTTTTATTCTGAAAAGTGCCTTCCTAGCTTTGATTTGAGAACCTGGTACATGGCAGCTCCTGTGGAAGACGTAGATTTAAAAAAGACCTGGAAATTTTGGCTCTGTTCTTTTGCCCTCAAAGGAGGTGCCTGTTTGAGGGGGCCGAGGCCCGTGGGATTGGTACCCACTTGGCCAGAGTAATAGGACACAGCGAGAAGGAACTAAAAGCAGGCTTAGTGCTGAAATATCCCACTGCTGTTTCTAATCTGCAGTGTATTATATTGATCCCCTGAACAGTGTGTGGGGCTATAAAGCCCTTTATGTAACTCCTGGGGAGGAAGCAATTACCTCCGAGTGGGGGGCCAGCAGGAAGGGGCATTAGCAGATGGTGGGTGGGTGATGTGGTGAGAAAGAGGTGGCAGGGGCTTGTAGAAGGAAACTATTCCCTGTAACTCTATTGAGGTCTCTGAAAGGGTCAGCAGGAGAGAGGGGGTGCTCTGTTTGACGGCGTGCACCTGGATTCCAAACTGCTTTTAGTGGCTCTGCAGCCAATGCCTGTGGCTGACGTCAGCTGCAGTTCCCAGCGGGAAGAGAGAGTTGGTATTAAAAGAAAAAAAAGCAAATCCCCTCCCAAAAATGCTGTAAAAGAGTGGGAGTGAGGTGCCCCTGCCTGCTGACCATAACATGGTCATATGGGCAAGCAAACAGCAAAACTGCTTAGTGGGCACGAAGGGCAGCAGGGCACAGGAGGACAAATGAGTGAGAAGAGCTGAGAGCTCTGGCCTGTGGGGTGGCTGTGGCCACGTGTGGGAGACGTGTTGGCATTGCTGAGGATGCTCTGTCAAACATCTGCTTGATCCTGACCCATCATCACAACAGGCAAGGGAACTCAAGGGAAACACTGCACTGCTCCTTTCCTCTGTGCACCAGGACATCCTATGATCACAAAGCCATAGAACTGTTTTACCAGCCTGGCCTTCAAAATGCCGTATTTTATCCCAAAGCACCAGTCCTGAGGGCACCACAGCTTTCTGTGCTGTGGCCAAGCAGGGGCCTCTGTGCTGAGCACAGGTGCTGTCACACCTCCTCTTGCCTTCTGGCACCACCAGTGTGTGCCATGTCTCCTGCTGTGATCGTGCTGAGCATTTCTTATAGAAACACCCACATATCCCATTTTCACATTCGTTTTCAAGCCATTAGAATATTTTGTCAGACTGTTAACAGCAAGGTTGCTCCTTGTGAACCATGTTCCAAGTCTTTCACTTCCTAAAAGCCTGGAGGCCAAGGTCCAACACTCACAGTAACGTGAGCCATCACAATAAACATCACATAAACATCACATAAACATCACATAAACATCACAATAAACATCACATAAACATCACAATAAACATCACATAACCATCGCAATAGTGTTGTCACGGTCCCAGCCGAGGCTGCGGCTTTGCCTTCTGGAGGTGTGTTCTGTACCACTCCCCACCTGCCGTGCACAGGGATGTGCAGGGGACGGCGCTGCCCGTCCTGTACCATCGGACAGTCCGATCACGGAGCTGCTGGAAGCAGGCGGCGGGCGGGGGCGGAATGGGCTTTTCCAGGAGAAACTGTTTGTGTTTCCGCAGGCAGGGGGAGTCTGAGCCCGAACCACCAAAGCCGGCACTGGCTGAGCCGCTTCATTGTTTAGCCCCGGTTTGCAAAGGCTCGCGTAGGAGGTGGAAGAGGTTTCCGAGAACAAACCCAGCCCAGAGCAGCCCGTGCTGCGCTCCCTGCCCGGCTCCTACAGCGCCCGAGCCGCGGCGAGGGGTCCGGGACAGCCCCGCGTCCCCCGGCACTGCCCGTGCTGCTCCCCCTGGCTCAGAGACCCCCCGGCACTGCCCGTACTGCTCCCCTGGCTCAGAGACCCTCCGGCACTGCCCGTGCTGCTCCCCCTGGCTCAGAGACCCCCCGGCACTGCCCGTACTGCTCCCCTGGCTCAGAGACCCCCCGACACTGCCCGTACTGCTCCCCTGGCTCAGAGCCCCCCCGACACTGCCCGTGCTGCTCCCCCCGGCTCAGAGACCCCCCGACACTGCCCGTGCTGCTCCCCCTGGCTCAGAGACCCCCCGGCACTGCCCGTACTGCTCCCCTGGCTCAGAGACCCCCCGGCACTGCCCGTGCTGCTCCCCCTGGCTCAGAGACCCCCCGACACTGCCCGTGCTGCTCCCCCTGGCTCAGAGACCCCCCGGCACTGCCCGTACTGCTCCCCTGGCTCAGAGACCCCCCGACACTGCCCGTGCTGCTCCCCCTGGCTCAGAGACCCCCCGACACTGCCCGTGCTGCTCCCCCTGGCTCAGAGACCCTCCGGCACTGCCCGTGCTGCTCCCCCTGGCTCAGAGAACCCCCGGCACTGCCCGTGCTGCTCCCCCTGGCTCAGAGACCCTCCGGCACTGCCCGTACTGCTCCTCCCGGCTCAGAGACCCCCCGACACTGCCCGTACTGCTCCTCCCGGCTCAGAGACCCCCCGACACTGCCCGTGCTGCTCCCTCTGGCTCAGAGACCCTCCGGCACTGCCCGTGCTGCTCCCGCTGGCTCAGAGACCCCCCGACACTGCCCGTGCTGCTCCCGCTGGCTCAGAGACCCTCCGGCACTGCCCGTGCTGCTCCCCCCGGCTCGGGGACCCCTCGGCCCCACATGCCCGTGCCAGCCGGGGCTGGAGCTGCTGCCCTGCCCTCCCTCCCGGCCCCTTCCCTCTGCCCACATCCCTGCTCCCTCCCCGTGCCTCCTCTCCCCAAACTCCCAGCTGTCGCTGTATTTTGCGCTGCTTTTATCTCGTGGGAAGTGGGGACTCAGGAAATCTCCCTGACCAGATGGAAGGTCTGATTCCACCCCTCAGCACAGAGAGAATCGGGAGCCGCGTCCCAGCCCGCCAGAGGATGGAGCCGGTGGGAGGATGCCGAGAGATGTCCCTGCAAAGAGAGCATCACCCTCTGCCCTCCCCAGCACACACTCCGATGTCCACAGGAAAAATTGCCAAATCAGTAGGTCCTTAAGCTTTTCTTTTCCTGAAGGGAACTGCATCCAAGTTTTATCTGCGAGGATTTTGTTAGATGAAGCACAGGTACTGCTGAGCTCCCAGCAGCAGATTTGAGCAGAAAGTGTTAAACTCCTCCAAGGGACTCTGAAATAGGATGTCCATGACTCTGTTCTGGGCACACACCAACAGCTGAGGACAAGCCATGCCAGGGGTTTATGTGCTACAAACAAGGAACGGGCACTAAATTGCCAGTCATGGCCGTTCAGCTGTTACCACAAATCCTTCCACAGTCAGGCTTTTCTTATTCTTTGAAGGGAATTGCATCTAAATTTTACCTCCGAGGATTTACCTTCCAGGCACCAGCGATGTGCAGAGTGTAGGGGAGAGGAGACTGGGGGGAATTGCTGAGTCCCACCCTGAACTCCCCCCCAGCCTCTCATGGTGGCTGAGCAGGGAGCTAGTGGGGGGAAGAACAAGTCACAGATTTGTCCCCACATCTCTGGCTGGGGGTGGAACTCGTGCTCATGTCCGACAATATCTGAGTGACTCAAAAAATGTTGTGACTGAGTTTTCTTTTCACACACTCCATGTTTTTTTGGGTGACTGTAAAATGTAGCAAGAAGCATAAATGACTCCACAATAAACTCTTAGGGTGGGCCATTAGTCATCTGAGAATTGTCCTCCCCCCTGAAGTACTGTGGAGATCATCTTAGCAGAACATTCTGAAGTGATACAATGATGCTGACTCTATAGGATGCAAACACTGACAAAATACCATTTTTCTCTATGTCAATATTGATAAACATTGAGAAGCTGTAGTACTAAAGGTTAAAAAATAAAATTAACTTGCACCTATGAAATTTGACTCTTTTAATTCATATTTATTCTTTAAAAAGGCTCTTGTCATAATTTATTCTTGAAATGAGTCTTCCCTCAAGAGTTTCCATAGTTACAGATGTTTCTGGGTGTAATGTTTGCACAACTGACATTTAGTGCACAATGAAAGCCTCTAATTGATTTTTCTACCTGGCGAGGAGAACACAAGTGCTGGTGCCCAACTGGCAGCTGTGCCCAAAGGGCTACAGGGGAGGAGCAACAAAGGGCAATGCTCATAAATAACATGACAAGTCATGAGATAACTTCATCAGTGGAGAGCAGTGGTGGACGGGGTAGCTGATACCAGCCAGGACCATCCCATGGGGCTGTGGCATTCCAGCAGCTCCCACCTGGCACTGGGCAGTGGCATGGCCCTACAGGGAGCACCCAGCACTGTGCCAGTCTCTGAAGCATTCCCTAACTAAGAAATCTAAATCTGAAATAGAGGGGAAAATGCAGTGAGAAAGGAAGGAATGGGAAAAAACCCAAAGAAATCCTGGAAGTTGCCTGCAGCACTGACACTGTCTGGTGAACTCAAACGTAGCCTGGGGGGCCTGATTCCCATCCCACTCGAGCTGCAGACTCTTTGGGACAGTGGTGAAATCATTTCCATGCTGTTTACTCTGTGTGGCTGAGTGTTTGCCAGGCTGGCAGGTAAAGGGATGGGTTATTAAAGTAGAGATCCAAACCCAGTCTGCCCAGCCCACCCCTGACACAAGGCAGAGCCCCCCCATCCCTGTCTGTCCCCCCCGTCCCTGGATGTCACTGTCCCCTCTCTGCTCCTCCACAGTCAAACAGCCATCTCTGGTCACCTACACACTCCTTGTAGGGGCTTCAACTGACCAAAAACACTGTCAAAAAAAAAGTATTTCCACTATTAATTTTTAAAATGATATTTTGAAGTGTTTGCACTCAGCTATATTGACAACAGTATTTAAGTCCTAAAAGGGAAGGTCTGGATATAGTGCATTGTATTCACAGTTGCCTTGTTCCATCTCGGTAATAATGGGAAATGGTGACTCATGTTGGGGAGAAACAGCATCAACTTATACTGAGAAGAGCAAACCCATCCTCTGCTGCTGTAACTCACAGGACTGGCTCTTCAGTAAAACGTGTGAACTCTTTTCAGATGTAATTCTATTTTCTGAAATCACCTCTCACCAGGACCTTCCTCTTCCTTCTTTCCTGGCTGTTTGATTATTTTCCACTACTTTTAACCAGCCAACAATGGGATCAGAAGAGAAGTATCTGGGGGAGAAAACAAGGTGGATTAAAGCATTAGGGCTGTAGGAAATCAAGAAAGATTAGGAATTTCAATTTATAGTCCCAGAGGCTAATGCTGCTGAGATCTGCAAGAGCAGTTTAATGGGCTGATGAGAACAACAGGCTAAACTTGTCTCCTTAAATCCCTTTTCCTCTTCTCCTGCTGTTACCCAGATACAACTTCTTTTTGCTGTTTAAGGAGATTCAGACCATGAGATAAAAGCAAATTATGTAAAGACACATATGGTGTGTTTGTGGGATAACCCCTGTTGAGAGGCTGCTCAGGGTCGTTCTGGGCTCCAGTGCCCAGGCATGGGAGCTGTTGGGTGTCCTGCCTGCCAGGGGGTGCAGCCCTGGAGGTGCCTCAGCCAGCCTTTTCCACAAGCCTTATTTCTACACAAAGCTTTAATAATAATGGAATTTCCTTAAGAAAACTGAAATTTAAAAAATAAAAAACAAACAACTATTGAATGTGGCTGGAAAAGTTCACTAATTTGAGCTGGACTCGAGGGTACTTTAAGAATTAAAAGACATTTTTCATGGGGTGGTGACAGGAGCTTATTTCCTGCATGGAGAGTTGCCTGGGAGCCCACATGGCTCATAAACTCAGTGGGGTTGGACATTAACTGTGACTGTACAGCCTAACAGGGGAATGGGGAACTGGAGCTGGAGTAAAGGTGTTCCTGTGCAGAGCCCTAGTGGAAAGTGAAAAAACCAACACAAACCACAGAAGGTGATGGGAACTGATGTCATGTGCTGTGTCCTGATGGTGGGTGAGTCCCAACAGGCACTGGGAGAGCTGTGGAGGGCAGCAGGAGAGAGAGCAGCACTCGATTTAGTTCAGTGTGGCAAAAGAAGGGAGAGAGAGACAAAGCAAGGGGACAGAAAGCTGCTGTCCTGCAGTGGCTTGGGAGGCTACAGAGGGGCTTTTGCCAGAGCCAGGTGTTGGCAAACTGCTGTGGTTTAGACTCCTGCTCGAACTCTTAATTGTGTATCTCAAAATTCAAGCTCCTGAGTAACCAGCTGCCATACTCCAATAGCAGTGAGGGCTAATCAGGGTTTTCCTTTTCTATTCATTTCAGTTCTTCAGCTTCCATGTTTCAATTATAGCTGACAATAGCACAGACCAGGGGGTTCTTACATGGGACAGGAACAAGCCCAGGTGAGCTGAGAGAAGCCCCATCTCACCCCACTGCTGGGGGAACACAGCAGTGACTGCCCTGGCAGGGGGTCCTTAAGCCAAGGAGAGCTTTGGGGTGGCCCCACAGCAGAGCCCAGCTGGAGGAACACTGCAGGCCACCCACAGGAACCAAGGCACCTGCCAGCAGGACAGTGCCAGCAGCAGTGCTGGGCCCAGTGCTGGTCCAGTGGCACTCACTGCTCCACCTCCCACCCTCATTCCTCCTCACACTGGGCTGTGCTCCACCAGCCCAGCAAACTACAGCTGGAGCATTTCCAGTCCCACTTTCCTCACTGCTTCATGCCTCAGACTTCAGCCACTGTTTATTTAAATTGGTTGGTCATAGCAGAGTTAATTTGTTTGAAGGCTGAGCCAGAAACATTTGGCAGCTGGACAGAAAAATCTCAAACAAACAAGCAAAACTCCCTTAAACTGTAGGCATTGCTTAATTTTTCAGCCTTAAGCACAAAACACCTTAGAGAAATCATCAGTTCTGTATGAGTAACAAGACCAGAACTGTTTCATTCCAGACTACAGCCTTTGGGGTTTTGGTGGTTGTTGCTGTGGCACTGAGCTGGACTCACTGGCATCGAGTGCCACGGAGCCCTGGCCACCTTCCCCACGGCACGGGGCACAAGTCAGGGTGGCACAGGCTGTGTCTTCTCCTGTATTAATAAGAAGGCAAGAAAAGGCCTAGCCAGGTTTTCCTGTCTGTTCTCCAGGAGCACAGCCCCATTTTGGCAACAGATGTGAGTCCACGCACACCCAGAATCGAAATGGGAAAGAAGAATCTGGCTGGGAGGAAGCAGTTAGTGTTTCCCTTTGGGGTGTTCTCCACACAAATACCTGGGCTGTGGATTTCATGCTGATTTGGCTGCTGATGCAGACTGAGATTGGCACACTCTTGACTTTACACCAAGGTACCAAGAAAGTGCTACAATAGCCAGCGAGGTAGAGGAGCTTCTTCCTCTTCAGGATGCCCATCTCTGCTGGCATTGGGATAACCCTTTGTGGCACTGGGAGCTCTGAGGGGCTCCAGCTGCTGGCACAGGGTTGAGCAATGACTGTGTCACAGGGAAGGTGGCAGTGCAGCGTGGGGGGTGTTCCAGACTGTGCTTCCCCTCCAGGCCAGCACCAGCTCTGCCTGTTTATCCTGGCCTATGCTTGCTGAACATGCCCTTGGGAATCTCCAATGATACAGACATTACAGAGTCCCTGGAAAGTCAGTTCTGACATCAGCTGAACTTACCAGGAATGAGTTTCCTTGTGCCTAAACCAAACCTTTCTTGCCCCAGCTTAAGCACACTGGGTTTGTTCTGTTTGCTACAGGGAGTGGCCTGGCCCCTGCCCCTTTCCAATACCTGTGCAAGTGCTTGAGGCTGGCTGTATCTCCTGTGGTCAGCTCTTCCACAGGCTCAGCACACATTTCATCACCCGGGCTGTGGCTTCCTGTCATTCTCTCCCTGTCATCGGGGCTTTAAGCTCTGCTGCCTTGCCCAGCCAGTGTCCAGCCCATGCCTGATGATGAGCAGTTCCCTTCCTGTCCCCAGCTGCCAGGTTTGGGGGCATCATGGTCCTCTGCCAGAGCAGCCCTGATGGTTTGCTCCTGGGGATGCTGATGGGGGAGGAGCATGTGCTGCACAGGAAGGGCTCTGTGGGAAGGTGGCCAGCACCACCACTGGGCATGGGGACCCCGAGTGAGCTCACTGCCAGCCCAGCCTGGGGCAATGGGGGCTGAAGGTGGCCAGCACCACCACTGGGCATGGGGACCCCGAGTGAGCTCACTGCCAGCCCAGCCTGGGGCAATGGGGGCTGAAGGTGGCCAGCACCACCACTGGGCATGGGGACCCCGAGTGAGCTCACTGCCAGCCCAGCCTGGGGCAATGGGGTCTGAGGGTGGTCAGCATCACCACTGGGCATGGGGACCCCGAGTGAGCTCACTGCCAGCCCAGCCTGGGGCAATGGGGGCTGAAGGTGGCCAGCACCACCACTGGGCATGGGGACCCTGAGTGAGCTCACTGCCAGCCCAGCCTGGGGCAATGGGGTCTGAGGGTGGTCAGCATCACCACTGGGCATGGGGACCCTGAGTGAGCTCACTGCCAGCCCAGTCTGGGGCAATGGGGGCTGAAGGTGGTCAGCATCACCACTGGGCATGGGAACTCTGAGCCCTGGCCTGCCCAGCCACTGCTGAGACACAGATGTCTGCAGAGTGGTACCAGCCTTGGCCAGACTCAGCATCCAGCCATGCCACCACAGCCTCCCCACACAGCTCTGCCAGAATCCTGCTCTCCAGACACCTCAGGGGGGAAAATGCTGATGCAGAAAAAACCTTGCAACACTCTGTGATGCAGACAAACATCTGTTAGGATTCAGGCTGAGAATCCCAGTCTGGTTTTACCTCTGTCCCAAGACACTTGAACAAAGTTTTCAGAAGGAGAAGACTAATAAATCAAGCCCATACTTCTGCAGGCCCCGCTCGAGGGAGCTGGTTAAAATTAGCAAGGAATGTGGGCCGGAGGAGCCCTGCCTCGCAGTGCCCAGCGCTGCGGCGCCGCTCCGAGCCCGGCCCGGCGCTTCCAAAAAAGGCCATGAGCAGCCGGGGAGATCGGTCCCTGCGCTCCACACGCGCCCCGGGACACACGGAGCAGGTACCAGCCCCCTGACCGGGAAATGAGCTCCCAGCACTGTGACAGGAGGTCAGGCTCTGAACTTCAAATCCAGTTTATATATTGGGAAAGGAATAGGATGAGGCATCTCTGGGTCCTTGTGAGTTTCAAAGGTCGGGTCACTGGATATTAATGGTCCCTCAGCCCAACCAGCTGAAGGGAGGCTGCTGAGTCCTGCACTGCAGAGAGCTCGCTGCATCCCAGAGAGGAGGGCGATGGAGGGAGCACCTTGGCCATGGCAGCAGCCACAGCATGCAGCAAGGTCAAGGAAATGTCCTCTGGATGTCACAGAGCAAGACCCTACAGTCCCAAGCATGCAGTAAAAATCAGGGGAAAACATCTGTTACTGCAATCCAATGGAGCCAACAGTAGATATGGGGGAGGCGTTGTGGTCCCAGACAGCCCTGAGCTGCCGTGCTCCAGTGCAGGGAGGGCAGGAAACCTTCCCAAAGGCTTCCCAGAAGTCACAGAATTCTGCTTGTGGGAAATTGGGCATGAAAAGGGCTGTCTGGCTGCTGCCCAGGTTGCTCTCAGGCAGCAGCAAGGCCCTGGCCAGTGCATTCTCCTGGGCACAGGACAGAGCTCCGTGGAGGGTTGGACAGTCCACGCCTGGGCACAGGACAGAGCCCCGTGGAGGGTTGGACAGTCCACGCCGCAGACACTGCGCGGGAGCAGCTCGTGCTGCTGAGCATGTGCCCTTTTCAAACATGGCAAGCTGAGTTTTCCTGGTTGTTTCCAGGCAACAAATAATCTGCACTTCTTAAAAAGACCCTTTGTTTTTCCTAAGAAAAGACAGCACTGGAGGAACATCCACCAGGAAAAGTGTCCAAGGCCAAGCTGGACAGAGCTTGGAGCACCCTGGGCTGGTGGGAGGTGTCCCTGCCCATGGCAGGGGGTGGCACTGGGTGGGCTTTGAGATCCCTTCCAACCCAGTCCAGTCTGTGATTCCATGATTAGTTCTGTGCCAGCCCTTGTGGCCAGGTGGCAGTGCCAGCCACCTCACACAGCCCACCAAGACACTGGGAAAGGGGAAGAGCCATGTGGAGTGGGGAACAAGCTCAGGATCATCTGCCAGATCACCCCACTCTCTTCTGCTGTGTCTCTGGTGGCTTGGCCCGTGAGCTGTCCAGCAGTGGGACTGTCCCACCCTGCAGTGCAGCACGGAGGGTAACACGGTGTAACATCAGGCTCCTGCAGCCTTCTCTGAGCCTGGGGTTTGGCTCAGCCCACGTTTGTCTCCTCTGGGAGCTCAGAGCAGAGCACTGGAGTGAGCAGTGCCCAGCAGCCAGCAGAACCCAAGGGCTCTCTTCACTATTGCCTTTCTATTTTAAGAACAGGGGATTATTGTTAATATATTCCTTGTGTTTGGTTTCTATCAGAGTCAGTTTGTTTAACTAATAGGCAGATTTATTTACTGGAAGGAGAAGGAAAGCAGCAGTTAAAAGGATACAGCAAATCCAGCAAACATTAATCTTGTCCCCAGCAAAACCACTGGCAGCACCTTGGAATTTTTTCAATTTTTCTACAAGGTCTTTAGATTGTAGTCAAAATAAAGCCTTAATCTGCACATTCCCAACTCCAAGGTCTGGAACAGGAAGGGCTTGTGCTGAAGAACAGTATTTGCTGTAAAATGCAATGGAACTCATTGGGCGACTCAGAAACTGATGCCAAAAAATGTAATTCCCATTTATCTCAATAGGAGACTCCTTGCTGCTTCTCAGAGCCTACAGTATAGGCACTTTTCCAATTTAAAACTAAAAACCTCCAGCAGGAGAGAACAATAATTCCAATTTAATTTTGTCTCCTGACATTTTCCAAACAGGGCAGTTCCGTTCTGTTTCTTGGAGACCACTAATATTAAGATTTGCCTTTTCTGATGAAGTGACACAAACTTTCCTTTTCCATGAAAATGAAATTTTACTTTAAGAAAATCAAAAACAAACAAAACCCCCCAAAGAAAACAAAACCAAAACACACAAAATAAAACAGCAACAGCAAAACCCCTTGAAAAGTCAGGTTTTCCACTTGGATATTCCCATCTCTCTCTAAAGAGAGTGGCTCAGATCAAACACCTCTCATGGGAAATGCTCTTGGAAGAAGCAAGTCCCAGTGCAGTGTATTCACCTTGAACATCACATTTTGGTGAAATGCCACTTGCTTGAACAAGTGCCAGGTGCTGATGCTGCTCCTGCCCCATCCCGAGTCCCTCCCCGGGCTGTCCCACTCAGAGGGTGCTGTGTGGGTGCTGCTGGTGGGGAATCCTTCGCTCTCCAGGGATGTGCCTGAGCCCGAGGGGAGACAAAGCCAACCAGGTGCTTGGTGGGGACAGAGCTGTGGTGCCCGAGCACAGAGCAGGGCTCCAAAGGCCACTCTGGAGTCTTGGAAAGCACATTGAGTGTGAAATTAATCTCCAAATTTTGGTACCTGTACTGAGAATAAAATGAAAGTTACCTGTGAATGACAGTGATGCCTTACAAAAACAGGGTGTCTGGTTTTTAAGTTCTTGGTGACTTATTGCCATTTCTCTGCATGCTCTTTTGGTGCAAGAAACATTTGAATTTTTTGTCCAGTTAAATTCCTTGAGGCTTCCTCTGGTTAAAAATAATAGCAAAGTCTGAAATTTAAAAAAAAATAAATAAAATACTGTCAGTATGAACATCAGCTGGCTGGAGACACTGGCAATAATTTGTTTTTAACTACAACATCCACATTTCCTATTCTGAAGCTAAAATTGACACTGACAACCTTTGACCATCCTGACAGTCCCACTAAAATCAGTCAGACTGTTGACGTGAGCGATAACACACAATTACTGCAGTTTATCTGGGGTTAATGATTCATAGAATCCCAGATTCCCAGAATGGCTTGGTAGAAGGGGACCTTAGAGGACGTCTCGTTCCATCCCCTGGCATGGGCAGGGACACCTTGCACCAGACCAGGCTGTTCAACAGTAACAGGGCAGAGAAGCGCAGGATGTTTGTCTGCCTGTTGTGAAGTTGTGTGAAGGCAAAGTTTGGGCATCACAAAACATTCCCTGTCTCTGGGCTCACTCACCCAAAGAGGGGATGCTCACTCACTTTCTTAACCATTTTCCTTTGGAATGCCTCTGGACACAGCTTTGCATCTGGATCAACATCCAAGAAAAGGGAAACTAATTTGTTCAAAAAATAAAACAGCCTTTTCTTTGCTCATAGAATTTCTCAGAGATGCCCTTCTCCTTCATTTGCTTTACAAAATGTTAATTTTCTTAACCACCAACACACAGCATTTTGTGAAAGAGAACCATTTTATTCTCATTATGATGCTTATGTTGAGGAAGAATGAGCATCTTTGTGACAAGGAAACATCTGAGTTTTCCAAAGAGGAGGAGCAGGCTGGCTGTCACGTATAATTTTGCCATTCTCCTATTTGCACATCAGTGTGATCTTTGTCAAGGGTTTGCAAATGAGACTCTTGAGATCTGTTTGTAGCCCCTGGCTGAGGGCAAGAGGCACCAGCTGGGGATGCCACAGAGGCAGGAGGACACGGTCCCACTCCTGCCCATGTGCGTGGGCAGTGCCAGGGCAGTGCTGACTGAACTCCCTGCAGCTGCCCTTGTGGATTTGCCCCCAGCCCCATTTTTTTTGGATATGGAGCCAAGCAGTCTGGCATCATCTGCCATAACCTGTTCTCAGTGTCCCTGCTCTGGCTTACCAGAGGTTTTCTGTCAGCTGTGGAAGCTGCTCTGCTCCCTCCATGCAGGGACGATGTTTTCCTGATGGTGAGTGAGCTCCTGACACTGTCAGTCCCTGGGCTTGGGGCCATGGCTGGGGATGGACAGCAGCTCCCTCCCCCCCTGCAGCCACTCAAGGGACTCACCACTGGGAGAGGAGATGGGGAGATGTTCCTGCCATTTGCCACCACCCTGGAGGTTTGGGGTGGAACCCTGCCCTGCCAGGAGCCCCCACACCTAGCAGGGTTCCAGCCCTGTGCCTTGCAGCAGCACAACACTCCCTCTCCCCATCCCTCAGTGGACTTGGAATCTCCTCCTCTGTCCCCTGGGAAGCCCAAGAGCCAACCTTGTCAAGCTTTTATTTATTCAGGTCAATAGGTCTTATTTCTTTGATGCTTCCCTGTGCTCATCTTTTTCACATCCATTTTGCCTTCTTACTGTTCTATAAGTTCACTAAAGCCAACAAAATCAGAGCAAGGATGTATTTGGCTTGCTGACCACAAGCCTTTCTGTGCATTAAATACTTGCTGGCCTGGGCACCCAGATGTGTCTCACCAAAAAGCCAAAAGGATGCTTGTGCTCGGCCCCTGCAGGTCACCCTGTGCTGCCCATCCTGACAGGATCTCTGCTCCAAAGGAACGAGGTTGGTGCTTCCTCCTGCCACCTACATCAGCCCTCTCTTCCTACAGCTCCACCCACACCAGGCAATGTAAGACACTGTCCAGTGAATCAGGATTAGGCCTTGCTCTTTCTTGAACAGGCTGATCATTGAAGGAGGCTTTTCTAATCAAGACATGTTACCTATTGGAGAGGTGAAACATTTCCTCTTGTAAGTACAGAACAGCAGCTGGGATGGCATCCATCTGAGAGGTGATCTTCAGAAACCCAGTGAATCCTCTTGATAATCCTGATTATGTCGTAATTTGACCTGCATTTTTTCTGCTCTCTTCTACCCTCCCTTATCTTCTTGTACCCTTTACACTTTCCTCCATCCATTATGTTCCTCTCCCAGGAAGGCTGTGCTGGAAGAACAGATTAAGTCTTTAATGGAGTAGTTGTGAATAAATGTCTGTGAGAACTCACTACCCACCAGCAGTTTTAGCACCTCTCTTGGAAAGCACTGTCTGTGTGTGAAATACAGCAGGCACCATCACAGCTGATCCAGCAAGCTCCAGCCACGGAGAAGTCACCTTCCTTCTGTAAGTATATTGAGTCTTCTTGATGCTGGTCTTTGTTTGCTTCTCTTGTCATTTGCTGTTTGAAAAGGCTGATAATTCTGAAAATCAGTCCCTGAGCAACAAATCAGTGAGGGCTGATTGGGGAGGGCTGGTTGGGGAGGGGTGGTTTGGGAGGGTTGGTTGGAGAGGACAAGTTGGGGAGGGGTGGTCAGGCAGGGCTGGTTTGGGAGGGCAGGTTGGGCAGGGCTGATTGGGCAGGACTGTTTGGGGAGGGCTGTTTTGGGAGGGCTGGTTGGGCAGGACTGTTTGGGGAGGGCTGGTTTGGGGAGGGCTGGTTGGGCAGGGCTGGTTGGGCAGGACTGTTTGGGGAGGGCTGGTTTGGGAGGGCTGGTTGGGCAGGGCTGGTTGGGCAGGACTGTTTGGGGAGGGCTGGTTGGGCAGGACTGGTTGGGCAGGACTGTTTGGGGAGGGCTGGTTGGGCAGGGCTGGTTGGGGAGGGCTGGTTTGGGGAGGACTGTTTGGGGAGGGCTGTTTGGGGAGGGCTGGTTGGGGAGGGCTGGTTGGGCAGGGCTGTTTGGGGAGGGCTGGTTGGGCAGGGCTGGTTTGGGCAGGGCTGGTTGGGCAGGGCTGTTTGGGGAGGGCTGGTTTGGGGAGGACTGTTTGGGGAGGGCTGTTTGGGCAGGGCTGGTTGGGCAGGGCTGGTTTGGGGAGGGCTGTTTTGGGAGGGCTGGTTTGGGCAGGGCTGGTTGGGCAGGGCTGGTTGGGGAGGGCTGGTTGGGCAGGGCTGGTTTGGGGAGGGCTGGTTGGGCAGGGCTGGTTGGGCAGGGCTGGTTTGGGGAGGGCTGGTTGGGCAGGGCTGGTTGGGCAGGACTGTTTTGGGAGGGCTGGTTGGGCAGGGCTGGTTGGGCAGGACTGTTTTGGGAGGGCTGGTTGGGCAGGGCTGGTTTGGGGAGGGCTGGTTGGGCAGGGCTGGTTGGGCAGGGCTGGTTTGGGGAGGGCTGGTTGGGCAGGACTGTTTTGGGAGGGCTGGTTGTCTCTGGCAGAGCCACAGCACCCAGACATCAGCCATGGTTCCCCCAGTCACTGATGCTGCTCTGGGGGAAGGCATTTCCCACATCACTCTGCTTTAGTGTCCTTTTCAGCAGAACTAATGAAGACATGGCTGCAAAGATTTTTTAGGCCTTGTTCCCTTTTTCTCTCTTTGAAGGAAAATACTGGAGCAGCAGAGCAGAGGCTGGATGCAGAGACATGTAAATCAGCCTTGAGAGTGCCAAAACAAACGAGCTCATACAGTGGGAACGCTCAGGGTTGCATCCCAGGAGTGAGTCCTTCCCTCACAGTTCCCTGCCAAGAGACACACATTCACTGCAACACATACTTTGGTTTGCATTCACTTTACTGGATGCTCTGAAAAGCCAAATTCTTGGATGCTCAGGTGCAAGTTTGCTTCGCTCTTGCTTGTCCCCTTGTCCCTGTCCATTGGCTGCCTCCTGGAAGAACAAATGGCTGAAGAGAAAAGAATGAGGTAAGGGTGGATATATGTTTATACATAAAAAGGTACAGAAAAAAGAAACAGCATGAGTCAATGGTAAAGTAGTTGCAGAAAGGAGCATAAAAATAATTTCCATGGCAGCGCCAACATCAAAGGCTGTCAGTGATGGGAGGGCACAAGAGTACTGTGAGACACAGATGAAAACCTCAGGAGGGGAGGGAAGGGAAAGCAGCAGAGCTGCTCAGTCACAGCAGGTGTGGAGGTGACTCCCCAGGGGCCGAAGAGCCCCATTACTTAGAGAAGTCACAAGAGAAAAATCAAGGCTGAACTGCTGCCTTCCCTCTGTGAAGGGGTTGGCCATAGGGCTGGGGGCCAAGGCAAGCTCTGTAAAGTGCCCTCCCTGTCACAGCCATGACCAGCACTGTGGTTCCAATGGTCCATTTGTTGACACTTGCCTCTGTCCCATGGAAACCCCCAAGGAAACACAAGCAGGAGCCCAGTGCATGTCACAGTGATCCCATGCTCTGCTGGGCACCTGCCTGGGGCTCCATTTGTCTGAAGCCAATAACTCAAACCCCAAATCTCACACGCTACATGAGGATGGTGTTGGTGCTCACAGCAACACAGGGTTTGGGCAGAACCAGTATTATGTAAAGAATATCTGGTTTATATAAGTCAAAATTAAAAAAAAAGAAGCAGAAGACTAGTTACAATTGTCAACATCATCACACAGGTAAGGAAGGAATGAGGGGAGTCATGGTATCTAAGGACTCAAGGGGAAGGTAGGAGGGGTGCAATCGAGGAATATGTGGATCTTTTTTGCCAGAACTGTGGGTTGAACGTTCCTATTTAAATATGTTGTTAATGTCTTTATATAATTAATTTCTAAGTTGGTCACCATGGCAGCAATGGCAGATTCACATGAATGAAAATAGACTTCAGTATAGATGAGACTAGAGAGTAGCTGAGTGTTGTTTTTGCCTTCTCTATCAGTCTTGGATCCACCAACTCCCAAGAGGCTGAGCTCCCTCACCGAGGACTGATTCCTTTCCCAAGCTGAAGGGAGCTGGGCACCCTCTGACTGCTTGGGATCATCTCCCAGGAAGGCAGAGAGCTCTTTTCTATCACACTAAACTTAGGGCCCAGACCCAACTTTGTTGCCATCTTCCCAGGTTTCTTTCTGCTGCTGATCAGCAAAGACAAATTTGTTCCCACAGTAACACAAAACACCTGCTTTGTTTGTTCAGTTGGCACCTGTGTATAAACTGAGCACTCATACTCTGTCCTCTCAAATCCAAAAAAAATCCAGAATCCCAGTGAGCTCTGGAAGCAGAGGGCTGGTCAGTCCCCAGGAACGTTGCTCAGCACTCAAACATCATTTCCAACCCTTTTGCTGAGGCTCTCAGAGAAGACAAGGCAGGACAAGGCTGCCAATGGCTTGGGGCTGCCCGTCCCAGCTCTGACACTGCCCTCTGACCCCCCACCATCCCTCCCCAGCAGCTGGGGCCATCCTGCTTTCAAGGACAGAATATTCACAGCTGGAGAGGGGAAAGCACGGATGCCCTGTAGAACAGCTGAGGAGCTGGACATTAATTAAAACAAATCTAAGGAAATTAAATGACCTGTGACTGTTAATGACATTGCAGAAAGTTCTCCAGTGCAAGAACTATAATGTCACTGTGGCCTTGTGGGACTGGCAAGGACAGCAAGGACAGATGTGGATACCAGGATGCTTCTCACACAGAATAAAGGACCCAAGTCGTTCCCAGAGTCCTGTAAGAAAGTGTCTGCCTGTGATGCCAGAGCCAGCACAGGGCCACGGAGGGACACCAGCAGCCTCTCTTTGCTGACACCATCTGAACAGCACTGTGGGAATGGAGCTTCCTCTTACTCCATCCCTTGACCTTCTCCTTGAAGGAAATCTCTGGTGGAAGATTTACACAGGTCTAGGTTAACATAAACAGAGAGTGGAAAAGGAAGTTTACACCAAATGGAAAGAGAGACAGTTTTCCAAACAGGCTTTTTGTTGAGCCTTATCTAAGTGAACCAGCCATGCTTGGCCACCCAGGGAAGGCCTGAGAGAGTCCCATACTGGAGGGGCACGTGGCCACAGGACACTGGGGATTTCAGTCCTGCACTCCAAGGAAACTGATTGAGATCACAATCATCAGGGATCAGGTAAATAAACTGCTTTCCTGCTACAGAGAGAGGCTGGATGTTCCAGACATGAGGCTGAAGAGATAAAAACAGCTAAAAAGGAAGGTGGTGCCAGCCCTTCATCCATTCCTGATGCATGGGCAATGAGCAGCAGTGTTCCTGGACTGACAGGGACGTTCTGTGAGAGAAATGGTCCCAGGGCACCTTCTTGCCAGCCTCAGTGCCCCGTTCCTGGGCTGGTTGGGCCCCTGGGGTCCCAGGGGCAGCTGCTCCGTGGAGCACACAGCTGATTTCAGCTCACTTGTGTGGGACCCCAGGTGCTGATGTGGAGGTCAGAGCCCCCCATGGCGAGCCTTGGGGGTCTCTCAGGGTGCCCCGTGGTGGGCTGAGGGCTGGGCACTGCCCCCACCCGCCGGCCCCAGGCCCTCCAGCTCCAGCACAGGCTCCATGCACGTTCCCCCAGGCTCCAGTGGCCTTGGGGCTGGTGGTTTCCTCCCTGGTGGGGATTGTGGTGGTGTTGCACACACCGAGTCCCCACACAGCTGGTTACACACCTACGTGGGGCCAGAACACAAATATTGGATTGTTTCACTTTTTTCACTTGTTTCAAGGAAATGGAAACACAATTTTTGTTAGAGATAAATTTGCTTGCATGACTGTCAAGGTTTCTGCCAGAGGCAAGTGCTGTCTCTCTAGGAAGGGAGGTTCAGCCAAAGGCTCTCTTTGGCTTGGTTTCTTTTCCAGATTCGCTGTACTAGTTTTCCAGCCTTTTGCCCAATTTCCATGTAATTTGCTAGGGATTGAGGCCCATTAACCAGCTTCAGACTCCACTGAGGAGGGAGGCAGGAGATGCCACTGAGGGGAGCACAGCTGGAGGGACCATGGACACCACTCTGGACAGACAGCCGGACACCACTGCAAATGAATAGACATTGCCCCGGACAGACAGACAGACAGATGGACAGACAGAGAGCGCCCTCCATCCCAGGCTCAGTCCCTGGGGAGGGAACCGCCTGGTCTAGACCTGCTTCTCATTTGGCAGCCTGCAGAAGGGTTTGGGATTAACGAGGTGATGACTTGGACTCCCCAGGATCACAGCCAGGCCACATCCCAACAAGCAGAGTGAAGCACTGAACTATTTATGTTCCAGTTCCTACAGCTATTTTTAATAGAGCTTCAGAGACTTGCTGTATTATCCTGCCTTTTTAGTGTCTGCTTCTTTTCTTAATCTCATTTTCCCTGCCCTTTCTTTATCTTTGGATCAATTTATACCATCCTTTTTATCATGGTCTAATCAGAACACACTATGATTTCAGATAAATGTAGTCATGGTAATTTTCCACTCCATTTAGGTCAAGTCAGGATGAAACAATTTTTTTAAATCTTATCTAGTAACCACTAGAAATGGCTCCCTGTTAAACTATCCATCCCCTTGCTTTTCTAACTTCATTAGATTTTAATGTCAACTGTCAGTCTTCCATTTGAGTTCTTCAGGAAATTGGTTGCGTTCTGCAAACCAACCTGTCAACCCAGGGAAGAAAGGCAGGGTGGTTGTTTTTCTGGTGGGGGTGGCTGATGGAGCCCCTCTGTCCCTCCAGCCCCACAAGCACAGCTGTCCTGGGACCCTCCTCAGGGCATGGCCTCAGCCACCTGCCACAGGCTGGGCTGTGTGTGGCACTGAGCTGTGTGTGGCACTGGGCTGTGTGTGGCACTGGGCTGTGTGTGGCACTGGGCTGTGTGTGCACTGGGCTGTGTGTGGCACTGGGCTGTGTGTGGCACTGGGCTGTGTGTGACACTGAGCTGTGTGACACTGGGCTGTGTGTGGCACTGAGCTGTGTGTGGGACTGGGCTTTGTGTGGCAATGGGCTGTGTGTGGCACTGGGCTGTGTGTGGCACTGGGCTGTGTGTGACACTGAGCTGTGTGTGGCACTGGGCTTTGTGTGACACTGGGCTGTGTGTGGCATTGGGCTGTGTGTGGCACTGAGCTGTGTGTGACACTGAGCTGTGTGACACTGGGCTGTGTGTGGCACTGAGCTGTGTGTGCACTGGGCTGTGTGTGGCACTGGGCTGTGTGTGCACTGGGTTGTGTGTGGCTCTGGGCTGTGTGTGGCACTGAGCTGTGTGTGGCTCTGGGCTGTGTGTGGCACTAGGCTGTGTGTGACACTGAGCTGTGTGTGGCACTGGGCTGTGTGTGGCACTGGGCTGTGTGTGGCTCTGGGCTGTGTGTGGCACTGAGCTGTGTGTGGCTCTGGGCTGTGTGTGGCATTGGGCTGTGTGTGACACTGGGCTGTGTGTGGCACTGGGCTGTGTGTGGCTCTGGGCTGTGTGTGGCACTGGGCTGTGTGTGGCACTGAGCTGTGTGTGGCACTGGGCTGTGTGTGGCACTGAGCTGTGTGTGGCAATGGGCTGTGTGTGGCACTGAGCTGTGTGTGACACTGAGCTGTGTGTGGCAATGGGCTGTGTGTGGCACTGGGCTGTGTGTGGCACTGGGCTTTGTGTGGCACTGGGCTGTGTGTGACACTGGGCTGTGTGTGGCTCTTCACCATCCAAAGCTGGCCTCACATGGGCAGTAGCTGGATGGCTTTGCCAACATGGACACACAGCAGCCACTGTGAGAATCTGCACTAATGCACAGGGCTTGGTGCCAGCTCTTCACATCCTCTCTGACATGGCCATATCTGAGGTTTATCTCTTTGGGGATGCCTGGGAGAACACTGCAGCAGGTTTGGGAGGGGCAGCAGAGGTTGGGGAGAAATCCCGTGCCTGAGCTTTGTCCCAGCTGCACAAACCCAGGTTCCACTCCTGTCACATCTGTGACAGGTCTGTGGGCACGTCCTGTGACCCTGCCTGGGTTTTGGTGTGATGGTGACAGGGCTGTGGGAACCTCCTCTGACCTCCCCCAGGGCTCCACTTGCCCTCTGCAGCCAGAAGAGATCTGCCTCACTCTTCTGAGGCGTTTGGAGCAGAGCTCTGTTGGCTTTTGGTGGCACACACTGTCTGAGGTTTAATAATATCACTGAAAATAATATTATTCAGCTTTGGGCAAGGAGAATGTTAACAACCTTTTTATTTGATATTGCATGATTTCAAAAGCATTTATGTGCCAGATTGTCTCACTTTTCCTCTATTCTGTCCTCTCTCTGAGGATGCCATTGGTTCCAGCTCTGAAGTGCAAATACCAGTCCCAGAGCTCCTGCTTCGTCACAAAGGTTAAGAACACACCGATCTGCAGTTTCTGGCTGTCTGGAAAAGGGCAGGAGATGGGGACTGGGATGAGGGCCCTGGCACAGTGCAGGCCCAGCTTGGCCACAGACAGCTCCAGAGCCCTGCTGGGTTATGTTCATTGCATTCACTCCATATTCTGTTCACATTTCAGGGGTTGTTTTATTGACTGTTGTGTCTATTGGCAAAGAAATGTTCAAGCCTTCTGAGAGTGTGTGAAATGAGGGCAAAAGAGTTCAGGATAAACAATATTTTTAAACTTCAGTGTCATTAGGGTAGTTCAACACTTTAAAATGGTAATTTGGCTGTTGGACAGGGTGGTCTGGGGCTGGGCAGCAGAGCTGCACCCTCTGTGCAGGAGGATTTGGGCAGCATTCAGGGCACCAGTGGGGCTCTGGACAGGGCAAACCTGGCCCAGCCCAGCCCAGTGAGCACAAAGGAAGGAGAAGGAGGGTCTGTGTTCCCGAGCAGCACTGAGATCCCAGGGAGGGTCTGGAGGATGCCCAGTGCCTTCCTGTGGGATCCAACAACGGGATGTGCCACAGCACAGCTCTGCCTGTGCCAGCCTGTCCCCTGTGCCAGCCTGTCCCCTGTGCCAGCCTCCCTCCCGCGCCTGCTGGAAGGACACAGGCCTTCCTTTGCCAGTACCCTGTTTCCTTTTGCAGCCTGTACAGCTTGTTTCTGGCCAGTCTCATGTCCCCTTCCCACAGCCCAGCCAGTGTGTCCCGCTGGCAGCAGGGTCCCTGCCCGTGCCAGTCCCTGCAGGACACGGGGGGGCGCACGGTGGGTCCGGGGAGCTGCCAAAGCGAGGTGGCCACTGGGGTAGGGCAGGTGGCCTGGGCCACATGGACAGAGCAGGGACAGAGCAGAGTTGGAATAGGAATGGAGCAGAGCTGGAACAGGAATGGAGCAGAGCTGGAGCAGGGACAGAGCAGAGCTGGAGCAGGGACAGAGCAGAGTTGGAATAGGAATGGAGCAGAGCTGGAGCAGGAATGGAGCAGAGCTGGAGCAGGGACAGAGCAGAGCTGGAGCAGGGACAGAGCAGAGCTGGTGCAGGAATGGAGCAGAGCTGGAGCAGGGACAGAGCAGAGCTGGAACAGGAATGGAGCAGAGCTGGAGCAGGGACAGAGCAGAGCTGGTGCAGGAATGGAGCAGAGCTGGAGCAGGGACAGAGCAGAGCTGGAGCAGGGACAGAGCAGAGCTGGAGCAGGAATGGAGCAGAGCTGGAGCAGGGACAGAGCAGAGCTGGAGCAGGGACAGAGCAGAGCTGGAACAGCCCACCTGCCTGGGGAAGGTGTGTGAGGTGAGCAGGGCTCAGCCTGCCCTGCCCTCCCCAGCCAGCACAGCCAAACATGGGCCATTGCTGAGGTGGGATGGCAGCTGCCCCAACACAGGGCTTGGCTGAACCTCCCCTGAATGTGTGAGGAGCTGAAATTTTGAGATGGTGTCCAAATAGCTCATCCTATTCAGTCCCATGATCTCTCTGCTGTGAAGGATAAACATGCATGTGAACTCCTGTAGAATAAAATAAAATCTGGGCTGCACAGTTGCCTGCAGAGTTTAAATTCTGTGGGTTACACTACAGATATTGCTGCTTAATAATTAAAGGTGGCAGCACTAGAGTGCTAAAATCAAAGGGAAGGAAAAGGGATATTACTTGGTGATGCTTTTATTGGGCTCTAACTGCAGCATAAAAAGCTTAAACTGTAATTTCTGCTTTCAAAATGAAACTGAAGTGGAGCAGAACAGACTGCCTAGGAATTAATCTCCTGTCTTTCACTGGGTTACCCAAGACACCTCAGGACCTCTGGGTGCCACAAACCCTTTCTGTGAGCAGCCACCAGCCCCTACACAAGGAGGTCACGTACCCCAGGAGGGGCAATGATGTGCAATGACCTCAATTAATATGGAAAAACCCTTTAACGTCATTGAGTCCAACCTTTCCAAGCAGCACTGCCAAGGCCACCACTAGCCCATGTCCCCAAGGGCCAGATCCACATATCTGTTAAATCCCTCCAGGGAAGGGGACTCTGCCCCTGCCCCTGCCCTGGGCAACTGTGCCAGGGCTGGACAGCCCTTTCCAGAAAGGAATTTTCCCTAATATCCTGTCCCCTGTTGCAACTCAAGGCTGTTTCCTGCTGTCCTGATGCTTGTTCCTTGGGAGAAGACACCAACACCCAAGTCTTTGCTGGTCTGGGATTGGGAGGTAGGTTTTAATTTTTAAGACATTTGTGACTTGCTCAGGGAAGGCAGCTGAGGTATGAGGGGACTGATGCATCCAGTCTGTGTCCTGCTGTTACAGAAAGAAGATAATGCCACACAACCTCACAGCCCTGAGCTCCTCTTGCCCCAGGGAAACACTGATGCTTGAAGGTCAGAAACAGCCCATGCTGGTCGTGGCAGCGGCAGCGCTGGGGAAACAGCTCTCCTGAGAGCTGCTTTAGTGAGTTTGGAGCAACTGGCTGTTTGTTTTGGTCTGCACTGTGATGGGGAAGTGGGGAACTGTTCGTTTGAGGGGCTTGAGATTTCTTCTAGGTACGAGTTAGGAAGTAAACAGCCTAAAGACATGAAGTGAATGTTATCAGGAGTGTGGTGCTCTAATTATAATTACATAACTCATATTTCAATTTTATGGGAATATTAAAAGGATTCCTGGGAGAGTTTTGAACTGTCTAAAAGTGCAACAGCACAAAACCCAATAAACCTTGCCTTCATTTGGAGGACACTTCCTTAAAGGGCCCAGCTCAGCTGCCAGGGCTGCCTTCTGTGCAGAAGGAAATGTCCTCAAACTCCCTAGAACATAAACTGCTTCCACACTAGACTTTTCTCCCATCCATGAGATGGAGTAATGATAGCTTTTGCTGTTGTCAGGGCTGGAATCCAGAGGACTGTGTGAGTGGATGCTATGCATAAATATTTTCAGTGCAGGCCTGATTTGTATAGAATACAAGATGTATTTATAGCCCTCATGAATACAAGATGGATGTGAGTCGAGAGGGAGCCGTGTCTGAGTGGGCAGGAACACTTGCTGACCTCCACTGAGGGTCTAGGGGAGCTCTGGGGGGCAGCAACACCACCAGATTCCTCCCTCTTTGCAGTCCTGAGGCAGGTCCATTTCCCACAGCAGAACCAGGGGCACAAGAGAAACCATTCTGTAAAACTGTGTCTCTCTGGAGCTGAGCTTGCACCCGTGGGTGAACATGGGTCCCTTTCATGTGCTTGTACCCCAGGCACATTACACATCACTGCTGGGGGCAGGAGGAGAGTGCCCTGGACTCCTCATGGACAGTGCCCTGAACTCCTCATGGACAGTGCCCTGGACTCTCATGGACTGTGCCCTGGACTCCTCATGGACAGTGCCCTGAACTCCTCATGGACAGTGCCCTGGACTCTCATGGACAGTGCCCTGGACTCCTCATGGACAGTGCCCTGGACTCTCATGGACAGTGCCCTGGACTCCTCATGGACAGTGCCCTGGACTCTCATGGACAGTGCCCTGAACTCCTCATGGACAGTGCCCTGAACTCCTCCATGGGCACCTGAAAGGCTCGTGGCACTGCCCAGCGTGTCCCAGAGGCCACATGCCCTCATTCTGTAGGAGGAGGGGAGGTGGCTCTCTGCCCCTCTGTGCCCCTGTGGCAGCTGACACAGGAGCCAGGAAGCAGAGCCTGGGTGCAGTGACACAGGGAATGTGCCCAGGGTGGTATGGGAGTGAGGAGAACGTCTGGCAGCTCCAACTGCACCTGGACCAGGCACTGGGGCAGCCTCTGGCGTGGCAAGTGAAGGGAGGGGACTTTGCCTAGGGCAGGGGAGTGACAAGGGTGGCCTGTGAGGGTGGTCATGGGTCCCTGGAGCACCATTTCTGCTGCATCACGAACAGACCCCATGCTCCCAGTGCAAACAGGGGATGAAAACAGCCTGGAATGCCTGACAGGAATGTTGCTCTGGGTGCATGGGCCTGGGGTCAGAAGGCAGCAAGGGGCCAGGGCAGCTCTGCCCTGCCCAGGATCCTGTCAGGGGATGAGGAGCACAGGGCTGAGGATGCTCAGGGTGATGGGGAGTGCTGCTGCTGCTCACATGGAGCAGATATTAAAGTAATACCACCCCAACTCGCATCCTTCTCTTGATTCAGAAGCCTTAGCCAGATGTTTCCCAGCCTTTGTCCCCTCTGATGTCCAAATACAGCCTGTAGGAAAAACTGCCTGTGCTCCTGGGGTGGGAGTGAGGGCAGAGGGGCAGGAGGCAGCAAAGGAGCTGCAGCCCCTTGATCCCCTCAGCCTCTGGTCCCCACAGCCCCCTCAGCTCCTCAGCCCTCCCACTCACACCCCTGACTTCCTTGGGTTTAGCAGAGTGAGAAAGACAAAATGTTGAAGCTGTCTCATTCCCACCAGGAAATAAAAAATGCCCTTAATATTCAGTTTGTCATCGTCTTTTAGGTCTTCAGACATTGCCATTTCATGGTTTGGATGTTTGTGGTTTAACTGCTTCGTGCTCTGGAGCACAATCTGAAAGGAATTTCTTTGGAAATCTGACTTCTCACAGGCAGGGTCTGCTGGCACAAACATGCAAGGAGACCAAGAAACCTGAGTAAATACCCTGGCTTTCCTCAGAGCTTCGCATTTCCTGTTAGTTGTCAGGGTTAAATGAATTTTCTGAATCTCCAGTCCCTGGTCTAATGAAACTGCAACATACTTACTGGGTTATTCATCTTATTCTCCAGGTACTCTCAATCCTGTCTCAGTCAAAGTGCCACTTCCTGCCTGGAAACATGAACTCAATCAAAAGTCATGCTCTGAGGCTGTAAGACTTCCCAGCAAAATGTTGCCACAAGCAAAATGACGTGTGCTATTAAGAGGTGTTGGTTCTATCAAGGTAAACTTTAAACAAAATGAAGCTCA
Organism: Pithys albifrons albifrons; assembly: GCF_047495875.1. Taxonomy (NCBI): domain Eukaryota; kingdom Metazoa; phylum Chordata; class Aves; order Passeriformes; family Thamnophilidae; genus Pithys; species Pithys albifrons. The sequence goes on along the minus strand of NC_092466.1, from coordinate 558,573 downwards.
GTGAATCATACTGTGTAATCCAGTGCATTGCTCAGTGTTACCTATTGAGAATCAGAGGATTAACTGGGAACAGGAGACCAATCTGAAATGTGGACATGTGTGTAAATGTATGCACCAAACATAGGCACAGATTGGGGCTCATGAAAACGTTCCTGTGACTTTTCCTGTTCAGCCAGAGACACCTCCCTGTGAGCAGGTCAGGGCTGCAGGCACAGCCCAGCCCAGGGCTGGGGATCCTGTGTGGGATCCGTGGGCAAAGTGGCACAACCAGAGCTCGCCCCATCAATATTCTGCTCTTTGGTAAATGCACTGCCCTCATCACAAACACCCTCTGGTCACAGGGCAAATGCTCCCACAACTTTCTGCACTTGTGCCAGGCCATCTATGCAAACCCTTTTGTTCATGTTTCCTGTTTTCTCTCCTGAAAATTTCCAGGCTTGTTCAGCCTATACTTATCTCAAAAATGAGCTGACACTGGAATATGTTGTTACCCTTGTGAGGAACACAACTGCTGTTGCACAGGGCCAGAGGAGCCCATACCCTACTGCAGAGGAGATGTGGCCCCAGGCTGGTGCTCAGGGTTGGGATGACTGAAAGACCAAAGCAGACCCAGGTGTCCTTTATTATGCAGGACCTGGAGCCATTTCAGGCCCTGAGCTGGTCCCTGCTCAGGTTGCAGCCTCTGCAATCTCTGTGTCACTGCAGGAGTTGGGGCTCCTGGGGACACGCACTGCCATTCCCTGGTGTCACAGCTTTGCTAATCATCGACCACCACCTCTCCCTGGTGGCAAAATGGGGCTTCTCTCCTGCACCCTGCCAGGGCCTGGGAGCCTCCCCCTGCTCCTGCCAGGACATGGGAGCTGGTAGAACAGAGGGGCAAATCCTGAGAGCTGAAGAGCCTTTCTGCCTGAGAGAATGATTTAGATTAACTATTTTTAGCTGTATCTAGTGGGAGTTGAAGAAGGAGAGTGTCTTCCAGGAGAAGCAGAATACCACGCTATATTGGGCGCCAAAATCAGAGCAGATGCTTCCAATTACACTTAATTCACCTCAATTATAGAAAAAGTCAAAAAAATTTATAGTTACCCTAAGAATATCTTTTTCTGAAGTTACAAGTGTTTGCCACTGCAGACTGCCCATGTTACAGAGGGGTTCACTGCAACACAAGTAGCCTGGGGCAGTTTGGGACTGTTTGCAGAGCTCTGTTGCTGCTGCTGCTGCCCTGAGACACGGCTGTGGCTGTGGCTGTGGCTGTGGCTGTGGCTGTGGCTGTGGCTGTGGCTGTGGAGAGGATTCACTTTACACTCCATCTTTGGGACAGTTTATCCAGTGCCCGTTTCCTGATACATCAACTGGCTCTGTGGTGTATTAATACATCCAGGAAAAAGTATTTTGTTAGAATTCACATAGTCTGGTGCTCACCCTGAATCAGGCAGGGTCACAAAGACAACACAGGGTCACCCTGTCCAGAGGCTGGGACTAGCCCTGTGTTACCAGCAATCACAGCCCAGCTGGGCTTGCCACAGTCACAGCAAACATGTGTCTGTGACACACTTGGAGAGTGGGAGATGTTTCAGTGCCCATGTTTCACACATCCATGTGTCCCCTGGAGAAGAAGAGCTCTCCCAGCTCCAGGTGGTGCCTCCCAGGGAGGCAAAGGAGCTCATGTTGGCACTGCTGCAACTGGTTCTGCGGGGATCGAGGGGCTGGGATGGCACTGCCTCAGTGCCAAGGCATGAGTCACTCTTTCCTTTGGCTTTTCTCTCTGACAAACTGTTTCCTACAGTTACGCTGCCTATTTATCAGCTGGAGAGAGACATCAAAGGCCAGGGTTCTACCAGCTCCCTGCAGGGCACTGCAGTGCCCCCTCAGCTCCTCACTCCATGCTCCAGGGGCTGCTGGGCACAGGGGTCCGTGTCCAGCCCTGTGTCCCAGCAGAGAGACCTCTGTTCCCCAGGGCCCTTTACCCCACCTCCAGCACCCCCAGTACAGGCTCCCCTGGGCCCCCACCCTTGTGCTGCAGGCTGGACAGGTTCTTGACATTTTGTTGGACTAAAGCAGGAGAAAAAGTCATTCAGTCAGTGCTGATTGCCTAATTCAGTGTAACCTTTTCATATCCAGGCTAAGGACAGCTCAACATTTCCTGTGCATCCCAGGGTGAGGCTATAAAGCCTCTCAGCTCTTCTTCCACTGCTGCTGCACATCTCTGGGACACATTGTGCATTGCCAAACATTTGGAATATATTAGACTAATTTTTAAAGCCCTTGTTCACCCACTCGAGTCACTGTGATGGAAAACCTGCAGTACATGTCACTCTGCTCTGCCTGCTTCCCCCAAAATCCTTCCACTTACAGCTTCCCTGGGAGGGTGGGCAGGGCCTGGCACAGGTGCCCAGAGAAACTGTGGTTGCCCCATCCCTGGGAGTGTCCCAGTCCAGGTTGGACAGGGCTTGGAGCAGCCTGGGCTGGTGGGAGGTGTCCCTGCCCATGGCCATGGGTAGAAGGAGATGAACTTTAAGGTCCCTCCCATCTCAAACCATTCTGGGATTCTGTGATTTTCTCTAAAACATCAACATAACCTTTCTAAGACAGGAAGCAGAGATGTGTGTTACCCCTGAAGTAAGCACCAAAAGGAGGTTAAGTCCACCTATAAAACACTGTGCAAGCTCTGCAGCAGAAGGGGAAGGGAAACTTGTCTTTCAGACAAGGAAACCCACCAATCTTGGCTGCCTTTCCCAGCTTTCGGTGTGTCCATCACTCTGCTGTCTGACCACCCTCCAGCAACTTGACACACAAAGAATAGCTGCTCTTTGTCCTTCCCTGTTGCTCTGCTCAAAGGGAGATATTATTTAACACGGCAGAGAAGCCTTTGGAAATGACATCTTGGATGAATTAACGTTTCCTCTCTGTGCTTGATTTGCCATCCCCAGTGTAACAGGAACAAACTCTTGCCAGGGTCTCTCATGTACCCTTAGGTATTGCCAGGGCTTTTAGGGGGTCCTGGGAGCTTTTAAAGCCTCCCTCCATCTGAACATTCTGCAAGGAACATTGCTCCAAAAACCAAAGGAATCTTTCACCTTGAATGGAAGCACTATGTGAGAGATTAAAGAGCTACTTTCCTTTTACTCTTCTGACATCCCTCTGTGTTCCTGAGTCAGTCTGTACCCCATTCCCTATTGATTAAGCTGATCTTTTTCCAAACCCAACATTTTGCAGAGAAACTTCACAGGCTGCATTGTCCCTCAAACTGACTGAGTTGTTTCTCTTTTAATAACCATTTTTCAAGCTGCCAGCAGCTCTTAAAAGTAGTTTTGGATTAAAAAGGAAGGAAGACATCCCAGGACTTTATGTTTCTAATTATGCTCCCAGAGAGCCTTGAAATGACTTTCATGAATCTATACCCAAAGCAGCCAAGTCTCTTGCTGCTCACACTGTTTCTATCCTGCTACAAATCTATTCCCTGTAATGGGGCTATTACTGTTTTTAACAGGCTTACATAAGGCAGAATGGGAGCCAGTAGGTGGTCTCCAGCTCACACCTTTCCCTTGGTTTCAAACAGCTTCTGAAAGAAGAAAACCAAGTTAGTAAAAACAAGGCTAAAAAGTCACACATGTGGGGGGAAAGGGAGCAGATGCTCACCTGTTGTTTATTCCTCAGTCCCCAGGTGAGATGAGCCCCCAGAGCATGGTGGGTGCTGAGCTTTCCAAAGCCAAGCACTCCTGGTGGGCCTGAGTGACCATCCTCTGCAGGTCCTGGGTCCATCTTCTGCCTGGAAAGGGAAGCAGAGGCACCTTGGCCATGCCAGGCTGGAGCCCAGCACAGCTGAGCAGTTCCATGGGAGCCAGGGGGGACAGGTCAGGGAAAAGTTACTCCTGAATAATTGTCTGGATTTACAATTAAGGAAATTGTGTCCCTATAACAGCTTTTCTATTGAAGGCTGAATTTAGAAAAAGGCACTTTGCACTTAACTGCATCCAGGCCTTGTCCATTCCTGTATTTCTACGTGGCACTCAGCAGTAATGTGGGAAGTGCAGTTACTCCCTGTTGAAGGCTGATGCCAGCTCACCACTTAGCCTGCAAATACCATGTCTTGTAGACTTTTCAGGTGGGGGGAAGCATTGGTTATTACTGTCAGATTAACTTTCATCTACAAGGTTTCTTGGCAAAAGTAGAAACAGGGTCACAAGAACATCTTTCATCTGGTTAACGTGTCTCTTGACAGCTACTGAAAAAGAAAAATATGGCTGTTTCTTTAAAAAAGCAAACAACTTCTGCTACAAGAGGGGTAGTAAGTGATAAGGGTTCATAAAGGAATTGAAATACAGCTCTGCAAATAAACTTGTGGTGAGGTGTCTTTGTGGATGGCTTCTGGAGAGCAGGGAGCAGTGAGGAAATATTCACTGAAAATAACATTGCCTTGGAGTTGCTCCAGTTCTTGTTCCTAGTTTCCTGCTTTAATGTCTCAGAGCAGAGGGAAGGGAAGAGCTGTGCCTGCACCCCTGGCCCTGCCAGCCCCTCTCTGGGCAGCCTCTCCCCCTGAGCCCTGGGAGCCGTCAGGGCTGGAGGGAGCTGCTCTGTTGTCCACACTCTCCTCCAGGCATTTTGTGAGCAAGTGATGTGCTCTGCTCCTACTTCAGGGGATGAATAAACTTCCAAAAGCCATTTGCCAGGGTTTATGTGTGTCAGTTTTATTGCTGTTGCAGTCTCTGAAGCAGTCTGAGGTGGAAAGTCCTGTTGGCAGGAAGCTGTTTCTGCGGTGCCACCCCACCAAAGTGCTGTGCTGAGCATTCTCTGCAGGGCTTGGCCAGCCTGGATTTGGGAGTTGGGATGCAGGCTTTACTTCAGGACCTGCCCTAGTGACAGCTGATTCCCAGGCACTTTGTCTGTTGCTGGGGAAAAGTTCAGCACAAATCGGCTCCAGAGTGGGAGAGACAGAGGGAGAAAAGCCAACTGTAGAGGAGCTGGTGCTCAGCAGGAGATGCTTTTGCTCTGCCTCATTCTCTAGTTCCCTATCAATATATCCATATAGGAAGTCCCAAATGGAAGCACTGCCCCTGACCTGGACTGTGTACCTGGGCAGGAGCTGCCATGGCATGGGAACTCTGAGCTGTCATGCTCCCTTGCTAAAATGTGAACACTTTGCTGTGGCACTGGGGTTGGGTTCAGTTCAGCTCTGGGGGAGCCCAAAATCACAATGCAAAGGGAGATGCTGCTCACTGGTACCAACGCTTTGACTGCTGCCACCCTGAAAGTCCCAAAGGCTTCCCCACAGCTCCTCTCATGGGTGGGAGACGTGGAGCACTGCCTGGCACCCAAGTCGGTTCAGGTGCTGATGAAGGAGCAGCTCTGGGGCACCAGCTGAAAACAAACAGACAGCAGAGACTGCTCAGATGGGTGTGGAGAGAGGGGTAAGAAAGGGACAACACAAAGCAAAGGCAGAGCAGGCAGGAAAACCACAGCTGGTCCCTGGGTGAGGGTCACAACAGGCATGTGAAGCACCAGGAAACCACTGGGTTAACTGCTAGAGCTGGGAATTGAGTAAAGTGATGCACCTCCTGCAGCAGAAGGGTGACCTGCCCCTGGGTCAGCCAGGGACATACCAAGGCTGAAGGAGTCTTGGTCTGGTTTGCAATGGACACAGAGAAACATTCCTGGCTTAGAACAAGGTATGTCTGTGCTTTTCTGCCCTCCCTGCCCCCTGCTGCTTTCCCTCAGTGTCCCTGGTGCTCACTGCAGGGCAGCAAACATGGGGCAGCTCAGTACCAATGGGAAGTTCTGTGCCAGTGCTGATCCTGAGACACAAGTGTGTGACCAGGAGTTGAGAAGCACTGGAAACACTCCAGAGCCATGTCTCTGCTTACTCTGAATGGCACTGAGAGCCCCTGCACTGTTGGGTCCAGAGCAGAGGGAGGGCAAGAGAGACATCCACATGCAGGTCTGACTGCTCAGGTGTTGCTCTTAATGCACAGAACCAAGAGGCATGGGGTGGCTTTTCCTTGCTGTCCAAGTTATGCTCTTCATGCAAAACAACAAAGGCAAAGTAGGACAGAGATAAAGCAGTGCTAAAGTTGCTGCGAGCCACAGAAACCTCCCAGCACACCTGAAGAGCAGATTATTGTGGAGCCCTGGGCAGGGGTAACACCACTGTGCTCCTCCTCATCCTCATGAATGCCAGAAAGGTGTGGGACAGAGGTGACATGAGTCACAGAGACACAGAACGGTGCCAAGGGACAAGTCAGTAGTGAGGATTGCAGTCTGCAGATGTTGGGGTTGTGCTGCCCATGGCCCAGAGCTGCCAGGGATGGGCCAAGGGGCCCAGAGGTTAATTTCTGTTGTCAAAGGCAGCAAAAGCCCCCACAGCTCCTGACAGTCAATGCCCTTAGCCCAAATTAACTAATTTCACATCAGTTTTGTGGGGTTTTTAACTTTGGCCTGAGTTTGTCTACCTGTCAGTGAAATACAAGGGGAAAAACCCAAAACAGACACACAGTAAGTTTAAAATAATATTTCAACATGTTCACCCACCTTAAGGCAGGAAAGCAGGGAGTTCCCAGCCCACAGGGGCACAGGTGGGGTTGCTGCCCTCCAGCTGCATGGGGGTATCACCCTTGGCCTGAGCCCACTGAGGCTGTGGCTGTCAGGGTTTGGCAGACCCCTCAGGTGAAAGAGCTCCTCTCTGATAACCTGGTTTTGTGTCTAGATCCTCTGATCCAAGTTCTCCAGTTTCCTGCATATCTTCCTTTGCTCGTGTGAGCTGTGAGACCAGGGCAGGACCCATTAAAATCGCCACAGCCTCACCCTGTGGATGTGCAGGTGGTGCTGGGTGCCCCCACAGCCCCCCGTGCCACCCAGTGCAGCTGTGTCCTGGTGCTGATCGGGCACAGCAGCCCCAGCAGGAGCCCCGGGGTGTTTTGGTGTCCCCAGGCACTGCCGGGCACTGCCCTGCCCAGGACAGGGCTCCTTGCAGCCAGGCACTGGGTGCCACGGCCCTGGCTCTGCCAGCCTGCCAAGCTGCTGCCGTTAACAGCTCCATTTCACACTGCTCTAAGGGGAAGAGTTCCTCAGCTTTTACAGCTGAGTGGCAGGAAATTACCCGTGCCCTTGCGTGGGTGTTCCACAGTGTGGATGCAGCACTGCCCTCGGCAATGGTGTGAAATGCAGAAAGCTGGGGAACCTCCCCAGTCTGGGAACTCCCAGCCCATCACCCACTTTGGTCTGTAAGAAGTGCACTATATAAAATACCTGTTAAATACACGTTTCTTGGTTTGAGCCCCAGAGGTATGTGATGCTTTTGAATTTGGCACTAAAACCCAAACCAAACCAAGGGTCCCAGGTCCGTGGCACTGTGTTGTCTTGGAGTTACTGCTTCTGGTTGCTGGTGTGGACCCCCAGGACACAGCATGGCAAAAGTACCATTTGCTGAGGGAACTTGGCACTTGCCAAAAATGCCACTCCCCCCCAGGCACCCCGAGGGCTGTGGGGTCCATTCCTCAGCCCCTGCCTCACAGGTGCAAAGCAATGCAGACCATACAGCACACAGCACGTGCCGTCCTTTTGGTGGCTGGAAAATGGGATAGAACAGACCAGGTGCCATGGGCAGGACCAGGGGCAATACTGTGCCAGTGTAGTGCCTTGCCCAGGGCTGCTGCCTCGGGTCTGGCCAGGAGCTCCATGCAGGACTCAGCTGCATTGGCAGAGCACAGACACTCCTGACCTTCCAGAGCACAGGGGCCTTTCCCTTTGAAACAGCCAATCGTGCTAATGGCCTGTGAGATCACCCCAGAAACAAGAATCTGCAGTGGGTGTGCAGAGACGTGATGTAAATGCAGCAGAAGCAAAATCGCTGAGAAACTCATTTCTCATCCTGGAACATTAATGTGGAAACACTTTGGCTAAAATTCCAGCCCAGACTGCCAGGGTAGAACATGTCTGGCAAACCCCTGTGCTGTGCTCAGTAGGTGAAGATGCTGAGTGAGCTTTCAGGGGCTGCTCTGCCCCCAGACCTCCTAACAGGTGATGGTGGAGCTGCGTTGGCTGATGCCGTGGGACCCCCACGGGCTGGAGGCTGTGCCTGGCTCGGGTGTCCCATGGCAGGAGCGCTGGCACGTGGGGGACAGCCAGGCTCCTCCTGGGGTGTGGCTCAGAGTGACCACAGCCAGCAAAGCCACGGCTCAGAGTGACCATAGCAGGCAAAGCCACGGCTCAGAGTGACCATAGCCAGGAAAGTCATGGCTCAGAGTGACCATAGCAGGCAAAGCCACTGCTCAGAGTGACCATAGCAAACAAAGCCACGGCTCAGAGTGACCACAGCCAGCAAAGCCACTGCTCAGAGTGACCACAGCCAGCAAAGCCACGGCTCAGAGTGACCACAGCCAGCAAAGCCACGGCTCAGAGTGACCATAGCAAACAAAGCCACGGCTCAGAGTGACCACAGCCAGGGAAAGCCACTGCTCAGAGTGACCACAGCCAGCAAAGCCACAACTCAGAGTGACCACAGCCAGCAAAGCCACGGCTCAGAGTGACCATAGCAAACAAAGCCACAGCTCAGAGTGACCACAGCCAGGGAAAGCCACTGCTCAGAGTGACCACAGCCAGCAAAGCCATGGCTCAGAGTGACCACAGTCAGCAAAGCCACGGCTCAGAGTGACCACAGCCAGCAAAGCCATGGCTCAGAGTGACCACAGTCAGCAAAGCCACGGCTCAGAGTGACCACAGCCAGCAAAGCCACGGCTCAGAGTGACCACAGCCAGGGAAAGCCACTGCTCAGAGTGACCACAGCCAGCAAAGCCATGGCTCAGAGTGACCACAGTCAGCAAAGCCACGGCTCAGAGTGACCACAGCCAGGGAAAGCCACTGCTCAGAGTGATCACAGCCAGCAAAGCCACGGCTCAGAGTGACCACAGCCAGGGAAAGCCACTGCTCAGAGTGACCATAGCCAGGGAAAGCCACTGCTCAGAGTGACCATAGCCAGGAAAGTCATGGCTCAGAGTGACCATAGCCAGGGAAAGCCACTGCTCAGAGTGACCATAGCCAGCAAAGCCCTGGCCCCTCAAACGTGGGGTGAGAGCAGGGGGAGCTGCGTGCAGTGCTGTGAGTGACCTGATCAATCACTGCATGGGAAGCAAACATTCCACATTTGGATCAGCTCCAGAGCTCTCTCCAGTGAAGGTTGGCAGCCATTGAGATCCACTGGTGAGTTATTCTCTGGCTGGAAAACCTAAAATATTAAGTACAAGATTTACTTGACACAGAACTGGCTGTACACGTGTGCAGGTGTAGGGTGAACACAACCCTCACCTGGAGTGAATGTTTGCACAAAGGGAATCATAAAGGAAAACCCCAGGCTGACTAATGACATGGGCATTCTGGACTAGAGCAAACAGCTGTGAATGTTGGTTGACACAATGCATTGTCTCCGTCATGGGCTGAACAAACAGTTCATCTTTGGCTCACTGTGAAGCTGTAGCACTTTAAATAAAGTGGCCCAACTGAACCCAAAAAGTCCATTGACATTTGCTGTCAGGATCACTGTAATGCTCTATTTTTTTGTTCAGCATATGTGAGCCCCACATGTGCCACATGTATGTCTGTCCTTGCCTTTGTCCTCACCTTCTTCCTCAGCTTTATCCTTGGTTTCACCCTCAGCTTCATCCTCAGCTCTATCCTCCATTTCACCCTCAGCTTCATCCTCAGCTCCGTCTTTGGCTCCGTGTTTGGCTCAGCCACCTCCCACAGACCTGCTTTCCCGTGGCTGCCGAGCCCCTGCCTGCTATTAACGGGATTTAGCTAATTAGCTGCAAGCAGTGCTGTTCTCCCTCTCCAATGTGAAGGGTTTACTATTTTTATCTGACTCTGGATGTTTTTGGTTCCTTGGGGATTAAGGTCATAGGGCACATATTTATTCAGATGCTGGAATTCTGACATCGTTTTTCCATTACTCAGTCGGGAAGGAGGAGCCTCAGCCTTCAACTCCCTCTTCCTCCCCTCTGGCTTCCCCAGTGCCTGCTGGACCGACCTCCTCCTTCCCTGCTCAGCATGGGGAACCATCTCCTCTGGAAAGAGAACGTTCTTTACTTTCACTAGTGCTGGAGAAACCAAACAGCTTATTTTTAAACACAAGTGGTGTCCAGGGGAGTGACAGAGCCACAAGGCACTCCATCCAGTGCCCTGTTGTTTATCTGCACTTTAAATGCATTTTTGAAGCTATTGCTTCCATATGTTGCTTGAAACAAGGATTCTGCCCAAAAACCCTTCAGAACATGAACTCATTACACTTATAATCCCAATGCTTTGAGGTATGGCCTGAAAAAATTCCTGATACAAACACAAACACCTCTGGTAAACTGAATCCCACTAAACCCAGGGCCCTTAAGCTGGACTCCTGAAAAGGAAATTTCCATCAGTAGTTTCAAAACCAGAGGAATCAAAGGATCATTTCAAGAGGTTTGGCCACCATCATTTCAGGACTGGCTCCCCAGTGATGCTTTACTCAGTTCATGAGGGTTTGACTGCTGTCACTTTCTTTGCTTTCTGGTGCAGAAATCACACACATTATGAGGCTTTTGCCTGTTGCGTGCAGCATTTTAACATCCATGTGGGATATGACAGCACCCAAGTGAACAAGGCTCCGCTTGGAGCTGCAGCTCCTGCAGAAAGACACTGAGATTCATGATGAGCCTCAGACCCTGTAGGAATTTCTACAGGAGTCTCAAGATGGTGCTCACAGTTCTGCCTTCTGCTCTTAAGTTAAAGCATCACACACATTACCTTCTGTGTTCCAGAGGAGCAAAGCTGCTCCCCAGGACCTGCACCCCACATGCCCTGAGCTGCTGCTGTGCAGGCTCTGGGCAGTGCAGGGCTTGGGAAGGAGCCTGGACATTGGGGCTTGGCTTGGCAGGGGCTCCCCAAAGGCTGCAGAGTGTGAGGGATGGATGGGCCATGCCCCTGCACCCTGCTCAGACTTGCCATGGAACTCAGCTCAGCTGGAATTCCCCACAGCCTGATGGCTTCAGGCTCAGCAAAGTTTTGCTGCTGTAGCTCAGGTGAGATGTTTTCTTTGGTAACACAAGTTCGACTGAGGATCCGAAACCTCACGAGGTTACAGTTTAGTCCTGATTTTCTGTTCATGTTGAGCTCACCTTTCACAGTAAAGCAATTTATAAATTATGGCACTTTCTCTCCCATTTTCCCAAGCAGTAAAGCACACAGGTCATTGATCTTTAAAGCCTGCATCAGTTCTGAGTCTTCTTTCTACCTTTTCTACACTGTAAAATATGCTACAAAACAAAAATTATTGGGCAAAGAAGGCAGAGAAATATGGTACACATTTAACAATGATATTTCTATATAGAATTCCATAGTGTATTGAATCTATTTAATGAGTTTTCTAGATTAGGCTGAAGTCTGGGGAATTTTTATTATAATGCCATATGCCATAAAAATACCTATGGTCCTAGGAGAACAGACACCATGTTAATCTATTTCTTTAATGTTAGGTGATTAGGTAACAGCTCTTCTGCTGCAATGATACTGACACTGTTACTCCTTGTGTAATTCAGTTTAAAAGTTCTGTTCCTCAAGGCCTTCTCTCTGTCAGCCCCAGGATGGAGTGAAAAGGGTGGAAGTGCCAGTGGATGTCTGACCTACAGGGTATGGAGGAAATACAATCCCCATTTCTAACCACGCCAGGATATTTATATTTTTATATATTTTCTATATGAGCAGTTCATGAAAGGATGGAGGAGACTCAGGAGGAACAGCTGGTGCTTTGCCAGCTCCCTGCTATGGGGGGCCCAGCCCCTGTGGCTCTCCTGGGAGCTGTGGGGAAGCACATCCTGGTGCCTGGCCCTGCTCCAGCCCATTTCCAGACACAGGGAGAGCCCAGAGCCTGCCACTGTGTCCTTACCTCCATGGCCCACCAGTGTGCTTTACCACTCAGGGTCTGAGGTTTGCTTAACAGACTTTAAGAAAACCAAATTTGTAGAAAAATCTGGGCACAGAAACAGTTCAGGATTCCTTAAGCCGGGTTAGGAGCCCTATAGGGATGGCAGGACTGGTCTAATCACACAGACACACACACAAATTACATCAGAGTTCTCGTGTAAAAGAAATCAAATTCTGAGAAACTTTAAGTTGCTTAAATTACAAATGAGTTACCTCTGTGTGTGAGATCCATGTGTGAATGGTTTGCCTATGAAACTGGAAAAGCTGCAATTTCTTTGTAATGACCAGGTGAAAGCCTTGAGAAGGGGCTGGGGCAGCCCCTCAAGTCCCTCACCAGCTGCTGCTGCCACCAAACCATGTCCCAGTGCCCTCGAGCAGCGCCCACAGGGGCCTGACCCCCTGTCCCTGCTTGGGGGACCTCTGGGCTGGTGGGACCCCCCCTTGGCCCCGGACCCTCCAGGGTGGTGGGACCCCTCTTGGCCCTGGACCCTGTGGGCTGGTGGGACCCCCCATTGGCCCCAGACCCTCCAGGGTGGTGGGACCCTCCTTGGCTCTGGACCTTCTGGGTTGGTGGGTCCCCCCATTGGCCCCAGACCCTCCAGGGTGGTGGGACCCCCCTTGGCTCTGCACCTTCTGGGTTGGTGGGTCCCCCCATTGGCCCCAGACCCTCCAGGGTGGTGGGACCCTCCTTGGCTCTGTACCTTCTGGGTTGGTGGGTCCCCCCATTGGCCCCAGACCCTCCCACCCCAGTTGCCCCAGTTGTGAGTACAGACACCCAGGGAGAGCTGAGCCCAAAGGTGAAGAATCCTGACAGTCCTCTGCAGACACAAAACCAACACAATCATTTAAAATGGCCAGAGGATGGGTAATTCTTCTTACCATGAAAATCTCTGGCCTTCTGGGAAGAGGGTTTAAAATTTTTTCATTAGCAAATTGCTCAGCCTACGTCCTTAATTCCCTCATATGCCACCATGCAGCTCAAAGCCCCACAATGGTTTTTCAGGTTTTTCTCTTTGACTTTAGGGAATTGGCTGTTCTACCAGGTGTAAATTGGCAATACAATAAATCCAACTTTTTGAAAACAGGATACAGATATTGCAATACCTGTGGTGTGGATATGTTCACATTAAACAAGCTCTGCTTTCTCCTTTGACTTTTTTCCACACTAATGCCATGACACTGTGATCTTTGTGGGTTTTTCTTACTATTTTATATGAAAATGAGGAATTGATACCCCAGAGCAGAGCTGAGAATTTCTTAACAAACCCTAAAACCCCTCTTTGCCTGCCTTTCCCAGTAGCACCAGCTGACAGCCCTCAACATTCCCCTTTACCCTCCACAAGCTGTGCAGTTCCCAGGTGGTTACTGGGCTCTGGGAGGCTGTTACGCAGGAGAGGGACCAGTGGTTTGCTGTTTATATCCTGCTTTCTCCAATCTGCTCCATATATTTATAAAACCTTCCATTTCACACCTTTGTATACAAACGACTTGTTGCAACAGAGACTGAACTCCAGCAAAGAGCAAACATGCCCAGGTTGTCCCCAGCCTGCAGAGTCTCAAATCCACACGCTGCTTTGTGGCTGCACTGGAATGAATCAACACTCCAGCCATATTTCTGCTGAAGAGGAAATGGTGTTGCAGCTTTCCAGCACTGCAGATCCCACCTTTCCCAACTCCTGCTGTTTGGAATACGGCTTCCCGCTCCTGATGGTGAACAGTGCTGGGAATAGCACCTGTGATTTCCTGGGCACGGTCCTCTCACCTGGCACTGCTCATGAAGGGCTGAGGCCACGTGAGGAGCAGTCCCTTTGCCCTTCTCCAGGAGCAGCGACACCTCATTTATGGATGAAACTCTCCAAACACAAAGTCTATACAATGCTTTAGGATTCCTGAAGAAGTGTTTGCAAGGTGGGACTGTTTATGAGCTGTAAAAGGTCAATATTTGGATGTTCTTTAGCAAACCAGATGGATCTATCTGGGGCCTAAATCCTCATAAGGGAAAGAACTACAGGAAGAGAATTAATATGAGAAACTCAAAGACATGGAAGAACATACAGAAACCCCTTTTATTCAGCAAAAAAATTAAGAACAGGAGCCGGAAATACAGTTTGGAGTGAGGGTGGTTGTTTGGCTTCTACAGTGATAGTTTGTTTGGCAGAAGTCTATACTGACAAAACTCACTGCTAATCTTTATTTGGCAAGTGACAAACACTGAAAGAACCATGTTAAACATTTGTAGGTTCAGTTTCACCCAGATTGTTAGAGGAATTCAGGTAACTTTCATTTGGAAATATGTGTGACAACACTAGAAAGGCAACCAGAGATTGAGAACCCACAAGAAATTGATGGCAGCCCTGAGACTGCCATAAGAACGCCTGGTAGGGAACAGCAGTGCAATGGCAGAGCTCAGCAACCCTGAAAGACACGGTCAGGCAGCAGAGTGAGAGGCCTTGCATGAGGCTCCAGGAGATACAGGAACAGACACGTCACTGCCTGTGTCCCACAGCTCAGCTCCAGATCCCACTGACAGCAGTCCCAGCACGGCAGGGCTGGGCACTGAGAAATGACTCACAGGGACAGGGGTGCAGCTCTCGTGGTAACCGAGGAATTGTGTGGCCCAAGAGTAAAACCAACCCCAGCCCTAACTGGCAACGGGCTTTTGGCAACTTCTGTGCAACTGCCTGGACTTGAGAGTGACTAAGGTGTGTCACAGTTACTGTGCAAACACCACACACCACAGGTACGAGGGGACAGGGCAGAGTGGCTGCACCTGCATTGTCCTGACACACTCAGAAGGGAAGAATGGGGAAGATGGTATTAACTCTCTCTGTTGTGCATCAAATCTTCATGGAAAGGGTGCCATGGCCATGGCAATCAGTGCTCTGGGCTGGGGGACAAGGTGGGCATCGGGCACAGGGTGGGCTCCAGGGGCTGGCAGGGCTTTGCCAAGGTGGGCATCGGGCACAGGGTGGGCTTCATGGGCTGGGAGGGCTTTTCCAAGGTGGGCATCGGGCACAGGGTGGGCTCCAGGGGCTGGCAGGGCTTTGCCAAGGTGGGCATCGGGCACAGGGTGGGCTTCATGGGCTGGGAGGGCTTTGCCAAGGTGGGCATCGGGCACAGGGTGGGCTCCAGGGGCTGGCAGGGCTTTGCCAAGGTGGGCATCGGGCACAGGGTGGGCTTCATGGGCTGGGAGGGCTTTGCCAAAGTGGGCATCGGGCACAGGGTGGGCTCCGGGGGCTGGGAGGGTTTCTCTGGCATTCTCTGAAATACAGCTGGCATAGTTGAAGATGGTCAGTGTGAACTTTGTGTTCAAGACACTTTGGACACAGGCTCTTTAACAAGCTTTGTTGCTAAAAGAAGCCACCCCATTGCATCTCACTGAGAGTCCCTGGGTTATTGCTGCATATCTGGGTCTGTCCCTTACATTAATGTGCAGATGCTCACGAGCCTTCCCAGGGCTCACATTCTGGCTCTCAGAGAGTGTGCAGTGATACTTTACACAGGCCACTGGACTCCCAAGACACCAGGAGGTGCTGCAGAAGTAGCACAGCTGCCTGCGGTTACAGGAGGGGATTTAAGAGCCCTCAGCCTTATTCCCATGTCTACCCATTCTGTTCTTTAAGATCCCTTTACCTGTGGACTTTGTCACTGCATGGTGACAAACACTGACACAGCCTCCCAGGGCAGTGAAGGTGCAAACTTCACTGTTTGCCCTTTCCCCAGGAACGAGTGCTGCTCCCTGACCTCCCCTCGCTGTGGGAGCTGCACGAGGTGTCTGCTCAGCCGCCCGAGACAAGGAACAGCAGCAGCATCTCAGCTCTGCAGCCTTGAGCAGCTGGAAGAAAGAGTCTCACTGAAGATACCACCCTGTGATGTCCTTTCTGCTCTGACTCACTCCTGTCCACTCAGCAGAAAGTAAATCCCATCCTACCCACTGTGTAAGTCATAGAATCGTGGAACCACAGAATGGTCGTGAGGGACCATAAAGACCATCAAACTCCACCCCCCTGCCATGGGCAGAGACATCTTCTCCAGACCAAACTGCTCCAAGCCCCATCCAACCTGGCCTTCGACATTTACAGGGATGAGGCAGCCACAACCCCTGGACATGTTCCAGTGGCTCACCACCCTCAAAATGCACATCGTCCTTCCTGTAAATCACCCTGTCTGTAAACACAGGAGAACAGCAACATCCAGTTTCTGGCACTCTGGGAAGCATCGTGGTGCACCCAGAAATTATATATTAGGCCCCATATCTAACCAAAACCTGCAGACCCTGGGCTCTGCCCTGCTGCCTCCAGCCCCCTGGGGAGCCTCCAGCCCCCTGGGCCCCTCGCAGTATTTCCATATTCAAATCCAAACATCCATACCTGAAAAACTGATAGGAATATCTGTGCTTAGCTTACTGCACAGTTCTTCCCTGTTGAGCTGGTTTTGGCTCAGAATGGGCTCCCCACAAAACTGCCCATGTTATGGACCCAGGTAAGCATTTATACTCACAAATAATTTTACGAACATTCATGACTGACTTCAGGATTTTGAGACTTGGAATTTAAATCCTGGAGGATTCTTTCCTGAGAGCCCAAGTCTGCAAGCCAAAATCCAGCAGTACAAGTGAAGGTAGTGAGGAGTTGGCACTCTCAGCTGGAAAGTTCATTACCTGGCCTGTAAACGAGGTACAGGGATGGTCAGTGCTCACCTGGATGGACATCAGACACTGCAGGTCCTACACCTCCCAGCCAGCTGTCCTGGACAGTAATTGCAGCAGCTACAGACTGGGAATTTTAATTTTTATGCAGAAAATATCTTGTATGGACAGCAATAAATTTCTGTTGAGAAATATAACTGGGACTGTGTCCAGTTCAGAAGTGGCTCAGAAGAATTTCAAACGGTTTAAACATAACTGAAGGACCTATAATAGCTCTAAGAGCTGCAGGACTCGTTCTGAAACTCACACCTGACACTGGCAACCTGTGGTCTGAGGTACAAATTAGACACCAAGCACCAGAGTTGAGATTCTCTGCTCTGGTTTCTGTGGCTCCAGAACAAAATCAGTGTAGAGAGCAGACACTGGTGGGGCCCTTCCTCTCTCAAAGTGTTAACCAAAAAAACAGCAGTGAAAACTCTGTGACTGTTTCTCTTATCTGTGTTTTGCAGCCTGCAAAGTACAAAATGGGCCACTTAACCAATGCTGGGATGTCTCACAAAACCCACTAAGATCCCTCTCTGAGAGAGCAGAGGTCACCCACTGAGGTCAGAAAAGAGCTTTCAGGCAGTAAAACACAACATTGCATTTGAGGAGTTTATTCTGATATAGTTTGTGGGGTTTTGTTGTTTTTATCTCCCAGTATTAAAAGCTCCTCATAAAGATATTTCTAATAAAAGCATAAACCAATTAGTAAAGCCATAAAGACAGTGATGAAAGTAAGTCAAATATGATTATAGAGGGATTGCATAACCAGTATAAGAGTGCTCCCTCCATCCTCCCTTTGGAACAGACGGGCAGCCCTTCCCACATGGACAGGAGCCACAGCCCCGAGTGCTGTCCCAGCACTGCCACACCCCTGCTTTATTCCAGTAAGAGAAGCCGTGAAAATACTGGAACTTGGGCTAAAAACCCAACAGCCCAAACCTACAAGACAACTTTCTGTGGCACCGGTGCAAGAGGTGACATTGTGATCCAGGCTGTGCAATGACAATCCATGGGGATGGTGATGTCAGGCACTTCCCTGACCCTCAGGCTGATTTGAAAAATTCAGCCTCCAGCCCATTTTTCCCTCATAGTCACAAAGCTACTTAGTAAAAACTAACCTGATTCTTGAGCCCTCTTGCTCGATCTTAACATTCAAGGCAGGCACCAAGACTGGAAATAGTCAGACTACACTGTCTGGGTTTTAAGTGCTGGAAAACCAGGAGCTGTGGCAGGAAACATGAGGCAGCCTCAGCCAGCAGGGGTACTTCCCCCACAGTAACACACCGATGAGATCCCACCAGCCTTCCAGCTCCGTGCAGGAAGCAAGAGAAACACCTGAAGTGCACCTGCCCCTTCAGCCCATGGGGCTCGGCTCAGCACCAGGGCTGGGACTGCTGGAGCTGGTGGGGATGTGGCTGGAGCTCCTGCTCACTGCATGGATGCAAAGTACCACTTTCATACTAATTCCTAATTCCTCGCCATCACCCTGTAACATTCCCACTTGTGAGTTATCTTTTCCAGTATGTGGAGGAAAGCACCAGCTCTAGAGCACACACTGAGGTTTAACATTCACATCAGAACACGTAACTCAGCCCTCACCATGCTTTTACCTATTGCTCTTTCCCCATTGCCCCTTTTCTATTTGGACACAGATTTGTCCCTTTTCTTTTTTCCCACATAACATAGGCACAGAGCTTGTTCATCCAAATTTACCAAGGACCTTTTGCAAACCAGCTCATGTCTCCTCTATCACTTCCCTGCATCTTCCAGCATGTCTGTACTGGGCTCCTGCAGCAGCCCAGGATGTGGTTTCAATCATTCCTTGCGTTTTTAAATTGGGAACATCTATGATGGATTGGGTGTTCCCACTTGATAGGATGAATGAATTCTGGTCTGTGGGGGGAACAGCAGGACTCTGGCAAGGGTCGGGATTCACTGCCTGGAAGGGAAAACCCCGAGTGCCCCTGGGCACCCTGGGAGCCACCCAGGCTGTACACCAGGCTGGTCCTGTGCCCTTCACTCCCTCGGGGGGATGTGGGAGGTCCTGCCCAGCCTGTGCTGTCCCACACACAGCCACTGCTCTCAGGTATCCCTACACTCTGCTCAGTGTTCAGCGTTCCTTGCTTCTGGAAACAGTTTCCATGATAATCCCTCATGGGGCAAGTTGACTCTTGGGAATTCTATTGAAAATGCTTTATGGATGCTGAGGTACTTTATGTTCCTGTTTTCTAAGGTTTTACCTGCTCCTTTCCTTCCAGAAGATGCGGGATTCACAGCCACTAGCCCAGACACTGGTCAGACACCGTTCTACTCGTGCACAGCTGTGATACTCTTGCACTGTAAAACTTCCTCCCCATCACAGGGTCAATTCCTGCCTGGGTTCTTTACAGGGATCTTCTTGCGGTCTGCAGCCACTTCCCATTCTAGTTTCCTGTTCTTGAGCACTGCCAAACTTTCCCCCTGGATGCCATATGGATTGGGATCCCTTTCCAGCTGGGTGTAATCTGACACAGCTTCCTCCAGCATACCCTGGCTTTGATGTAATCGCTATTGGCCGAAAGCTGTAAGACTGTGCCAAAAACACTGCAGTGAACGTTCCTCCCCACTTTTATTTTCTTTTTCCCCATGTGGGAACATGCCAAGGTATGGGAGGACGGTGTTGGATCAGCTCCCCTCGGACAGCCAGTGGCTGCATTCAGGTGAGACCAGGGATCTTACAGTGCAACTCTGTGCAACAGTTACCACAAAGCCTTTAGAAGAAATTGTGCATAGGAGTCCGGCAGCGTTCTGTGTCTCTGCACTGCATCCATCTGTGTGCCACACATGGCTGGAGCCCAGCAAGTGTCCCGCCAACAAGGCACAATTCCACAACTTCAACTTGGTTTTCATGTAATTGTATATTTAATTTGAACCTTATGACAAGAAGGCCAGCAGAGCTTTTGCCATTCCAGTTGCATTCCTGCCTGAGAAAGTTTGCCACAGAGGAGGCTCTGAAGGACTGACCCATCAGTCCAGCGCCACTCACAGTGCCCGTGCACAGCAGAGTGCCCAGCGCTGCCCTGGGCAGCCCCTGCCAGCCCGAGCGCGGGGACTGTGCGTCCCGAGCCCCTGCTCTGACCCGTGTGCGGGGGCTCTGACCCGTGTGCGGGGGCTCTGACCCGTGTGCGGGGACTGTGCGCCCCGAGCCCCTGCTCTGACCCGTGTGCGGGGGCTCTGACCCGTGTGCGGGGGCTCCAAGCCCCTGCTCTTACCCGTGTGCGGGGGCTCCGCGCCTCCAGTCCGTGCCCCGCGGTGACACCCGGGCCGTGCCGGGGCTGGTCGCACAGAGCGGCAGGGACCGATCTGTCACCTCTGGGGTTTCTGTAGCAGAGTCCCCGGGCAGGTCCCCTCGCACCGGGGGCTGCCGTGCCCGCGGTGGCTCCGGAGCATCCCCGGGCCCCGCACCGAGACCTGCAGCGCACCCTGCTCAGGGCTGGGGCTGCCACGGCGAGCGGCTCGTCCTCTGCTCCTGCCGACAGAGCCTATCGCGATCCTGCGCCGGGCCCTTACCGGGGCCGCCTCCCGTGAGCCCCGCTCGAGCCGAGCCGAGCCGAGCAGAGCCGAGCCCAGCCGGGCCAGGCCGGGCGTGTTCCGCCCGCGGGGCGGGGCGGGGCCGAGCCGAGCCAAGCCAAGCCGGGCCGGGCCGGACCGAACCAGGCGTGTCCCCCCCGCGGGGCGGGGCCGGGCCGGGCCGGACCGAACTGGGCCGGGCTGAGCCGAGCCGAGCCGAACCGAACCGAGCCGAACCAGGTCGGGCCGGGCGTGTCCCCCCCGCGGGGCCGGGCGGGCGGCGGGACAGCAGCGCCTCCGGGTGTGTGTGTGTGTGTGTCCCGCGCCCCCCCGCGGGTGGCGTTGCCCTTTTAAGAGCGGCGCGGGGCGGCCGTGACGTCGCGCGCGCAGGGCGCTATCCCGGCGCGCCCGCACAGCCGCGAGCGGCGGCCCCGGAGCGCCCGGACCCGCCCGCACCGCACCGGCCCCAGCACCGCCCCGCAGCCCGCCCAGCCCGCACCGCACCGGCCCCGGCCCCGCCGCACTGCCATGCGCCGCGGCCCGGCGCCAGCCTCCGCCGGCGGGAGCCGTCCCGGCAGCAGCAGCGGCAGCGGCGCGGCGGGCGATCGCTGAGCCGCGGGGCGCGGATGTCCGCG
Source organism: Pithys albifrons albifrons (assembly GCF_047495875.1). Classification (NCBI taxonomy): domain Eukaryota; kingdom Metazoa; phylum Chordata; class Aves; order Passeriformes; family Thamnophilidae; genus Pithys; species Pithys albifrons. The sequence goes on along the minus strand of NC_092466.1, from coordinate 537,753 downwards.
GGCTGTCCGCGCCGGGAGCTCTCGCCGCGCTGACGGGGCGGGCCCGGCGCCCCGCTCGCCGCAGCCCCGCGCCCGCCCCCGGGCTCCCGCAGCGCCGCCGCTCCCGGCCGCGCTTCCGCCCGCGCCATGGCGGGGAAGGCGGCGGCGGCCGGCGCGGGGGTGCTCCTGGTCACCGCCAACGTCGGATCCCTCTTTGACGACGTAAGTACCGCGGCGCTCCGCGGGCCGCCCTGCCCCGCGCGGGGACACCGGCACTGCCCGCCCCGGGACGGCGCTGCCGGAGCCCGGGCGAGGGCTGGGGCTCGGGGCGGCGGGGCCGTGCGCCCGGGCCAGGGCTGGGGGCGCGGGGGGACACAGCGCGGGGCGGCGGGGCCGTGGGGTGACACTGCCCGAGAGCGCGGGCACTGCCCGGGGCGAAGGCGCAGCCCCCGGCCAGCCCTGCCCGCCCCGGCGCTGCTCCCCGGGCACCGGGCGCGGTGGTTCCCGTTCGGGCACACCCCGGCGGGATGTGCCGTGCGGGGGACGCGGAGCCGCGGCGGGCACAGCCGAGCCCGGCCAGGAGCGCACGTGTTGCCGAAGGTCTCCGGGCTCCCGAACCCCGGGGCTGCCCCCCGGGAGCCCTCGGGCAGTGACAGAGCCCCTCGAGCCCGAGCGATGCTGACCCGTGTCCCGCAGCGCGAGGGGAGCGGTTCCAGGGGCTCGCTGATTGTAAAACTGCACACACCTGGCAGAGAATTAGGTCCAGGCTCGTGCAGTGGGTTGCCCTTGCCGTCTGTTAGGACAGGCTGTGCTCTGAGCCGGCCCCACGCGCAGTGCTGAGATACAGTAACCGAGGGATTTTTTTGTGTGTTCTTCGAAGTCTGTTTTGTTTTCGCATTGCTTCACTGCTGTGAAGTTCACACTTTGGTTGAAACAGCTGTGGTCGAAGGATACAGATCATCTCTTCTCCAAGTTCAGTAAACTTCTACGGTTACCACCACAGTCAGTTGTACAGTTAAATGTGTCCCTTAGGCTTAAATGAAGGCTGTGACAACACTCATTCCATAGTAATTGTCGTAGTTACGGCCTTGGGCATGTGCAGCGTCTCTGTGTGGTGACGCCAGGGAGTTCGGTGGGGTTTGGGAGGTGGTTGTTGCAGTGTCCTGCTCCGTGTCTGGGGCCGGGGGTGACAGCTCCGTGTCCCCAGGAGCGCTGCGGGTCAGGGCGCTCTGGTGCGGTGACAGCGCGGGCACTGAGAGCACTGCCAGGGCAGGGGGGCCCGGCTGTCAGACCCGGCTGCTGCCTGGCTGTTCCCAGCTGGTATTCCAGGCTCTGGGCGCTCCTGGAGTGTGCTCGCTGTGCAGCATTCGCTGCTCTGGAGGGAACGCGTTTGGGCTTTAGCCAGCCTCTGCCTTGCCATAAAACATTGACTTTTCCACAGTAAGAAAAGCAGGTTCATTCGGCTCAATTCCGCTGCGGGGTGGGGGATTGGAAGGCTGGGCTGAAGGTCTGTGGTTGTGCTCCCGGTGTGCGGCTGTTGGAGTCGGGCTGGCAGTGCTGGGGCAGGTCATGCACAGGAAAGGGGACAGTCGCTGAGTGGCTCTTGCGTTGTGTGTCGGAGCTGCCAGTGGCTGCCCCTCCTTGCTGGGCCCTTCCCGTGCACTCGAGGAATATGTTTCTCTGGCATGACCTGGAGTGATTTCAGTCCTGAGCAAGGACTCCTGCTTGGATAGACTGCGCCTGAGCTGGGCTGTGCCTTTAACCCGTGTCTTCCATTTCCGTTCAAATTTCAGCTGGAGATACATAGTGTAATTACACGCTACACTTTCAGCCTGATGCTGCCTGACCTCGAGGCAGTGCAGGGGTGTGAGCAGCGCTGTGAGGCAGCGACCTGATTTGCATTTCAGTTGTGCTTTGTGTGGACGCTGTTTGCTTGTGTGTGCAAGTGCTGTTAGTTGAGAGCAGCATTTCATAGAACAACTTAAAACACCTGTGGTAGGCAGGTTTGCCTGCGTGGGACAGTCTTTCCTAAATCACTGCTGGTGCTGATCTGTCTGTACTTTTGCAGAGGGAAAAATTGCTCTTTTTGCTCTCTAATTGCCAGAAGGAGGTTCTGATAACACACGGGTTTGCTCCTGCCAGCCATCGGCATTCACTAATTACCTGTTGCAGTGGTGACCTGGGAGCTCATGAATAAGCATGAACAGTGAAGGATTGCACTGGGTTCGTTGCCTTCTGCTGCTTCATTCAAAACGTTAATGCAGTACTAGGTCTAAAAATATCCTTCCAAGTTTCATGAACATGTGCATCTCATGAATATGAACATTTTTGGTACATTCATGTTTCCTTAAGCATTTAATGCTTTTCTTGCTATAGAAACACTTTGTTTTTATCATAGTATACACAGTAAAAACATATGGAGTTCAGGCTACTCCTGGGTCATTCTTTGTCTTTTCAGCCTCCTCCGATGCCCCTGCCATAAGCCAGGGAGTTCAAGTAGATGAACTTTAGGGATCCCTTTCACAACCCAAACCTGTGATCCCAGCCTCTCCCTCCCTGTTTCCTTGCTTCCTTTGCTTCCTTTGTTTGCACTGACAAAGTTTCCCATGTACCTTGCAGTGAGCCAAGTGCTGTGGTGGGCACAGCATCCCTCTCCCTGGCACTGCACTGCCTTTGGTGTGTAGGGGTTTCATTGCTTTAATGTCCCAGGCTATTTGCAATCTGCTGTATCCCCTTAATTCTCTTCAGTTACTTTAAATGGCTTCATGCTGCTTTTTCTCCCATGGGACAAACACCTGGGAAAGGTGCAGAGCAAGGGATGTGCTCGCAGTTGTGCAGTTTGAGGCCAGTGTCAGCCCTGCACAGCCTGCTTTGAGAGGATCTAAATGCCTATCCTGATTTACAGCTCCCTGATGTCAGCATCCCTGTAATCCAGCTCTTGGCATCCCCAGCATGGGCTGAGGATGGATGCCAGCTCGTGCTGGTGGGATTACAGGTGCCCAGTGTCCCTGCTCCCAGCTCTGTGTCCAGCACGGGTCCTGCTCACCACCAGCCTTTCACCTGCAGCCCCTGAGGTGCAATGAGGGTGACAGCTGAGTGTGAGCTGCACAGCAAGGTCCTTTTTTAGGTATGAATGGGGAGCAGGACCCAAAGGAGCTGTGCAATAAAGCAGTGACATGTTACTGTGCCTCCATGTACCTGTAAAATTTAAATCTCTGTTCTGATTTGCTGGGGATGGCTGGAGCAGCAACAGTACAGGCAGCACAGAGTGGGGGGTTGCCTCCAAGCTGGGGTTGTGTGCTTAAATAATCCACTTTTCTTTAACAAAAAACCCAGCACTTTTTCTTCTTAGCAGATAGTTTTGCAATTCTCTGACCAAAAGATTTTCCATTAGGAACTGGTGGAGTGTTAACTTCCCTTGAGGATGCTCAGAGGATTATCATGTGGCCCATCTTTCTTCTCCTGTTGATTAGGAGTTATCACTGACAGCAAGAGCACGTGGAACATGAAGAAATAATAGTGGCAAAGTGCTTTGTATAATTGCAGCTTTCTGTTAATGTGGTTTTATAACCAGTAGAGTTTGCTGTGTTTTACAAATTGCCAGTGTATCAGTATGATGGTTTAAAAGGATTTATTTCCCATTTTATTTCATATTTGGATATGGAATTGTGCAATGTGAGCAGGATACCATAGGAAGAAAGCTTTTTGCAAGCATCTGTTAATTTTAGTGTGAATGAGCAGTAGGCCATATTTTAAAAGTTTTATTCCTGTTACACAGTTTTCATCATCAATTTTCTTAGCACAGAATTTGACTTCACAGACACAGAATACCAGTCAAGCCCTCAGACTTCATGATTTTCATACAAGGCTGGTCTGTTTTTTGCTTACTTCTCTCTTTTTCTGTTACTTACTTCATCATACTGTTTATATTTTCTACACCCCTCAGACATTTTTCTTTCCCTTTCTGGTACCATGTGTACTCAGCATGTCCTGAAAGCTTTCTCCTTACTCCTCATTTATGCTTTAAAGTGAGGGCTCACTTATAAAAGGAGCCTTTTCATTTGGAGTTGTGTGCACTTCAGACACCACTGGGAAGGTGAGCGTGGCTGCCCTGAGTGCACCTTGTTCTCTGTCAAAGAGAAGATGCCACCAGGTTAAATTCAAAAGCTTCCTCTCCCCCAGGGAAGACCAATGCCTTGGAGTCTGTGTGGGAAGAGGAAATCAAGTGACTGAACTGCCTTGGAAGACAAACCTCTGGGAAGTGTCTCCACCACCCCTGCAGAAGAGCTGCCATTCTGGTTGTAGCTTTGCCTTGTCCTCTGCCCCTAAACTCTACCTTAAGCTGGAAAAAAGGAAAAAGACAGGCAGGTGTGGCTGCAAGCAGTTACATGCTTTTAGTGCATGAAGTTCTCAAAATACAGCTACGTTAGTGTGGGTTAATACTTTAACCATCTTCTTTCACTCTCTGTGAAGAACAGGAAGTGGTCATAGAGAAACAGGACTCTGCCTTTGATGGCTGTTGAATGGCCTGTCAGAGTCATTTAGCATCCTTTTGGCATCTTTATTACTGAAGTACCCTGATGAAACTTCCAGGGAAATGTCTTATTTCATATTGTGGAAAAGGTCACATTAAGCAAAATAATCATCATTCTGGGGAAGAGTATTAAAAGTAAAATGTTACTTTTGCTGCTCTTCTTCCAGTAGTGTGTAGTAGTTATTTGACACTCTTAGCACTACTGTCATTATTTGTGCATCCTTTTTAAATGCAAATGTTTTATTTAATCACTTTCATTTTAACACTTTCCTTGTTATTGGCAAAGATTGAAATTAGAGCACTTCAATACAGCAAACAAAAGTGACATTGCTCCTATATGGTGTTTGAAGTCAGGCATAATTGATGGCTTTCATTAATGTCTTCAAGTTGTTAAGCACTTGTCTTGGTGAGTCAGTGAGCTGTATCAGACAATATCCTTGAAAGCAGAGCATTAGAGCAAAGGAAGGCAATTAAACCCCGTGACAGCACTGCAGGTTCTCCTGGTGCAGGTTCGGAGCTCTTAGGGGTGTGACTGGCACTGGCACTGGGTGTTTGCCAGCCTGGAGCACCGAGCAGTCTGGGCTGTAACTGGAGGTGGGACCCGCAGCCCGGGGATGTGGTTGCAGGTGCCCAGCTCCAGCACGGAGGGCTTTCCTTTCACTGTGCCTTGTGACTGGAGGGACATTCCCAAGGCGCTGAAAAGCTCTGCCCCTGTATTCCGTGCCAAATCCTGCCTTTTCCATCCTCTGTTTCCTGTAGTTTCACCTCTGTTTCTTTTCTAGTAGCGTTCTCAATCAGAAGCTGTAGTTACTACAGGCTTTAATGCCACATGAACTTGTAGCAGGCGCAGAAGAGCCCCGGAGCTGCCAGGAGGCAGTGGGAGGGTGACCCAGGGGTGTCCCTAGTCCCTGCCATGTCCCCCTGGGCTGAGCAGAGACCAGCCCTGCAGCCAGGGCTCCTGCTCAGCCAGAGCTTTGGGTAAGCTGCTGCTGAAGGAGAGGAAACGCTGCTCTGTCACGCACACATGTGCTCCTGTTTCTAGGACAGACACGTGGGTTTGTGATTGCCACTTCCCTGCCCCTGCCCGAGGCCACCGCCAGCTCTGCTGTCCACAGGCTGCCTTTGGCTGCTGCTGACGTACCACTGACAGCTCCACAGGTGTTGGAATCCAGCAGGGCATTGGGCACACCCCATGTTTGCTCAGTCTGTGAGGGCCAGAACTCAGAGTTGTTGGTCTGGGCTGGTTTGCCGGTGCGTGTGTGGAAGAGCTGTGCCTGGGGCAGGCACTGAGTGGTGCTGGAACCACCAGCTGTTCGGGGTTTCTTCCTTGCAACACAAAATCCATTGTGTTACATTAGGCTCAGATTTGGAGCCCGTGGTGTTGGATTGCAGATCACTGTACAGACACCAGTAACCCCAGTTCAGAGGGGCCTGCCTGCCTGTGCTGCACAGCACTGGGACCACCCACCCCTCAGAACAGCCTGGAGAAAAATAACTGCTTCAGGGCAAAAGGGTGTTCAGGAGGAATGGTGGGAATGCTGGACCAGGCTCTGGGAATTGGGGCTCAGTTTGCGTTCACCACAGGCAATGACGCCAAGCAAGTGGCAGCACATTCCCAGACAAATGCCCTTCCCGCTGCCTCTGGAGGCATTCCCGAGCTTGGGACAGGCTGCGGATGTGGCTCCTGGTTCTCCTGCCAGCGGGAGGATTTTGGCAGGGTGGTGTGGTGGGCAGTGTGATGGCAGGCAGGCTGGGAGCACAGCTGTGCCCCTGGAGCTGTGAGGGCAGAGTGAGTGGGAACACACCGTGCTGGCTGTGGGTGAGACCCAGGTGAGCACTCATTCCTTCCTCCTTAGCTCCTCCTTAGGCAGAGCAGCACCACGTAGGGACTGCAGCACAGCCTGCATGGGCATGCAGTGTTTGGGTATGGAGAAGCTCCTGGCTAAACAAAGGCTCAGTTAATCCAAGCCTTGAGAGCCTCGTGCTCAGCCAGAGGCTCCTTGGCTGGGCGGGCTCAAGGGAATGGCAAAGCCAGCTCTTCATGAAGGCTTTGCGGGTCTCTCGGTCGTTGGGGAGCAGGTACAGGCAGGGTAGTGTGCTCTGTGGGTCTGTGCTTGGTGAGGCTCACGGAGGCTGTTCCCAGGATGTGGATAATGTCACCCTCTCCAGAACGTTTGGCTCTGGGATGAGGCTTCGCAGGAGCGGCTGAGCAGCCATTCATTGGGTACCACGGGAACACATCGTGTCCAAATCCTGTGGGCTTGACTTTGCATGAGGGACAGCTGCCTCTACATGTTTGCTCCTCGTTTTCCACTGTGTTCTGGAAAAGAATTTGTTTGGTTTTCTTGTCATCAAGGCACTGCGTGTGAGTGGCTGGGCTCCCTGGGGCAGCTCCTGCCAGGCAGGTGACACTTCTGGTACTCCCAGGGATGAGCATGAGCAGCACCTGGACTCTGGGACCAGGACCTAACTCTGAATTCTTTCGTTAAAGCTTTCTAAGTGATGCCATGAAAGCTTATTTTGAGATTTTTTGTTTTTTCCTGGTGTGGCAGACTCTAATTTTAGAGGCTTGACCAATCCCAGTGGGAAAAGCAAAACTGGATTTCACATAGGAACAGCTCAGGACTGTATGCTGAACTCCAGGGCAGTATTTGTTTGTGTGTCAAGCAAACATGAAAAGAAACTGTACAAAAATCACTTGGGGGAATTCTGTATTTAAGTACCATCAGCCAGCATTGGCTCTATTTTAATTACTCGAGAATTCTCTCTTATTTAGGGTCAGAATTCGTGGTTTTCTCAGACTGTCTGAGCACTGAAGACCTTTCTGTGCACTCTTGGGCAGACAGCTGTCCTTGGGTCCAGCACTGCAGTGGATTGGCACAAAAAGGTTCCCTTTGACAAAAGCATTGGCTGTTTGTGTCCCTGACCTCACCATTCAAAATGATTTTTAAAACCAGCTGTTCAAATTGGACTAGAATTCCTGTTGCACTTCTTATTGAAGGAAGAAATGGAAGAACTGTTTGGTTTGGGGGTTTGGGTTTTGGTTTTGTTTAATTTATTTTTAACTTCAAATGCTGCCAGGCACATGAAGGAGTCGAGAACTGGGTGGAACAGTATGATAGGGCAAACCCACTCATTTCAGAGAACTGGATGTGACCCAAAAATCTTCTTCTAAGGCAAGTTTGTTTTTGTGAACTGGCAATGCTGTTTTTCTGGGCTGGGAGGACAGGCCTGATCCCAGCTCAGCTGCTCACAGGGATCTGAAGCCAGCTCTCTTTTGTCTTGTGGGACAGAATTTTAGCAAAAAAAGGAAGCAAAGCCTTTTCCCTTCAACTGTTCTTACTAAATATTAAAGTATTTGTGATTTATGACCACTGTGCACCTTTTACTTTTCTCAACAAAGATCTGTAGTTCCTTTCCTACTTCTTACTCAGTTATAATTATGTTGTGTGAATCTACTTGTTCTCACAGACAGAGCTGTCAGCCAGGTGAATGGAGATACCCTTGATAAGTAGATGAATGTTGGTACAAGACTTGCTTGTGTTGCTTAAAAATAAACTTCTGTGAACATTCAGTGTTGTGCAATGAAAATTCCTGTTAAACAGATAAGAGCTTTGCTTTATGCTGTGTTCAGAGCAGTGCAGGAAAGGTCCATAAGGAAACACTGGAGAGGTTGTGGTACCTCCGTTCTTGGAGGTGCTTGGACGCTGCCTGGACGTGGTCCTGGACAGCTGACTGGGTTACCTTGCTGAGCACAGGCTTGGACCTCCAGAGCTCCCTCCAAACCTCAGCCAGACTTGTGACTCTACAGCCAGACACTGTACATTTTTTCCTTGTTTTTGTTGGGCTTTTTTAATTGCTGATGCCATTGTCTGTTGCTTTCCAGCACTGGCTGAGGCTGACTGCCTACTTTTCTGGTCAACTTCTTGTGGCAAATCCTCATTCCCTTTTTTTCTGCTTTTCTGTTACGAATAGACTGTTTCCAGATGCTTTGCAGAGGGACTGTGGTCCAGGAGCTGTAGCCATGTGCACGCTTTCCTGAAAACTTGAGGAAAAACATGCATGTTGTCTGTCAGCTTATAAAGTCTCTAAATCTTGTGAAAGCCTCCTCAGGACCTATTGGCGTGTGGGAATTGGAGTCTTCAAGTCAGGCTCACAGCTCTGATGGGGTTTGTTTGTTTGCTTTTCTGTTGACATTTGAGTAGGAAATAAATAGGCTGTTCCCAGTTCCTTCAGAAGTGGGAGGGAGCCAGAAGCCCATTCCAGGTCCCTGGGGCAGTCAGGGCAGTGAATGCACAGGGTGCACCGGCAGCTGATGAACGTGTGTTCACCCCAAGGGAAGCAGCAGCAGAGACACGTGGTGGGAAGGGGTTCAACAGCAGAGCACCTGGGTGTTTGTTTTATCTACCATGGTGTTTGCAGCATTGCTGTTTGTTACTCGAAGCATGATTGGTCCAAAGAACTGTGCTGAGAACTGGGAAGAGATGTTGTCATAGTGCAAAAAAAAAAAGGCATTCCTCTTGTATTTATGTTTTTGTTCAGTCCCCCGGTCACGTACAGCACAGTGACCTGCCTTTCACTTTTGCAGTCGTTGGTGTTGCATGCACAGCTGGAGCTTCTGCCAGCTCTGAAAGCCTCCTGAGCCTCACAGACCCACGGGACAGGGCTTGGCTCCCTGCTCGGCAGGACCAGGCTCGCCTGGCGCCGTAGCCTCCAGCAGCAGGGCAGGTTCAGACCTTCCTCTGCTGAGAATCCACACCTGATCTCAGGTTTGACTCCCACTGGCTCAGCAGCATTGCCCAACCCACAGCTGTGCCCTGGGCTGGCTGGCTCCTTCTCCCTACCCTGGGGAGGTGCTGGCTGGGGTGCTCTGGGCAGGGCACAGCACAGGCAGATGGGGCAGGTGTCAGGGGTGCTCTGGGCAGGGCACAGCACAGGCAGGTGGGGCAGGTGTCAGGGGTGCTCTGGGCAGGGGCACAGCACAGGCAGGTGGGGCAGGTGTCGAGGGTGCTCTGGGCAGGGCACAGCACAGGCAGGTGGGGCAGGTGTCAGGGGTGCTCTGGGCAGGGGCACAGCACAGGCAGATGGGGCAGGTGTCAGGGGTGCTCTGGGCAGGGGCACAGCACAGGCAGATGGGGCAGGTGTCAGGGGTGCTCTGGGCAGGGGCACAGCACAGGCAGATGGGGCAGGTGTCAGGGGTGCTCTGGGCAGGGGCGCACAGCACAGGCAGGTGGGGCAGGTGTCGAGGGTGCTCTGGGCAGGGGCACAGCACAGGCAGGTGGGGCAGGTGTCGAGGGTGCTCTGGGCAGGGGCACAGCACAGGCAGGTGGGGCAGGTGTCAAGGGTGCTCTGGGCAGGGGCACAGCCCTCCAGGGAGGGCACGCTGGGGCCACAAATCACAGCAGGTTTCTCGGGGAGCGAGTTGCCCCACAGAGCAGCAAACAGCACAAGCAGATGGGGAAGGTGTTGAGGGTGCTCTGGGTCATGGAGGAAGGAGAAAAAGAGGCTGCTGGGGTCCCTTGAGGCCATGGATAGTGCCAGTTCTCTCTGTCCCCCTGTCCCCTTTCTGCAAACTGAAAGCAGTTTTGCAGCTGCGCGAGTTCTTCATTGGAGGAGTCTGATCTGCTGCTCCAGGTACCAGGAGGGGTTTGTCCAGGCAGGGTTTATCTTGGACCCTGTTGTGCTACACACCATAAATGCACGTGAGCACTCAGTTGTGTCTTTTAAGGCCACAAACTATTGCCCCTGCAGTGAGATGCAGAAGCAGGGACTGTAGCAGAGGAGGACGGACAGGGTTCCTGCCCAGAACTGCAGGCATCTCCCTGGGATGTCCCACAAATACTGAAATATTAATGAATGTCCTGGGTAAAAGACAGTTGTTTAAAGAAAAAGAAGTCAAAACCGAAAAGCAAACAAATAAAACCCAGCCAAAAACCAAATCCAACAAAACCCAAAACTCTGAAATCCCCATACAGTTAAAAGTGAATGTTAAGTGGCCTCATACTTGGCAGGAATGTTGTTACTGTTTTTTCTTCCAAATACAAGAATAAACCATTAGTGAATCTCCCTCAGCCTTGGTGAAAAGCTGGCTCTACTGAGGAGTCTGGAAATGCTTGGGTCATGTTACTGTGTTCCTTGGAGCTCCTCAGAGCTTTTCCTGCAAACTGGAGAATATATTAGACAGCACTTCAGCTGTGTTTCTAGCAAACACAATGTGCAGATACTGACACTTCATGCATCCTAGAGGGAGATTCCTCCAACTGCTCTGCATTTTCAGAAGGTTCAGTGGTATTTTAATTAGTCAAAAAATGTGAGGATGTTATCCAGAGATCTCAGCAGAGCTGAGACTCTTACTTTGTCTTCACAACACTTCTTCCAAAACCTCTTAATTAAATCCAGGAACCGATTGTTTTTGCTAGGCAAGTATAGAAAGAAGTGGGAAAACTTCTGAAGTTGTTTGTTAATGTAGGAATTTCCAATAATGTTTCTGAAATGCAACATTCACAGAGACAGCCTGGTAGACTATTCCATGTGTTCCGTTTCATTTTTCATGCTTTTTCTTGCTTACAATGGTATTTTTGCCTTAGTATGTACTTTAAGGTAAGGAATGGCAGGTGTACCATGTTGGTGCTCGTAGATGAGGGGCATTTGTGGCCTTCCTGTGCTACTCAGGGCAGTGAATCCCTGCCATTCGTGTGCCCAAGGGGTTGTACATCCTTGTAAGTATAATTCTGTGTCCTGTAAAATAACTGTGGGGTTGTGCAAGCAAATCTTCTGTACAGCATAAACAAGTCATAATGTGAAAATACAATAGGTAAATTTGCCAAAACCACATTTGGAATTGAGGGGTTTACTTCAGCTGACCTTTCCATGTCTCTCTAAGCACTAGCTGTGACTTACTATGGGAGACAAATCTGTGCTTTTCCCAAATAATTTAAGTTAACCGTGAATTCAGATGGCATTCTCTAGTTCATTTTGGATATTGATGTTGTTCAGACCTCTGCAAAGAGAGGGTAGAAGCTGCTTGCCTGCCAAAGCCCTCGGTTCTGTATCTGCTGTTTTGAAAGTGCTGGTTTGAGTATGATGTTTGCAGTACTGAGACCTTTGGATCAAAGCTCTGCTTACAGCTCAGCCTATTCTGGAGTCATCTGCCTTTTCATAGCACGGTGGCCCTGCCTGTTCCTGGGAGGGTGACACTGCTTGGCTTCCTCTGGAGCTGGAGGGTGAGCTGGATGGATGAGAGGGAAGTACGTCTGCTTTGTCCTTTGGTGCTGCCTTTGGCCAAGTTCTGCGAGTCTGGAACATCTTCCCTCTGGTCCCTGAACCAAGTGATCTCCAGGCAAACTGGCCTTTATGGTAAGCACAGTAGGCTATGGGAGGTCATTAAACATAGCCAGAGTGGCTGCTTGCCTTGTAGGTTAAGGTGATTGGTAGAGCCATTGAATCCCTGCCTCTGTTAAATACTCCAGACCCCTCAGGTCAGAGCGCTCTGAGGTGCAGGTGTCTTTGCTCACAGCTCCTGTGGGGCTGGGACTGATGGAGGGGGGGCTGCAGTGGCCTGAGATGTGCGGGAATAGCCCTGACCCCCACACTGCTCCCTGCCTGGCATTGTCCATCAGAGCCCTTTGCTGGGGCATCGCACCCGCAGCGCTGGGTGGCTCCGGCTGCTCCGGACCAGGGCCAGGAGGGTGTGGAGTGAGGCATCTTCTCCCTGTGCATCGGTGAGCAGGACATGGGGATTTATCTCTAGAGTTTACAAATGCAGCTTGGTTGTGGTTGGTTATGTGAGGGTTGTTTTTTGTTTTGGGGAGTCTTTTTTTGTTTGTTTGTTTGGTTTTTTATGTTTTGGTTTTTTGCGGAGATGGTGTTGTTATTGTTTTGTTTGAGGGGTGTGGTTGTGGAGGTTTTTATATTTTGAAAGAGACTGGCTCCTGACAATGAACTTGAAGAAAATGTGGTGTGAACAGTTCGCAGTAAATACTGCCCTGGTGAACTGTGTTTCATGTGTGCTACTAGAGAGGTGGTGAAGCTCTTTGACCCTTTTAATCCTCTCATCTGTGTTGGGAAGGGTAACCCAGACTCCATGGCAGAGAGTTTTCTTGGAGCAGTGCTCAATCTTCTTTCTGTCTTATGCCTTTTCTCCCCCTTTTATCACTGCCTGTGCTTCAAAGATGGATAAAATGGAAATTCTCATGTCTGAAGGCATGTTGCATAAATATTTCTGTAGTATATTGTAAGATGCATTGGCTGGTTAGAGGTCTTAAAACAGGAGCAGCAACTGAATTAAGTATTGGTAATTAATTAAGCTAGTGGTGCCTGGAGAACACCATGACAAGTACAATTTGCAGTACAAATGCAGTGTAAATGTTAATGTATACTGAGAAGGCAAGGTCTCAGTATGGGAAAACAAACTGTTTGTAAAACCTTCCTAAAATTCAGTGCCTGATACTGAACCTGCAGTACAGCAAATGTTGTACCTTGTGGAAAATACGTAAAGCAAATACCAAAGGACGTGGCATTAGCAGAGCTCATCTGAGTGTCCAGGCCCCTGCCCCGTGGGTAAGTGCTGGGTGAGCAGAGCTGCAGATCCCTGGGGCTGGGAGTGTGTGCCTTGGGTTTAGACACCCTGCTCTAGAGTTCTGCTGCTCTTTCTAATAAGGTGATGGGGTTTCCTTAAATGATGTTGCTGGGAATAGAAGTGTGATTACTTGGGGGCTGCTGCACCATCAGCAGTGGCCACGCTGGGCAGGGGTTTGTTTGGCACGTTAATTAATGAATGTGCCAGCCCAGCTCTTGGTTCCTGTGCTGCTGGGTCCAATGAACCCCTGCCCTGACGTGGTTGGGTTTGTGTGTGGGAGTTAAGGATGGCAAGACCTGCTTCTCCAGCCCGTGTTCCTCGTGGGGCTCTGGCAGTGGCCGTGGGTGGGTTCTGGCCAGAGGCACAGAGTGCTGTGCTGTTTGGGAAGTGGCTCAGCAGATGTGCTGATAAAATTGAGGTGCAGGGTTCTCTGAAGCTGCCTCCCTCCAGACCGCCTGGCACTTACTGCTCTGATAAATGGCAGGGCACAGACCAAGGCAGGGGGCAAAACTGGCCTGATTTCCTCAAACAGTGTTCCAAACTTTCTCTGGAATTTATCGCTGCATCTTGTTTACTTCTTCAAGTGTTCTTTGCTAACTTTGGCAGCATCACACTTGGCCTGTAAAAAAGGAGAAAATGTGCTATTTCTCTTCTACCTCATTTTTTAATTGAATATTTTAGAAATATGTCTGCCATCCTCACTTGGCAAGGCCCCCTGAAATCTCTGGCCGTGAGAAGCTCTGCTTGCCATCTGTGAACTGGAGTTTCTTCTGGTTTTTCTTTCTCAAGTTGCTGTTCTTTTTTTAAACTCAGCTTAGACGTTCCCAGCAGTTATGGAAGAGTGAGTTAGTTTCTGACAGCAGCCATACTTTGCTGCCCTTTAATGGGCTCTGTGCTGGCTTGTCCCTGTGAGCTGGAGCTGCTGTGGCAGAGCTCGTTTGGGTGACTGGAGATAACTGGGAAATGAGAACAAGCCACTTTCTGGATTTGTACCAAGGAACAGCTAATTTTGGTAGTTCAGCAGCATTTAGGACTAGTGTGTCTGGAGCAGACCTTTCTATAATTTGTCAAATAGATCGGTTTTAAGACATTATTCAAACCAGTTTAATACTCCACTGGTTTTAAACCTGGCAGATAGCTAAAGGTGCAAACCCCAAACGTAATTGCTGTGTTATCTTCCTTCAGAATGATTTTTATTACTTGGTATGTTGCAGCAATATGTCTCTCTCATACTGATGTCTGTCCTTCCTGTCTGTGAGGGAGATGAACTACGTCTCATCCTTTTATTTAACAAACAAAAAGCTTAAAAGTGCACTTCACTTCTCACTTTATAGGTTTTTGCCATGTTTTGCCCTGGTCTTCAGTGGTTTAAAACAGCGGAATCTCTTAATTGTACACACAGCTGTCCCCAAAGGTTGGGAGAGAGGCAGGAGATGCACATTTTCCCCGTGTTTCTGGTTGGGTTGCCACCAGTGGAGCGAAGGAATGTTGGGACAAACCTGCGAGTGGCCACACTGTGGTGACACTGGCACTCCTGTGCCAGGGGCTGTGCCTGAGGGTCTGGGCTGAGGGGAGAGGGTCTCCTGATGTGGGTCAGGTGCTTACCTGGCTGAGTCCTGACAGCACCCAAGGTTTGGCCTTAACATGGTTGCTTCTACTTCTTGCAGAATTTAGTGGCGGGTTTGCCTGAACTGCCACAGACACTGTAACAGTGCACGAGGGAAGAGAGCAATGGAAAGATGACTTTTTTTTTTTTTAAACTTGGCTGATTAGCATGAGACTGTGACATTCAACACTAATTTGTCAAATGTTAATTTGTTTGTTTTGATAAGAGATTTCATAAAGTAAAATCTTTATCCAAGTAACTTCAGTGAACCCTTGAGCCTCTTGGTGTGAGTAAATCAAACAGGATTGTCCACAGATACAGGTAGTGAAGCCAAAATAGCTGTTTTCAAAGAGAAACAGCTCAGGATTAGGTTGGAGGACAAGAAGATGTGTATTATTAAGGAAGGAAGTAGGAAACATTGGACTGAAGCTGTGTGTGAATTCTCTCACCTTTCTGTTTAAGGGTAACCCCACAAAGGTGATGTTTTCCTATATCTGCAAATATTTATTACCTTAGATGGACTGATGTTTTAAACAAAGTAAAGCTCTTGATGAAATTTAGTGTAAGTTTCCATATGGAAACTATGTCAAATATAATCACAGCAGACATGCAAAGTATTAACAGTTGTACTTAGCAAATCCTTTAAGGTTTTGAGAAGACCTTTACGTGTTAGGGATAAATATGCTTTTTTCAGATACTGAAATGGGATTTTTCCTCCTGGGCTGTGGCAGGCACTGGACAAGCAGCCTGTGGTAGTGCCTGGCTGCAGGGCCTGGCCGTGTGTGGCTCCCCCTCCCCACGCCCCGTTTCCCCCCTCCCCGTTCCCACGCTCCTCTCTTGGCAGCCTCTCTCACGATGCTCTGCTGTGGAGCAGGACGTGATTCCAGCTGCTCCTGAGCAGGGCTGCTCTGCCTGCATTGACAGCTGCCTGCAAGGGGTACTGCAGTTTTTGTTTGTTTCCTGAACCATCTCCTTGGACAACTTTGTAATAACTGTGCATTGAGTTTTGCCCTGTAGTGTGAAGGTTTTACTGTGTTTTGTTTGCCTTCATCAAGTGTTGCACAGGGGTGTGTGCAGATTGAGGGCACTGTGCCTTCAGGGCAAGGTTGTAATAATAAACATGGGAGCAAGGCAGCTTTTGGACAGAGCCTGCTTCAGGTTTGGCATGGGAGTGTGTGTGTGGCTCTTGGGTAAAGGAGAGGCAAAGACTGACCAGGAGGTTGGATTTTGGGTGACAGGCTGCAGTGTTTACTAACACAGTGGAGCATTGTTTGGACTTGTGTGATGTAATTGAAGTGTTTTCAGTGCAGGGGATACCTGGCAGGATAAAAACTACTGTTCGGGTTTTTTTCATCTGCTGCAAAGGTTCTTCTATGTCAAAGTTCTGACATTCATAAGAATCCTTCTCATTGCAAAGTGGTTTCTGCTGTACCTTGTAGACAAATTCTGCAGTGAAATTCTGCAAAGCAAAGCTCCAGACAGAGACTTTGTGGCTGGGTACATTGCTGTGTGTTTGAGGTGCTCCTTGGGTGGCTCCTAATTCAGCCAAAGTTTCTTCTTCACCCTGCTGATTTGGAGGTAACTCGATTCCTGCTTTTTCCCCTTCCAACCTTCCTCCTTCTTTTCCCTGCTCTTTGTACCTTTGCAAACACACATTAGGGCTGTGCTTTGCACATCGATTCTTTTCCCTTGGCACTCCCATGTTGTCCAAGCAGGACAACCAAAATGGTTCCAGTAGGGTGTCCAGGGTCTCCCCAAGTTCATCCTAAGATGGAGGTTTCCATGGCAGTAGGGGAGGAGGTGGAACCAGAGCCACTCCCAAGGCTCTGAAGGAGTTGGAGAGGTAGTTGTGTTGCTCCTTACAGGCACATAACCATGGAAAAGATCTGCTGAGGAGCCTCCTCTGTGCCTGCCAAGGGACAAGCAGATTAGACTAGTCCTACGAGCCATTCCCAGCACTCCTGGTGTGCCTCTCTCAGGTGCCTGGTCAGCACGTTTTATCCATGTGTTTGGGGTTAAACTCGGTTTCAGGTATGCCAGCAGATGGGATTTGCAGAGCTCTTAAGTGTTTCTGTCCTTCATTTGCAGCGTGGCCTGTGGATTGCTTTATACCATCATCTTCATTCTTATCTCAATTAATTCCCAGGCATTACAGGAGCCCTTGGCACTGATGATGCTTCCAGCCCTCCTGGCATCTGTTTTCTCTCAACTGTCTAAACCGCTGAGGATAGAAATATTTTATTTATAAGTTCTGCAGTGAACATATGTGAGTGCAGGTGAAATTTATCATAGCCCAGCTGTGATCTCGTGGTTCCTTTTGAACTCTGTGAAAGGTGTCACAGAAGCTTCGTGTGTACTGACAGGAATGACAAATGCTTAAAAAAAAAAAGAGAAAGAGAGACAGACAGAGACTGCCTGTTTAAATTATTCAGGGATGAGAACCTAACAAACAGAGCTGCTGGGTTTGTACAGTCTACAGAAACCCAGAAGACTGTCAAACTCCATGCAGCATTATATTAAAACTTGTGTTATTTGGTATCATGTGTGAGATTAATGTGAAGATTTTCATTAAGAGTGCATTGAATGACTGGTTCTGGCTGCTGGGTTTAAGACAACCTTGACTTTACCTCTTGGGACCAGTGACACTGTTGCTGTGGGCAGTGTGGGAATCGCTGGGAAGCCAAGCAGAGAAATGACCCAAGTGTGCCCTGTGTTCAGGGTGTGAACTGTTCCCCTGTGTGCAGGGGCAGGTGGGACCAGATTTGAATCCTCAGTCTGATTTGCACCCTCATATTCAGTGTTTCATAGAATCACAGAATGGTTAAGGTTGGAAGGGGCCCCAAATCCCATCCAGTGCCACCCCTGCCATGGGCAGGGACACCTTCCACTGTCCCTGGTTGCTCCCAGCCCAGTCCAACTTCCAGGGATGGGGCAGCCACAGCTTCTCTGGGCACCCTGTGCCAGGGCCTGCCCACCCTCCCAGCCAGGAATTCTTTTCCAGTATCCCAGTTAACCCTGCCCTCTGGCAGTGGGAAGCCATTCCCCCTTGTCCCAGGTCCCTCTCCAGCTCTCCTAGAGCCCCTTCAGGCCCTGGCAGGGGCTCTCAGATGTCCCTGGAGCCTTCTCTTCTCCAGGTGACCCCCCCAGCTTTCCCAGCCTGGCTCCAGAGGGGCTCCATGACTTAGTGGCCTTGTCTGGACTTGTTCCAGTGTTTTCCAACACTGACTTTAAGTGCAAAGCAAAGACTTGTACTTGTTTTCCTATGTATAGAATATCCAGTCAGGTATCTGTAGATTTCTCAGGAAGTCATCACATGATTGTGTGTGTATATCCTCCCCCTTTTCCCTCTGGATGAAGAAATGTGAGTAAAAGTGAGGTTTTTATGCTCAAGGAATTAATTGAAATGATTGCCACAGTTGTTACTGATTTAACTCCGTAAAACTGGACTGATTAAAAGTCTCTTGAAATCCACCAGTATTTTAAAACCATGTCTACTAAATGGAGATACTATTCTTCCTTCTCCAAAATTCAGATCTTGGATGGAGGGTGTCCCTGTCACTGGGGTGTGTTTGGCACTGGCTGTGTGAGGACATGCAGAGTGATCTGACCTGGGAGATCCACACTCAGCTGCTGAGGGTCATAGATTTGGGGAAGGGGGTTTGACTGTGTAATCATTTGCTTTTTAGACTGAGGATGTACTTGGGGGGAAATCTGATGGTTTATTATTTCAAAAGCATCCTGTTATCTGGTGTTTTAATATCTCTTACTGATGGCTGGAATGTCAAACTTCCTGCAGGGCTGTGGAGGGAACATATTATCATTACCATTTTTTGGTCAGTCTTCTATGCAGAGATGTTTTTTCTTTCCCCCCTCCATTCTCTAGGTATCTTCTTTTGTAAGTGTCCTCATTTTTATACTGTGCCATCCTTTCTCTTAGTGTTTTTCCTGCTGTTCACATACCAGTAGAGCAATAGGACTGTAGTTTTCAGTCCCTTGTACTAAAATAGGACAAATCTTTCAGAAATGCACCAATGACATTTTCCTCTTGGACTTTGAAGAACTCAAAGCAGGCTCAGCTTTGTATTGTGAGGAACACAAGAGCCTGTTGGATTTGCTGGGAGCCTGGAGGCACTGCCAGGAGGGCTGTGTACCTGCAGTGTTACCTGCTTTGAAGAATCACCATGTTTAACAGTAAGACAGGAATTGAAATGGGTTCTGAATAGCTGTCCTGTCCATGAGGATTTATCATTCATAACCAAGATGTGTGAATGAACTGGCACTCAAATGATGCTTTATGGATGACTTTCAGATATGAAGCAGTGGTTTCTGTGGTTACTGCAGGAGGAGGGAGGCTGCTGCCTTCTCCCAGTGCTTCAGGCAGGTAGTCCCAGGTCTCTGGTCCCTCTTGGAGCAGCTCCAGCAGCAGCACTGGCTGTGGAGGTGAGCCTGGCCACAGCTGTGCTCTTGTCTCCATCAGAAGGCTATTTCAGGGCCCCGTCCAGCCATGGTGACGTAGAATGACCTCTCTCTCCATGGGGATTGTGTGGTGCCATCTCTGTGGTAACCACAGCTTTGCCTTATGTGGAAAAGGATTTGCAGAAAGTATTTTTAGCTTCCCTAACTGAGCTGCAGCAGCTGGGAAAGTGCAGGAGCCAAAGCAGCATCGCCAGAGTCTTTCCAGGAGTTACCTGCCCATGATTTGAGTATGCTGGATCCCACTCTTGCCAGTGCCCTCCATCCCTCCCCGTGTATCCACAGGAGCCCTCCCTGCCTGAGCTCTGGGCACAGCGGGTCCAGCAGTGCTGGGGTGGCTCTGCTGGTGGCCAGTGATGTCCCTGCCGTGTGGCCGTGGCTCAGGGACAGCCACGCTGGCCCAGAGTGGCCCAGCAGCTTCTGCATCGCTGCTCTCCCTGCAGGGGGGTGCCAGGCACTGACCCGGGTCAGGGGGTGTCCTGGGGAGGAGCCTGGCCCGGGACTGGGACTGGCCACGCAGGAAGGATGGGCTGCTCTTTCTTTTGTAAAGTCACCTCTCAGCTGCATTTGTTGTGATTATTTATTAACAGTCAAACAGTTACACTTTGGGATGTTTTCAAGGTGAAATGTCCTTTGTAACACAGAGTTATGCTTGTTATTCCAAGGGATTGCTTTTAGGATTGATTCTCAGCAGTACCTACAAAGTCTGTGTCTGACACAATGAAGAGCTAAAGTTGGGTCCCAGCAAGTAAGTTTAGAGAGGATGCTTCTGATGCTCTTGGGGTTTAGTTTTATACTGCTGTAATAAACTGTGTTCCAGAGCTAGCAAATCTGGACAAAAGACACCTGGAGTTGTTGAAAAGCCATGTGGATGTGGCACTGGGGACATGGGTTAGTGGTGGCCTTGGCAGTGCTGGGGGCACGGTTGGCCTCGACGGTCCAAGGGGGCTTCTCCAACCTAAGCGTTGCTGTGATTCAAATCTGGCCTGGAATGTGAAGATGGGAAATTGAAGGACAGTGGAACAAACTCTCTGTTGGGACTGGTGTGGTGGAGCACCTTTGGGCAGTTCTTGAGTGCATCCAAGTGCAGGATGTCAGGCTCTGCTCTGGCTTTAGCTGTGGTACAGCTCAGATTTATGTATAGCAGGATCAGAAACTGTTTGAGCATGAGCTGCCTGCTGGGTGTTGACATCACAGGTCTGGTTCTCTGCTGTTAACACAGCTGAGGAAAAGACATCTCAACCTTAAGCTCAGGCTCTTAATGTAGTAATAAACCCCAGATCTGTCACTGTTATGTTTGTCTTCCCCTTGCTCTTCGACCAAAGCTGAGTGAGGGAGATGCTGTTTCACGTACCAGGGAGATAATAAATCATCACTGGCTGGGGGGTACAGCGGTGCCAGCCCCGAGGGTGGGACAGAACAGTGGCAGGGAATGGCTTTCTCCAGGAGCCGCCTTTCATGGCTCACATTTCCCTGTCCTCCTGAGTGAAGTGTGCTGGAATTCCCTGCTGTGCTCTCCTGCTGGTGCCACTCCGCTCATCTCCAGCCTGACAGAGCTGTTTGCTTGGGAATGGCAAATGCCCAGAACACAGTCCAAGGCCTGACCTGTGAGTTCAGTGCCTGTTCCAGCTTCGCCTTGGGCACCGTTAAGGTTTGCCTGAAGTGCTTTGTTTCTCTGTGGAAAATAATGTATATTGGGTAGTGCAGTGTGAAGGGCAGACTGAAATGCTTCAAAAGTACCCAAATTGACTTGGAGCCCAAGTCCTTGATCTGTTTCTTGTTTAATTGTTATATTTATTTCCTGTGGTGTCAATGTTCTGTTTAATGCATTAAGTTGCCCTTCCAAGATATTACAGTGTCTTCAATTAAAATGCTGTGTCTTTGCACCTTTATACAATATTAGCAAGTAACATGGTTTGGGGGCAGTGGTTTTGGAAAAAATCAGTTGATTTTGAAGATGCAGTGTTCAAAGTAGCTCTAGTTTGATCTTGTCAGCTAATTACCTGTTTTAAGTCTGAAGTGCATCTCATCTGGTGGTTTCTTTCAGTGAAGATTCTGCAGACTCGGCCCTATCAGTAAAGGGAAATAATCTGGGTTTTGTTCCTGTTTTGTCAATAAGAAATTGATAGGAAGGAATGTTTTTGGATGTGAGAGCCTTCTGAAAGGGAAGTAAGATCATAATGAGGCATTTGCTTATCTCCAGAAGACACAAAGGCTGCACCTCCTGGTGCTGGGCTGTTAAGTGTTTCCTATCATATTTACAGTAGATTCAAGATTTGGTCAGTGTGGGAACAATGATGCTTTTCTTCCTCACTGCTCCTTTCCGATACTGGTTGGTGTATTTAACAGCCCCACTGAAGAGCTCTGAATAGCAGGCTCTTGCCTTTAACAATGTCTTTCTGTTCTGCAAACTAGGGCTGCTTCCAGGATCATCTCTGCTGGAATTAGAGGGTGTTTCCTGAGTAACCCTGACCTTGGGTTTTAAGGCTACTGAGTGGTTTGGCCCCTGGTTGTGTTGGAACTGTGAATGAAGCATTACAAAACCCTCACATAATCCATAGTTATGTAGGTTTTCTAGGAAACTTTTTAAAAATACTAATGTTTTTCTTTTAATTAGAAAAATTAAATATTTCCTTTTGGAAATGGGTAATGATGCTGTTAGACTCTTCCTGCTCATACTTTAACCACGTAAAAATCTAATGTAGAATGACAGATAATTGGAAGTAAAGTGGATTTAATTAACTTTTGACCTTATCAACTTCCTCGCCTTTTAGAGGTCAGTGAAGTCTTCACTTAGGGCTGGCAGTGCCACTTTTAGTATGCACTTGTTTGTAGTGCTGTTCCCTGTAAACTGCTCAGTCTTGATGTCTCCCCACTGCGCAATGAACTCTGGCAGCACCACGTGTCATCTTACTGTGACAGCAAGAAGTGTCACCCAAAACCCTGCCAGCACCGGGGTCACACCTCAAGGACTTTAATTTCACCTCAAAGGGGACAGATCCAGAGATACAGGCATATACACCCCCATATAGGTGGGCCTGGCACTGCTTTGGCGTGAGTGGATGTGCAGCCTGTGGCTGGAATCAGCTGGCTTTGATCCAGGGGCTCCCTGGGCACCGTTCCTGTCAGTGCACAGCTCAGTATTCATGGTCAGTATTCATGGTCTGTGTGTGCTGTGGAGCTGACTGGGCTTTGAGAACCCTCCCCTACACGCTCCTGTCACTGGGCTGTAAATACAAGCTGAAGCTGAGGCAGAGAACCCAGCTGAGCATGTGGAGTCTGTTGTTTCCAACCTGAATTGTTTTCTGAGTAAAGCTGCACAAAGGGTGTGTGTAAAGATACCTGTCAGAGCTGGTGCTGTCCTGGTTAAAATGGGGTCCCATGAAGTCCTGGTCTTGCCTGTGTGGCTGGAGCACAGCCTGGCTGTGCCCTGGCATGAGACAGCCCATACACACTCGTCTATCTATCTATCTATCTATCTATCTATCTATCTATCTATCTATCTATCTATCTATCTATCTATCTATCTATCTATCTATCATCTCCTCGTTTCCCTGAGCCTGGTGGGATGCCTCGTCCCATGCCCTGGTTCCTGGGTAGGGGCTGTGGGTGTTGGCTCTGAAGCAGCACAGAGCAGCTTCACGTGCCTCTCAGAGGAGGAGACTCAGAACCAAGGGGGGCTGCAGCTTCCAGAGCCCTCCTGAGCCACAGACGGGCTCCATCATTTACTGTCCTTGCACTTTAATCTGTATGTGCTGTGAAGTGATCACCATCATCATGTCCTTCTGTTACCTGGGACTGGAAATTGGAGGGTGGGAGGAAAATCCTGGAATTCTAACCTTTTTCAGACATTAGGTGTCAGTTATAGCTGGAAACAAGTATACCTCTTTTGGATGCATTAGGCTGTACTCTGTCTCTTTGGGCAGTCTGCTCTCAAAATAAGTGGCAGAGCAGGTGAGCTGACTGAGCTCCAGTGTCAGAACCTTCAGGATGTACTTGGCACATGAGGACACCTGTACTGGCACATCAGGTGGAAAACTGAGCTCCTGATCCCCAGAAAAGGCAGTGTAAAAAGCCTGATGTTTTGCTATGGAATCTGGGAGGAAGCTTGAGGCTTCTGCCTTGATGTGACTGTGGTGACCTCTGAAGTTGGACAACGTCAGGATGGATGTAGCCAATCCCAGTGCACCAAAACCTTTTCGTTTCAAGCAGAGATGTAGAATTAGGTGATATACCAGGTACTAACTATGAGTGCATTAATAAATAATTAGTTTTATTAACCCATAATTGCAATTAAGAATAAATTTTGTGTAACTATGGGAAATATTTGTGTGAAAACTTAAGGGAAACAAAAGCCAGCTGGACACATAAAAAGGCTGTAAGAACAGGGTGGAAAAATAATTTTCACTTGTTCAGTTGGTTTTTACACCACCAAGTGTAGTGCCCTAACTTGTATTTGGCTTTATGGGTAAAACAGTATTCTGGCAGTCAAGTACAGCTCAAGTATGTCTTTGGGAAGGGAATTCTGTTTCTCCTGAGGATCTGAAGTTTGGGTCAGCGTTCAGGTTGCCTGTTAAGGCTCCTCTTGTCCCTCTGTGCCATGTGGGTTTTGGGAGGAGACTGAGCATGGCCAGGCTCTGCCCCACGCAGGACACTGGGGACCCAGGGCGGGGCTGCCGGGACAGGTGGTCTGGTGGTGTTGGGAGATGTCAACTGCTGGTGCTTCCAGAGGGCTGAAATTGGTGAGAGACCGACCACCTTTTTAGTGCTGAACTCACTCTGAAAACTGAAGTCTGTTTCAAGGATAGAAACAGTTGCTATTGTGTAAACTAAATGTGGTGGTGAATTATTTGTTGTAGGATTTGACAGTTTCCATAACTTTTCTCCTGGAATGGACTATAGGTTGTGTTGGTGCCTTGGAGAACAGGCTGTCAGCGTAGAAAAGTGTGGCACAGTGAAAAATCTCAATATAACCTGATGTTACCTCTGGGTGAGTGAAAGCTGATATTGCAAGACATGGTGAGCATTTAGTGTCATCTAAAACAATACTTGTGACCTCTGTGGGTCTGCCAGCTTGAAGGGGAGTCCAGCAGGTGCAGCACTCTTGGGAAATCTGAAAACAAACATTTTTCTGCTGTGTCTGTGCCACAAGCATGGCAGCACTGTGAGCACCTCTAGGGAGATTCCTGGAGGAGGGAAGGCAGAGGAATATTTCCCACGGCTATCCTGATGTCCCAGTGTGGCAGTGTGGACTGGCTCGTGTCCATGCTCTCCATCACCTGAATCCTGCTGTTTGTGTTGTTCCTCTTCTGCCTTATTGCTGCACTCTGTGCCATGGGATCCCGTGAGCAGTCAGTCCAGACCTGCCTTCTCGCAGTGGGGTTGCTGTGCAGGCTCTCTGAGCCTGTGGCTGTTGGGAGAGATCAGCAGAGCGAGTTCAAAACGCCTGATGTTGCAGTGCAAGGGTGTATTTGTTGTACACACCTGCCTTTGCACTGTTCTCTGGGATGGCTCTGTGATTGTCAATTGTTGATGCGAATGTGCAGGAACGTTTTCCCTCTAGAGAAATAAAGAGTTGTCCTTTATTATGCAGAGGCTGAATCCTGGGAGTGCATCCCCAGCCCCCGAGCTCTGTTCAGTGGCCGTGTCCCCACAGGGGCTGCTCGAGGGTGGTGGTTCCTGAGGTGCAGCCCCTGTTCTTCCCCCTCTGCAGGCCCCTCTCCATGTCAGGAGGCATCAGCTCCAGCTCCAGGGACCTGGCACAGTTTCCAGGCCAAGGGAATGGCAACTCTGTTGTTGATATTCTTAATTCTCAATCCTGAATTTAAGGAGTTTCACTCTTGCTTTTCGTATAAAATCAATATATTGCAGCATAAGTATGTGTTTCCAGAGCTCCCTAATAGCAATATTTAAAAACATGTGCAGCTGTCCTTGTGAGTGTCCCCCAGATCTGCAGGTTTGTCCTGAAGTGAATCCTCATGCTCTGGTACCCAGCGAGTCCATTGCAATTTCATCTCACTGAGGTGGTCAGAGGAAACTCGAGGTGGCTTTTCCCAATGTAAATCATAACTCATTGGGAATATATGAGAAAAACCTCAAGGGGGAAAAGTCAATAAAGTTTTCCTTACATTTTGTCAGAGCCTAAATGGAGCCTGAAGCCCATTTTCCTAAACAGGAAAAGAGCCATTCCAGCTCGGAGAGGAATGTTGATGCTAGGTGAAGTGCACTTCCTTGTGACAGAGAAAAATAGAGGTGTTACCTCACTGCAAACAGGATATCTCTGAATAGTTAGGTTTAAATATACAACATTTTCCATGGTGGCTCTGAATTTCTGGAGCTGTGGACACAGAATGGGGTTTGGCTGCAGCAGTGTTGGTGCTGGGGGGAGGTTTCCTGGTAGCTCACACTGCTGCACTCTTGGGTTTTACTGTGAATAAATGTGTCCACAAAGTGTTTGTGGAAATTTGTTTTTTGTGCTTGGTCTTGTTAATATTCCTGTACATAGAGCAGAGTTGTCTGGCCCCGTGGCAGCAGCAGTGTGAGCTCAGCAGCTCCAGACTGCCCTGCCATGGGGTGTGAGCTGCCCCCCAGCATGGGGGCACCTCCCCTCCCACGTGTGTCCTTGCAGTGGATGCATCCTTGATTCAGATACAAGAGGGGTTTGGAGATGGAAACTAAACTTTCCAACTGAAGATGTCTTCCCTCTGTTCCCCTCAAAGTCTGTCTTGTCAGCAACAGTGGGTGGTGAATGTCATGTTACCAAAAGGAGTGATTTTCCTCAAAACATGATGGAGAAACAGGACCCAGAGTACGTGCTCTTGCAGTGCTTGACTTGCATTTTTATTTTCAAGCGTGTGCTTATTCCAGTCCAGTGTGCCAGACTGTGTATGTACAGTAGGCTGGGAAGGGTTCAGTAGTACTGGGGAAATGTGTGCAGTATCTCTTGCTGCAGTCTTGTGTCTTATCTGAGTGAGAAATGGTTACAGTAAGGAAGAACCTTCCAGAGATGTAACTTCTAAATAGGAAGTCTCTATTCCTGGCCACGTCTTGTGAGTAATTCTGTAGATGAGTGTAGAAGGCAAAGGGCTATTTTATGAGTTGAGGGAAAACTTCTAAGTGTTTTGCATGTATATTTTTTTGTCCCTTTACCTGTGGGTTTGTATATTGCTAAGCCTGGTCATTTTTCATTCATCTTTCTGTATGTGGGAATCTTTCTGCCAGTGGCACTTTCCCTGTAGGCTTGGGAATCTCTTCAGGAGTCCCACAGGAGTGGTTCTACCCACCACAGTGCAGATGGTGTTTTTCTGGCTCCTCAAGTTCAGGTTCAGTCATGACTATGCTAATCCTCTGCCCAGGCCTGTGGTCAGTCCTGCTGCCTGGCTTGCTCAGGTTGTTGCTTTGCACCTGGTGCTTTTCCCCTCTGCTGTGTCATGTCTGTCCAGGCTGTACTCACACACGTCACTTCAGTCTGTCTGAGATCACTCATCACTTGTCTTGCCTCTTCATTTATTTCACGTTCTGTTCACATTCCATTATTTTGAGGATAAGCTGCCTGACTCCATGTAAACCCCTCTGGCTTCCTCAGCCTTCCCAAGATGTTTTGTGTCAATAATGGGAGGTTGGCTCCTGGTTGCTTGGTTTGTTGTTTGTTTTTGGCCAAAGCTTCCTCTCAATTGCTCTCACACTGGATTTGCAGGGACACGTTTTTGCTGTATCCCAGGATAGAGCCTTGTAAAAATCTACTAAACTTTCAGGGGAAGCTACAAATTTGAGAGGAGTTGAACAGCCTTTGTACTGAAACAACAGCCTTTCATGCTGGCTGCTAGCCTGCTGAGCATCCTGTAATCTCACATTCTTCAGAGTTAATATTAGATCAAACAGATATTTGCATATATATAAAATACCTATATACGTTTATAGTTAAAGAATTCCCTGGGGCACAGCCTGCAGCACCTGTGCTGGGCACCAGTGGGAGGCTGGCACCTCCTCGCTGTCGTTTGTGTCGCGGGTTCACATGTGGGGTTGGACACACAAACTGCTGAGGGTGTGTGGGGTTGGACACACAAACTGCTGAGGGCGTGTGGGGTTGGACACACAAACTGCTGAGGGCGTGTGGGGTTGTTACGAACAAGGTCTCACTTTCCCAGGGAGGTCTGGGAGTGCCTGGGCTGGGGAGCTGTGGGGCTGGGAGTGTGAGGGGCTGGCAGAGAAGGGGCACCAGCTGCTGGCACACTGGTGGGCTCCCAAAGTAAAGAACTGGGCTTTACAGGGTGGGGCCAAGTCTGTGTGCTTAAAAACATAAAATGCATTGAGAGAACATAATCATTAACACGAGGATGAACAGTCAGAGGATCCTGTGGGGCTGGGTTGCTGGCAGGTTGTCTTTCTGGCCTGTGCATGCTTTTGTTTCATTGTGGAGTCTTTAGAATTTGTTTTCAGCCATGGTAGATTTTTCCCAGACGTGGGAGCAGCTGTGATCTCGGTGTTGGTTGTTTGCAGGCTGTGTCAGCAGGGTGTGTGTCCCCATGCCCGGCGCCATCCGACCCTGCGCACTGACACTGCCGTGGCCTGCCCGGCGCTTCCTTCCCTGGGACTCTATATTTAAACACTGCACTGTGGCACAGACTGAGGCTGCTGCTTCTCAAGCCAAAGGAAACAGTTCTCTTTAGGGATAAGAGTGAACGAGGGGCAGGATTTCCTGTGGAAACGCACCCACTGGAGAGTTGACTTTTACTTTGAACTTAATGGTGGAAAAAAAGCAAAATGAAAAGCCTGGACAGTTTATTCCATAGAAAATATATGGGTTAAGGTTAGGGGGGTTTTTTTCTGCCCTGTTACCACCTTCTTTGTTCTTCTGGGCATGAGCTGGAACTTCTCCTGGGAGGTGGGAGCAGGACAGTTTCAGAGCCATGTTTGGGAGGTGGGAGCAGGACAGTTTCAGAGCCATGTTTGGGAGGTGGGAGCAGGACAGTTTCAGAGCCATGTGTAGTGCTTGTGCAGACCCACAGGTCGTGTCCCAGTGGGGCTGTGCAGCTCTGCCATGGAGGGACAGTCGGGTCTGTCCCCACAGGTCGTGTCCCAGCGGGGCTGTGCAGCTCTGCCATGGAGGGACAGTCGGGTCTGTCCCCACAGGTCGTGTCCCAGCAGGGCTGTGCAGCTCTGCCATGGAGGGACAGTCGGGTCTGTCCCCACAGGTCGTGTCCCAGCAGGGCTGTGCAGCCCTGCCATGGAGGGACAGTCGGGTCTGTCCCCACAGGTCGTGTCCCAGCAGGGCTGTGCAGCTCTGCCATGGAGGGACAGTCGGGTCTGTCCCCACAGCAGGACTGGGATGGCAGGATGGGCCCTGCCACAGCAAACGTGTTCCCTGGGGGGAGCGGGAGCTGCTCTTCTGTCCTGGGTTAGGACTCTATAAATAGCCAGTCTGTGGGGTCAGAGCCATGGAGGGCTGAGTCTGCCCCTCTGGGGACACGGGGACAGGCCCCAGAGCCATGCAGAGCCAAGCCTGTCCCTCTGGGGACACGGGGACAGGTCCCAGAGTCATGGAGGGCTGAGCCTGTCCCTCTGGGGACACGGGGACAGGTCCCAGAGCCATGGAGGGCCAAGCCTGCCCCTCTGGGGACACGGGGACAGGCCCCAGAGCCATGAGCTGTGCCATGAGGAGCCCCAGTTGTCACCGTGGGGTCCCAGGAAGACCTGTGGGCACGTGCCCTACTGCACGGGGACAGGAGCTCCCTTTAGGTGTACGGATAATCTGTTTGCAGGGCAGCAGCTCAGGAGGGTTTGTGTGTGTTTCATCCCTCCAGCAGCCATATGTGCCCCATATGGGTGTGTGGCTGGAGCTGCAGTGGGTGCCGTGTGGGGGCCCCACACACTGCCATGTGCTCCCTCCCACAGCTCTGGGAACCCACCATGGCCGTGGCTGTGTGTCTGATGGAGGTGAATACCTGTTCTGGCTGATTTCCTCAGAAAGTGCCCCCTCACTCCTTCCTACAGTCATTCTGGTCCATGTGGCAGGACCATGGAGCAGCTGCTCCACTGACCACGTCTGGTCTGAGTTGGGGTTTCTGAACTCCTTCAGCTCCTTTAAAGGCTCCAGAGAAAAAAGTCAAACATGTTCACTTCAGCAGGTGGGTGCTGCACTGAGGAGCCATTAAGCAGTGTGGGGTGACACAGCGGGGCGCAGGGTGACACAGTGAGGTAACAGCAGTGCGGGGTGACACAGCGGGGTGCAGGGTGGCAGCAGCATGCAGGTTGGCAGCAGCATGCAGGGTGACAGCGATGCGGGGTGACAGCCCCGGTGGGACACAGCCCCAAGACCCCCAGTGTGAGCCGGGGGTGTGTGGGCAGAGCTGCTGAGGGGACAGATCTCCCCTCCCCATGTCCTCAGGGATCTGTGTCTTCTCCTGCTTGTCAGAGCTGGTGTTGCAACAGCAGCGGCGTTTCCAGCCGCCCCCACTGACATCACTGCCTGATGTGGGGAGCGGGTTTGCAAAGGGGAATGTTCCAGTAACGTATTTCTGTACAAAATGTTCCAGCTTTCCTGCATAACATTTTGTCCTGTCTCAGTAAACTACAGTGGTGTCTTTAAAACCAGAGAAGCACAGTTCCATGCTGTTTCATCTGGACTCTCCAGGTTGTTAGGGGGTTGGGTTTGTTCCAGTTCTCCCAGTTTCCTGAGCACACCGTTCCCGACAGGCTGGAGCACCGCGGTGCTGCTGCCCGTGGGGCAGTCGGAGTGGGCGATCCCTGGGGGCTCTGCCCCAAAGGCACTGGCTCTGTGCTGGAGAAGGCAGCGTTCCCATGTGCCTGCCAGCAACCTGCATGTCCTGCTCATCAGCACCTCCTGAAGTGCTGAGAATGGGGTAAGAGACAGGCGAGGTGACTGTGTATGAGAGTCAGCTTTTTATTCAGTTTCTCTCCCCCCGTTTTTTTTGGCTCTGTAAAGTCCTTATGAGGGTGGAATCCCTGATGGTGCCCAAGTTCACACTGCATGGGGACCAGTGGGTGTGTTTCTCCATAGCCCTGGCTGACAGCAGTGTGGGTTGTCTTTGCTTTCCCACCTTCAGAGCAGATGGAAGTTCTCCTTACTGAAGGAAGATCAGGATTCCCTAAATCCCCCTCAGATGGCAAAGTCCTTCCCTAAGCCAGGGACTGCTTTGTGGTGCCTGGTAAAGGAGGGCTGGGCACTGAGCAGGGGCTGAGCAGGAGAGCTGTGGGCTTGCATCCCTGGGGATACTCCAGCCCCTGGGCACATCCCCGCATGCCTGCAGTGGGGACCTGTGGCAGCAGGGTGGGCAGAGACCCCCCGGTTCAGATCCCGTGTGACACCTGTGGCAGGGGATGAGGAACCTGTTGACTCCTGCATGTGCAGCCCTTGGTCCTCATCCAGCGTGGTGCTGTGCAGGGGTGAGGGAGGCCTGGGAGCAGAGCAGGGCAGACCTGGGACACATCCAGGAGAGGAGCTCACCCTGCCCAACATGGGCACAGCGCGGGGCAGAGGGGCTGGTGAGCATCACACATGGCCTGGGCCAACATCTGGGGCCTCCTCCTGCTGCCCCTTCTGTGGGGGCTGCAGTTGGGAAGGGAAGTGGGCAGGGAAGGATCGCGGCAGTGACAGCAGCAGGTTTCACTTCTGCCTCCCCCACAGCAGGAGGAGTGTTGGCACAGGCAGCACTCTGCACATGCCTCCTAACTGGAGGACTGGGCATTAAGCACTGCCTTCTGTAGGTGTCCCTTTGCCTTCCAGCTGGGCACAGGTGTGTTCTGGGGGTGCTGCCTGCCCTGCTCCTGCGCAGTCTGAGACGGGT
The DNA here is from genome assembly GCF_047495875.1 of Pithys albifrons albifrons. NCBI lineage: Eukaryota > Metazoa > Chordata > Aves > Passeriformes > Thamnophilidae > Pithys > Pithys albifrons. The sequence goes on along the minus strand of NC_092466.1, from coordinate 506,776 downwards.
GTCCCCGTGGGAGCGCTGACCCCAGTGCTCAGTGCAGGGAAGGGCTGCTGCAATTCCAGCATTGCCATCAGGGCTGCCTTTTGGACACTGTAGGAACTTCATAAATTAACACAGCGTTGCACAAACCAGAGTTTGGAATATATTTTTGGTTTTAGCTCTTGTGTTCATTCTTTATTTTCTTTCATGAAAGCTGCTAAAATTCTATTTCATACCATAAAGTGTGGTTTGTTTGTTTGTTTGTTTTTTATTTGAGGGGTGGCGGAGCAGGAAGACATTCACTTTCAAAGCATACTGTGCTTGGGATTTTTTTGCTTGTTTTTCCACTGTAACATAAGGACTGAGCCCTGGTGTGTTATTTGAAGGTGTATCCTGACTGAGAGCAGAAACACTGACTCTGAATCCAGTGTTTGTGTAGAAGCCCAAGGACCTTACAGCTGTGAATGGGCAAGAGGCTCATTTCTGTAACTGGGGCCAAACACAGTCCCAAAGATTTATATACTCAAAGATCTAAAGGAATCAGCATTCTAGGCATCTGTTTCAATATTGCTTGATATTTAGGTTTCCAGATGAATATCAATGGCAGATTTAAATGTACATCTGTTTTAAAGGCAGCAGGGAAGTATTTATTTCATTTGAGAGTTTGCTTCAGCTGGAGCTTGCTGGATGAAACACTTTGTAAAGGGCCGTGCACGTCTCTGCCAATTTGTATCTTTCTAAGCTTTCCTCTCTGCCAGACGCCTGATGGTCTTTTGCGGAAACTTAAGGGAATACTGAGGATGTTATTTCCAATTGCACATATCAATTCTGCTGCTTTGACTTCCTTGAAACTGCATTAGCAATGTTTTATTAATTGAGCAAAGCTGTTTTCCTTTTAGGATTTTGTTTCGCTAAATTGTTTCTTTTGAGTTGTCCATGCGTTTGAAGATTTATTTCTCCTTGTATAATTTATTTTTACCATAAAGCATCATCTAGAGACTTTCTCTGTAAATTTTTCCTCTTAGAGCAACTGTATTTTAAGTGCAGTTGTAGCACCTAAGCCTTGTCCTGGGGTATCCTGAGGGTGCAGGAGGGAAGAGGATTGGGCTCCTGAACAACCAAGATGTCAGTAATAATACATACAGAACAGCTGTGTTCAGTTGGTTTGGTGGTGGGTGTTTTCCCCCCATCCTTCCTCTGTAAAGCAAAGCCCAAACCTTGACTTTTGCTCAAGGACACCTGATTGCACCACAACAGTGGAAGAGGTTGCTCCAGTGTCACCTGTCAGGAGAGGACTCTCCAGGTCCTTTCATCTAAGCCAAGCAACAGATGGGCCCATACGGCTTTCCTGGTCCCTGCTGCTCTCTGGAGTTGCTGCCCTGGTGTCACTCACATGCCCAGCCCTCTCTTGGGCACAAAAAGCTGTCTGACATCAGTCTCCTGCCAGTGCAGGGACTCATTTTCCCTCTGGGAGAAATTGTGCACTGTGAAGCAGCATTTAGTGCTCACCTCTTGGGTGCCTCCTGAGCCCCAGTATCAGCAGGTGTTTTCCTTTGGGGCCCCAGTGCTGGCAGCCGTGTGCCATGGAGAGCTGTGGGACCCCAGTGCTGGCAGCCGTGTGCCATGGAGAGCTGTGGGACCCCAGTGCTGGCAGCCGTGTGCCATGGGGCTGTGGGACCCCAGTGCTGGCAGCCGTGTGCCATAGAGTGCCCCAGTGCTGGCAGCCGCGTGCCATGGGGCTGTGGGACCCCAGTGCTGGCAGCCGCGTGCCATGGGGCTGTGGGACCCCAGTGCTGGCAGCCGCGTGCCATGGGGCTGTGGGACCCCCGTGCTGGCAGCCGCGTGCCATGGGGCTGTGGGACCCCAGTGCTGGCAGCCGTGTGCCATGGGGCTGTGGGACCCCAGTGCTGGCAGCCGTGTGCCATGGGGCTGTGGGACCCCCGTGCTGGCAGCCGTGTGCCATGGGGCTGTGGGACCCCCGTGCTGGCAGCCGTGTGCCATGGGGCTGTGGGACCCCCGTGCTGGCAGCCGTGTGCCATGGGGCTGTGGGACCCCCGTGCTGGCAGCCGTGTGCCATGGGGCTGTGGGACCCCCGTGCTGGCAGCCGTGTGCCATGGGGCTGTGGGACCCCAGTGCTGGCAGCCGTGTGCCATGGAGTGCCCCAGTGCTGGCAGCCGTGTGCCATGGAGTGCCCCAGTGCTGGCAGCCGTGTGCCATGGGGCTGTGGGACCCCAGTGCTGGCAGCCGCGTGCCATGGGGCTGTGGGACCCCAGTGCTGGCAGCCGCGTGCCATGGGGCTGTGGGACCCCCGTGCTGGCAGCCGCGTGCCATGGGGCTGTGGGACCCCAGTGCTGGCAGCCGTGTGCCATGGGGCTGTGGGACCCCAGTGCTGGCAGCCGTGTGCCATGGGGCTGTGGGACCCCCGTGCTGGCAGCCGTGTGCCATGGGGCTGTGGGACCCCCGTGCTGGCAGCCGTGTGCCATGGGGCTGTGGGACCCCCGTGCTGGCAGCCGTGTGCCATGGAGTGCCCCAGTGCTGGCAGCCGTGTGCCATGGAGTGCCCCAGTGCTGGCAGCCGTGTGCCATGGGGCTGTGGGACCCCAGTGCTGGCAGCCGCGTGCCATGGGGCTGTGGGACCCCAGTGCTGGCAGCCGCGTGCCATGGGGCTGTGGGACCCCAGTGCTGGCAGCCGTGTGCCATGGGGCTGTGGGACCCCAGTGCTGGCAGCCGTGTGCCATGGGGCTGTGGGACCCCAGTGCTGGCAGCCGTGTGCCATGGGGCTGTGGGACCCCAGTGCTGGCAGCCGTGTGCCATGGGGCTGTGGGACCCTCATGCTGTGCGTGTCTCACCAGCCTGCACCAGGTGGGCCTCAGGGGCTGTGCCTGCTGTGGCATTTGTCTCGGATCACTCCTGATGATCCAGGGTTACTCACCCTGGAGCTGCTTCCCAGCACGATATGCTTTGTCCCAGCCAAGCCTTTGGCTCATTGGACTGTTGGTGGGAGAGCTGTGTGTGTGCACATGTGCAGGAGCCTTGTGGGTGGAGGGTGTTATCCTGCAGGAGAACACTGTCAGCTCTGAACCACCTCTGCCAGGCTCACCATCACCAAAACAAGGTTGGCATTTCCATGTGGTGGCTCTGAATAAAGCTGAGAATAAACTTTGTGGACTGTTGGGCCATTGATCAGAGATACATTTATTACGGAAACCTGCACAGCAGCAAGGAAAAGGGAAAAAATAACAATCCTGAAAACCTACTCTCTAGATCAAATTGAAATTAATTTCTAAATATCCCCCTCAGCTCTTTGTTTCTGAAATAGGATGTAAACAACTCTCATGTGCCTCCTCTGTTGTCAGATACTTGCGTTTGATCCCTGCGCATTTATTAGTATGACAGACTGTATTGTGGCATCCCCAGGGTCTGCTTGGCAGTAAACTCACAGCCAGTCTTGGGCCTGTGGTATTTGGCATGAAAGCTCTTTCTCCTGGTGGAGCAGGGTGTGTTGGAGCTGCCTCGCTGACAGCTCGCACGCTGCTGGCGTGTTCCTCCGGGGACTGACTCTGCAGTGGTTCTGGGAAAGGTTTGGAATTCCATCCCTGACAGAGCAGTGCCCCATCACATAGTGTGTGGCTCGTAAATGTGGGTGTATTTTTTGAGGAAAGAGCATTTATTGCTCGGAGGAGTTGATAGACAGTGCTGGACACCAGTGTGTGTGGCTCGTGAGTTTTAGTTACTGAGCTTCAGGTGGCAGAAGTTACTGTCTGCAAATGTGAGCTCTTACATGATATTACATTATTGCTGTTTTTCCATGGAACACGTTGTATCTTATTAATTAAAGGCAATATTTTATGCTAGTCTCCTCTATGCAGTTATTCCCTGAGCTGCTGGGCTCAGGTGTCCCAGAGCTGAACAGTGTGTCCGTACACAACAACGGACCTGGGGCACTCCCACCAGTCTTTATTTCTTGTGGAGAAGGCACCGGGAGTCTGTGGGATGTTCTGCTTCACGATGCCCGCACAGCATGGCTGTGAAAAGGCCTGCAGCTGTCACAGCCCCCAGGATTAATAAAACATGTGGGATATTTTCAAGCCTCCATAAAACCCAGCCTACAGGAAGAACTGTTTGGATCATTGGCTTTAGTGGCTGCCGTCACTGCTGGGTCTCGGTTGACTCATAGCAACTCTGAACTAAAAGTTTCCTGAATTTTTAGCTGTGTCTCTGTTGTAGCTTGGACACATGAAAATTGAAGTGATGTGGTGGCAGCCACAGCAACGGGGTAGTTGCATAGCTGGAATATACTGGTCTGCAGCTCTCAACACATCTCGCTTTGACTTGGCTCAGACAAATTACTAATCGTGCTTTTGTCAGTGACAGACAAGGATTTTCATTTCCTTTCTGTCGGTCCATGTGTAAGTTCTCTTGCTTGCCTTGCCTGCCAGGCAGGCTGCAGATTGCTGAGCTTCCTCAGAGGGTGACAGAGGTCATTTGCAGTGGGCAGATCCACTGTCCACAGTGTGCTGAGCCATTCATTGCCCATGGCTCGCTGGGCTGTGCCCACCACCCGCCTGGCAGACACGAGCCAGGATGATGCTGCTCCCCTCTGCGGTGTCTGTACCCCGTAGGTCTAAAAGGACAGTTGTGGATATCCCCACGTTCAACCTGGGGGGAGGTTTTAAAGATTGAATTTCAAACAAATGGAGAAAGAAACTCCACAAATACACAGCAGAGACCACAGTAGTGGATGCGAGTGTGACTGTTGCCAGAGCTCTTTCTCTATGTGCAAGAGCAGATAAATTTGATTTATCCTTTTCTTTAGTTTTCCTCTTGCCCTTCCAAAATCAGGATACAAAGCAAGGGAAAAATTGAGTGTATTAATGTGGTTAATCCCTGCTATTTGCTAACAATTATAGTTTGTGCAGTGTTGGATTAACTCTTGTTAATGCTCTTAACATGCTGGTTATTCAAATATCCAGTAGCCTTTAAGCTTTCAATAAGATGTCAGTAATAGAAGTTAAATTTGAAGCACATGGGGAGCTCACTGGGGTGAGGAGAGTTAAGATTCCAGGCTGCTCTTGTTCCAATCTTTGCAGTTACTTGTAAGTCATTATTCAGCAGCAGTTCCCACCTTGGGCTGGTGCCTGGCTGGGTTTATCCTGTGCATGGGCTGTGGAGGGGGACCAGCCCAGTGGGACTGTGCTCTTGGTATGGTGTGTGCCCAGGGACAGCCTGGGCTGAGCCCTCCAGGTGCCAGGGCATAAACAGTGCCTGTGTGCTGCTTACCTGCAGGAAACATGGTGGTTAAAAATGGTTTAACTTCATGTTTCAAGGGTGTATCTGGATCTGTGTTAGGCCTGTGTAAGCCTGGAAGTATTGCCATCAGATCTGTTGTATTATTTTCTACACCATTCTGTAAGCGTGGAAGTCTTGTTGCTCCATCATAGTGTGATGTAACATAATCCTTAAGAAAATTACTGGTTATCTTAAACTCTACTGAAAATGTGTATCTTCACGTAATTGTAGTGTGGGAATGTTATAACTGAAAGCTGAGCTTCATTAGTGCTGAGAGACATCCTCCTCTTTTGTTCTGTGACACTGGATTAGCTAAGGAAAGAATAGGCTTGGGACAGATATTAATACTTTGACTGGAATATCAGAGAATCCCAGACTGGTTTGGGCGGGAAGGAACCTTAAAGTGCATCTCATTCCACCCCCTTGCCATAACCAGGGACACCAGCAGAGGAAAGAAGATCGACCTCTGTGAATGGTGCTGGCTTAGAGATGATCAAGCAGCTTGTATTTTATAAAAATAGAGTTGTATCAATTATTAAGGCTGTGTTGGCTAATTACCAGTCTCTGTCACAAGACACCCGTGCAGAGCGAGGGGCTGGAGCAGTGTGTGGGTATCTTCTGACTGTTTTCCTTTACTCTCCTTGGTGACTGGGAATGAGCTTCCCAGTGCTTGTCAGGCAGTACCTGTGACAGGCTCAGCTGTGCCCAAGGGCCGTGGACAGGCAGCAGTGCCACCCCCACCTGCCTGCCCCCCTCCTCCCCAGAGCTGCCCCTCTGGGATGGCAAAGGCAGCCCGTGATGTTGCTGTGCTTCCTTCCCACACATCAGCTGCTGGTCGAGGTGCTCAGTGTCACAGGGAAACCCACACTGGCACAGCCTGGCACTGCTCCTTTGGGCATCTGTAGAGCTCTCAGACCTGTGCTGCCCCACAGGCCTGTCCTGGGGCTCTGTCTTCTCGGAGATGGGCATAAAAGTCTTTGTCGTGAATTGCTGAACTGGAGTCTTGCTGAGTAATAGCATTTCCATCCCTGGGAGCGTTCAAGGCCAGGTTGGACATGGCTTGGAGAAACTTGGTGTAGTGGAAGGTGTCCCTGCCCATGGCAGGAGGTTAGAACTGGGTGATCTTCAAGGTGTCTTCCAACCCAAACCATTCCACGAACTCATGAGTATATATATACATTTATTTCTTAGACTGTGGTTGGCACTGATAGTTAACCATGAACTGAGCAAGGAGCAGACCTTGCAGAAGGGCTGTGGTTGTGTCCTGCTGAGCTCCTTCCGTGTGCTGTACCTGGCGTTGGCTCTAAAGCTCCATTGCCAAAGGTACTTGGAGTGCACTTCTCATCTTTCTGCTTGGGAGTTACAAATGTGTTACAAACTGGGGTGTTGTATGTGATTCATAAACTTCTTCCTGGGATTTCTTGTATGAACAGTAGATTGCATTTGGTCACTGTCCTGACCAATGCATCCTGTATTAAATGCAAGCATTGTTGATGCTCAATTAGGAGGCCAATTTCAAGCTTGTCATTTAAACTTCACTTTTTCCATTCACAGAGAGCGATTTTCTTTTTTCTTTTTATGTTTTCCTTTCCTATTTTCTTTGAGATGTTTTCTTGAGTGGACTTTCTGTTCCTTTATGCCCACAGAGTTTAGGAGGTGCTCCCAAATACGTACTTTGAGAACCTGTGACAGAACTGCTCTTTGGGCAGGAAAGAAAATTCCCAGTCCTGTTGAACAAGCAGCGTGTCCGTGATGTTCCCCCCTTGCTATCATGGCCTGCCTGGCGGGAGCTGCTGGTCACCCTCTCCTGGCACTTGTGCCCCCGAGGCTCAACGTTTTGGGAGGCTTTTTCCATCCCAGCCCACAAATTAAACTGCATTGGGGATGCTTTTGCTAACAGATGTCCTTTAATAAAAAGTGTTTGTAGTTTTAATTGTTTTTTTCACTTGACTCTTCTATGCACAGAGGAGGTTTGCTCTGCAGGTGCTGCACTGCTGTTCAGTGCCTGTGCTGGGCCTCTGTCCTACCCAGAGGCTGCTCGAGGTTCCTTGGCAGGGCCTTCTTGGTGCTAGCAGAGTTTTGGCAGTTTTAAGAACTATTATGGCATCAGCCCCATCAGCTGAGGCTGCTGAAGATCTAGAGCTCATTTCAGCTGATGCCGTGAACGTGCCCTCTCCCAGCCTTGCTCTTGGGGACATCTGTGTGATTCTTTGTCTGGTTTAGGATCTTACATGTCGGGTTGGTCTCACAGTCCGTGAGGTCCTCAGTGGTTTGGAACATCTTGTCCAGCCTGGAGTCCTGACAGCACATGTTTTAATTACTTTGTAGGAGTTAAAGGCTGATGGATCTTTCCCCTCCCCTGTCTGGTGGTGTTTGAGGCGACTCATTCTGCTCTTGGTATGAGCCATGATATGTATATGTGTGTGTCTGTACATCCAGCACCTTTAAGCGGTAGGGACTTGTTCTGTTGTTGCTCTTGCTTCAGTTACAGCATTCCTGATGTTTCCCTCAGATGCAGCCACAACATTAATTAACAGGTCCCCCTTTGTTGCTGCTGTTTTAGGCTGCATTTCCTATGATAAGAGAGTGGTGCTTGTTCAGAGTGCAGCATCCCTGGCCGGGAAGAGCCGTCTCTCGGTGTCTCCTGCAGTTTGGATACGGGTGGTTTCAGCTGTTTCCAGAGGTGCTGGTTCTGCTGTGGACGCACAGACACCAGTTCTATGAACAGCTTTGGTCACTCACGAACACAGAGCCTTCAGAACAGGCAGCAGATGCTCAGTGTCTGTCTTTCGGCTCGTGCTGTGTTTTGACAGGGGCCCAGGCTCTGGTTTTCTTGCGGGATCCAGCGCGGGCCCCGGACCGCGTCCCTCGGGGAGCTCTCTCGGCATTCCCTGCACAGGCAGCCGAGGCTGCTTCGGGCTCCCTTTGGATTCCAGCTGCCTCTGTATTCCCAGCCTCTCACAGGAAAGGAGATCAGCCGCGCTCAGCAAAGAGGGTTTGCTGATTTCCAGTGGCTCCTGGGCCGGCGGCGGCGCAGCTGGGACAGGAGAGCGGGGACAGGGAGAGGATGCCCAGAGCCCCTCGGGCGGCCGCGGGACTGCGGTCCTGGCACGCCGTGTCGTCCTCCCCCTCCTCGGGGATGCCGCGTGTCGTCCTCCTCCCCCCCCTCCTCGGGGATGCCGCGTGTCGTCCTCCTGCCCCCCCCCCTCGGGGATGCCGCGTGTCGTCCTCCTGCCCCCCCCCCTCGGGGATGCCGCGTGTCGTCCTCCTGCCCCCCCCCCTCGGGGATGCCGCGTGTCGTCCTCCTGCCCCCCCCCCCCTCGGGGATGCCGCGTGTCGTCCTCCTGCCCCCCCCCCCCTCGGGGATGCCGCGTGTCGTCCTCCCCCCCCCTCGGGGATGCCGCGTGTCGTCCTCCCCCCCCTCGGGGATGCCGCGTGTCGTCCTCCCCTCCCCCCCCTCGGGGATGCCGCGTGTCGTCCTCCCCTCCCCCCCCTCGGGGATGCCGCGTGTCGTCCTCCCCCCCCCCCCCTCGGGGATGCCGCGTGTCGTCCTCCCCCCCCCCCCCTCGGGGATGCCGCGTGTCGTCCTCCCCCCCCCCCCCCCCCCCCCCCCCCCCCTCGGGGATGCCGCGTGTCGTCCTCCCCCCCCCGCCTCGGGGATGCCGCGTCCCCCTTCCCCGTGGGGCAGAGCTTTGGGTCAGTGCTGCCCTCGCTGCTCTCGGCCCGTCCCATCGCATGTCCCCGGCGCTGGCAGGGCCGCCGGTGTCCCCTGTCGCAGCAGGGGCGGGCACAGCCCCTTCCTCGCCCCTCGGGCGCCGCTTTCCCCCAGCGCTGCCAATGCCGTCGTTGCTCCGTCTCTCCTGGGTCAGCATCCCCCGAGCCCCCGCTTTGCTCGGCCGGGAGTAAAACAGCCTTAAACTGCACGGTGACAGCCAACCCCGTCTGTCAGCCTGCTCATTGATCAGTGTTGTGTCGCCTGAACTCAGTGACTGTCACTGTGGGCTGTGACACAAGCAGGGTGGCACGTCCTGCTGCTCCTCGGGGAAGCCGTGGGCTCTCGGAAACGCTGAACTAAGGGATGCTGAATTTGCATTTGGAAGTTGTTTGTGCAAATATATGTAATAAACCCACAGCTTTTAAGTAAAAGTTTGGATGTTGAAGAATCTACACTCTTCCATAGATGTTTTTTCTTAAAATCACGTGTAATTCTAGTTTTTCTCAATGATTTGTATGCATTGCCTTTGAAATGTGGTGAACTAATAATGTGAATAGAACATGCAGATTATCTTCTTTTTGTTAGACAGCTGTGAGTGTGAAGTTGTTAAGATGCCACAATAATGGTACCCACCTGGTGGGAGGGGTTCAGCAGCAGCATCTGTGTACTTTGGTAGAGCACAGCAAGAGGGGCTTGCAAGTCTATTTCAAGGTCAGAAAAGATTTAAATCCAGCAAATCTTTGAATACAGATGTCTAACGGGTGCCAATAAACTTTTGAAGACAGTAAAGGACATAAAAAAATTTTAGTAATTCTGTTGAAATAGTTGTGATGGTCAGTCATGTTGATGGACCTGAAAGCAGTTTTTTAGTAAGCCTGTACTGGTCAAACAGAACTTGATCAAAGGTTTTGCTTTTCATTAAATAGCTAGAAGACCAAGTACAATGAAGGGAGAGGAAAATAGCCTGTATTTCATGTTTTTCTGTGAATGTAGCTTGAAGGAAGAGATGCAAAGGCTCTGGGGCCCTACTTGAGACTGCACACTGAGTCTGTAACTGCAGCAGGGCCAGTGTGGGGCCTTTGGAGCTCAGGGTTCCTGGGATCCCTCAGCCCACCTGGGGCTCTTGGAGCTGTTTAGGTCGGGCTCATGGAAGTTTGGGGTGGCTGTGCCTTGTGTTCAGCTGGTGTGCAGCACCCAACTTGCCAGTTCTCCTCTGGTTCATTTTGGAGCTCAGTGAGTTTTCACAAAGTGAGTCAAGAATTTTTTCCTTTTAGCTTAAAAAATGAGCCTATTCTTTGCTAAAAATAACCTTCACAAAATAGAACCTGCTTTCTATAATTCATTGGCTTTCTTCCATTTCCCTCTGAATGAAACTAAAAAGAAATTTTCCAGGCTGTTAATTTGGTTTCGTTTCATTCTTTCCCCTTTTTTCCTTAGAATGAAAGGCTTCTTACCCTGCCTAAATGCATTTTCTCTTTCTCCTTTTTGAAGACTCCTTCCCCATCTGAATATATTTTTGCAACAGGCTTTAAGCTTATCTTTTGGCTGTAGGGTGTAATTTTGTGGGAAATGGGAACACTGAGAAGAGACTTGGATTTGAAAAGCCGCTTGTTTTCGGGCTGGTACAGCTCATGTGGTGTCCATGTGTTCACAACCTGACTGAGTTTTCTTATAAGCCTGACCAGTACAGTGACCAGCATGACACAAATAGACTTCAAGTGGAAATTTGTCATGAAAAGAGATTATTTTAGTGGGATTTGGAATTCCAAGAAAAGGGTCAAAGCTGCCTTTAATTGAAGGGTGCAGCATGCCCAGGACGCGTGTCCTGTTATTGTAACGCGGGTGCCACGTGGTGCTGCCGTCTGGAAGTCGCGCTTGTTTAGGGGGAAGGGTTTCTTTTTGGGAAGGGTTTCTATTTGTGGCTCTGTTCAGTCAAAGTATGTTCCTGACAGAAGGGCAGGATGAAACCAAAGCTGTGCTCCCCTGGGCACTGGGGTATTTGCTGAGCTTAGCCCAGGAAATGGCAGAATTTGGTGCATGTTTGAGGAGCAGCTGGAGTTTCAAACGGGTAAATAACCCTGAGGAATCCGTGCTGACCAGGCTTGGTGTTCCCAGGCAGGAGTATGAGCACAGGACAGAGCAACCTGGGGCCCTGAGTCATGAGGGCAAGGAAGAATGGCAGGAAAGAAGAGCTCTGGGTGCTTGGGAGAGAGCCCTGGAGCAGAGAAGGCTCTGGGGAGACCTTAGAGCCCCTTGCAGTACCTAAAGGGCTTCAGGAGAGATAGAGAGGGACTCTGGACAAGGGCCTGGAGGGACAGGACAAGGGGAAATGGCAGGGTTGGATGGGATATGAGAAGGAATTCCTGGCTGGGAGGGTGGGCAGGCCCTGGCACAGGTTGGGCAGAGAAGCTGTGGCTGCCCCATCCCTGGGAGTGTCCCAGGCCAGGTTGGACAGGGCTTGGAGCAGCCTGGGCTGGTGGGAGGTGTCCCTGCCCATGGCAGGGGTGGCATTGGGTGGGCTTTAAGGTCCCTTCCATCCCAAACCATTCTGTGATTCTATGATGTTCCAAACAGAGTGTTAATATCTGTCCTGAGTATTTTGCTTTCTTTTGTCTCTCCTGCCATTCCCCCAGCTGGTGCTCTCTGGCAGATCCCCGAGGGCATGAGCTGAGGCTGCTGTGTGGGCAGGGGAGAAGGACACTGAGCAACCAGCTGGCACGGGGCTGGAGCTGGGGGAAGAAGGCTAATAATAAGGAAGGGTTGGGATTAGCCAGTGGGGAGATACTGGTTCATCAGTGCATGGGTATGAAAGGATTTAGCATTGAAGAGGACAGGGAAAAGATTAATTTCTGTTACGTTACAAAAAGTATGAGATAATTTAATGAAGGACAGAGTGTGGAGAGAAAGGATGGGAAGAAGGCCAAAGTCAGTGGAAGACATGAAATATAATGTGCCTATTTTTAGACAGAAAAATAAGAGGAAGATAAATTATGTTTCTACTTGATTGTAATCTCCAGTCCTTCAAAACTTAAAATTGTTTCATTTATGTGAGGTGACTGGGGAGGAGTGTGAGGCAGAGGGCTCTGTTACAGAATTGTACTGCACAGTTATGAAAATGGGAGGAAAGGATACGGTCGTGCCATAGGGTGGGACTGTTGGAGGAGGGCATGGCAGGTCCATAGAGCACTGAGGTGACAGCTCCAGCTGTGGGTGGCCAGGGCAGTCTCAGCAGCCACAGGGCTCCCTCTGAGCCTTTGCTCATGTCATTAATTAGCTTAACGGGTCTCACAGGAGTCAGGTATGGATTTTCCAGGCCATTGGAGGGACGGTGACCATTCCTCTAGAGCTGAAGTTCTGAGTGCACCTGGGGACAGTGCACAGCAGCTCCATGGGGAATATCTGCTGTGGGCCTCCAGGTACTGACTCCTGGGGTTAATAATAAGAAGAAAATAAATACTTTTTAAAAATAAGCAAACAAAACCCAAACTCCAAACCACTGTTCTCCCACGCAAACCTGTATGCAGGCTGCTCCCACTTTTTCACAAATCCAGGAGCTGGTAGAGACTGTAGCAGTGAAATGTGGCAGCTCAAGTGCCACTGGCAGCTTTGATTTAAATGTCACTTGTGGCTGAGTCCTGCTCACACTGGTCTGCCTTCAAAGGTGGCTGTTGTGTGTTTGTTTCACATGGGTTTGAGGTTGGAATTTTTTAGGGAGCTCTGGGTAGTCCATGTAAACGTGTATCCCCTCCAGTGGGAGGTGGGGTTGGATACAGGGATGATCTGTTGATAGTTTCTGTTGTGCAAGGGTCTCATGTAGTGAGGTTCCAGGGACCTACTTGCTCTCTACAGCTTCCCAAAATGAGGGTGGAGCCAGCTGGGAGTCAGGCTCTTCTCCCAAGTAACAAGGGACAGGACAAGAAGAAATGGTCTCAGGTTGCACCAGGGGAGGTTTAGGTTTTGGGGGAAAATTCCTTCTCCAAAAGGCTTGTCTGGCCCTGGCACAGGATGCCCAGCACAGAGGTGGAGTCCCCATCCCTGGAGGGATTTAAAAGCTGTGTGGGTTAGTGGAGTGTTGGCAGTGCTGGGGAGTGGTTGGACTCGATGGTCTGCGAGGTCTCATTGTACCCAAATGATTCTCAGGTTCCCTGCAGATGATGAGTAAACAGTGATGCCCATCTTAGACTGTGCAGTGGAGGCAGAACAAGCAAATTTGTCCTTGGCTTTCCTTTCTGACTAACTACTGTTAGTGCTGGATTAGTCTTAAAACTCAAGAGATACCGAGGACGTCTTGTGACTGTCACAAATAAAGTAAAGAGGAGTGAGGAATCTGTGAGGTTTTGGTTTTTTAAGATCAAATTGCCCACTGCTGAGTGAGGCCACGCTCTGGTTTGGACATCAGCACCCAGTGCTGTGGGGGCTGTGCCAGAGCCTCACACTGGGCTTTAATGGGAGGTGTCACAGTCCCTGAGGTCTTGTTTTCTTGATGATTTGAATTTGGCCTCATGGTTTAGATGATAAACAAATCATATACAAACCATGTTCTTAGGTCATATCTGTTTTTTAGAGAGATTAAAAAGAACCCCATCAGTAATTCCCGTGCCCTCTCTGTAACTTCAGCCTGAAGTCAGCTTGCAATCACTGCAGCTGCTGATTTGCTTGGTTTCTCTTTGGCTGTTAAAAGAGCAAGAGCCCTCACTGTTCTCAGTGGGAGTCTCTCCGTGCTCAGGATGAGTGGGAGAAGGGTAAGGCACTAAACAAGAAGTCCCTGGTGGGCATTTCTCATGGATCATGTCACATCCTGGAGGGTGCAGGGTTCTCTGTGCTGGCAGTGAGCTGTGCCAGCCCAGGGAAAGGGCACAGAGGGGAGAAGGGGATGTTTTGTTCTCTCTGAGTATTAATTTAAGCTGTCCCTGAGCTTGGGCCAAGGTTCAAGCTCCACACCCAGAGCGAGGACTTCCATAGGGAATATGGCGAATGTGCATCACTGAGAAAAATAATCGTTCCTAGGAGAGGAAATGTCACCTTTTTGACCGATTCCAGAATTGTCAAAGGGTGAAAAACAAAGGGGAGGTGACAGATTGTGTGGGACAAACAGGGTGCCTTTTCCTCTCAGCCTTCACAAACTCGTGCAAGGCTCCAGGATGGGGGGACTGTTGCAGCCTTACAAATTGTGACAGCACCTGTGGGCAAACCTTCACGCAACAGGCAGGATGAAGTAGTAAGTTCAAAGTTTTATCCAGCTATGTGAAAATAACACACTTGATGGGAGAGTAGAGCAAAACAGGTTTCATGCCTGTGTGTTTGCCTCTGGCAGGTAGTGTTGGAGCTGTTTGTAAGGGATGACGTTGAGGCATCTCTGTGGCTTTTTCAGTTTGAGATGTTCTGCTGCCTCCCACAGATTATGCATGTTCTGACCTGTGCTGTGAGAGCAAAGTCTGATCTGAGCTTTTTTCCCCACTAGGATGCAAAAATTATCCAGCAATCTTGTTGTTGAAAATAAAGCTCAGCAAATCAATTCTCTCCCTCTGTGATCATGTCTAGGTTGGGCTCCGTTGCTGAAAAGGCAGAACTGTGCACCCACTGTGGTTTGCTGCTTTGGTTTTCATCCCTTCTGTAGCAGTCTGGAAATGCTTCTCCCAGTTTGTCCTTGACAGGAGCACTAATGGGCTCGAGCAGCCTGTGGAAGCACCGCCTTTCTTCGGACTCAGTTTGGTAGAGGTGTATCCATGTCACCTGAAGCTCTGGTGGCAGGAGCTGGAAGTGGGCAGGTTGGAGAAGTTTCTGATCCCCAGGTGGTGAATGTGCCTGTCTAACAGGGCGTATTTCAACATGAATCAAGTCTGCTGATCTAATTGCCTGATAAACCTGTGTGGGTACAAATACTGTGCAGTCATATAAAAATGCACCTTCTTGGTGGGAATCAGAGGGGACTTGGAAATGACAGGATGACACCTTTCCATGGGCATAGTGCAGGAGCATCTTTATGTTTGTGCTTTTTGCTTTAATTGTGAAAAAACTCCCCACCTGAATGCACTGAAGAAAGCAATAAGTATTGGGATATTATTGTAAAAATACATTACTCTTATTCCTAACTACTTTTTGTCTTTTGTTTTTCAGCCAGAAAATTTACAGAAGAATTGGCTTCGGGAATTTTATCAGGTAAGGTAAAGCTTATTTTCTCATGGACTTTTGTGCACACTTGCCTATTGGCACAATTTGTAATGTCAGCATCTTTTGCTTTGTGAAGTGAAATCACTAATTATTTTATAGTAGAAACTAGCCCTGAAAAACGTCTTCTGGATTTCTTAGTGGTCATTATAAAAATTCAGCATATAAACACAATTTTTTCTCATTCACAATCTTCTGCCTCAAAAAAAGGGTTAACATTTTATAAAATTCAGTTTAATTTGGCATTGGTCTTCCAGCTCTCCTGAGTAAAAGAGATACTTGAGTAATTTTAAAAAAAATTGGTTGGGAAGTCCAGTTCATCTGTTTATTTTTCTTTTTTCACCTTGGGACGATCCCTGCTGTCTGAGCATGGCGCCTGCACTGTGCAGGCATCTCAGCCAGCTCTGATTCCAGCCCTCCACAGCCTCAGGAAAAACTCTTCCTATGCAGGAAATACAAATAAACAGATGGAACTCTTCTTATTTAATTTTGTAACTTTCCAGATGGCTGCATATGTTTCAGCATCACTTGACTTATTTATGTATCTTTATCGAGGAGACTCCTTCCCTGTTCACTTGTTTACTGAAGTGGGATGAGCACTGCGGAAACTCTTCTGAATAGTTTGTGGAAAACAGGAAGAGGAGGGGAGCAGAATGAGCTGCTGCTGTCTCAGGGCAGGGACCACTGACATGTGACTGGACGGGCTGTCGTTGGTCCAGTCAATGTTGTGTGTGGAGAATTCCAAACAGGAAGGTGATCCATTAACTTTCCATGAGGCCAGTTGGACAGGGGAAAGTGTCACTGAGGCAGATCTGAGCCTGTCCCTCAGCTGTCCCCTCTCCTCTGTGCCTCTGCCCTGTGTCCCTGGAGTCTGAGAGCTGTATTTTAGAGAGGGGAAGAAAGGAAGTGTAGCCCAGGACAAGGCTGTGCGTGGTCAGTGTGAGCTGCACCCTGTGTGCCCTGTCCTGGCTCCCCTCTGGGTCCCTGCCCGGGGTGGGGGCTGCTCACACTGCCCTCTCCAGTG
This sequence comes from Pithys albifrons albifrons, assembly GCF_047495875.1. Classification (NCBI taxonomy): domain Eukaryota; kingdom Metazoa; phylum Chordata; class Aves; order Passeriformes; family Thamnophilidae; genus Pithys; species Pithys albifrons. Next base: position 490,605 of record NC_092466.1, on the reverse strand, counting down.
CAGGGGGCAGTGGAACCAAACGTGATCAAAAGCTCCTTAGGGAAGAGGCAAACCTGGTTGGACCAGAAGTGGCCCAGCCCAGCCCCACCCTGGCCAGGCTGCAGTGACCCAGAGAAGGTACAGGGGGACGGTTGTGTTCAGTGTCCCCCAGCCCAGCCCCACCCTGGCCAGGCTGCAGTGACCCAGAGAAGGTACAGGGGACGGTTGTGTTCAGTGTCCCCCAGCCCAGCCCCACCCTGGCCAGGCTGCAGTGACCCAGAGAAGGTACAGGAGGCCTGTTGTGTTCAGTGTCCCCCTGGCCAGGCTGCAGTGACCCAGAGAAGGTACAGGGGATGGTTGTGTTCAGTGTCCCCCTGGCCAGGCTGCAGTGACCCAGAGAAGGTACAGGGGACGGTTGTGTTCAGTGTCCCCCAGCCCAGCCCCACCCTGGCCAGGCTGCAGTGACCCAGAGAAGGTACAGGGGGACGGTTGTATTCAATTCCACACGCTCTGCAGAAACCCCTCCCAACTGGGGCTCAGCAGCACCACTGCAAAATGACTCCGTGTTTCTTTGTAAACTTGAAACCAGATCAACCGCAGACCACAACTTTTTCCATTCTTCTGAGGAATTCAATTTGCATATGTAGTTGTGTCAGGCAGTTTGCATAACTTCAGAGGATGAGGGCCTTGTGTAAGCAGTCAAAACGTTCTCCACGGAAAAGGAAGCACCATTGCCACTCTTGGTTTAAAATGTTTCTAGAAATTGAACCTGTAATGTCTTTGCATTCAGATCAGAGAGTATATCAGTTACAGATTATTTTGGGGGCTTGTTTTTAAGTTCCAGTAAATTAAAATAAGGGATTTTAAACGCTGTGATGGGTAAATCCAAGTCACTTGCATATTATCACTGACTTACATGGTGTATGCATTTCTGAGGATGGGGGAGCACATATGCTAAAATAACATTAAAATGTCAAATACTAAATTTTTTAAACTTCTGACATTGATCTACAAATATCCTACTTAACATGAAAAATATGGAAGATCTCATGCTGTTAAATTAAACAGTTTGTCCAAGAAACACAAAGAGGAAAAAAAATTACTTCAAATATCGTTTCAGAGCTGGTTGTAGCAGCAGTCCCAGCCCAGGAGCCACCAGCTGCCTGGTCACTGCGGGCACCCCAAGTGTCCTGCCTGATCTGGGTTCCTTGGATTCATCCATCTGCAGTGCTCTAGAAGTGGAGCTGCATTTGGGAAACAGCTGACTGGGTAGTTTAGAATTGATTGGAGTGTCAAAGACGGGGTAATTTTCTACCAGTTCACTGTTGCTGCTTTTCCCCCAAGGAAGAGTAAACCAAAATGACGCAGGGGTTTAGCTGGACTGAATCCTGGATGTTTTAGACAATCACAGCATGTTAAGGGTTGAAAAGGACCTTAAAGATTATCCAGTCCCAACTCCCCCTGCCATGGGCAGGGGCACCTCCCACTAGAACAGGTTGGTCGAGGGATTTACCCAGCCTGGCCTGGCCTTGAACAGTGCAGGGCGAGTGAGAGGGCGGCAGTGACAGTGAGGGGGCGGCAGTGACAGTGGGGGGGGGCAGTGACAGTGAGGGGGGGCAGTGACAGTGAGGGGGGGCAGTGACAGTGAGGGGGGGGCAGTGACAGTGAGGGGGCGGCAGTGACAGTGAGGGGGGGCGGCAGTGACAGTGAGGGGGGGGCGGCAGTGACAGCGAGGGGGGGGCGGCAGTGACAGCGAGGGGGGGCGGCAGTGACAGCGAGGGGGGGGCGGCAGTGACAGCGAGGGGGGGCGGCAGTGACAGCGGGGGGGGGCGGCAGTGGCAGCGAGGGGGGGGCGGCAGTGACAGCGAGGGGGGGGCGGCAGTGACAGCGAGGGGGGGGCGGCAGTGACAGCGGGGGGGGCGGCAGTGACAGCGAGGGGGGGGCGGCAGTGACAGCGAGGGGGGGGCGGCAGTGACAGCGAGGGGGGGGCGGCAGTGACAGCGAGGAGGGGGCGGCAGTGACAGCGAGGGGGGGGCGGCAGTGACAGTGGTGGGGGGGCGGCAGTGACAGTGGGGGGGCGGCAGTGACAGTGAGGGGGCGGCAGTGACAGTGGTGGGGGGGCGGCAGTGACAGTGGGGGGGCGGCAGTGACAGTGAGGGGGCGGCAGTGACAGTGGTGGGGGGGCGGCAGTGACAGTGGGGGGGCGGCAGTGACAGTGGTGGGGGGGCGGCAGTGACAGTGAGGGGGCGGCAGTGACAGTGGGGGGGGGCAGTGACAGTGGGGGGGGCAGTGACAGTGGGGGGGGGCAGTGACAGTGAGGGGGCGGCAGTGACAGTGGGGGGGGGCAGTGACAGTGGGGGGGGGCAGTGACAGTGAGGGGGGGGCAGTGACAGTGGGGGGGGGCAGTGACAGTGAGGGGGCGGCAGTGACAGCGGGGGGGGGGCAGTGACAGCGTGGGGGGGGGGCAGTGACAGTGGGGGGGTGGCAGTGACAGTGAGGGGGCGGCAGTGACAGTGGGGGGGGGGCAGTGACAGCGAGGGGGGGGGCGGCAGTGACAGTGAGGGGGCGGCAGTGACAGTGGGGGGGGGCAGTGACAGCGAGGGGGGGGCGGCAGTGACAGTGAGGGGGCGGCAGTGACAGTGGTGGTGGGGCGGCAGGGGCAGTGAGGGGGGGCGGCAGGGACAGCGAGGAGGGGGCAGCAGGGGCAGTGAGGGGGGGGGCAGTGACAGCGGGGGGGGGGCGGCAGTGACAGTGAGGGGGGGGCAGTGACAGCGGGGGGGGGGCGGCAGTGACAGTGAGGGGGGGCAGTGACAGCGGGGGGGGGGGCGGCAGTGACAGCGAGGGGGTGGCAGTGACACTGAGGGGGGGCGGCAGTGACAGCGAGGGGGGGCAGTGACAGCGAGGGGGGGGCGGCAGTGACAGCGAGGGGGGGGCAGCAGTGACAGTGAGGGGGCAGCAGTGACAGTGAGGGGCAGAATCGTGCCCTGGGCATGTGCTGGTTTTGTGGCACATGATGACAAACCTTCCTGAGCATGGAGAAAGGTGCTGGCAAGGAAGGGTGTGGGAGCACAGAGAAAGGTCTGTTATTGACTTATTTATTTGCTTAGGGCTTTTTTTCCTTTCCCCCCCTCCCCATCCCTTGTCCTTTCTTCAGCCGCTTTGGGCCTCATGTTTTGGGCAGGAAGAGTTCGGGAATTGGAGCTGTTGCAAACCTTCACTAATTTTAGTAACAATCTTTTGTGTAGTGTTTATGGCAGATTATCATTTTAGTTGAAAACCTGGAGGCAGAGGGCTCTTTCTTCTAGTGCAATTTACCCTGTTTCTGATGCGCTCAAGAGTATTTCGAGCCTTTACTTGTAATCATACAGAAGTGAAAAGTTTACCTAAAAGCTGAAGGTCATCTTGGTATTGCTGTGGGACCATGATGTGTTACCCTTTGGAGAGAAAGAAGAAGGAAGAAGAAAACAAACAAAAAAGCCCAAAACTAACCAAACAAAAAAACCCCAAAACACAAGAAAAACCACCCAGCCACTCAAAGGTTGTTGCTTTATTATTTTACTGGACTTAATGCTGTTTGTTTAATTAGAGAGTGACCCCGGGAGGTGCCTTTTTTCTTCCTTTTTCAGACTTAGAGAAATTGAAAAGACTTGCAGTGCCTTGGGATCACACATGCTAAATTGACTTGTACATATTTCACGTTTCACAAGGAAACTAAAGCTCACACTTTATTTTTTTGAGCAGTCCTGTATGTGGGTGATGGAGGCTCAGGCTCCTCTCTTGCCTTGCCTGGGTGGAGTCTGAGCCTGGTGCTGTCGCTGCTGTGCCTGCCCTGCCCTTTCCAGGAGGCCCAGCTGGCAGCCCCTGCCCCAGCTCCAGCAGCCCCTGCCCCTCCCTGCCCTGGGGCACCCCCAGTGCCCCCCTCCCCTCCCTGCCCCTCTCCAGACAGGCAAAGACCTACAGCCATGGGAAGGTGTCAGGTTTGTGCTTTTCTCCCGTTTGTATTCACACTCGGCTATGTTGGAGCATCTTGCTCAGTTACCCACATCCCCCAAAATAACTCCCAGTTGTGGCTTTCCTTTATGCTATTTTTGTGTATCCAGAAATTGAAAATAATGCCCAACTTGGTAAAAACATTGTGCTGCTGCAGATGCAAATTACGTGTTTATGTGGTCTCGTGTATGATCTTTAACCTCTGGCAACTGGGAGTTTTCTGCTCTGAAGTATTCATTACTCATTATTATGTACTGTTTGTTCTTCCATAAGAGTAGAAAGCTAGTAAAAGGTAATGAAGCAGAGCCAGTTTGCTCTTAGTTGGAGGGATTTTATTATATGAGAAGACATAACTAATATTCAGGTATGTTTTAGTGACTTAACCTGCAAGGAGTGCCATGACCACCTCTCACTGCTGTTAATTCAATGCTGTTTCTGCATTAAAATTGGCACATAAGTATTTTTGGGGTTTTTTTTAGTACCCACTGTGATTTCAGGTTCTTAAGGATGGGAATGCAAACAAAAAACCCTGTGTTTTGCATCAAAGTTCAGAGCCTGGAGGTGTTTCCTGGTGCTGCTGCAGCACAGTGGAATTGTTTTCCAGTGTTCTCTCCAGTCAGGGCTGCCTGTGACTGATTGTGAATGTGAGGTAGTTTATGCCTAGATCTTACATGACACTGTTTGCTTTATTTTCATCTCACCAGTTGGTTAGTTTTGCTAGTTGTGTAAGAAGAGGTTTTACTGAAGCAAAGGCGTAGTGGTTAAAGTGAGTAACAGCAGGCACTGTTTGTGTTGTGCCCAGTCAGCGTTACTGGGGGCATTGCCCTGGAACAGCGAGAGGGGGGGATTACAGGATTAAACAGTTACAACTGCTTTCTGGTGATGGGAACTTCATAGGCCTGTCCCAGTAGGTGAGATCAGGATGTGGAATCTGAAAGTGATTTGGAGCAATAAAGCAAATGGAGAATTGGGGTGGCATTGTGTTGGGAGCCACAGATGAGCTCCGTGGGTTGTGTTTGGTTAGTGCTTCCCTCCAGATAGTGAACAAAATGACCCAACCAGTTACAGTAAGGATGCTCCACAGTCCATTTGCTCTGCTGCACTTTGACATCAGGTTGCTGCCAGTGGTCCCTTGGATAGCACCCCAAGATGAAAGGAGGGAGCTTCAGTATGGGGACACTTTTCCAGCAGTTTTCTCTTAGCTGTTTGTAAACCCATAAAATCAACTACTATTACTGTGAGCTTTCATAGTTACAGGAAATATGCATCAAATGAAAAGTATGTCCCAGCTGGGTATCATTTCTTGCAGTTCAGGTAATTTTTAGCCATCTTGGTCTGTCACCTGCTGGCTGATTTTGGTTTTCTAAACAAACTTTCCTTTGAGTCCCACTCTGGCTCATTCTTGGTCCCTACTGATGGTGGCCTGTTTTAAAGCAAGGTTTGTGATATCCCCGTTGGCAGAGACCAGCATTAATGAGCTAATGAAAGTGCTCCAAGATCCTCAGACACCTGAGTGGGAGTATTCACTTTTCCCCTTTATGCAGTACCTCTGACAGAGCTCCCAAGTGCTTCGGTGAGCAGGTCAGTGTCAAGACGTGTTTCGATGACGGCAAAGCTGAGGAGGAGGCGACTGTGTGAAGTCACTTGCAGACCCAAAGCAGGACACTCTGTCCTTCCTCAAGGCTAATCCAGCATGGTCTGGCAATGCTGTGATTCCCTGGGACCCGGACACAGCAGTCCTCTGGGTTGGTGCTGGTGTCTGTGAGCTGGTGCCCAGCCTGCCCTCTCTGGGCTCTGTGGCCTTGCCTGTCCCACCCTGGTGGGCACTGCTGCGGGCACTGATGGAGTGTGGTGTTCCAGGGGTGTCCCTGAGGGAGGATGTGCCACCAGCTGGTGGTAGACACCCCTTGCTGTTGCCTTGCCCTCTTGTGCCTGACGGGCACATGGCGTGCTCTCCGAGGAGGCTCTGACAGGGCCTGGCACTGTCCTGTGCCGGTGCCCATGGGCCCTCCCTGCCATGGCGTGTCCCTGAGATGGCAGCCCTGCTACTGTCATGAGAAGGGGCCAGCTCAGAGCAGTGCACTGTGACTGCTCCTGGCTCAATGCTGAGCTGCTGCACTTCGGATTTTCTTGATCTTTAGTCCATTGTCTTTGAGCTTGACTGTCTCATGAGATTATTTGTGCAGCTGGGAATGAGGGATTTTGCACTCTGTCGTCAGATGAAGTGGCAGTTTCTCTCTACTGTGGCTTAAAAGAAACATCCACAACTTTCAGTCTGGGTGTTCCATCCCTGGAAGTGTTCCAGGCAAGGTTGGATGGGGCTTGGAGCAACCTGGGCTAGTGGAGTGGAAGGTGTCCCTGCCCATGGCAGAGCAGTGAAACAAGAAAGGCCCTTAAACAGTAACATTAGTCACAGTTGTTTTACATAATTAAAAGCAAGACTGCCGTGCTTTACTGTGGTCTGTGCCTTTTCAGAGTTGCAGGGTAGGCAGTGAGTACAAAGGGGGAAGAGCCATCCCTGTTTTTCCACGGTGCTTCCCTGGGGTGTGTTGAGGGAAGAGCTCTCCAGTTCCCACACAGCTCTGCCCCAGTAGGAGCGGGAGAGGTGCTGTGCCCTCCATGTGAGAGGACCCTGAGCCTGCAGCCCAGACCTGCGCAGGGCAGCTGGGCTGTGACTGCTGGGAGCAGCTGGTGGAAACCAGCCTTTCCCCCTCCCAGTGGAGAGCGTGGGGCAGTGCTGGCTGGGGCTGCCCAGGGCCACCCATCAGAAATAAGGGGTTTGGATTTTAGCGTGTTCCCTCCCCATGTGCTTGCACTGGCACATCACTGATCATTTCGGAGTGTTCCCTTGTAGAATGGAAGTGGTTCTCTGGCTTGTGTCTCTTAATTCACATAAGATGTGGAATACAAGTTGTAGAGACTCAGTATCAGCACAGAGACATTGTGGACGTGGTGTTTAAAATGCTGAATAGAGACAATGCAGAGAGAATTCCACAGCACAGATTAGCATGGAATGTGTGTTCAAAGCAGCAGCAATTTATAAACACTGTATATTTTATTTGATTCGTAATGAAAGACAGAAGCATTCCAGGGGTTTGGTAGGGTAATTGCATCCTCGTGTGACTGTTCAGTATCTAAGATATTTGCAGTGTACAAGACCAACACCTGGAACAGCCTGGTGGATTTCTGTTCCTCTGTTAGATACGTGTGTTACCATAGTGTGCTTGTGGTTTTTAAATACTTCTGTAAGTAAGATGCTCCATACATGAAAATATCAAACACAGCAGCTAATCAGCACTGAGAAATTTTGTAAAAGTGAAAAAAACCCCCACGTGACAATTTGAGGTGTTTGAATTCTTTACCTCCCACACAAGAAGAGGTTTTGCTCATCTTAATGATGATGTCAAGTCCTCTTTGAGGCGAGTTGAAAGAGTTTATTTGTATTTTAAATCCCTAAGAACTAATTCAAAGTTTAAAAAAGAAAATATTAACTTAGTACACTTGAGATAATTATTGTGTATTATGAATCTTTTGTCTGGTAAGCAAATGCTGCTCCCCTTGCTGTTATTGCTGTTGTGCCAGTGAGTGCCCAGGTGGCATCTCCAGCTCTGCCCGTGCAGGGCACACACCTGGGGGTGTCACAGGTGGCAACTCCAGCACAGCTGTGCAGGGCACACACTTGGGGGTGTCACAGGTGGCAACTCCAGCACAGCCGTGCAGGGCACACACTTGGGGGTGTCACAGGTGGCAACTCCAGCACAGCTGTGCAGGGCACACACCTGGGGGTGTCACAGGTGGCAACTCCAGCACAGCTGTGCAGGGCACACACTTGGGGGTGTCACAGGTGGCAACTCCAGCACAGCCGTGCAGGGCACACACTTGGGGGTGTCACAGGTGGCATCTCCAGCACTGCCCGTGCAGGGCACACACCTGGGGGTGTCACAGGTGGCAACTCCAGCACAGCCGTGCAGGGCACACACCTGGGGGTGTCACAGGTGGCAGCTCCAGCACAGCCGTGCAGGGCACACACCTGGGGGTGTCACAGGTGGCAGCTCCAGCACAGCCGTGCAGGGCACACACCTGGGGGTGTCACAGGTGGCAGCTCCAGCACAGCCGTGCAGGGCACACACCTGGGGGTGTCACAGGTGGCATCTCCAGCACTGCCCGTGCAGGGCACACACCTGGGGGTGTCACAGGTGGCATCTCCAGCACAGCCGTGCAGGGCACACACCTGGGGGTGTCACAGGTGGCATCTCCAGCACTGCCCGCGCAGGGCACACACCTGGGGGTGTCACAGGTGGCAACTCCAGCACAGCCGTGCAGGGCACACACCTGGGGGTGTCACAGGTGGCATCTCCAGCACTGCCCGTGCAGGGCACACACCTGGGGGTGTCACAGGTGGCAGCTCCAGCACAGCCATGCAGGGCACACACCTGGGGGTGTCACAGGTGGCAACTCCAGCTCTGCCCGTGCAGGGCACACACCTGGGGGTGTCAGTGGCAGCTCCAGCACTGCCTGTGCAGGGCACACACCTGGGGGTGTCAGTGGCAACTCCAGCACTGCCTGTGCAGGGCACACACCTGGGGGTGTCACAGGTGGCAGCTCTAGCGCTGCCCGTGCAGGGCACACACCTGGGGGTGTCAGTGGCAGCTCCAGCGCTGCCCGTGCAGGGCACACACCTGGGGGTGTCAGAGCTGCCTGTGCAGGGCACACACTCGGCGTGTGTCGTTCCCGCTGTGTGACCTGAGCTGCCCACTCTGCTCTGCTAAAATGGCTTTTCTCTCTCTTCCAGGTCGTCCATGCACACAAGCCGCACTTCATGGCTTTGCACTGTCAAGAATTTGGAGGGAAAAACTACGAAGCTTCCATGTCTCACGTAGACAAGTTCGTGAAGTAAGTGTTGGGGCGCCCTGGAGGGGCGGCGGGGCGGGACGGGCCCGGGGGGCTGCGGCGGGACGGGCCCGGGGAATGCGGCGGGACGGGCCCGGGGGGCTGCGGGGCTGCGGCGGGACGGGCCCGGGGGGCTGCGGCGGGACCGGCCCGGGGGGATGCGGAGGGGCCACGCGCGCCCTCTGCGGGCGAAGGGCTGCATTGCAGGGCGCGCTCGGCGCCGGTGAGACCGCGGCGCCTGCAGCGCCAATTGCCCAAATCTGCGCAGTTTGTGGCCATCGGGGGCCCGCGTCGTTCCCAGCTGCACCCAAATGGCTCTGGGGGGCTCACGGGCCACGTCGGAGGGGCCACTGATGGGAGCTCCGGAGTGCCCGAGCTGTGCTGGGGACACCTCGCCCATGGAATTGCCCCGGGGTTCCTTTGGGCAATGCCAGCACATCACAGCTCAGAGCAATGCACCGCCCTTTACATGTTCCATCCCTTCTTTCTCTTGCAGAGAACTGTTATCTAGTGATGCAATGAAAGACTACAACAGAGCTCGAGTTTACCTGGATGAAAACTATAAATCACAGGAACATTTCACGGTAAATTTCTTTATTTCACAAGTTTGGTTCAACCAAAAGTGAATTTCTTCAGGTTGGGTGTTTTGACCCGTGCAGGGCTATGAGCTGTTTCCATCCTGACAATGATTACATCTGTACTGAAAGCATTTACTCCATGGGACGTGTATGTGCTGGTTTCACAGAGGTGCATCCATCTAAAATGTGTAGAATACCAGTGTGCACAGTCTTTTGTTTAAAATGGTCATCAAAGCCCTTTTTTCCTCCAACAACTAACCTTGGTGGCTCAGAATCACCTTCCATGCCAGTGTCTGGCAGTGTGAGGTGATGCCAGCACTGAGTGTGATGAGCTGGTTATGGGGCTGGTGAGGGGTCAGGGTTGGTGCTGGGGGTCTGCTGGGGTGGCTCACAGCCCCACTGGGCTGGGGCACAGTGGCAGGAGCCAGAGCACAGATTGGCACTGGCACATGGGTGGTGTTTAGGTGCCTTTCCTGCAGCGCAGGATGTGTGTGGCCATCGCCAGGGCTGTGCATTGTGCCAACATGTCAGCTCTGTCCAGGTGGTCACTGCTGGGTTGTACAGGAAAGAGCAGCCTTTTGGAGGTGAATGGTGACATCTGCCTTCTCCCCAGGGTGCTGCTTGCAGGACCCCAGCTCCCCACTGCCTCCAGGCTCTGCCTGGCACTGGAGCTGGTGCTGCCCAGTGGCCAAAGGCAGCTCCTGGGGCACAGTTCAGACAAGGAAAGCCCACCCTCCAGCATGCACAAACCCCAGCTTGGAGGCATATAAGTTTGGGGAATAAGAACCTGGAAAGGGTTTTATTTGTTCATTTTTAATGACCCTGGCTAGACGCCCACCTAGCATGGAACTGGAGGAGAGACATCAGTGGTTTTTTCTCTTGCTCATCCAAGAAGAGAGGAACAAGATTATCAGCTTTACTGAGCCTTAGTGGGACAGGCCTGAGTCAGTAAGGTGGAAACTGTCCTCTGGAGGAGTTCAGAAAGTACTGGTGGGTGAAGGGCAGTAGGACAGACCTGTGTGTTTTGGAGCCACTCACACATCAGAGCTGTGTCCAAATAAACCCACACCCCGGCAGAGACCCCGTGGGGTCCTGCAGCAGGTGCCTCGTGGTGTGGGCAGGGGGAGCTGCCAGGGGCTCTGCATTTCCTGACGCACCTTCAGCCAGGTGAGGTCCAGAGGCCTCTTCCAGCTGAGACTTTTCTGTGATACAGGACAAAAGGGTAATTATCTGTGATCTGAACTTGGGAAACAGCACAGAAGACTGATGCTGTCTATAACAAAATACAACCTCTTTTTAAAGGTGATCATGGTGCTTTATAGTATTGAAGTTATTTAGCATGAGGTACATTTATTTTTGAAGCCACTATGATGGATAATAAGGCTCTTATGGAAGCTGACAGCAATCCCAGTTGTAGATCACATGCTCTTTGTGTCTCTGTGAAGAACTCTGTGTTTTGCAAAGTTCCCAGTTCAAGAAATAATGTGCTTTCTTGTTTCACATACCAGCATTATTTTCTAGGCACTGTGTTTTCTTGCAGTATTCCCCAGCCACCTTTGTATTTCTCCATTCCCTGTCATAAATATTCCTTTGCATACTTCTCTTCTAATCCTTCATTTACAAAAGCTGGGCCTTCCTGAAAAAAAAAGCTGTTAATATATTCAGTGTTGCTTGTACCAATACTATTTTCTCATGAAAAGCAGTGTTAACCAAACACCTGTTACTGTTATTTGTTTAAATTGCCCTCTGTGGAACTGTCTGGGAGGGAGCACTGAGGAAAGGCTTTACAGGTTTTGGTGACAGACTCAGACAAGCTCCTGGTGCACTGCTGTCATTCAAGGAGGGAACTGACCCCTGGAAGTGGAGCTGGTGGAGAAGGAGTGTAGGAAACACGGTGATTTTGTCTCTGTGCAGACAAGGCGAAAGCAGCACAGGTGTTCTGGGATCCAGTTGGGCAGCACTGGGTGTTCTGGGATCCAGTTGGGCAGCACTGGGTGCTCTGGGATCCAGGTGGGCAGCACTGGGTGTTCTGGGATCCAGGTGGGCAGCATTGTGTGTTCTGGGATCCAGGTGAGCAGCTTTGGGTGTTCTGGATCCAGTTGGGCAGCTTTGGGTGTTCCGGATCCAGTTGGGCAGCTTTGGGTGTTCCGGATCCAGTTGGGCAGCTTTGGGTGTTCCGGATCCAGTTGGGCAGCTTTGGGTGTTCCGGATCCAGGTGGGCAGCACTGGGTGTTCTGGGATCCAGGTGGGCAGCACTGGGTGTTCTGGATCCAGGTGGGCAGCACTGGGTGTTCTGGGATCCAGGTGGGCAGCACTGGGTGTTCTGGGATCCAGGTGGGCAGCACTGGGTGTTCTGGGATCCAGGTGGGCAGCACTGGGTGTTCTGGGATCCAGGTGGGCAGCACTGGGTGTTCTGGGATCCAGGTGGGCAGCACTGGGTGTTCTGGATCCAGGTGGGCAGCACTGGGTGTTCTGGATCCAGGTGGGCAGCACTGGGTGTTCTGGGATCCAGGTGAGCAGCATTGGGTGTTCTGGGATCCAGGTGGGCAGCACTGGGTGTTCTGGATCCAGGTGGGCAGCTTTTGGTGTTCTGGGATCGAGGTCTTGCATCATAATTTTTAAAAGCACAGTGAAAAGGTGGCTTTATAGAATGATGTTTCTGGCATTTTTTCTGTCTGTTGTTTTCTAGAGCTGAATCAACTCAGTGTGGAAAAGGGAACACCTAAAAGATGAATGATTATTCAAAGTTATTTTGTGTTACTGAGAGGAGTATAAAACACTGCCCTGTGTGCTGGGGTAGTGTTTTATACCTCCGCTGTCACCCTGTAGTACTGGCTTGGAACCAAAGCCCAAAAACATAGAAAGGAGAGAGGATGCACCTTCACACCAAGCTCCTTAACCTTCTGACTTCTCACGGTCTGCTCTCTGGCACTGAATGCTGACAATCCACATACACAGTTCCTGCAACTGCTGTCAGCAATCAAAGATACATAGAAATGGTGTTTGACACACGTGCCTTGAGCTGGCAGTTCTCCAGCTCCTCTGCTCAGTGTGTGTGTAACTTACACACTGGGTAGTAACAGGGGCTTTTGTGTGTGGTGTGTCCATTTAGGGTAAAGTTCTGGTCTTATCTCCAGTGTGGTTTGGCTTGCACGATGTCATGTGTCTCCCTGTTTCCTCATTAGTTGTGTTTGATTGCAAAGTTCTGTAACTTTTGTGGGCTTTTTTCCATCCCTTCTAAGGCACAGGCTTGGCAGCAGATGGTAGCCTTGTTGTTATTATATTATTACCTCTCTGTCTCTGAAATATAAACGTTTCTCACTTATATTTTTGTGTAATGCTGTTTTCCTTTGAAAGGGAGAAGCCCAAGCAGTTGCAGTTTGGTTAACCTTTAGTCCTGCTGCTCTCACATCCCCTTTTCTAGCTGTTTTGGCATCATTTCCTCTGTAAGGCTTTCCTTGGCTTGGCTCCTGCAAAGCTCAGCCAGACTTTGCTGCCTACAGTTACTCAGTCTGACTGCAGTAGGACTGACAGGGAGGCTGAGACAGCAGTGCCAGCAGCCTGTGCCCTCGGCACAAAGCCTCTGTCCCAGCTCACAGCAGCACAGGGGACAGTTCCACGGGAAACAGCACACAGTGTGGTAAGGAGGTGTCTAGTGCAGTGATTTAGTGTTAAAAACTCATAACTGAGTGTGTATTAGGGATCAGAATGGTTCATTTTGCATCATCCCAGACATAAAGCTTAGTATCAGATTTGTCATTTATGGTCACATGTACCAAATCTGGAGTAGAGGCGACTGATTGTAGGTTTTGGATTTGTGGGGAGAGTGGGAGGTGTCATGGTGAGGGAGAGAACTGAGCTGTGGTGGGTTGGGTTTGTTCTGCTGAGAGTGGCTGCAGGATGAGGCTGTGTGGGACTTTGTTCCACTCAGAACATACTGAAACTGATGCACTAAGCAGCCCCCAGGCTGGGCAGCGAGGGCATGGCCAGGGCAGGTGCTGGGGGGACAGTCCATGTGCCAGGGACGAGCTCGGCTGGCAGGCCTGGAGGGTCAGGCTGGGAGGAGGGAGCTTGTCTTTGGGCAGCACCTCCTGAGCCAAGGCTTTGGTTCAGCCGGGCCTTGGGGGCAGCAGAGGCGTCAGGAGGAGCACAGGGTAAAGCAGCTCCTGTCAGCTTCGGGGACATGCAGCTTTATCAGATGTAAGAATGTCCTGAAGATGAATCTCTTGGCAGAGAGTGGCTCCATTAGAGCTGCTGCCTGTCAGCTCTGGGAAGGTGGCAGTGCTGGAGAGCTCCCAGTGGGTGTGGGTGAGGCTGGGGGTGACACCTGCAGCCTAACGAGGGTTTCCCAGCAATTCAGATTAACTGAACTGGCAGCTCTGCGCTGCCCCAGTTCTGGCTGCAAATACCAGTGGCACACAAGTGTGGGCAGACTGGCTGCTGTGCTGGCCAGAGATCTCAGACAGCAGCTTGGCAAGGCTTTGTGAAGGGCAGCCCCTGTAAAGCCCTGTTGGAAAGCAAGATACTTTCTTTTGTTGTCCAAAATGTTGTCTGGGAGGTAGATCTTGGTTTCTGTCAGAGGGTGTACAACTGGTGAAGAGAGAAGACAGAAGTAAGAAAACTGAAATGTGTAAAAGGCTGAGAAGCTGAGAAATTCCATACATTGCTTTTATTTATTTGGGACTCTACCCAATGGATTTCACTCTTAATAAAGCAGATATTTGCAGTTGTATTGATTTTCCCAACATCCCATTATTTACATTTGCTTTTAATTTTATTGTACTCGGTATATTTCATGTAAGGGGCAAATTATAAATCTTGACACTTTTCTATGTGAAGAATTAGTCAAAAATAGTTGAGTTTGTTGAACTTTCACATTTCGATACTTCTGAAATAGCCCAAATTAATGGTAAATAAGGTGTTATTATTCTGGAATAAGGTCATTCATACTGAAGCTGAACAGCAGCCAGAAACATGTTGCTGTTTTCATCAAGTCCATAACTATTTTTATATGAAAACATGTCAGTGTAATCGGTGACATTTTTATTGTAATTAGATAAAATGTGGTTTGGTTGGTGCTCTCTACTTATTGATTTCTGGAGTACTCAATTAAGGTTTTATATTGCTTAGCAAATGCTTTTTTGCCCAGAGAAGGCAGAGGAAGCCCCTGTGTAGCTGAAACCTCCTTTCTGTGTTGGACACGTGGTTTCTGTAGGTTGGGAGAGACTCTTCAGTGTGTCAGGTCAGTGCTGAGGGTCCTGGCAAACCTGACCTGAGGGCTGAGCTGGGCACCAGCTCCTGCCTCGAGTGTTGGTGACGTGTTGGCAGCTGTGTGGCTGGGACAGCCCTGAGCTGATGTGCAGGAGCATCAGCTCAGTGGGGTAATTGCTTTCCTTCCCAGCATGGGTTTGTTTTTAATGGAATGGGCAGAGTGGTTTGTTCCCTGTCTGCCTGCTCAGCCTCACAGGTGACCTTGCAATGAATAGTGACCCACTGGGCTCTGCATGTGATGTGCCCAGGTTCCAGGTTCCTCCTCTTGGTAAGGGTGCAGTGCACTGGAATTAGCTCATTGCATAACAGACTTTTACTGAAATTAAGCAAAAAAAGGACATTTTTTGAAACTGGCATTTCTGACATTTTTGGATTTTGCACTTCTGGATTGAAGGGACAGAGGCTGCTGTGTTCACACAGCTCCCTCTTCCAAAGGGCAGGTGTGGGGAGAGGGTGATTGAATGAGCCTTCCCTTCAGCAGCCACCTGGGAGGTGGACAGAGATAGGATGCAAAAGGAGAATACAGCAGCAACAGGCCTTTTTCGCCAGGCTTTCTGTCCCCACCCCTGCCAAGCCTGTGCTCAGGTTATGGGGCCAGGAGGGTGTGGGTGCTGAAGGTGGCAGAGGCACCGTCGGTGGGTGTGGGTGTGCAGCCATCACAGACCCTCGGGGTGTGGGGCTGCACGTCCTGTGCTGGCACTCTGGGTGTCCCCCCCCAGCCATGGCCCTGCTCTGATGGCTCAGCACTGTCCTTGGGCTCTGTGCTGATGCCTTGGGGTGTCCCCCCCCAGCCATGCCCCTGCTCTGTGGCACAGCACTGTCCTTGGGGTGTCCCCAGCCAGCCATGCCCCTGCTCTGTGGCACAGCACTGTCCTTGGGGTGTCCCCAGCCAGCCATGCCCCTGCTCTGTGGCACAGCACTGTCCTTGGGGTGTCCCCAGCCAGCCATGCCCCTGCTCTGTGGCACAGCACTGTCCTTGGGGTGTCCCCAGCCAGCCATGGCCCTGCTCTGATGGCTCAGCCCTGTCCCTGGGCAGGATGGGGCCACTGGCTGGTCCTGGGCTTGGTGCCCCTCCAGCCTGGGGGAACAGGGAACATGAAGAGAGTCTGGGCACTGCCAGGGTGTGCAGGAAAAGGTGGTGCTTCTTGGGTTTTTGCCCTGATTGTTTTGATTTCACACACTCTGCATCAGTAGTTTTGTTTTAATGTAAAATGGCTCTTGCTGGGGTAGATAAAGCACTGAGGGGCTCCAGCAGCATCTAAGATGGAGCTTTGCTCAAGTCATTATCCTTAATAGCAGTAACCTGAGCCAGTATGATGGGGGGCTCTGGTGGGGAGCAGTAGTCCCAAAAATACACATGGACAACATGTTACTAGTGTGTTATTTTACCTGGAAATTCTATCTGCTCATTACTGAGAGAATAGTAAAGTTAATTTTTGTTAGATTAATGATACTTGAGTAATATTTTTGGTTGAGCTGAGTTCAAATAATTGGCCATTAATTGAAAAAGGAAATTGAAATGAATTTATCTTGTACATAAATCATGTCACAGTTATTAATGGGTCCTAGAAAATATCGGCCTGTTCCCAGAAATGGATGGTGTACACTGATTCTCCGAAGCTTATTAGCTCTGGCAATTTCAAGTTTGGTTAAGTAAAAAAGATGATTTAGGAAGAGAGATGTAATTGAATTGAATATTGGGGGAATTCACATGCGTGATGAGTTCTCAGCCCGCTTCTTCATTAACAGTTTTACAGTGTTCAGGCTCTGCAGAAAGGCAGGATTTCCCCAGGAGATGGAGCTGGAGCACCGGAGTGCAGTGCTGGGTGCCTGTGGCAGCCTGGGGGGCACTGCCCCTGCCAGGGCAGCTCCCCGGGACCCCACCCTGGTGGGAGGGCACAGTGGCACACACGGAGTGAGGGCACGTTTGGGCACTGGCTGCTGATGGCCTGTCAGGGCACGTGTGGGCACTCAGACACACCTGGAGCGTGTCCTTGCCTGCAGCCCCGGCTGCTCTGGCTGCTCTGTCCGCTCTGTCCCTGGGGAGGCTCTGCTGTCCCTGGAGTGTCCATGGCAGTCCCACGTGTGTCCCTGTCCGTCACTGGGACTTGCTGCCGAATGGGAGACTTGGGAGTGTTTTCTTGTTTCTGTTGTGTTCACTGTGGTCTTAATTGGAATTTTCTTCTACTCACATGAGCCTGTTTCCACTTCCTCCTTTTTCCTTCCTCTTCTTTCCATGGAATTCTGTTTTGTGTCAGTGTTTGTTCTTACAATGATAGCCATGACAACTATGCTGGTTCAGAAAAGCAGGAGTTTGTCTGAGTGTGGCAGCAGCAGTGCCCAGCACAGACCTGATCTCTGGAGGGAGGGGTGGGGACAGCTCTGTCCTGCAAGGGAAGGTGATGCCACAGGAGGGGCCAGGAGTGTTGCTCAGAGTCTCTTCTCAAATTAGCTCTCTGGGGGTTCATCCAGGGAACAATCTTGTGTGATGGAGAAAAGGCCAGACTCCTTTCTAAGGCACATGTGGGAAACCTGCAGGTGTTCTGTTACCACCAGCCTCGCACATCACTCCTGAGCAAACACTTCCCTCTGCCTCACTCTTGTTTTGGTTTTTCCCCTAAGAAATGAGTTAGTATAAATATTTTTAAACAGATCTTACTGTGCCAGTTCTGTGGGTTTTTTTCTGTGGGTACTGCAGTGTGTGGGAGCTGTGTGAGGCTGGGCAGTGCCAGGGCTCCTGAGGGCAGGGCTGTGGTGATCCCGGGCCAGGGCTGGCAGGGCAGCACTCAGGTGTTTGCTGCTCGGATACGTGTGTGATCTTTGCTTTCTGCTAACTCCACTCCTCGGTAGAATGAATAAAAACATTTGAAAAACATGTTAGTCTTCCTCGTGAAGGCCTCTAAAGTGACAGAAGCAGATCTAGAACCATGCACAGAAGTGCTTCTGGAGAGGTGTATGTGTTAGCAAAAGGAAAACGGAAAAATGAGGGTTTCAAGCCCATTTGTAGGAAACAGAAGCAATGCAAAGCAGGACGGAGCCTCGTGGTGGCAGTGCCTGTCAGGGATCAGGGCTGGTGCCACACTCGGGGACTTCGCTGCTTCAGCAGCTCCTGCCTCATCCTGTTCAGCCTCATTTGTTCATTATAGCACGGAATCTCTTCCCATTACAGCCTCCAGCTTCTTGAGGGGTTTTGATGAAACACTTGATTGGGAGCTTTTCCAGATGTGCATCACGAAGTTTGACCTCTTCATCAGCCTTTATCTTTTTCTAATTGAAAAAACCAAGTTCACGAAGGGAACTGGTGAATGTTGGAGTTAATCCTGCAGCTTCTGACAAAGTCCTGGGAAAATGGTTGTAGAAGTATTGTCATCCTGAGACATGTACATGTATTTACAACAACCTGAAATGAAATCTCCCACTTAATTTCTTAGGGAACTAAGTTGTCTGTCAGGTAATTGCTTCCAATGTCATTTGGATGGGAAATGGGATCTGAAAGGTGTTTTCAAAGTAGAAACTTCCTCTAGTTTTGACTTGTGTTTTCTATGCATTTTTAAAATGAATCTTTTAACGTGGCAACAGAGGTTTTGCTGGGAGGAATTTCATGGTTTATCTTCCATCTGTTTTCTGACACTTCCATATAATTGGAAGAGGAGGATTTCACAGATCAGTGGCCCAATAATGCAGCTTTGGGTCAATCTCTGTTGTTTACAGATGTATTGGTGCTAAGGAAATTGGTGATAAAGCAGCTTCTTTATCTGCAGAATCGTTATTCTGTTTGTATCAGCTATAGATCTACAGTCTGTATAGAATTGCACTTTTGTTGGGTTGTGGATTTTATATTCAGAATTTCACTCTGCAGTTGTGCAACAGGCTACATGGTTAGGAAAAAAAGTGAGATTATTTGTAAGGAATAATTATAACCTGGTTTTAGAAGAACCTATCCATTTAAGAATCAGCTGAAATACTTGCAATTAAATTATAGACCATAGTACCTGAACACAAGAGGAAATAACTATTTCTAAGCTTTTAAAGGTTAAAAAAAAGACTTTTCTAGTTGCTGCTGGAGAAGTGAGGCTAACCCAGAAATTGTGGCTCTCCTCTGAGCCAGGGATGCTGTGCTGGCAGTCCTTGGGAGGTGCCTCCCTGGTGCCCGTGGTTCCTTTCAGCATTCCCGGGAGCAGAGGGTGCCTGTGCTGGACCGCACGGTGGGTGCGGGATGTGACTGCTCTGGGGGCACCGCGGGGGCACGGCCGGGCAGGGACACCCACAGCCTGTCCCCAGCCCTCCTGCCGGCCCGCAGGGCAGTCAGCCTGCACTGTCTCAGGCCGACCTTCCCGCGGGGCCCCACACCTGCCTTGCTGTGCGGGAAGGCTGATGGGGCACAGCCACTGGGATTCTGTTCCTTCACTGCCCTGTGGTTTGTGGGGGGGCACTGGCAGGGCTCTGGGGGGGCACTGGCAGGGCTCTGGGGGGGCGCACCGGCAGGGCTCTGGGGGGGCGCACCGGCAGGGCTCGTGGGGGGGCACCAGCAGGGCTCTGGGGGCACCAGCAGGGCTCTGGGGGCACTGGGAGGGCACTGGCAGGGCTCTGGGGGGGCACTGGCAGGGCTCTGGGGGGGCACCAGGAGGGCTCTGGGGGCACCAGCAGGGCTCTGTGGCCATACTGTTTGTTTCTGCATTGTTGCATATTTAGTTATTGTATGTTCTTCAAGGAATTTGTCCAGAGATTTATGGAGAGTTACTGGTTGGCTCAACACATACCTCAAACAGTAAATCTTCTCAATCATCTGCCATTTGTTTGACAGTCCAGTGATACTGCAGAGATACTCCCAAGTCTTTAACTTGGAGTCCTGGGCACCTTAGGGCTTGTTGTCTGCTTTTGGCATGATGGTTCTCAAGTTTTATTTACACTTTTTCCCTTTTTTATAGTACATAATGCTTAAATTTATTCCTCTTGATCCGCTCTTGAGGAATAAATGTAATTCAGTTTGATGCATAAATTCATTGCATGCAAACAGTAAACAATTTTGAGGGGAAACTTGGCTAATAGACATTTTCATGTAGTGTGAATGGAATTCAAGCCCTTTAATTTAGTAAAGTTTCTTTGCAGTCCAGGGGCACAGCAGATCATCTGGAGGTGAAAGGAAGCGACCTGCTCAGCAGAGGGGCTGGGACTCTGCAGGGGGAGGCTGTCCTGGTATGGGCAGAGTGCCCACAGCTTTGGTCATGGCATCCATCCCTCTGTCCTGGCTGCCAGGCTGTGCAGGGGGAGGCTGTCCTGCTATGGGCACAGTGCCCACAGCTGTGGTCATGGCATCCATCCCTCTGTCCTGGGTGCCAGCTCTGCCCATGGCGCTGCTGCTGTCCCCAGTGCCCATTGGTCTGTGTGCCCATGGCCCTGCTCCTGTCCCCAGTGCCCATGGCCCTGCTCCTGTCCCCAGTGCCCATTGGTCTGTGTGCCCATGGCCCTGCTCCTGTCCCCAGTGCCCATTGGTCTGTGTGCCCATGGCCCCGCTCCTGTCCCCAGTGCCCATTGGTCTGTGTGCCCGTGGCTCTGCTGCTGTCCCCAGTGCCCATCAGTCTGTGTGCCCATGGCCCTGCTCCTGTCCCCAGTGCCCATTGGTCTGTGTGCCCATGGCCCCGCTCCTGTCCCCAGTGCCCATTGGTCTGTGTGCCCGTGGCTCTGCTGCTGTCCCCAGTGCCCATTGGTCTGTGTGCCCATGGCCCCACTCCTGTCCCCAGTGCCCATTGGTCTGTGTGCCCGTGGCCCTGCTCCTGTCCCCAGTGCCCATTGGTCTGTGTGCCCATGGCCCCGCTGCTGTCCCCAGTGCCCGTCAGTCTGTGCCCATGGCCCTGCTGCTGTCCCCAGTGCCCGTCAGTCTGTGCCCATGGCCCTGCTCCTGTCCCCAGTGCCCATTGGTCTGTGTGCCCATGGCCCTGCTCCTGTCCCCAGTGCCCGTCAGTCTGTGCCCGTGGCCCTGCTGCTGTCCCCAGTGCCCATTGGTCTGTGTGCCCATGGCCCTGCTGCTGTCCCCAGTGCCCGTCAGTCTGTGCCCATGGCCCTGCTGCTGTCCCCAGTGCCCATTGGTCTGTGTGCCCATGGCCCTGCTGCTGTCCCCAGTGCCCGTCAGTCTGTGTGCCCATGGCCCTGCTGCTGTCCCCAGTGCCCGTCAGTCTGTGCCCATGGCCCTGCTCCTGTCCCCAGTGCCCATCAGTCTGTGTGCCCATGGCCCTGCTGCTGTCCCCAGTGCCCGTCAGTGTGTGCCCATGGCCCTGCTCCTGTCCCCAGTGCCCGTCAGTGTGTGCCCATGGCCCTGCTCCTGTCCCCAGTGCCGTCGGTCCATGCCCATGGCCCTGCTGCTGTCCCCAGTGCCCGTCAGTCTGTGCCCGTGGCCCTGCTGCTGTCCCCAGTGCCCGTCAGTCTGTGCCCGTGGCCCTGTTCCTGTCCCCAGTGCCCGTCAGTCTGTGCCCATGGCCCTGCTCCTGTCCCCAGTGCCCATTGGTCTGTGTGCCCGTGGCCCTGCTCCTGTCCCCAGTGCCCGTCAGTCTGTGCCCATGGCCCTGCTGCTGTCCCCAGTGCCCGTCAGTCTGTGCCCATGGCCCTGCTGCTGTCCCCAGTGCCCGTCAGTCTGTGCCCATAGCCCTGCTCCTGTCCCCAGTGCCCACTGGTCTGTGTGCCCATGGCCCTGCTCCTGTCCCCAGTCCCGTCAGTCTGTGCCCATGGCCCTGCTGCTGTCCCCAGTGCCCGTCAGTCTGTGTGCCCATGGCCCTGCTGCTGTCCCCAGTGCCCATTGGTCTGTGTGCCCATGGCCCTGCTGCTGTCCCCAGTGCCTGTCAGTCTGTGCCCATGGCCCTGCTCCTGTCCCCAGTGCCGTCGGTCCGTGCCCATGGCCCTGCTCCTGTCCCCAGTGCCCGTCAGTCTGTGCCCGTGGCCCTGCTCCTGTCCCCAGTGCCCGTCAGTCTGTGCCCATGGCCCTGCTCCTGTCCCCAGTGCCCGTCAGTCTGTGCCCATAGCCCTGCTCCTGTCCCCAGTGCCCACTGGTCTGTGTGCCCATGGCCCTGCTGCTGTCCCCAGTCCCGTCAGTCTGTGCCCATGGCCCTGCTGCTGTCCCCAGTGCCCGTCAGTCTGTGTGCCCATGGCCCTGCTGCTGTCCCCAGTGCCCATTGGTCTGTGTGCCCATGGCCCTGCTGCTGTCCCCAGTCCCGTCAGTCTGTGCCCGTGGCCCTGCTGCTGTCCCCAGTGCCTGTCAGTCTGTGCCCATGGCCCTGCTGCTGTCCCCAGTGCCCGTCAGTCTGTGCCCATGGCCCTGCTGCTGTCCCCGGTGCCCGTCAGTCTGTGTGCCCGTGGCCCTGCTGCTGTCCCCAGTGCCGTCGGTCCATGCCCATGGCCCTGCTGCTGTCCCCAGTGCCGTCGGTCCATGCCCATGGCAGTGCCCGGCCCCTCCCTGAGCACTGGCCAGCAAGGCCAGGGGATGTGCCTGGCAAGGGCTCAGGTCTTGGAGCATTTTGCATCAAGGTTTGCCAAATGCAGAGGATGCTGAATGTTTAATAGAACAGAAGGAATGCTAATGAAGAATGTTGTTATCTGCTGAAATAACTGAGGATCTGACGGAAATAATATAGTAAATGCTTTGATTTGAAGTTTGCAAAGCCCCACATGCATCCCCTTTAGAAATCTGGGGCCTAGTTGCTAAGTTTTGTCTTTCTACAGGGAATAAAACCAGCCCAAGGTATGGGACAGTCAGAAATCTTGTTTGCATTTGTATGTGGTTGGGCAAAGGGCAGGGCCAGGTACACATTGCTCGAGCACAGCCACGATGTTATTAACAGCTCTTTTCAAGTAATGTGTGTGAGGAATTTGGTTTGTGTGACAAAATGTTTGATTTGGAACTGTTCTGGCTTTCAAGAAAAGATGTGAGATTGGAAAATGTGAAAATTATTGCTGAGGAAATTATGAAACGCTGCTTAAGGCACTTGCTAATGTGTTTGTCTGAGGCACTGAATTAATTCTTAGGTTAAGATCAGCTTGACTATAGAAAAATCCGATAGATGGTGTTTACTGATAGAAATGAATGGGTTTATTAGTGTTTGAAATTACGTTATAATGCCATATTTGTAGCCCAAAAGAAAGCCATCCATGAGGCTGCTCCCTCCCTGCCTGTGAACAGCTTACGCCTGTGGGGTTTCACTGCACAGCTCAGCAGCCATTCATTGCAGAAAGGCTGGGAATGCACCGATTATTTCCACGATCAAACACAAATGAACAGGGGCAAAAGATGGAGTTGTGTGCCGGCACCCGATCAGGGCTCAGAAGGTGGCTGTTGCCATCCCAGGCAGCCAGCAGCCCGGTTCCCAAGGGAGGATGTGGGGAAGGAGCTGCGTGTGCAGCTCTGGGTGAGGAGGGCCGGGGCTGTCGGCGGGTTTCGGCAGTGGGGCCGTTCCCGGCGAGAGGAGCCGGTGCAGGGCCCAGCGGGCACCAGCGGCCCCTCCGGAGAGCCCTGGGCACGGGGAGGTTTGGTGTGAGCACAGAACTGCCTGACACGCTCCCTGCTCTGAGCACCGAGCACTGCTGGCAGCACACAGACCCAAACCAGAACCTCTGACACTGAGGAAGCGTTTCCACTTCGTTTCAGAGGGCTTTCCAAGTGTCTATTGATCAGTGTTCCCTAACAGCACAGAAATAATGTGTCTAATTTAACTGGCCACATGGAAGAGTATAGAAAAAACATTAGTTATCCCTTGAAAGGCTTGGAACATCAATAGGAGGACATAACATTAATGACTTTCCTATACACGAGCTTCAAAAATGGCTAAATGAGGAAGAAATTACAAATTTATTTTCCTATAATTTCAGCAGTTGTCTTGTTTTACTGCACCAGTAAAGCATTAAGCAGTGAAATGTCACACAAGGAGTATTTTCCTGATAATTTGTCTGACATGCAAAGCATATGAAACAAAAGAGGAAAAGATGGAAATGTGGGGTTTAGTCATTTTGACAAATTTAGTGATTTTTGCTCATGAAGTCTGGATGAAAGTCTGCTGCCTCTGTCTAAACTATTGCAAATATTGCTGTTTGCTTTGTGTCTTAATTCTGGTCTTTACCCTGAATGCAGGTTGCTAATTATGCAGTAATTTATTAACATAAATAAATGTGTAGCAAAAGTGAAAGCTCCTGATCATAGTAATTTTTTTAATAAACAGGATAAATACCAGGTCTCCAGAGGTTTGTGGCAGCAGTTGTGGTTGGGAAGGAAGGATTGTTATACATTTCCTTCCTTTCGTTGTGCACTATCAAAGTGTGAAAAGCTGTAGGTTGGTTTCATTCTATTCCACCTTTTGCAGATAAACAAAAGAAAGATGTAAAATCTGATTTCTGAATGAAGCCAAACCACCTTGAATGTTGGCTCTAGGAGTGATGGGCATTGCTCCCAGATGGGATGCCAACCCAGTTCCTGTGTCCTGTGCAGGGTCCCCCCTGCTGGGGGTGCCGTGGGGGTAAAGTGCCCTTGGCTGTTGTGGGGAGCAGGTTTGCCCGTGGTGTTTGGGTGTGCTGGTGCCACTGGTGTCCCTCCAGGCTGGCTCTTCAGGTTTGCCTCTCTCATCCTGTAGGATTGTGTATGGGTGCCATTCTGTGCAATGTGCTCTGGAATGACCCTGCTTGAGCAGAGAGGTTGGACCAAATGACCCATCGTGGTGCCTTCCAGCCTGCCCCATCCTGTGATTCCATGTAGCCTTTATCCTGACATTTGGAAAAGGCTCCATCTCTCACGAGGAGTCACGTCTTTCTGTGCTGGGAGTCATTACTGTACCCCGGTTCTGAGACATCCATGTTCTCTGTCTGCAGACTCAGGGGTCTGTCTTACACCTGCCTTTAATAAGCATAGGAAAACTGTGCTGTAAACAGTAATTGGCATCTGAAAAGCAGATTTGGTTTATTCCACATAGCCAGGGCAGTGAAAGGGCAAAGGTTTGCTCGGGTCACTGACAGGGAGGAGCATCAGCTTGTGCCAGAGGGAGCATTAGATGCTATAAATACCATGGCAGGTGTAAATCAGTCTTGCAGAGTGTTGGGGCTCACGGTGAGCATGTCTGCAGCCAGTGCAGGTGCTCTGTGTGCTGGTGCTGAGCTGGTCCATGTCCCCTGGAGCAGGCTGGGACAGCATGTGTTTGGAGGGATGGCTTGCTGCCCTGGAAATGGTGGGAAATTGGGCTGCCCACTGGCTGGGCCAGAATTTGAGTGGCCTCAGCATTAAAAGTTCACAGTTGGTGGTTTGACCCCTCACTTTAGGGCAGTCTGTGGGGTTCGGACCACAGTGGAGAAGAATGGGTGGGTAATGTGTGAAATGAGCAGGAAATATATGGACACTGGAGGGTGGGAGAAGACAAAGTCATAACTTTTAATATAAAAAGTGACTGCGCCTGTTCTGTCCCTGCGTCCCAGCCAGTCTCCTTACCCTGACTTTGCAGTGCTGCTGATGGGGAGCCAGAAGCTGCTTGGCTTTCAGTTAATGTCATTACATAATGCTGCTCCTTTAATACAACCTTTAGCTCGGATACATAATTTGGAGAAATAGTCCTGCATTTACTTTTCAGTTAGTATTCTGGAGCACACCCCGGGAGGATGACTGGCATTTATTACTCTTCCGAGCATGGGACTTCATGAAGGCAATTTTTTAAAGAGCATGAGCTATTAATTATTCTGAGAAAAGAACGTGTTCCTTGGAGCAGCCCGTCCACAGAGACATTTCTTCCCTGTTTCTGCTCCTCGTTTGCTAGGACACACTAGGAAGAAGGTGTGAGATTTCCCCATAAATACTTCTTACTGGTAGATGCTTTTGCCATTTTGGTATCCATGTGGTTTCAAGTGAGTTGTGCTTTCAAGGAACTGATTACTGCACTAAGTGACAGCAGCTGTGTTACGGTATCACCAGTGGCTTCGCGAGGGAGATGTCACCATTTTGTGACACAACCGCTCAGGGGGGTGCAGTTAGTCCCTAGGTTTGAGTTGTGGTTCCGTGGCCATGAGAGTACTTAGTCTGTCTGTAGAGCGTGGTCTGCCTGCAGCAGTTACCTCTGCAGCACATGCGTGCCTGGGTAAGCTTGAGTCTTCCCAGGCCTGCCAGCCACAAGCCCCACAGCCCTGTCCCTGTGCCCTCCATGTTACTGACCTGTGTGCAGTGAAGCCGAGGGAATGCTCTTCTCGGAGTTTAGGAGTATCATCTTGTTCTGCAGCGATACCCTGGCGTTTGTGTGGTGTCTCGGCTCTTACCCTGGAAGGATGGTGCCATTGAGAGAGGGAAAGGGATGTGAAAGGTGCCTTTGAAGCCAGTACATCCCAGTGGAGAGGAGGCAGCCAGGAGTGGAGTGAGCTGTGCCAGCGCTGTGGGCAGCCCGTGCCGTGTGCGGTGGCTCTGGGAGCAGCAGCGTGTCCGTGAGGGTGCCAGGAGGGGCTGTTGGACAGGGCACTGCCAGGAGGGGCTGTCAGGCAGGGAGGGCACTGCCAGGAGGGGCTGTCAGGCAGGGAGGGCACTGCCAGGAGGGGCTGTCAGGCAGGGAGGGCACTGCCAGGAGGGGCTGTCAGGCAGGCAGGGCACTGCCAGGAGGGGCTGTCAGGCAGGGAGGGCACTGCCAGGAGGGGCTGTCAGGCAGGCAGGGCACTGCCAGAAGGGGCTGTCGGGCAGGGCACTGCCAGGAGGAGCTGTCAGGCAGGGAGGGCACTGCCAGGAGGGGCTGTCAGGCAGGGAGGGCACTGCCAGGAGGAGCTGTCAGGCAGGGAGGGCACTGCCAGGAGGAGCTGTCAGGCAGGGAGGGCACTGCCAGGAGGGGCTGTCAGGCAGGCAGGGCACTGCCAGGAGGGGCTGTCGGGCAGGGCACTGCCAGGAGGAGCTGTCAGGCAGGGAGGGCACTGCCAGGAGGGGCTGTCAGGCAGGGAGGGCACTGCCAGGAGGGGCTGTCGGGCAGGGCACTGCCAGGAGGGGCTGTCAGGCAGGGAGGGCACTGCCAGGAGGGGCTATCAGGCAGGCAGGGCACTGCCAGGAGGGGCTATCAGGCAGGCAGGGCACTGCCAGGAGGAGCTGTTGGACAGGGCACTGCCAGGAGGGGCTGTCAGGCAGGGAGGGCACTGCCAGGAGGAGCTGTTGGACAGGGCACTGCCAGGAGGAGCTGTTGGACAGGGCACTGCCAGGAGGGGCTGTTGGACAGGGCACTGCCAGGAGGGGCTGTCGGGCAGGGCACTGCCAGGAGGGGCTGTCAGGCAGGCAGGGCACTGCCAGGAGGGGCTGTCGGGCAGGGCACTACCATGCTGTGCTGCCCATCCCTCAGCTCCGATCGATGGAGCCACGGGAGCCCCACGCGACGCCTCGTGCCGCAGGGATCCTCCCTCTGCTCTGCCCGTGCCTGACTCCTTCCAGCCACCAGAACAATATTTTGAAATTTATGGAAAATTAATTATCGATTAGAGATGTGCCCTGGTTCGAGGAAGGTAAAAACGAATGGATGCATTTACGATGAGGGACGTAATCCACTTTGTGAAACTGATTGTCTCCTGCTCTGCCTCCGCCCTCCCTCCCTTCCCCTTGCCTTTGCTCCTGCCCCCTCCCCCTTCCCGTGCGCTGGGTAAGAGACAGGCCTGATAAAGTGGGAGAAGCAAGATTGGTTTTCTAAGGGCAGCAGGCCCTTCATGAGCAGGTAAATCACGGCTGTCTGGCGCGGGTGGGTGATGACCTGCCCCGGTGCGCGGCTCGCACCCCCCGCGGGACGCGCCGATGCGCGCGGGCGGCTGCGGGCGCTGCACTGAAGGTGAAACTGTCATATCGATCTTTTTAGCACTAAAATATGAGCCACTTTACTCCGCTCCCCGATGCTGTGATGTGAAAAATAATAACTGAGATCCAAATTAAAAATATTGATCTCTGGAAGGTGTTGAAAGTAAATAAACACCTTCCGAAGTTTTCGGGTCAGCCAAGAAATGGTATTCAGCAATAAATGTGTCGGCGTGTCAGAATCCAGGGTTCTTGATCTGTTTTTCCTTTCGAATTGATTTTTCATTACTTACTTCCTAAAAGTGTTGGAATTTGGTCCTCTACCGTTAAATCCCAGTGTTTGGGCAAATTATTTCTTTGGGGCTTATGAGGTGCTCCTAATCCACTCACTCATTGATTGATTGATTTTTGACTCAATAAACTTGCATTACCCTTGCTTTATTTAAGGCTTCCATCATAATTTTTTGTACATTTAGGCTTGACTTTTTTATTTCCTTCTAACAGATGAGCTGACATTGGTCTATCAAACATGTGGGAAAACAATTGCCACAAGGTTAATTTTATTGCTAGCTCCATGCATTTTAAGTAGGTGCCAGGTATTTTCCACTCCAGGCTGATAAATTGCAGTTGAACCACCAAAGCATAAGAATGAACAGAAGCACTGTAACAACAAGAGAAACCCCACGGAAATGGATCACAGAGCATAAGCATTAAGTGGATTATTTTCATTGGTCTAACTTCATTTTACATCTGACCAGGAATAGGTACATGGCAGTGTAATGAGCTCGTGCCTCGAGGCTGCAGCATTGTAAACTCTGGGAGTGGAGGTATTTAGGTGTTTTTGGTTAGTGGAAACAGTAAAATGCAGTCACCTGCGTTTTCAGAAAGTCATTTTTTTCTTACAAAGCAGCCAGTTGAGTTTTAGATACCCAAAGGCTTCTCTGAACTGTTGCGTTGATATTGCTGTTCCCTGGCAGCTCTGATGAACCCGCCTTTAGAAGCTGTTCAGCGATGGCAGGGTGGGAAAGCCCAGCAGGGACCTCCTCCGGGAGCAGAGAGAGAAGCTCGGTGGGTGTTTCCAGTCCCTGCAGCAGCTCGGTGGGTCCCGCAGAGCCGGCGCTGCAGCCCAGCCAGCTCACACCTTCGCACGGTGCCGTGCGGGGCAGCGCCCGCCCTGCAGAGTGCCTGCCCTGGAGATACTGGCCAGGGCCTGGCAGTTCAAATGTGCTTGAACTCAAGCGTTTATTCTGTTTAACTCAGGGAGACACGATCAATTAAGAGGAATGAAACTGAAGCTCCATAAATTAATTGATGGAGCTGATGGAAGCTTGGTCACTGTTCACTTGCCACAGTTACTCTGTCTCATCAGGCAGGTTTGGCCCTTGTTCACAGGCAGGAGTTTGATTAAAATTCCTGGGGTTCATTCAATTTCTTTAATTTTTGTTTTAAGCCTGCATCTGTTTGTTTGCTATTCCTGTGCACATAAGAGTGCTCCCAGGGCTGTAAGTCTTGCTCGTAGGAACCTGTGGGGATCACCAGCCCACAGATGTTCCCCATGTCCTGGAAAACTGGGTGTATTTTTCATGTACTTTCAGATCACTTGAAGGGAAGGCAAAGGGAGGGGGAAGAGATTTTTTCCTAATGTGAGTGTTGTAAATGTGGTTTGTAACCCTGGCATCGTTCTCCTCTTTGTGTGTGCTAAAATAACAAAGATCCCGTGTTTATTTTTCAGGGACACTTTTAGACTGCAGGTTAATGAATATTCTTAGAGTTTGTTCATAAAATGTCCAGTTTAATAATCAAAAAAATGGTAAGGGAGCAGTTCTCTAAGACTGTTTTCTCTCCAAGAAAACAGCAAATTAGTAAAAAACCCACAGGTTCACATGCTGCGTAGAGATGGAGAGCAAGGAAGAATTCCTAACAGTCTTCAAATGTTCTCCCTCCTTCATAGCTTTGTGGTCATCATGCTGTGGGCATCTTTGACAGCTGTATTTAGCACAGCAGCACCTTCTTCTTTCCTGTTTGGGAGTATTTCCAAGGGGAAAAACAGTATTAGGTTTTATTTTATCTTGGAAACTAAAGACAGTTCAGTCCCACTGTGTATTTGGGTATTTTCCCCTATTTTCAAAAACGTTTTTATTTCACTGGCAAAAAGGAGAGCTTTGAACATCATCCTCCTGACACCTGATAACAGCAGTGCCTGAGTTACGAGATTCCAGGGCAGGAGCACCCACAGCTGCTGCAATGCTGTGGCAGTACCTTGGTGAACTCAAATTATTACCCTTGGCAAACTCCCCCTGGCTGAGATACTAAAAGAAGAAGTCAGTAGCTGTTTAGGGATTGCTGGTTGTGTTCAATGTCTGTTTAACTATTTTGCCCAGATTGTCTTTTAATTCAATCACTTGTCACTAGACTTTCCTAAAGAGTAAGAAAAATATGTAACTGACAGGCTGGCAAAGGTTTGACCAAGTGCACTGAGGTTGGGCCATATATCAGGGGGGAAGGCGAACATGATGGAGTGCTGTGTCACAGCACCACGCGTGGGAAACAAATACTCTGCACGGAATCTGGTGGAGAGCAAACTGAAAAATTGTTAAGCTCTTAAAGAGCTTAAAGGCTTGTTAGCATTTTCTGACAGAAACCCACTGAAGCAGAGAACAGAAGGAGCCAAAGAGTCGCAATGGCTGACTGGGAATTCCGATTTGTGGTTCCGTTCGGCTCCCTGCTCCATGTGGGCCCTCGTGCCGGGACAGGGACAGGGACAGCAGTGTGTCCTGGCACCTGGGAGCCTCCCCACTCCATGGTCTGGGATCCACTGTAACTGCACCGCTGTCCCCTGTGCTCGGACAATGTTCCCGTTTCAAATAGTAGGAGAGTCACAGTAATTTTTGTGCAGTCCTGCTGTCCCTGGTGGGTGTTTGGCTGGGTTCTGCTGAAGGGGCTAAGCCCACAGTGTTCTGCCACGTGCTGCCTCACCGAGAAGGGTTTGTTTGGGTTTATGTGCCCGAGACTGGCAGCTGATGTCAGCAGCTTCTCATGGAGCCTCCAGCTTAGGACAAAGACCCTCCATCACCCAGATGAAGCCCTTCCTTACTGCCCGTGCTAAATGAAGCACATATGCATAGGAGGTGTGAAGATCAGGTGAGATTAATAATCTGTTAATGGAGCTGGTTTTCCTTTCCTTCTCACGGGTTAATAAAAGCCCCGTTGAAAAAAATCAGCTCATACTCCATGTAGTATTAAAAGGAAAAGTTGCTTTCAAACAGAGCACTGATGAGGATAAACAAATAGCTGTGTAATGCTGGATTTGTTCCTGCTAGCCAACGTTATTTCTTTAAAAGCTTGCATGTGCAATTTGAAGAGCAAGGTGAGATTGAGCACTTTCTATACTTTCAACAGCAAAGGTGTGTTTAACAATTGTGAATGAATCTGTCACTTGGAGTGACTTTTACCAAAGCTTCCTCCATTCTTTAGGCACTGAAGTCAGTGGTCATTAATAAGCTTTGTAAAGCCAACACGGGTCAACATGTGCATGATAAAGGAGATGTTATTATACGTAGGAAAACAGTTAATGTGTTGCTCAATATGGTGGCATGTCCACGAACACACCCTCCTGGAAATGCAATCCAGAAAAGCTGCAGTAGCTCGTATGCAGGTTTAGGTGTGGTACCAAGTGTTCTAATAATGTATTCAGGCAGTAATTTGAAAGTTGTCATTTCCATGCTTTTCTTCCAGACAGTGGGTAACGAGCTCTGCCCTGCCCAGGGAGGTCGGGGTGCTGTCCCCATCCATCCCCTTCCCAGGCCACTTAGGGGGCTGTCCCCATCCATCCCTTCCCCAGGCAACTTAGGGTGCTGTCCCCATCCATCCCCTTCCCAGGCCACTTAGGGTGCTGTCCCCATCCATCCCCTTCCCAGGCCACTTAGGGGGCTGTCCCCATCCATCCCCTCCCCAGGCCACTTAGGGGGCTGTCCCCATCCATCCCCTCCCCAGGCCACCTGGGGGACTGTCCCCATCCATCCCCTCCCCAGGCCACCTGGGGGGCTGTCCCCATCCATCCCCTCCCCAGGCCACCTGGGGGACTGTCCCCATCCATCCCCAGGCCACGCTCCCTGCTCTGCCCCGGGAGGAGCTGGATGCCTGAAGAGGAGTGTCTCATTGAATTCTCTTAGCATGTTACTCCTCTTTAATGTATGTTCTATGGATTCAATGAGAATCCATGTAGTATCACATGTAGTATCATGTAGAATCCATGTAGTATCACATGTAGTATCATGTAGAGTCTGTGTAGTATCCCATGGTCAGCACTCCCATCTGGGTTCATTTTCGGTACTTCATGACAGGGAAGTGTTTGCAGCTGTCGGTGCAGATACTGCGTAACGTTGTCAGTGGTTATAATCTTGCCATGGTGTGAGAACAGTGTTACTTCATATTTCCTAATTTAATTTAAAAAAAAAAAAACAAAACAAACAGCCAGAAAATGTTTGTTTAATTTCCTCGTTCAAGTTTCTTGGAGGAGAGTGCTCCCTGCCTACCAGATCTGTGCTGTGCAGGCTCTGGCAGCAGCCACACCTTTGTGCCAGTGAGTAGAGCAGTGGCTGAAGGTACCAGGGGAAGGGATCCCAGAGCAGCAGTGGGTGAAGGTACCAGGGGAAGGGATCCCAGAGCAGCAGTGGATGAAGGTAGCAGGGGAAGGGATCCCAGAGCAGCAGTGGCTGAAGGTAGCAGGGGAAGGGATCCCAGAGCAGCAGTGGCTGAAGGTACCAGGGGAAGGGATCCCAGAGCAGCAGTGGCTGAAGGTACCAGGGGATGAATCCCAGAGCAGCAGTGACTGAAGGTACCAGGGGATGAATCCCAGAGCAGCAGTGGCTGAAGGTACCAGGGGATGAATCCCAGAGCAGCAGTGGCTGAAGGTACCAGGGGAAGGGATCCCAGAGCAGCAGTGGCTGAAGGTACCAGGGGATGAATCCCAGAGCAGCAGTGGCTGAAGGTACCAGGGGAAGGGATCCCAGAGCAGCAGTGGGTGAAGGTACCAGGGGAAGGGATCCCAGAACAGCAGTGGCTGAAGGTACCAGGGGAAGGGATCCCAGAGCAGCAGTGGCCTCACTGGTTTGATGGCCTTTCTGGGCAATTTTTGTGAGGTAGCAGTTTGGTTCTGCTTTGGTGCAGAAGCTTTGTAATTTAAAGTTTTCATAATTATCAGAGCAAAATGTAATTAACTGGCTGTAGCATTGCTGCAGCCTCCCAGTTGTGAGCGCTGTGCTCCCAGTTTGGGATCTGCAGCTGTCCCTGCAGCAGGAAGCTGGTTTTCCTTGCAGCAAATGGCACTGGGGACGTGGGTTTGGGCTGTGCCACAGCAGCAGCTCCTGGGTGCGAGGAGTGACCAAACCTGCCACGTGCCAGTCCCTCAGCTTGCCTTGGGTTTAATTTCAGAGTTCTGTTTGTGCTACAGTTAGTGCATTTAATTTTAAAACTTCAACTTGTTTTAAAGCTCAGTTGTTTTATTTTCTTCATTATTGTGAAATATTTTTCACAGTCTTTGGTTACCCTTTCAGGGTTCTTCTTTAGACAGTTCATCTAAGAAAATGTGTGCATTGGTAGATTTTTTGATTAACTACTTGAGACACACTAGATGTTTTAATTGTCCTGAGATCCATTTTTCGTGAGTCTGTTCAATGTGCAGTCTGCATTTTAGAAACACTGATTGATGAATTCTGCTGTAATTTAAACTAAAAGTTAATAAGACAGGCCTACATGGATCTGATGCAGGTTATTAGACCTGTAAGGCACTTTAATATATGCCATTTATTATTCAAAGAAGCGCAAGCCAAAAATGTTTCACGTGCACTAATAAAAATTCAATATAATTATTTCAGAGAACTTCGGGAAATGCAAACGGTCAGATAAACTGAACTTTTTAAACAATGTCCAGTGACAGGAATGCTGATGGACCTCTCAGGCACCGCTGGGGGCTGGTGGCACCTTTGCAGTGGGAATGTGGGAGTGCTGAAACTTCCCTTGCAGAAGTTTGCTGCTGTTCTTGTCATTGAGTTAAATTCATGACATACAGCGTTTCACTTTTGCTGTCTGCTTCAAAATATCAAATATTGATGGCTCCATCCAGTGTTCTGCCCAAATTGCTGTGGATTTCTGTATCCTGGAGCTGGAGAGGCGCTCAGGTAACAGGGGCTCAGCTGCACTTTCAGCTGCTCAGACTTGAAATCCAAACCCACCATGGCTGTCTCATAAAGTTTAAGGTTTTCTATTATTAAAATCTTGGTTTGAAATAATAAATGACTACAGGCTGTCACAGGAGGGTCTGCAAAGGCCAGCACGTAGAATGGGCTGAGATTTCATCTGAGCGAGGTTGAGTTTTATAGATCTATTTATGAGATCCAATACTGTAATGATGTAATTTTACTTGTCTAATAAATGTAGCTGTACAACGACAGATAGCAAACATTTCTATTGTGACCAAAATCCTTTAAACTGCAGCCACTTTGATCTCCGAGCTCATGCTATTTAATAAATGCTGGCCATTCTTCTAACAATCACAATTATTTAAAGGGTTTTCAAAAGGGATAGAGCAAATCAAATAAAACAATTACTGTTGTATCTCATTCTGAAGTTAAGTGTATTTTTTATGTGGGTCTTGTTTAGTGTCTCCTCCCAGTTTTCATCCATTATCACAATAATTGAGTTTGTAGCTGGAATTAAATTTATCAAATTGTGTTATCCTCTTTTGAAATTGGATAGGTATCCTGGCAGTGGGAGCTAGAAGTTAATCTGCTTTGCTAAAGCCTCCAGTGGCACAGCGGCAACAGGATTGAGAAGGCTCAAACATTTTCCTGTCACCCTGGACACGATGTAATTTCTCCTCAATCCCTTGTGCAAATAATGACATTTGAATCGAGCATTAACAGGCTTAATTACTTTAAAATTGTCATTTTAATTTACACTGATATAGTATTGATCATACAAGCAGAGATTAAGCTGTTCACTGGAGCAGATGATGGGGAATTAAACATTAAAGGGTCCTCGTGGGGCTGAGAGGCCGCCCAGAGAGTGCCAGGAGAGGAATGATATTTCTCCGTAATGAACTGGCGGCATGCAGGGACATGAATCTTTGGCCTACTGGAAAAAGGGAAATAATGGGGTTTGGGAAGCATTTGCAGGTTATTCATTCGCTGCCATGCACCAATTCTCCAGTGATTCATCCACCTCACCAACATTTATTTATCTAGCAAATTCAGGAGCTCTGACCTTTCTGCTAAGTACATTTAACATAAGACAGAGTGGAATATTTCAGGTGTAACTTTTTACAAATATTAGTTATTGTTTCTTATTTCTGACTAATATTAAACAGAGTTATTTAATCTGCCATCCATACTTGCGCCCATTTGTGCGACTCATGATGAGCAGATGGACTTCATAAAGAGATCCAGGTATTGTGGCACTCAATGAGGTCCTCAAAGTCCTTGACCTCATTTAGTTACAGTCTGATTTTCTTCTTTGGCAAACCTGAATTAAAGTTAATTTAAGACAAGCTGACATGAGTTTATGTGGGCGATTATACAGCGTGTAATAGCAAAAATGACAACTAATCCTTGTAAACCTCTAACATAAAGATGTCACCACCCTGGAAGGGAGTGTGCTTTCCAAGTCCTAGCAGATGTGTGTGTATGGAATACCTGAAGGCCAAAAATTTCACTTTGGTGATTTAGATTTGTCTAATAATTTGTTAGAAATGTGGTTAGGAAACAAGTATTGCTGTTTTGATAATTTGCAGTGTAAAAATTCCAAATTAAATGTGCATGCTGAGTTGTACAAAATCGATGTTGTGTTTTCACATATAGAAACAAGTTTACTTTTTTGCCCTGTCCTGAGCTAGTGAGCTGGTGTTCAGGATGCCTTATGTTCTAGTTTTGTCAGGGTAAACCATAACCAGCAGGGTAGCAATGCAGGATAGTGGGTGAGTCAGGGCATTTGCAGTCCCTGCAATTCAAAATCAAGTGTCTTCCTTCTGAAAATGGACGTTTTGGCATTTAAGAAAACACAGGGCCAGATCACACCCTTTGACTTGAAGTGTTAAATTCTTTTCAGGTGGTAACTCTGTACCTTCCTGAGGAATTCCACTGAAATCAACAGCATCTTTGGGTTTGTTAGTGCAGCTTCCTTAGGATACCATTTCTCTTGCATGTAGCCAAGGGACTGGTCCTTAAGAGCGAGGAAGATGAAGCAACATGGGAAGTTGAATCTTCTCATTGCTTACATTTTTTCACTTTAAAGCAGGAAAATGCACTGAATAAAAATGTAATCTGTTGCTAGATCCAAAAAGCATGGTGTCAGGATTCCACAGTACACAGAAATTGTTTGTGCTTGGGCTTTTTGAAAAAGCTCTTTGAAAACTAAGGAAAATTTATGTATGCCTTTGGTCAGAAAAGATATTCTCACTGTGATTTGGGAAAGAGTCTGTGGCTTTGGTTTTCTGCAATTACAGACTTAGGAACATGCTTGCTTGTTCTCAGTTCCTTATGGGTTTGAGTGCTGTTATGGGTCTAGTAGCTATTGCTTGAAAAAGTTCCTGTTTTCAGTGAAGGCTGAAATGCTGGACCCTGCAGTGCAGGTGAGGAAGGGTGTGCGTGGTGGAGTGCATGGCTTGCACTCAGAGGGAATTGCAGAGGAAGGGCAGTGTGTGGCTGAGGGAGAGCAGGAGCGTGTGTGGGCACACAGTGCTCCAGCAGAGCATTCCACCTGGGAGCTCCTTCTCCTGGCGGGGTCTGTCCCCATGTCCTTCCAGGCTCTGTCCCTGTGGCATCCCGGAGACTGTCCCCATGTCCTCCCAAAGACCTGTCCCTGTGGCATCCCCAGGTCTGTCCCCTTCTCCTTCTGGGAACTGTCCCCATGTCCCCCCTGAGTGTGTCTCTGTGTCCTCACAGGTCTGTCCATGTGTCCTGGGAACTGTCCCCATGTCCTCCCAGGGTCTGTCCGTGTGTCCCCACAGGTCTGTCCGTGTGTCCTCCCCGAGTCTGTCCGTGTGTCCCCACAGGTCTGTCCGTGTGTCCTCCCCGGGTCTGTCCGTGTGTCCCCGCGGGTCTGTCCATGTGTCCCCACAGGTCTGTCCGTGTGTCCCCGCGGGTCTGTCCGTGTGTCCCCGCGGGTCTGTCCGTGTGTCCCCACAGGTCTGTCCGTGTGTCCCCGCGGGTCTGTCCATGTGTCCCCGCGCGTGGCCGAGCCCAGGCGGCTCCCCCGGTGCTGCTCCTGGAGCAGCAGGAACAGTCTATCTCCAGCTCTTTGTAGGCTAATGTATCGCTGCAGACGCTGGGATAGACATCTGAAATATAATTAAATGGCAGGAATGCTCTATTTGTCTAAACAAGACAAAGCATGGAATGGGTTCATTTGACTTGAAACACGTAATTAGCATAACCCTTCTGGATGCTTGTTTTATCATTTGCAATATAGTAAAAGATTGATTATCATACTGTACCTTTTGAATGTCATTAATAGAATTGTTTTGTCCACTTGATTAATATGTTGCCTCAACCTCAGAATAATCAGATTAAATTAGGTTGCCTTGTTCCTTCTGACTTGGAACATTCCTATTTCCATGCACCAACTTCTCACAAAGGCCCCACATAAATTGTCTTTGGAGCATTTTCTCTTCTGCGGTGTTTCAGCACACATCCAGCAGGAACCTGTCCTGATGGTGTGGAATGAGTGTTGCT
Source organism: Pithys albifrons albifrons (assembly GCF_047495875.1). Lineage (NCBI taxonomy): Eukaryota > Metazoa > Chordata > Aves > Passeriformes > Thamnophilidae > Pithys > Pithys albifrons. The sequence continues at coordinate 453,409 of NC_092466.1, read as the reverse complement.
ATAAAAATGGATTATATAAACTGATTAACTATCTTTTCTAAGTTTAGAGAGTGGAAGGTTGAGTTGGGATCTTTTCACTACAGTTCCTGTAACAAATCAAGCCTCTGCCGTCCACGTATTTTAAAATCTTTCAGCTATTTTAGGTATTGTTTCCCATGAGGGAAGTCCAATTTTGAATGTGTGAGCCATAAGACATTAAGGGTTTGTTTTCATTTTTGTGTTATTTTGTAAACCAAGCCAAATTACACATCACCCTGAGCCTCTGTCTTTGCAGGAGTCAGTACTGAAGGTTTTCGGGGGTGTGACGATGTGTAACATCCACGTTTGTGATCTGTCAGCTGTTGTGCATTAAAGCACTGACATCCCAGCACTGAACGGGTTGTGCTGCACTGACACCATCTCATCCCAGCTAAAGGAACATTTCTCTTAATTGAACACACGCATTCCCACATCCTTAGGAGTGAAGTGTGTCCGTCATGTCTTTCCAAAGTCCAGAAGAGCTGAACTGGGCTAAGCTTTGGGCCACGCCCCGGGTAAAAGCTGTGCCCTGGTGCCAGCCCTGGGAGAAGCTGCATCTCCTGCGCTGGGCAGGGAGGGTGGTGGGACACAGAGCCTTCCCCTCTGCAGGAGAGGGGTCTGTGCTGTGGGTACAGGGCGTGTGCACACACGTTTATGGCAGAGATGGGAAACCGCAGGAAGAACGAATGTGTGAATGAAGCACAAACTTATGCTCCAGGATTAAGATTTAAGTTTCTGTCTACCTGGGTCAATGTTTGAGGTTACCGAGTGTTTGAGTCATTGAACTTTAAGACTGCATTCATCACAGCTTCCTAGACTAATATAAATTTCTTCCCATTAAGTCAATAAGCATGGTTACATCAGACAGCAGTACTGTCTAGAAAATAAGATTAATGTCCGTCATAAAAGTGACATGAAGAGACAACTTGTTTGATTTATACAGACTATTTTTGTCTTCTCAGTTTTAAAATAAAATTTGAATTATTACTTCTAGCAATACAGAGATTTTCTTTCTCGTTTCCACTGTTACTAAAACATTCCTTTCAGATGGTGGCTTTTGGTAATCAAGGTGTGAGCCTGTAGGATGAAGAGCCCTTCCTGTAGGTGGACTAACAGCACAACTGACTGATTTCCATTTCTTTGAAAGAACCTTTTTTTTAGGCCTTTTAATTCATCTGTTTTTGTAAGAAAGTATTTTCCAATTCAGGAACAGAAATTGATTCCTATTTGTTTGTGCTCCAGTTGAGATGTAAAAGGACAGCAGTTCTGGTAGTGCAACAGCCCACTGTGGCTCTGGAGCCCCACTGTAATTCCAGGCTGGAATTCTGGCTTGGGTTGTTGTTGAAGCTGTTCCAGAGGCCACAGTACCCTGCTCAGCACTGTCACTCTCGTTCATGCAGCAGCACTGACATCATCCTGAGCAGGAACTCATCTTCAGTTAATTCCATTGGAAACTGTAGTAAAGTCAGGCCTTATTTGCAACTTTGAGGCTTTTAGTCCTCATTGCCCATATTTCCTTTTATCAAATTCCATGTGATCAAGGAGAATGAGCTTTATTTATACAATGGACTTTTTGTTATTGTTGGATCAGCTTCACAAAGTGCCTTATGATGCTCTGCTGTTCTTGAAGTGCTTGGTGGTGATAGCAAAGTCAAAAGTAGGGTTTGAGCAAGGTAGTGGGGACAGACTAGTAAGACCAACAATCTTGACTCACTTTTCTTATGCTCTGTAGAGTCCTTTGCTCTTGGTTTTCTTTTTTATTTTATTCTTTTTTAAAGTCAGGGATGGGTATTGAAGTGCTGCCTTTGTAGGCCAGGCCCCCACCGTGAAGGTGTGTTGTTGTTTCTGGCCCAACACTGTGAATTCCCCTGTGTCAGTTCAGCAGCTGAAGTTTCATCTGAGACTTCCAAAGGAAAAGCATCAGCAGAAATGATGAATTGCAGTTCCAAGCAAGAGATGGCAAGAACATTTCTAACAGTCCTTCCTGACCAGTTTGAGGTGTTCCCCCTGTGAAATGAACTCCTGCAGAGGGAGGGTGGCATCCTGCCCAGCTGCCCCCACCCTGAGGCTGGCTGTGTGCCCCAGGATGAATCCCAGCTGACTGCCCGGCAGCTGGCAGGGCTGGCACATCCATCCTCGTGCCAGTGCTCGTCTCCAGCTCTCCCCAGGCGAGCAGGGCAGGAGGAGTGAGCCAGCACTTGTGCCCACTGCTCGTGCCGTGTCTGTCACACAGGGCACCCTCACAGGGCACCTGCACATCAGCAGGTGTCCCACCTGCACCCACAGCACTGCTGGAGCTTCTGTTCCTGCCATGTGCAGTGTCCTTGGCACTTCCACAGGGACAAGATGCCTTTGCTTGGTCTTTTCTTCTTGCAGCCACTGCTCTGGGACTTGGCAAGTCTCCCCACAGTGAAAGAAGGAGGGGGCAGTAGAAATAGGCCATAGCAAACCTTTCGTTTCAGATTTTATTGGGTGTTGAGACAAAAGGGCCTTAAAGAGTTCTGTTTGCTGTGTTACCAGGGAGTCAGAGAGTGACAAATTCTAGTTTCTTTTTGAGTAATTCAGTTGGATTGATGATATTTTCAAAGAACAATGTTTTTATCTGTCATCAGAGCAGTGGAACCTGCTTGACTGTAATCACCTTGAAGTGAGTGTGCTAAATACCTTTTGATTGTAATTAGACAGGAATGTGTTCCTTTAAAATATGATTATCTTAAAACATTCCACCATGTCAGGCAGGTGTTTGAGTGCAGCTGAAGGCCTGGCCAGTTCAGGTGCACAGGGAATGTCCTGAGCTGCACGTCCAGGCTCCACACTGTGCCAGGAGCTTGCAGGGGTGGGCCCAGCATTTTCCCTAACGCTGGAAACCAGAGCTCAGGCAGGTACTTATGAATGTACAAAATGTACCATATTAGTGAAATTTTAAAAATCAATTAAAGCTTTTCTGTACTCGTCCAGAGACATTACGTGCTCTGGTTGAATGGCAGTAGGTAATTTGTAAACTGGTTTTGTTCATTGTTGGCCATCTCTTAGAATTGATTGTCCTTTAATTAACTTATCTCTATCATGCATGTAATGTGATTTCCAATAAAAATTACAGGATTTTAATTGAAATTGAAAAGTTCTGAAAGGTAGAAATATAAATAATGTGTATTATATAAGTGCATACTCAAACTCTCATGGACATTCTGAAAAGATTTTAATAACAGGGCAGGTTTTCATGTGATTTAATTATCCATTGACTTGACTGAGTATTTAGATTAGAAGAGTATAATTTGGTTTATTTCATAAAGAAAAGCTTTACATCTTTATGTCCTTATTGATTTGCCAATACCATTTAATGAGTTTCAGTTCACAAAAGTTACATTAGTTGAAATACATCTTTGGGATTGGTCCATGGAGCCTTACTTTGGAAATAAAACTGCTTGAAGGAAATGCTGATGATAGTTCGAAGTTAATTATGACAAAGTATTGCTCTGAAGTGTACATGAAGAAATGCAAAGTGGCAGCAAGGCATTTGGGTTTTCTGCATATAATTATTGGATATAATTTCGGGAAAATTAGTTTCTTTTCATTTATCTTGTATTCTTACATTTTCTAAACCAGGTATGTTGCACATGTTTTCATTTATGCACTTATTTTTAGTTTGCATACACTGAAATTTTTTTTAGGATTCTTCCTAACACAGTTTTTGGTATTTTTACCAAACTTGGACAGAGTAAGCCTAAATTGTTGTATTGTGTGTGTGTGGCTCAGCTTCGCGAACGCAGGTTTGGGCAGGGCTGTCCCCACGTGCCCTTCCAGCCTGCACAGTGGATTTCAGGTGAGGCTCAGCGTGCACAGAACTGGCCCCACCATTTCAGTCCTGAGGTTCATCTGCCACGGCCGAGCGAGCTTGGACAGTGCCAGTGAAGTCCTCAGGACTAGAACCTACAGCCCCCGGCATTGCCCAGGAGGGCTCCCATCCAAGTACTGATCCGGGGCTGACCCTGCTGAGCTTCCGAGATCTGACGGGATCGGATGTCAGGGAGGCATTTAAATGCCTTAAATTGTTGTATTATTGCTGCTTTATTTTACATCACTGTACCTTTATGGAATCAGTGGATCAACTGGTGCAAAAGGGCACAAGAATTTAAAATATCTAATCAGATAAATCATGTTCTTCATTTCAGTGAGGTGAATCCTGTTAGGAAGTGTTGGGTTTGGCCTGTTAGCGATGATAACTACAGGCCCCTTGGGCACCTCTGTGGCTGCAGGGGCAGCACCTGGGGCAGGGCAGGGTGGGCAGTGCCGGCCTTGCAGGGGCAGCACACGGGGCAGGGCAGGGTGGGCAGTGCCGGCCTTGCAGGGGCAGCACCTGGGGCAGGGCAGGGTGGGCAGTGCCGGCCCTGCAGGGGCAGCACCTGGGGCAGGGCAGGGTGGGCAGTGCCGGCCCTGCAGGGGCAGCACACGGGGCAGGGCAGGGTGGGCAGTGTCGGCCCTGCAGGGGCAGCACCTGGGGCAGGGCAGGGTGGGCAGTGGCAGCCCTGCAGGGGCAGCACACGGGGCAGGGTGGGCAGTGCCGGCCCTGCAGGGGCAGCACCTGGGGCAGGGCAGGGTGGGCAGTGCCGGCCCTGCAGGGGCAGCACACGGGGCAGGGCAGGGTGGGCAGTGTCGGCCCTGGCTGTGGCTGCACCAGGTGGAATCACAGAATACCAGAGTGGTTTGGGTTGGAAGGCACCTTAATGATCATCCAGTTCAACCCTGTGCCATGGGCAGGGAACCTTCCCCCAGTCCAGACTGCTCAGAGCGAGGACCGAGGTGAGATGAGACAGATTGTGTGTCCCAGGGCATCAGCCCGGGAAGGCACCTTTGTGCTGAACATAGAAAATGGTATCCTGAGGTGTGACTTGGTGCAGGGCAGTGTGCTGAGGGGTCCTGCTCACCCTCCTGGGCTATTTTTTGTCACATGATGTGTAGGCTTTGTGCTGGATTCCGGCTTTGGGTCATGGTGGCACCAGCACTGTGCCCAGCAGCGTTCCGGGGTGGCAGGGCTGCCACTCTGGGCCCTGGATTTGCAGCTGTGTTACACCTCTGGCTGCGAGGCTGCTCAGGAGGACTCTTGCACAGGTTCCAGGTTGGGGTAGCTTGGCCAAAAGCACCAGAGGGGTACAGTTTAAGTTATTAATCCAAGCTTCTCCAGCAGGTTGCCATAGCATTGTGTTTGCCCTCTTCATCTCAAGCAAGAGCAAAAACCAGTGATTTCAGTGTCCTCAAGGCTGATGCCCTTGCAAGAAGCTGTTCTGTCCCTCAAATCTGTGACCCTCTTTTGAGGCTGCCTTGTTCCACTGCAGTTCATCTTTGTTATGGTAATTTAAAAATTTAACAGGTTTATTAATCCTGCAGAATTTATTATAGTCAAACATGAGATATTATTAAGTTGCTATTGTACAGAGCATTTACCCTCGCTGTTGGAATGACTTGTCCTCTGCATTGGCAGACACAGAAACATTCATTTTGTTTCCTAATTAGGAGAGCTGCAATCAGGAACCATGACAGGGTTCAGCTCCTCGGTGTACAGCATGCCAGGTTCCATAGTGCAGGCTTTATAAAATTCTCTTTAATTCAGGAACAGAATATCATTAACTTTGTAAGTGGATGAATACAATGGACAAGCAATTTAATTAACTTCTAACATTGGATGTTGGACAGGAGACAAAATGAAATTATGCACATATTTCTTATGCAGGCAGTCAACCTTGAAAGGGGCTTGATTGTGATGGGTCAGACAGGGGGACAGCTTTGTCCAATTATTTGATGTTTAGTCCCAGAATATGAAATTTGAAATTTGGTACTTTGTAAATCAATCATCTCTTATTTTGAGGCAGCTACAAAGGTTCTCTGAGATACAAAACAAGCACCAGTGACTGTGACACGCTAAATACAACCTTTTACCACATGGCACTTTCCTATTTCAAGATGACCTGTATAATGCTGAATGAAATGGGCACTAAAGCCTCTTCATCAAATTGAATTTGCCATCTTGAATGTATTATGTAAGAATGTCTCAATGAAATACTGAATTGATTTAAAGTTTTGAAGATTATTTGGAATCAAGTCAAAGTGGTAGGAGTCACTCAGCCTACCAGTTTCCCCCAAAATAAAGCACCTTATTTTTAACCAGAGGAAAACTGTGGTAAAGCCTTAAGCATCCAGCAGTGTCTCCCATGTGCTGAGAAGCCTTCCAGGTTGGGTTCCAGTTCCAGGAGCACTGCCCAAGGCAGATCCCACCTGGCAGTGTCTCCCATGTGCTGAGAAGCCTTCCAGGTTGGGTTCTAGTTCCAGGAGCACTGCCCAAGGCAGATCCCACCTGGCAGTGTCTCCCATGTGCTGAGAAGCCTTCCAGGTTGGGTTCCAGTTCCAGGAGCACTGCCCAAGGCAGATCCCACCTGGCGGTGTCTCCCATGTGCTGAGAAGCCTTCCAGGTTGGGTTCCAGTTCCAGGAGCACTGCCCAAGGCAGATCCCACCTGGCAGTGTCTCCCATGTGCTGAGAAGCCTTCCAGGTTGGGTTCCAGTTCCAGGAGCACTGCCCAAGGCAGATCCCACCTGGCAGTGTCTCCCATGTGCTGAGAAGCCTTCCAGGTTGGGTTCCAGTTCCAGGAGCACTGCCCAAGGCAGATCCCACCTGGCAGTGTCTCCCATGTGCTGAGAAGCCTTCCAGGTTGGGTTCCAGTTCCAGGAGCACTGCCCAAGGCAGATCCCACCTGGCAGTGTCTCCCATGTGCTGAGAAGCCTTCCAGGTTGGGTTCCAGTTCCAGGAGCACTGCCCAAGGCAGATCCCACCTGGCAGCTCTGCCTGGCCGGATCAGTGCCCCATCCCATGGCCAGCAGGAAGGAGCTTTCCTTGGGCTGCCATTCCTGCTGGCTGGGCCTGTCTGGAAAAACACATGGGAGACAGAATATAGAGTAGAGCTGAAAAATAATATCCTGCACTTCTGTGTTATCTTCTGCAACCTGAGACTCGAGATTTGTTTCTTGAAGTTCAGGAACTGTTGCCACTATCCATGGGCTAAATCTGGCTCTTGGGACAATTTTTTGAGCTTGTTTGTTCGGGAGCTTTTAGCTGCCAGAAAATACTTTTGGCTCTCCCTGGGGCTTAACACTGAAATAGCCATGGAGTATTTAAGCATTTACCAGTGTATCTTTTGAGGAGCACTTCATGCTTATCCTGCCTGCTGTGCCTACAGGTGGAATGAGCCTTTCTCTCTGTTCCCATGGTGAGGAGCCAGTGCCTGTTGTGACAGGGCAGAGTGCTGTGCTCTGGCTCTGGGTGTGCTCAGCGCAGGTTTGGCTCTCTGGTCTCACCTGCTCGTGCTGTCAGACCCACTGAACTGGCTGGGGCCGAATGCAGAGCGTGGCCCTGAACACAGCCCTGCACCCTGAGTGCCCAGCGCCCCTTCCCTGGTGCTCAGCCAGGCTGGGGCCTCCAGAGCGCCTGTGTAACAGAAATATTAAATAACACTGTGATTAATGGCTCTGTGAGAGCTCTGCTTTGCGTTCAGGAATATTGGTAAGTGGCCTTTTTTGGAACTGCTCAGCACACAAACACTTCCCTGAGCTCACATTGGCTCCTTGGTCTGTCACTAATCTTGGTTTTCAGAAAAAGAACCTCTGATTTTTTTTGTAATTGAATTGATTTTTAAGGAAAATATGAAATCTTTTTGTGCAATATGTCAGTCTCAAAGGTGTCATTAAATATTCTTTGTCAATGTGGTAGGTCACATGTGGGTTATTTGTTTACTCACCAGACATGTTTATACATACCTCAGAGGTTTTGTTTGTTAACTTTTCTCTTTTCTTCTTAAATTAACTGGTCCCAAATAATCTTTTAAAATTGAGTATGATTATTCATTTGTTGTAACGAAGTTATAAAGAGAAGGTGGCAGAGGTGGATCATGTTAGCTGAAGAGTCCTCATTTTGTTAATCTTCAGAACAGGGAAATGAAAGTTCCTGAGACATTGGTTTTGTTCTGGAAAATGTACCATTGCTGATTGCTGTTAGCAGAGACCTCTCTGAGGCATCTGTAACGACCAGGGTGGCAAACGAGTTTCTTTTTTTTATGTTGATCTCTTGATTAACTATTTAAATGAATTGGGATTTAGATATCTTGATGTTTTTAAAACAGTTACTCCAGTCTGTCAGGTAGAGAAACCTTTACAGAAACCTGAACAGATAAGCCTGTTTGAAAATATCTAAATCTTGGTAATAAGACTAGAAATAAACATTACAAGCTGTAAAACTATCTATGAATACCTGTGCATCAATTGTTTCCTGAATTACATGTAATTCAATTATTATAAAAGCAAAAACAAAATCGAAAAATTCAATTATTTAGATTTTTTTAGAGTCACATTATCCCTCTTGACAGTTCCATTGTTACTGGTCTTGTACTTTGTAAGGGCTGCTCTGAAGAAGTAAGAAAGAAGAGAGTGAGGGAGCAGTGCTGAATGGTGCAGGTATGTCTGGTGATGCTCAACAGCAAAGACTGTGGCCCTAAGATGAGTTGAGAAAGGCTGGAAGCCACTCTGTGTGTTCTGACAGGTGACTGAAGCTGGAACACGGGTGGTGTGAGGGGATTCACCTGGCACAGAGGGGCTGGAGGTGGAACTTCCCAGCTTGGTGTGGCCCTGTGGCTGGAAGAGTTGGTCTGAAACATTGGCAGGTCTGGGAAATAAATGCGTTACAAACAAATTAGAATTTTTTGAGACAAAAGAACTTTTGAAGTCAAAATCAGCACGTGGAAATCAATCTAAAAATGCAGAAGGATCTTTGCAGGTATGGATCTATGTAGTCAAAAAATTCTCAGGATTTAGGGACTCCTAGTGCTGGATACCCTTTTAAATCCCCACCAGCTGCACCTGCTGCTTCTGCCTCTGGAAGTCTCCAGTGCTCCAACAGCACTGACTTAACTGGGAAATGAGCACTGGAGATGCTGGTACGATAGAAGTGCAGGTGGTTTCTTTCCAACATGGGTATTGTAAATTAACCAATATATATCTTATTTGTGTGTAAACATTGTATGTTTATGTTATGATGCACAGCATCGGTTTAGGTTTTGTGGAGGGAAAAAGTTTGCAGTGCCAGTCCTGCCACTGGTTTTACTCGTTCCCAGGTGGACAATTCCATTTGCTGTAGTGGGACTGTCACGTGTAACCCAACAGTTGTTTTTAATACAGACCAAGTTCCGGTGTTGAGGGAGTTTTTGAAGTTTGTCACTGAGTACTTGGAGCCCGCTCGTTTGACACTTTATTAAAGGTGTAATTGCTGCAGTGCTGTTGGGCTGGAGCTGATAGCTGTGTTTGCAGTGGGAGCTGCTGCAGGAGTGGGTGGTGTGTGATTGTCCGGTGGGCCGGCCGGGCTCCAGCCATCGGCGCCGCTGTCCGGCAGGCGCAGTGCCCCTTTAATTGTATGTGCTTTAGCTGATAAGTCTAATTCAGGAAATGATAAATTGCTGGACACCTAATTTGTTTGCAAGTAAAAAGTGATAGATTATTTTATAATGCGTTGATGTGTGTACCCAGGCTGGCTTTTAACCTTGAATGAGCAGTGGACGGTTGGTGTTCGCTGGCCGTGGTGGGTGGAGTGGCCGAGCCGCGGGCAGACCCTGCACTGCCGCTCCAGGGGTTCCTGCACCGCCCTTCCTCCCTTTCTGGGGAAGTGGCAGTGGCATCAAAACGAAACTTCTTATGGCAAACTGGGGTGGGTGTTTCCACAAACCGTTTCTGAAGGGCCACAGAAATCCAAGGTAGACAGCTGGCTTGTGTCCTGATGGACTTCTGGAGCTGTATTGCTGTGCTGTACCCTGTGGCAGGGCACCTGCACCCCAGGTACCCCCAGTCCCTCAGGAGGGTTCCCCCAGTCCCTCAGGAGCATTCCCAGTCCCTGGCCTGGCCCCGCTGGCCTGTGGGCCTGGCACAGCTCCTGGCTGGGGAGGTGGCCATGACAGTGTCACACTGGCCCAGGCACAGCCCCTGGCTGGGGAGGTGGCCATGACAGTGTCTCACTGGCCCAGGCACAGCCCCTGGCATCACTCTGCACCCTGCAGGTGTGTGGGGAAGGGCAGGCCGCACCATTGCCCATCGAGGTTTGCCTGTTTGAGGTCTCTTAAGCTTCACTGTGACATGAGTGAGCCCAGGTGCAGTGTCCTGTGCCCACATGGATGGAGCCCAGGTGCATTGTCCTGGGCCCACATGGAGCCCAGGTGCAGTGTCCTGTGCCCACATGGATGGAGCCCAGGTGCAGTGTCCTGTGCCCACATGGATGGAGCCCAGGTGCATTGTCCTGTGCCCACATGGAGCCCAGGTGCAGTGTCCTGTGCCCACATGATCCAGGTGCAGTGTCCTGTGCCCACATGGAGCCCAGGTGCATTGTCCTGTGCCCACATGGAGCCCAGGTGCAGTGTCCTGTGCCCACATGATCCAGGTGCACTGTCCTGTGCCCACATGGATGGAGCCCAGGTGCAGTGTCCTGTGCCCACATGATCCAGGTGCAGTGTCCTGTGCCCACATGATCCAGGTGCAGTGTCCTGTGCCCACATGGAGCCCAGGTGCATTGTCCTGTGCCCACATGGAGCCCAGGTGCATTGTCCTGTGCCCACATGGAGCCCAGGTGCAGTGTCCTGTGCCCACATGGAGCCCAGGTGCATTGTCCTGTGCCCACATGGAGCCCAGGTGCATTGTCCTGTGCCCACATGGAACCCAGGTGCAGTGTCCTGTGCCCACATGGAGCCCAGGTGCATTGTCCTGTGCCCACATGGAGCCCAGGTGCAGTGTCCTGTGCCCACATGATCCAGGTGCAGTGGTCTAATAAAGGGACTGGAGTTGGACCAAGGGCTGGACTTGTTGATCTCGGAGGTCTTTTCCAACCCAATTGATTCTGTGATTCTGTGATCCCCCTCTCCCTGTGCCATCCTCGGCCCCGCTGCAGCTCCAGTGCCTCACTGGCCCCACTGAGATGTGGCCGCTCACAGACTCCATCTCACTAATGGGAACTCATACCTGCTCTTGATGCTGAGGTTTATAAACATGTGAAATACCTTTTTAATTGTTGGTAGCAAGGCAGGCGGGCAATCAATAGTGTCAGGCGAGCCAAGCTCACTGTTGACATTCAGCAGAGCCAAAAAGGCTGTAGGAGATAAGGGCTTCCTGTCAGCAGTGCCTGCACTAATTCATATTCAGACATTGTCATGTTCCATGATAAATTAATTCCTTGAACTATATTGATATAGTAGGTTAAACATTGAAAAAGTTGGGCTGAACTTTGACTTTAAATATTCATTAAAGCTAATTATGGATTTTATGACTACATGAATTACAGTTTGTGTGTCATCATGGGCAATTTATTTTAAATATATTTAAAGCAATCTTTATATATTAACTATCACATTTAGTGAGGTAATGCAGTAAATGTTTACTCTGTACAGTAATTAAACTTTTATTCAGCTATTCCGTTTATGCCTTAAATCTCCACAGTTGCAGTGGTGTACTTTAAAAAGAAATTATGCCAATTAGCTGTTAAAAATTATAGCTGGTTAAGTCTTCAAACTTCTGTGGCAAAATTTCTGTTTAATCAAAGGAACAGTGTTTGTAATGATGGCAGATGTGTAATCCATCACAACCAATTTGTTTATCTTGCCATCAGTACCAGTTTTCCCAGATGAGTCTTTTGGTATGGAATAATGAAAGAAATGTCCAGTACTGTAATGAGTATCATTCTGGAAGCTGATTCATCGCAGTGGACATGGAACTCCAGTCTGCTGGCAGGGAGAAGGGGCCTGGGTTTTCTCCATGGGACATTCTGGGGGGAGATGCGAAGCTGTTGTAGATAATGTGCATTATGTGTGTGCATGAAACGCTGCTCTCTGTGCTGCAGCTGCAGTGCAGGTCCCCACACAGTGGTAGAACAGCCAGGGACTTCTGTCAGCCTGGGAAAAGCAGTTGTTAACAGCACAAGGCCTGAGATAATGCCTGGCCTTTCCCTGAGCTCCCCAGCGTTTCCGGAGGGGCCATTCTCACAAAAGCCAGGACGTGTTTGCCTGTGTACTCTGCAGTTACTGACTGTGATAGTGAAAGAGGTCCTAGGAGTTTACAAAGGAAATTTTCCTGGCGCTACCTACACAATTTTGTGTGCTGCTTTGACTGTTTAATTTTAGGAGTGTTAAAAGCCAGGCTTGGTTTAGTTACAGGGAGCAGGAGAGACAGCAGAACAATCAGTTTTACCTTCTTGTGTGTTTCTAGGGGACTTGGCCAAGCTAAAAACTAGTACTGCTCATGACTGTGCCATCTGCCTTTCTGCTCTGATGCTGTCTGCTGGTTTAGTTGGGTGTAGATAAAAAAAATATATATATTTATGGCAGTGACTTGAGTGGTGTTTCCCTGTGGGCCACAGGTGTTTGTCTGAATTGTGTATGTGCCTCTGGGACTAACTGGGCACCTCAGTCTCTGTGTCTTGTCAGCCCCTGGCTTTAATAGTAGGGCAGAAATCAGACTCATGGAATGGCCTGGGTTGGAAGAGACCTTAAAGCCCATCCAGTGCCACCCCTGCCATGGGCAGGGACACCTCCCACCAGCCCAGGCTGCTCCAAGCCCTGTCCAACCTGGCCTGGGACACTCCCAGGGATGGGGCAGCCACAGCTTCTCTGCCCAACTTGTGCCAGGGCCTGCCCACCCTCCCAGCCAGGAATTCCTTCCTAATTGAACTGGCTGATCAGTCCCAGCATGTACATGTGCTGTCCCTGTGACTGCCTAACGTCAGCAGGTTGGGCTGGTCTCTCTGAACTTCTGGAAACTTCTGGTATTACTGAATATGGTGATGTTGATAGTAACTGGCCCAGGAGCAAGCAGGTTGGCCTGACAAGTTAGGAACTTTCTGATCTGAGCCTAACTGAGAGCCATGAGGCCACTGAAATAGAATCCATGACTAGTCTGTTTGCAGACTGCTTGGGGAGTCAAACAGACAAGGCTGTGGCTGCTCCTTGCACTTCCCTCTGGTGAGACATCACCCGTGGCAGAGCGTGTGCCATGGCCTGTGCATTCCCTGGAGCAGCAGTGCCCTGTTCTGGGTCAGGGCAGCTGGGGGTGCTCCTGCTGTGCCTGAGCCCTGCCCTGAGAGCTGGGGGTGCTCCTGCTGTGCCTGAGCCCTGCCCTGAGAGCTGGGGGTGTTCTGGTGTGTCTGAGCCCTGCCCTGAGAGCTGGGGGTGTTCTGGTGTGCCTGAGCCCTGCCCTGAGAGCTGGGGGTGCTCCTGCTGTGCCTGAGCCCTGCCCTAAGAGCTGGGGGTGCTCCTGCTGTGCCTGAGCCCTGCCCTGGGAACTGGGGGTGCTCCTGCTGTGCCTGAGCCCTGCCCTGAGAGCTGGGGGTGCTCTGCTGTGCCTGAGTCCTGCCCTGGGAGCTGGGGGTGCTCCTGCTGTGCCTGAGCCCTGCCCTGGGAGCTGGGGGTGCTCTGCTGTGCCTGAGTCCTGCCCTGGGAGCTGGGGGTGCTCCTGCTGTGCCTGAGCCCTGCCCTGGGAGCTGGGGGTGCTCTGCTGTGCCTGAGTCCTGCCGTGGGAGCTGGGGGTGCTCCTGCTCTGCCTGAGCCCTGCCCTGAGAGCTGGGGGTGCTCTGGTGTGTCTGAGCCAAGCCCTGAGAGCTGGGGGTGCTCCTGCTGTGCCTGAGCCCTGCCCTGAGAGCTGGGGGTGCTCCTGCTGTGCCTGAGCCCTGCCCTGGGAGCTGGGGGTGCTCTGCTGTGCCTGAGCCCTGCCCTGGGAGCTGGGGGTGCTCCTGCTGTGCCTGAACCCTGCCCTGAGAGCTGGGGGTGCTCCTGCTGTGCCTGAGCCCTGCCCTGAGAGCTGGGGGTGCTCTGCTGTGCCTGAGTCCTGCCCTGGGAGCTGGGGGTGCTCTGCTGTGCCTGAGTCCTGCCCTGGGAGCTGGGGGTGCTCTGCTGTGCCTGAGCCCTGCCCTGGGAGCTGGGGGTGCTCCTGCTGTGCCTGAGCCCTGCCCTGGGAGCTGGGGGTGCTCCTGCTGTGCCTGAGCCCTGCCCTGGGAGCTGGGGGTGCTCTGCTGTGCCTGAGCCCTGCCCTGGGAGCTGGGGGTGCTCTGCTGTGCCTGAGCCCTGCCCTGGGAGCTGGGGGTGCTCCTGCTGTGCCTGAGCCCTGCCCTGGGAGCTGGGGGTGCTCTGGTGTGTCTGAGCCCTGCCCTGAGAGCTGGGGGTGCTCCTGCTGTGCCTGAGCCAAGCCCTCGGAAGTCACCCATTTCAACAACTCTTAAAGTGGAACTAGTAATAGCTTTCCTTCTTTGCATTTGAGGTGTTTGAAAGCGGAGCTCTTTGGGTGGTTTATAATCTGAAATGTGTTCCTGTGTTGTATCACTTAGATACAGTACGTACTGCTGGGGCTGTATGTGCCACTGCTGCTTTTTCCAAAGGATATTGAAATTGTAAATAAGAAAACAAAGCAAAGCTCTATTCTTTAAATTAATATCATTTAACTGTATTGTTAAACTGGCATTTTATGAGAAACAAATTGAATTAACGTAATTGCTTCAACAAAAGGGCCTAGACATTAGGCACTGGAAGTTTTTTTACATATATTTCATTGCATTAGAGCAGGGAATTATAAGTGCACTTCATTTTTGCAAGTTCACATTTATGTACCTAAACCTGATTAAGTCTGTAATAATGCGGAAGATAGCGATAGCTGTAATTTCCATTCCATTACGGTTTCGATCCTTTTCAGTGGAGTGTTTGGAATTGCACGGCCCAAGCCTGTCTTAATGTTAGTGGTATCAGTTCCTGAAACTTGAGGGAGTTACTTCATCACTGTCACAGACTCATTGTGCATGAGGAGCTGCCACTCTGTGCTGCAAGTGCAGACTATCAAACTGAGTTTTGCTGCGTAAGTTTTCAAAATTAGTTTTCAAAAATGAGATTAAAACTGAAAGAAGTCAAGCAATGAGCAAATCGTGACTCTCAGAAATGACATTGTAGCTTGAGGGTGAGTGGCAGTACTGTTTTTATTAGAATTATGACACCTACATAAAACAGGGTTTAGAGCGTCTGAATTCTTCTTGGTTTACTTGTTGATACATTGCATAGAGAAGCTTCAGAGTTCATAACTCTGTCACCAAGATTTAACATTATTTGTACCTGATTTGGACAGATCACTGTTTCCAAATACCCTTTTTGCACAGCCCTAGATTCCCATCTCAGCTGTGGCGCGGGGAATTCTGCTGCGAGTGAAGGGAAAGGTTTGCCATGAGGGTGTTCAGCCCCGGGAGCAGCAGCTCAGGAGGGGAGGGAGTCTCCAGCCTGGGGGAGTTCTGGGTCTCATGGGCAGTGCCCTGAGCATTCCCACTGACAGCCCTCCAGGGGCAGGGTGTGAATTGGAGCTCCTTCCACAGCATCGTCCTTCTGTCCTGCCTTGGGGAAAAAACATCGCCCTTACAAACAGCACTAAGATGTCCCAGGCAGACGGGATTGGCCACACATTACTGACATAGCCCAAGGGTTCCTGTTCTGTCATCCCTTTTTCATTTCCTGATAAGTTTTTCAGACTTGCAGCATTTGAGATGACACTTCCCAGATGCTTTCTGAGGCTCCTTTTCTCTTTCCAAATGCCACATAAGAAGCTGAAATAAAGCTCTATCTTAATACCAAGTTCTTAGGAGTATTATTGCATAGCAAAGTGTTATCTTTATATATGTCAGATTTTGCCCTGTGCATTGAAGAAGGGGATGGACTAACTGGGAATAGCAGCTGGCAGTGCTTTTATCTTGCCCCAGGATGTATTTTTTCCTGGTGGTGTGTCCTTGTTGCAGCGCCGTTAACCTTGAGTCCTTCACAGGAGCGTCTCCTGCACTTCCTTGGTCGCTCCTCCATGTTGTAAAAAGGAAGCCCAAAGGAACCTGCCTGGGCTGCAGGGACGTGTCCTCATCAGTTAAACGTGTGACAGTGTTTTCTGTTGGATGGACTAATATGTCAAAGAGATGGGCAGGACCTCATGTTTGTGCTTTTGACAAATCAGCAAATGTTTAATCTCTGGATGTGCAGTGTCTTATAAATAATGCAGCAGTACCCAAGCCAAATACTGCTCTGCTGAGAGGGGCTCTGCTGCCAGAGAGGAAGAGGTGGAATGAAACTGAACCATCCCTTTTGGTTAATGCATTGCTTCCTTTATTCTTCTCAGTAAGAGTTTATCTAATGCAGGCTGATTTTCTCTCAGCTTCTGTTGGGTGCATCAAATGTATGTAAAGGTTCATCGAATTCTCTTTTAAAATTTGTAAAATTTTATATTCCACTGTAAGTCTCTTTACACTGCTTTGTTGTTTCTCACTTGATTTTCACTTGCTCTCTTCTAACATGTCATTTTCCTCTCATTAACTGGAGGAAGGCAGTATATGACATGACTGAGGAGAAGGCAGAGCCAGCAGCAAGCTCACAGTACCTGCAGGTCTCATTGTGGTAGAAATGGAGCCAGGAGGGCACTGCTGGCCTGAGCACCCCGGGTTTGCAGCCATGGAGGGGCTTGGGAAAGGGGGCATGCAAGGGGAAGGCTGGAAGGCAAGGGGGGTTGAGGAACTTTTTCAGTCTCAGGGTGACAAAAAACCATGTCAGGCTGTTGCAGGTTGGGGAGCCCCTTCTGCAGAGGCTTGAGGTGCAAGTTAGAAAATTGCAAACTTTCCCTTGTTCCTGTACCACAAGATCCAAAAGATTTGGGTTTGCTCTGAAAGTGAAGGGGAATTGTCAGGTTTCTGTAAAGGCCTCAGGTCTGTATTTGGGGCTGTGTCACCAGGCATGTCCCTCCCTTTGGTGTTTAAATGTGCAGTGGCTGTGCTGCCCTCACCATGGTCAGTCAGCTCCTAAGGACCTTTTTTGTAATGGCTGATGAAACTTCAGAGAAGCGACAAAGGAAATATTTTTAATAGATCCTAAAAATTTTAAACATTAATAAATTTCTTGGTTTTTTCCTAATTGAAAACCGTGATGCTATTTTAATTTTTAGTTAGCCAAAGTAGATATTTTTATGATTTCATATTGTTGGTTTCTTACAGGCTCTAGGAAGTTTTTACTTTCTTCATGAATCCTTGAAAAACATCTACCAGTTTGATTTTAAAGGTAAGCAAAGGAATTAAGTGTTTTTAATGTACCATTGACTGTATGCATCAAGGCAGCTTTTCCATCCTTTTCTGATGGTGGTTCCTGGCCGTGTTCCCATGTCACACAGACCCTGTATAATGTATGCAGGTGCCTTGGTGACAGGCATTGCTCTTCTTACCTTTTATAGACCTCTTAGGAGAAGTCAATGGACCGGCCACAGGGTGCAAGCTGGAGCATTAATCATTCCCACAGCCCCCTGGGTCCGTGGCCATCCCTGAGGATTTCAGAACTCTGAATGGCCACAAGGTTCTTCCATCTAGATCAGATACAGGACCAAGACCTTAACTGTCCAGCAGCAGTGGTCATTTTGCAACGCAGCTGAGGTAGATTTATGGCTTAAATTACTCAGGAGCAGAGCAGGTCAGAAGGAGGGTGGCATTGTTTTAACCCCCATTGATCCTTCAGGTTGGAGGTCTTACTACATCTCACAAGTTTAAAAGTAATGCAAGACTATGTACCTTAAATATTAAAAATATGATAGAAATTTACTGAATGTTTCCAGAGGTTAATATAGAAAGGATTATGTAAAATTTATGTTATTTCAGTTGAGAACTGTGTATATTTAATAAAAAAGTCTCCTGAGCTTCATTTAGTTCACTGAGCTGAGTCACATTAATACTCCATCTAGCATCCCATTAATTTGAGACACTGTTGAAATGGTGGTAACTATGGAGTGAACTAATTATCTTAATTATATAGATGAATTATTTTTGTTCTCAGTAGAGACAGATTCTTTCTGCTCATGTAATTGAGGGTACAGGGTCTTCCTGCCTTGAAATGTTTGAACAGTAGTTCTGTGTATGTAGCAATTCAAGATTTAGCCCACGTAAGTCCTCCTGTCACGGCTGGTCTCAGTGCTGAAGGAGCCCTGAATCTCACAGTGGTTTCCTCTCTGACAGACCGTGGGGGAACGCTCCGCAGCGAGGCCATACCTGGGCTTCTTCCCAGGCTGGAGCTGCTCTGCAGACACTCAGGAATGAATGAACTGTGCCCACGGGGGGCACTCTGGGGGTCCCGGGTGTTGCCCAGGCCCTGGGTGAAGGGTCTGCTCTCCACTGCTGTGGCTGTTCACTCGTTCTGCCCCGTGAATGGCTTTGTGTGCCAGTAATCTGTGAACTGTCTGAGCAACCTGAGCCCACAGCTCATCCCACCAGCACTGCAGGAGCAGCAGGTTCACTCTGAGCTCCACCCAGAGCTTCCTCCTGCTGGTGACAGCTGGGACCTGTCCTGCTCCAGCAACACCTGAGGGGAAATGCCAGCTGCCTTAGGAAAAGAGGAGCTTTGGGGATTTATTAATCATTGATTGGCAGCTTACTCGCTGCTGTACAGCTTTAAAAGGAAGTGAGAAAAATGTAGGGGAAACAATTGATAGGAAAGAAGTGACCAGGTAGTTGCTCCTGAAAATGCTTTAAGTGGTTGGTGCTTGGTTTTGCTTGGCAAAGCTGTAGCAGAGCCAGCAGGGCTGTGAACCATGCACGTAAAGATGGGTTTGCTCCAGGTATCATTTGGAAGGAAAACACTCAATCCAAGGAAATGGGTGAATTGCTGTTGCAAGTCACCCACTGTTCTCATAATGTAGAGCAGAATCCATCTCCTGGTGTAGGGTTTGTAAAATATGACCCTGAAGGTTCCCATCTTTCAGGGGAAATGTAAAACTTGCCTCTTCCCTTCATGACTATTGACGTTTTCCCAGTGTATTAAGCTCTTAAATCAGAAGAAAAATCCAAATGGCTACAAACATTCCCTGCACAAAAATCATTATGAAATTCTGGTTCTATTCAAAAGCATGCAAAAAATAGATGTTAATGCACAATTCAATATTCCTGGAACATCATGGTGGCTTTTCAAATTTCTCTGCACAGTTGGATGTGACTGAATACAGACTTGGGAAAAAAAGATTGTCTCTGTTTCTCAGATCTCAGGAAGACATATCTGAGGTTTAAAATGAGCACATCTTTCTCCTACAGCCTCACATATTATTTGCTAGAGCATAGAGGTGTTAGGCTCTTTTCACAGTGGTCAGAGGCCCAGAAGTTTGCTAAAAATTTAAACTACTGCCAATCTGTGTGTTCTGAAGGGCCATCCTTCAAGAGAGGGGTTTTAGCCAGTTCCAGTCAACCACTTTGATTTACAAAAAGAATCTTGTTCTCTGGTTGGAAGTCAGAGGTGAGTAGAGTTGTTTTTAGCTGGAGAGGGCTGTCATCCCCTGCATTCTGCGCTCAGCAATCATGCCAACAGCCACTGGCTCACACGTGGCATCGGGGCCAGCGTGGGTGATGCCAAACTGCCTCCCTTTGCCAAGGGCTGCCTTTTTCTGAGTTTCTCACAGCAGAAACCTTCAGTCCTTACAGTTCTGCCAAGGCTTCTCTGTATCCCAAATGACATCGGGATCTCTGCTGACACTGTTGAACTTGCTGAAAGAGGCACATCCATCCATGATCCACTCAGGATGCCACATCAGTTTATTGGGATACTTGTTTAGTTTTCCTGTGGGAGCCAGACCTCAGAGTGATTGGCATATAAAGAATGATACATAGGGCTACATTACAGTAAATGCTTCCTCAGATTATATAAAATACTTTATCTAGACAACTTTAACTGACAGGGGTTTGTACAGCTTGGGTGTTTTCACCAGATATCCAGTGGAACTGGACAGTTTAGAGTTCTTTATAATAGTTGGAGTTTCTCTCCTATACATTCCCAGTCAAAACTCAATCCAGTTGGTAGGTCCAACTCTACGACAGCTGCCCGGACTCCTGTGTTGGAGGAGTTTGTAAACTCAGTCAGGTTCTCACCTTAGACATGCCATTGCATTGCCCTGATCAGGAGAGAGAACAACTGTGAAGTGGGTCAAGAAGCAGAACCACTCATTCATGAGCTGAATAGATCCATAGGAGTCTGTGCTGTTTGTCTGTGATGAAGCTGTTCATTGGAGATTTGGGAAAGTGATGTGCATCACCGCCGAGTCTCCTGGACCAAGCCAGCACCCATTCCAGCTGTAAATCCCTGTGCCAGCCTCGTGCTGATGGCCAGAAAGGCGTGATCTGAAGGAGATGGGAGCTGCAGCATCACTGTGCTGGTTTAAATGTAAACTGGTCTGAGAAATGAACCCAACTCAAGAGAGATTACAAGCCAGAGTTACAATTTACTAAAACAATTGCAACAAATACAGTGATTCAGAGGAAACTGGTTTTAAACTGCAAAGATGGATGTATAAACCAGCACCCTGGGACATGAACAGGGTGGTGTTCATCGCCCACTGTGCCAAGCACCATGTGGTCCCCCTGAATGCAGAGGAAAAGAAAAAGGAAAGGAACTCTGTTGGTGAGGATGATGGTCACAGTTCTGCTGAAGTAATGATGATAGTCTGGTCAGAAGTGTCAGTTGTGGTCCTGTTGAGCTTCTCGTCCTCCTCTGGGTCCAACCAGTGGTACCAGGAGTCCCAAACTCCAAGGATTATGTATGCTCAGGTGGGAATGCCCAGGACCTCCCCAAGGGTGAGAAATTTCACAATGGGGGATTTTTTAACTCTGTGAGTCATGGGATATTTTGGAAGATGGTGCAGGTTGTTGCACTCACTGCCTGTTGTGCCAGTCCCCAATGGCCCACTAGCAGAGATGACTCCTCAGGCTGGGTGTGAAGGTGCTGATGCCTCCCTGGAGGGGAGTGATCACAGACAGAAACACTCTTCTGTCTCACAGGGTTCTTGAGCACCCAGCTTGTAGCCTGAGGTGTCAGGTGTGCCCTGGGCAGCTGCTGCAACCAGTCTATTATTAGCAGTCCATCAGAAATGACATAGTGACAGTGTTGGTTATACCCACATAGTGGTAAACTGGTCCCAGCCCCTGTAACCGGAATAGTTACAGAGCAGCTGAGGAGGGATTCAGGTGAAAGGGTGTGCAGAGACCGGGGTCATGGTTAGAGCCCCAGCACTTTGTAGGGCTCTGGAGAGTAGGAATGACAATACCCATCACTGAGTAGCTTCAGGGTGTCTGATATAAGCAGATGTGTTTATACCTGACTGAGTGGTCCCTGGTTTTCCCCCGGAACAGCTCAGTGCTTGCACACTTTTGATAAGACCCTGTTGATTTGGCTGATGTTCTGCAGATGCCACTGCTTTGCCAGTGAGTACAGGAAGTTCCTCAAAATGTTGAGATTATATATGCTAATTTGGTTTTATCTCTCTTCCTAGCTAAGAAGTATAAAAAGGTTACTGGGAAAGAAATCTACTCTGACACTTTAGAAAGCACACCCATGCTGGAAAAAGAGAAGTTTCCACAGGATTATTTCCCTGAGGTAGGTACAGCCTGTGGAGCATTCTCGTATACTGGGTTTGACTGTGATTTGCTCTGATTACTTGAGCAGCAACTCTCAGGGATGTGAATAAGGGCATATGTAGTCTTGGAATTTTATTTGTTTGCCTGTTGGCTTCTTGACACCTGTAATATATGTTTTAAGTCATGGCACGGATGTACCAAATTCCAGTGGAACTCATTGTATAGTAGGAAATTCTTGTGAAGGAAAAGGCTCATTTGCATTTAAACCCCAAGAAAGAGATGGCACAGTGTGCCATGGCAGGGCTGTCTCAGGGAGTCCTGCTCCTTGGCAGGGCCCATCCTGCAGCTGCAGCTCTGTGTGGCTGGGTTGGGGTTGGGGTTGGGGTTGGGGTTGGGAAAAAGGAGCTCCTGCTGATTCAAGAGTACGTGTAACGTGGACACACACTGGTGGTGTCCTCTGAGGCTGCCTTGGGCTCCCTCTCATTCTCAGAAGACCTGGGGAGTGTTGCAGGTCTGAGGTTGAAAGTCTTATCAAAACCAGGAACACAAGCAGAGCTGAGGGGCTTCTTCCACTGACCTGCAAGTGCAGACTGCCTGCAGTTCTTTTCCTTGATGTTTGCTCTAATTTTCCCCTTTGTAATTCCTTAAGAATATCTAGAAGGTGAGTATTTAATGGTTAATGTCTTTCTCAAGTCAAGTGAATAAATTTGTTGAATTCCATTAACATTAGTGGATCAAACAGGCATGTTATTACTTTACTAAAGGGAAGAACTAAATAAACTTTTAAAATTAATTTAGAATTTGTAAATATACACACTTAGACATATTTACACAGTGCCTGTGGGCTTGGCAGAGCATTGCATAGTTACCAGTTGATGGGGTGAAGGTTGTTCTTTTTCTTGACTTTGATACTGAATTATTTATTTTTGTACCTCTGAACTGGAAGGGAAACTGCCTTTGAGGTACTTTTGCTAAACTTTTATCTCCTGTGAATAAGCATCTTAAATACTTCTTTGACGTTAAATGTTGCATCACTTTGAGGGCCCCTGGGGCAGTTCCTGAGGGTTGGTTCCCCCGCCCTGGCAGGGAGAGCTGCAGCAGTGTGGGGCACTGGCAGCAGGAGCAGGAGCTGAGCAGGGCTGTGAGTGCTGTGACTGCAGCGCTGGGAGCTCTGAGAGCACAGCACGGTGTGGTCAGTGCTGCCATCCCACCTCACTGTGCTAGGACAAGTTAGGGATTGCTCACTGATACCCAGCAAGAGTTATTTCCTCCCTTATTTCACTGCTCTTGTTTCATCATGAGGCTGGCAAAGCTCTGTTTTGTTCAGCATCATTTATTACCCCTTTACATCAACAGTTCTTCACAGTTTCTGGACCAATAGTGGAGTCTTAGGGCTTTCCCACAAAGTTTTGTGGAGCAGGGACTGTGTTCATTCCCTGTGGTTGCTCCGAAATTGGGTGTTCCCACATTTGCATGAGCAGCAGCAGCACCTTCTCCATTTGATACACCTCCAGTGGTGCTTTCAGGGCACGGCTGTGGGGCCTGGGATCCGAGGAGCAGCTCAGTCCCTTTGGAGGCTCTGACACCTTCACAGTGGTCCCATCACTCCAGTGCCTTACATGACTGTTCTGAGCAGAAAGCACCGTGTTCTGACTGTCAGGGACAGTCCTTACCTGCAGGAGGAATAAACGGGAAAAGAGAAAATCCACCAACACGTGCAGTTAAGACGTGAAAGTGCGGATCTGTTCCTGCCCTCAGCACAATTCCTGGAACTGGTGTTGCAGGCAGACCCCTGGAACAGGCAGGAGGATTCACCTGTGCTGTGCCAGAAAATAGTTGCAGTGATTTTCAGACTACACTGTTTCTGTTTGGGCCTGGAGACCACAGAGCCTCTCAGACACACAGACACAGCAACAGCAGAAAACAACAGGGACGAGGGTTTGGTTCTCATACGCATGTTTCTGTTTCTAAAGGTAAAATTAGTCTTGTTATCACCTGTTTTCTTCCTAGGCCAACGTTGATAATAACAATGCCAGTTAAAAGGCCACTCAAGAATGTGTATTTTGGAAATTTGGGTTGACCCAGCAGAACGCATGAGCAGCTTGTCTTCCTGAGCATTGTATTGACATGTTCTTGTGTGTTTTAGCCAGACCTCTCATATCACATTTGCAATTTTTTGTGTGAGAAATGGTTTAAGACTGATTTCTTTTCTTTTTATTACTGCTGCTTAAGGATGATCTAAAAGTAATTACAATGATTGAGGCATAATGCAATTCAAAATAATTACAGCCCACTGCATATAAAACTAACAAAACTTTCTGTCTTGATTTATGGGTCCTCTTGGCGAGGCATAAGCCTCAAATGATGCCTCTGGGAGCAACACTCCAGATAATGTTAGGCCATTTTAAAAAAAGCAGATTTGTGTAGTCTATCAGGCCTGAGTAATTTTTTTTTCCCATAGTGAGAAATTGGTTGTTATCATAGATCACAGATACTGCTCAAAGCTCTTATGAAAGATGAATTAATTTCACTAATGCTTTAATGCAAACCTTTCATGGAGGAGGCTGTATGGTGATAACCTTACTGCGGTCTCTCCTTTCTCAATGATGATTTATGTTGTCTTTTAGTAGATGAAACTGCCTGTATTCACAATCCATCTGCTGGCTAAAGGAATCCTATTAACAGGGAATCTGAGAAGAGACTTAATACTGTAAGGTGAAAGATGTGGTATCCCCTTTCTGGGACATGAAGTAGGATTTTTTTTCCTGTTTTAAAATGTAGATCCCTCTCTGAGAGCATAGAAATGACCTCTGTCATCTCCACCTGGTTTTACACTGGCTTACAGATGGTGGAGGTAGTTATAGTAAAAATAAAGATTATTGCTTTAAAATCTACAGTAGGAAGCAAATTTCTCTTTCCTCCTTCCCAAGCTGTAGTTCTTCTATACATTCTGTTTCGAAAACTTTCTTCTTTCCTAATACTGTTTATGGAAATATTAAAGCACATCAATGATCCAAAAATATGTAAGGGCTGTTGTTCAGCTGCAGTTTCTATCTGAGACTAAGGATGACAGTTTTATGTGGGAGATACTGAAAGGTGCTCCAGTGCTTGGGCTGCATTAGGCCCAAAGCCTGCAAACTTCTGTGTTCCTAATGTTAAATAGACGTTACTAATAAGTGAATTATTTGTTGAAGTTTAAGGGCTTACATGAGTGTGTTCAAGTTACGAGTGTGTAAAGGCATTTTGCAGGTTGAGGTGGGGGAATATGCCAGTTACAGGGTAAAAGAAATGTCATTTTATGGTACAGAGGCACAGGTGATGTTCTCCAGAGGGAGCTGAAGCTCCTTCCCAATCTCCCACGCTGGCTTCTCCTCGGGCCAGGGCAAAGGCACAAACCCTCATGGTTCTGTCCACCACTTGTTGCTTTTGGCAGTGACTCAGCCTGGAGCATTACATGGAGCTGCTGACTTCAAATAGTGACAAAAGCAAAGAAAGGAAGTAAATTTGGAGTAAGAACTACATTCTGCATTGGTTTTGTGGCAAGTTGTCATAATAGAGCTCATTTCCTGGCCAGTTTAACCCTGAGCATGTTGTGAGCAGGTGGAACACGGGTCCTGCGTGGAGCTCTGAGGAGGAGGAGTTGTCACTGCAGCCACGAAGGCCTGTCAGGGCTGAGCATCACTTGGTGCTGTCAGTGTTTGGCTGATTCCTGCTCCAGGTTTCCCTCAGAGCTGTGGTGTTCCTTTAAGGAGCTGCAATTACACCTCAGTCATTGCCACTTTAATATGTCTTTCCTTCATGCCCTGCTTTGTATGGTTGAATAAACCCTTGCTGGGTCACTATTTAATTTGATATGGTCCCTCTCAGTAAAATGATGGAGAAAAGATGAATTAAGGCTCTGTGCTGGTCATTATCAATCATGGTTTGTGTGCATTACTTATTGCTTACAGTGCTTTTTGACATTAGCCCTCTCTAACCTCTCTCTTCATGTTAATGCTGTCTGGAGGTCTTTTCCCCCGATGTACCAGAGATTATTTATGTAGGTGGTGGTTCTGGGGGGTTTTAAAAGGTCAGCACAATCTCCTCAGAGACTCTATTCACAAAGGAAGGGCTGCCAGAATGTAACTACCAGTTTTTAAATTGTGACTTTAAAAAATACATTTTTTTGGTGAGGACTTGTGATAGTGAGGTGTCAGAGCTTCATTTACCCTGGGTGTAGTGCATTGTTGGTGAATTGGCCTCTCAGCTGTACCCCTGCCCTTAAACTCGTACTCACAGTGTGTGTGTGGGGAAACGCCAAGCTCTGGTGAGGAATTCTGTATTTTACTGTGTCAGGACATACAAACTGTGCTGCAAATATCTTTTCACTGGCCTGTGTCAAACCAAGCAGCCAAGCAGCAATGCCAGGGGCTGGGCACGCTGTGTGCTGGTGCTGCATGTGTTGGTGAGGTGTCGGGGACAGAACCAGAGTGGAGTCCTGAGGGGGCCTGGATCGAGGGCTCACATTCCAACCGATTCCAGGCCCTGCTGGGGAAGTGGATGAAGAGATTGGCAACAGGACTCTGGGTCTCAGACACTTTGGTCACACAAAGCCATGAACTGGTTGCACATGCATGAGCCTGTGGCAGCAGGAGGGCTCATCCAAGGGAGGAGGGTCTGGCTGACCTCAGTGGGGCTCCTGCTGCCCTCCTGAAGGGCTGGGATGACCCACGGCACAGCCGTTTCCAGGAAGGGTCCCAGGTGGCCTCTGCTCGATCATGGGAAGCTGATGGAGCAGATCCTCCTGGATGAGCAGTTGCATGGAGAGGGGGCGTGCTGTGGATATCGTGGCATTAACTCTAGCAGGGACCCCAAATGCAGTCAGTCACAGCTGGTGGCACCTGTACTGGGAGAGCTGTCCAGCTCCCAGTGTGACGGGGCGGTGCCAAAGTCCAGCTGGCAGCGTTTTGCCGGTGGTGTTCCCAGGGATCCGTGCTGGGATTGGTACCATGCAGCCACTCTGTTATTACCAGAGCTCCTTAGCCTGGCCCAACACGCCTTGCTAACAGGGAATGAACAGGACACATAATCATGTTTTCTTGTGGGAGGCTGTAATTTGTAGCAGTGGCTCAGAAGTGGTGCTGAAAAACCCCTTTTGCTGTATCACAAGTGCCATGTGTGGGCATGAGCTGATTTGTGGCTTTCTCACTGATGGTGCAGTTTTGATGAATGTAATGGTTCACCATTATTTAAATTCTCCTTAACTTTTATAGAAATATAGGGTGGGTTGGCTCAGCAGGAGAAATAGCCTTCTAGCAGATCTCATTCATTTTAATCTGATGTAAATCTCTGATGACATTTACAGTTCAGGTAAAATTGCAAAGAAGACATTTGTGCATAGGCAGTAAGAATTTGGTGGTTTAGACGAAGCATAAATACAGTTGTAAAGCTTTTCTATTTGATTATCTTTCAACTATAAACAAGTGCCAGGGCTTATATTAATTTTACACATAAGTTTGTAACTGCTTCAGGACCAAAAATATAAATAATTCCAGGGTTTAAAAAAGACACAATATCTGTTTTCAAGGTACCTCAGTTTAGTGCCTCTTG
This sequence comes from Pithys albifrons albifrons, assembly GCF_047495875.1. Taxonomy (NCBI): domain Eukaryota; kingdom Metazoa; phylum Chordata; class Aves; order Passeriformes; family Thamnophilidae; genus Pithys; species Pithys albifrons. Next base: position 426,356 of record NC_092466.1, on the reverse strand, counting down.
GTTGTAGTGTATGGATGAGCTCTGGTTTATTTTGTTCTGTGTCACTGCATTTCACAGTAACCTTTACCTATGGTGACTGGCTCTTCTTTGCATATTTTTCAGTGCAAGTGGTCCAGAAAAGGTTTCATTCGAACAAGATGGTGTATTACTGATTGGTAAGTAAGTTGCATCTTTCTGGCTACATGTGTGTTATGTGGGTTTGTTAACAACTGTTTCAGAGAAGGTATTTCCATGTGTAGATTAGTCTGTCCATAGAGCAGGTTGGTTCCAAACAGTTGCTTTATGATCAATTGAACACACAGTGTTCAGTAGTGCTAGAACAGGCCCCCAGGGCAGTGGGCACAGCCCCGAGGCTGACAGAGCTCCAGGAGTGTTTGGATGATGCTCTGGGGCACAGGGTGTGACTCCTGGGGATGGGCCTGTGCAGGGCTGAGGGTTGGACTGGGTACTCCTTGTGGGTCCCTTCCATCCAACTCAGCATATTCTGAGTTTCTGTAGGTTGTAAAGATGCAGAACCAGGTGCAGTGTCCCTGCTCACCCAGGGCATGAGGCTGGGTCTGTTGGGGTCAGGGTGGTCAGACAGATGGTGCCAGGAGTCAGTCCCAGCGTGGGGCTGGCAGTGTCCTCACTGTGCCACACCTGCTGCCGCCAGGGATTGGCAGCATCTCACCTGTGCCAGGGGGGCCAACCCTCCCCTGGGATCTCTGAGGAAGAGCTTGTTCTCCAGGCACTCTAAGCCCTGTCCAGTTCCCACTGAAGTCAGCGGGGAGACCCTGCCCGTAAGGAATGCTGCTTTTTTAAACCAGTTCCTGCTGTATTATTTTTCCAGGAGCAGAACTTCTTGTTTGTTGTCTTCAGGTCAGGATTCCCATTTTAAGCCCAGGGTATGGTCCTGTTCTGCGTGAGGTTGCTTATTTTCACCCTAGGGTGGGGTGAAGCAGCCCAGTGCTCCCTGGAGGGGCTGCAGGGAGGGCACAGGGCACAGGCAGCCCCTCTGACCTGTGCACTGAGGGGCTGAGCAACCACCCCACCAAACCAGACTGGGTGATGTGGGCTGTCACCTCCTGCCATCCGGGCAGAGCAAGCTCCTCATCACACGTGCTGTGCAAATCTGCAGAAGGAGCAAACGTCTTGTGCTGTTGGATCAGCCCAGAGCCTGGGGAGGTGGGGCTGGGGCAGCAGCAGCAGCACAGCCCTGTGTGAGGGGCTGATGCTGCCCTTGGGGAAGCAGTGCCCCCCAGTGCTCACAGGGGGTGTATCTCAGAGGCTGTTTGCCCGCTGGCTTTGAAATTGCTGCCTTTAATAGCAATAAGAGTAGTAACAGTAATAATGTATATTGGGGGGCAGCTGGTTGTCAAACTGTACCTGAGGGAGCCTGGAAGGGTTCCTTACCTTAACCCAAGGAGAGCTCAGTAAACTCACAGGTATTTATTGATGTTACTGTCACCTACATTGATGTGAACCTTCAACACTTTTCCTTTGTCCTGTGGTTGTTTCACGTCTTAAAATTTCATGTTTGATTTTGAAGTTGATAAATGTTCACACAGGCTGACTTTTGAGAGCAGAACAGTGTTTGTACGTGTTGGCATAAGCATGTTTATTAGATTAAGCAGTTTGTGAAAACTGAAAAAGCAGCATGTTTTTCCTTTCATAGGCTTTGACCCAGAAATTGGGCAGGCAGCTGTGGGATAACGTAGGTTCATATTAGTTGTTTCAGATCCATGTGCATGGCATGTGATTTCAGCAGTAGAGATGTGCAGAAGTGGGTATTTAGTGGCTAATCTGCCCTTTGCTTTTGTGTCATGACTTGTCCAGGTTCTGTCTCTCCTGTCCTATGGGATTTCCTCTTTGCTGAAAAATAATGTGAATTAATCTTTAGGTCTTTCCAAGAAAAAAATGTCCTTCAGAACCAGATTTAAAAGCAATGTTTTTTGTGGGGTTACTAAAAAGGACAGTCCTTGGGAGAGGCAGTCTGCAGGGGATGTTTGGATCAGATCATACACCATGCTCGTGCCTGCCAAGGTTGTGTGGGGAGTGTGGGTTTTCCTGGTCTGGGATGAGCCCTGGTGGTAGTTCTGTGTCTGCAGTCTGTGATTATGATCCACAGGATCTAATGAGGAGTTTCTGATGAGAAGTTGAAGGGGCAAGTTATTGTGAACAGTTTCTGGAGAATGAAAGTCAAATACTGTGGAAAATAGAGCAGGTTAGAAAATACACCTAATGAGGTGTAAGCACATAATGTGACTGTTCAGAGTGATATCAGTGTTTGCACCCAGCCTGTGTGTATGGGTGGCCATTTGCATAATTGTGACTTTTGAGCAATACATTCCTACATTCTAAGAGGTCTGTAGAAATACAGCCCAAACACTTGTTAATGCTTCAATGTGAGTCCTTAAGGAGAGCTGTTCATTTTCCCTGCCCAGGAAAATGTCATTACAGAATGCCAAAATCAGTGGGCTCCCAAAGACCCAGCAAAATGCCCTTAACAGACTTGAGGGAACCGCCCTTTTTCCTCCTCTGATTTTTGGTGAGCTGCCTCAGTTGAGTTTCTCTGTCAATCGAGATTTTCACATCCATTATTCCTCGTTGACTTATCTTCAGTGTGGACAAAGAACTAAAGAATCTTGGACCACTCCCAATTTTCACATTAAGAAAAACCAGAGAACTACATAACTACATGCACTTTTATTTTGACTTTTTTTTTAGTAGCTTGACTATAAGGGGGAGGTCTTTGTTTCTATTCCATTAGTGCAAGATGATGCCCTAAATGTGTTGCAGTCTTAAGTACAATTTGCATACATCATTTACATTTGGTAGGGAGGATGGAGTAGAGAATACACTTACAAAATTTAGGTAGGGCACCAATCTTGGAAATGTTTGTATATCAGAGGTCACAATCAGCAACCACAATTGTTTTGATAGTTTTGAGGAAGTAGCATTAGCAGGTGAATGTCAGGGCAGTAAAAAGCATTGCACTTTGAGAGGAAAATTCAAAAGCACCAATACAATTTGGAGAATAACTGACTCATTACCCCTGCTGTAGAAAAGGATCAAGGGAGAAGGTATTGAATATGGCTCATTATTATCTTACTGAGATATGTTAATAGATCCTGTGAAGGACATGAAGGGGGAAGGCATGGTAATTATTTTCCTGAGTGCTGCCAAGGCCTGTGATAGAGTGCTCTGTCTCCCTTGGAGTGTCCTGCTTTTGCTACACTTGGAAAAAGGATAAGAGACGGGGTTGGGAGTATTTGAGCAGGGAGTGAGAACACTTGGCTGGGCAGATCAGGGAGACTGGTTGCTGTCTGTCAGTCCTGCAGAAGGGGCAGAAATAAGTTTAATTTACAGGAAAATAGGTAATAGGATCCAAGCCTGAGTTTAAGGGTAGGGAAGGTGTAGGTGGAAGGTCTGACATCAGTTGTAAGAACAGGCCAGCTTTAGGCCCATGGAGGTGGGTTATGGATACCTTCACACAGGAGGCAAGCTGGTGACCCTCCCTGTCCTTCAGGGCTTCTTCCTGTTCATCCTTCAGCCAACAGGACTGGACATCTCACAGTGTCATGTTTTGAGTTACGTGGCCATTGTGTATTTTGGTAAGAGCTTCAGTGGTTCTGCTTCCCCCTCAGTGTGAGTTCAGTGGGCAGGTTTGCTGCTTCCTGCAGCCATTCCCTCCCCCAGGATCTGTGGCAGAGCCCTCCGTGCTGGGTGACCTGTGTGTCTGCCCACACTTGCTGTTCTCACTGCCATCACTGCTGTGTCCGGATCCGTTCCCGACTCCATCGTGGTCTGGGAACCTCTCTGAGCACAGCTTGGGGTTTCTGTGGTGCCTTTCTGGGCCAGAGCCTGTCCATGCTGTCACTGCCAGGATGCAGGTGGGCTTAGGGACTGAGTGTGGGTCCCAGGGGCACAGCCCGGGGGGAGCAGCCTGGGCCTCTTCCCAGCTGGAGGTGGAGTGTCACCTTGGCATTCCCACACAGGGGCACGTCAGGAGTTGCAGTGATAGGATTAACCTTTCATGTCAGTCACACTCTCCTGTCAGGAGCTGTTCCTGTTGCTTATTGCAAAGCCACAGTTCTACTGGGTGTTTAGCTGCAGCTTTGTAAACTGAAAGCTGCTTGTTGACATACTCAATTTCGGTTTAAAAATATTTTAGTAAGAGGGTACTGCCTGATTTCTGGAACTGTAACTGACAAATAGCATTTCATTTTCATATTTTGCAAAAGCATTGATGGAGTCTTACCCACGGATGAGCTGTCCTTAGCTTGATGTTAGTCTTGGACAGTTTTCTGATGATGATAGCTTAACCTGCTAAGTTTGTCTGAGTAAATATTAAGGTAACATTAGAGCAAATACAGTAAGTGTTGTTATGTTGAATGCTTTGCTGATGCAACAAATGTTTTTTTTCTTTTATCCTGAATCATTTTATTTTTTTCCTTTTTTGTCATAGTGCCTTTGACTTGGTAAACATTCATCTTTTCCATGATGCTTCCAATTTAATTGCTTGGGAAACAAGCCCATCGGTTTACTCAGGAATACGGCATAAGGCTCTTGGCTATGTACTTGATAGGTATGTATTAGCCTTTCCTGGCCTCTCTCAATCTCTGTGTTTGTAAGCAGCCTGTGAAGGATGTTTCAAATGGCACACTCAGAAATGCAGAGGTTTCTGTTCTGTCACCTGAAAATGGTTACTGCTTGCAAGAGTTTTCTAGACAGTGCCAACTGCAGATCACTTTATGACACTCATTCTTTAAAGCCAAATTACTGATCTGGGAGAACTGCTCTGAAGTCACTACAAGTTGCAGAGTAGAAAGCAGGTTTATTTTTTTAATGTGTTACTTACATTAGCTTCTTTTTAGACTGTGTGGAGTCTAACAAAGCTGCCATTCAAGTGCATTTTCAGTTACAGAATAACAGAACAGTTCCAGTTGGAAGGGACCACTGGGAGTCCCTTGTTCATTCCCCTGCTTGGAGCAGGGCTGGCTTCGACAGCAGATGAGGATGTTCAAGGCTTGTCCAGATGAGCTTTGAGCAGCTCCACACATTTTGGTTTGTAGGTCGTGTGGGCCACCCATTGCTGTGTTTGATTACCCTCACCGTGGAACTTTCTGTCCCTGTTATCCAGCCAGAATTTCCTCAAAGCGGTTTGTGTCCATCATCCTCATCTTTTGGCATGCACCGCTGAACAAAGCCTGACTCTGTCTTTTCTGTAGCTACCAAGTAGATAAAGTCAGCAGCAACAGAGTCCTCTGGAGGCATCTTTTCCGTAACCTGAACAAACCTGGCTCTTTCAGCCTCACCTCCTGTGTCTCTGCACACAGAGCGGGTGGTGCTTTAGTCTCCACACCAGCTGGATGCAGCAGGCAGCTCATCTCAGCTGCCACGCAGTGTTTGTGTGCAGCCAGCACTGGTGTTAATGGAATACCACATGGGTTACAGTGGTATTACAGAGTAGTTCATCTGATGAGAGCTACAGTAGAGTCCCAAAAATACCCAGCAACTTACAGCTGCCCTAATTATAAACTCAGAAAAAAGACAATTCTTTCTTAAGGAAGAAGAAAATGTTTCTGTGTGGGCATTTGTGTGTTGGCAGAATAAGCAGGTATTTGTCACAGGAGGTGTCACTTGGGTTCATGTTTGCCTGAGAAGCAGAACTTTAACTTGTCTTTTCAGAGCAGCTGCGACGTTCACTGTGATCGCTGGTGTGATGGGGGGCTTAAAACAAACTGCTGAGGCTGGAAGGAGTAGAACCACAGCACTGCCTGTGCTGTTTTCCTGCCTGATCCCTGCTGTCCATTGTGCCCATGGGTGCTGTGTTTGCAGGACTCTGCAGTGAGACCCCCAGCGAGCTGGGGGCTGCTCTGCCCTTTCCTGGGCTGGGCAGGGGCAGCCTGGACTGTGTCACCTCTGCCCTTCCCTGGAGCAGGGGCTGGGCTGGTGCCACCTCTGCCCTTCCCTGGAGCAGGGGCTGGGCTGGTGCCACCTCTGCCCTTCCACGGAGCAAGGGCTGGGCTGGTGTCACCTCTGCCCTTCCATGGAGCAAGGGCTGGGCTGGTGTCACCTCTGCCCTTCCACGAAGCAAGGGCTGGGCTGGTGTCACCTCTGTCCTTCCACGGAGCAAGGGCTGGGTTGGTGTCACCAGTGCCCTTCCCTGGAGCAAGGACTGGGCTGGTGCCACCTCTGCCCTTCCCCAGAATGAGCCCTAAGGGATCCTGAGCCCATCCCACCCCACAGCACAGCCCATTCCATCCCACTCCCCAGCACAGCCCACCTGCTCGGGCCATGTCAGTGACAAGGGCCAGGTCCTTGGTGGCTGAGGGAGGGAGCCCGAGCCCTGAGCTCTGTGCAGGAGCTGACCCCATGCCCTGCTGTGCCACTGCCCTGTGGCCACTGCTTGCAGCCCCTTGTGCCCGGCGGGGTCGGGAGGGATCCCCATCCACAGGCAGCTGTCAGCTCTCCTGGCACGCTCTGGGACCAGCCTGGCAGTTTCAGACACTCCCAAACCAAACCAGGTTGTGTGTTGGAAAATACCTCGTGATTTTTCCCGGTGTAGCTTTTCACTGAAAAAGGTTCTGAAATGTGCAGCAGGGTGTAACTGCATTCCAGTTACATTCTCTCCCAAGTTTCCTCCTCCTCAGTGGGTCTTCTTTCCTGGAAGGGCCAGCATCTGGGATAGCAGAGCCTGCCTCTCAGCAGAGGCCTCAGCAGGAGTTGCTCTAAATAGGAATTTACTGGCATCCTTGGGGTGATCCAAGGATGAGCAGGAAAAGGCCAGTATGTCTTCTCTTGTGTCACTGGCAAACTGCTCAAAGCATCAGAAAGCACTGGAGGCTCTTGGAAGGATTATAAATAGGTAGCATATATATAAATATATAACCAAGCCCTGATCTAGGGGACAGGGCCATAGGAAGATCAGGATCTACTCTCAGTGCTCTCTGAGATGCAGATTCTTGAGTTCTGTTACACAGAACAGTGTCAGAAAGGCTTGTTTTAATTTCATTTTTCCTTGCCTCCATTGGTCTCTGCTTTTCTCACTCTTTGCACCAGGGAAACCTGAGCAAGCTTTGCATTATTTATGCACACTTGTTTGCAGCATAACGTGTGCTTCATTAGCTAATTTTGGCTTTGGACCTCCCACGGTGCCCTGGCAAGGGTAAGGTGATAGACTGTAGTATTAGTGTCAGCTGTGGGTCAGGGATGTCATGATGGTCTGTCATTAAATGTGACAGTGCCCAAACCTGCCCCGACTCGCTGCCCTTAGAAAAGGAGCGCTCGGGGTTGGTTGCCCAGTGGCCCGGCGAGCTGGCCCATGAATTGGCCATTCTGGGGGCGCAGCGAGCCACAGATCCGGACCTCCAGCGAGCAGCGATGGGCTGCGGGCACAAAGGGGGACTTCTGCAGCGAGTGAATAATGGGAAGCCCCTTTCATCGGCAGGGGTAACCTTTTGGCAGCCACCAGCACACTCTATTCTGATCTGCTGATTGGGGAGGACAATACACTGGAGCTCACTTTGAATGAATGCTGCCACCAACAGTGTCCCCATTCAGGGGCTTTGGGAACCATCCTTGGCCATTGTCTGCCAGCGCTCCCTCAGACAGCAGGAAAAGGGAAAGTGAGAGCAGCTATAGGGGGAAAAGTACTTCTTTTCTTGCCTTTAATCTCTCTTTAAAGCTTCATAGATCTACATTTCCAGCTGAGCTACTGGAACTATGCAGTGTCAGATAAATACAGAAGAGAGAGGTTTCAAGCTGAGCTTTCAAATCCCCTTATCTGCATGAACTAATAATGCAGATTTACTGCTGTTAAAAACAGAGACTGATAAGTCTTTGCCTTTAAAGCCTCTAAACTGCTAAAGAGCATTTAACAGCGATGCAGTTCAAACCCAGTGAACAATGCTGAGAAGGAAAACAGTTTAATGAGCTAAACCTTCACTGAATGAAACAGAAACACCTTCTCACAGTTGATTTAGGTCACTGTGGGAGTCGGTGAAAGCGCAGTTGTGTTCGGGCTGCATCTTCATAAACATGAGTTAGGTGCAGCCTTTCATCTGGGCAGCAGCTACCACAGAGTTTGGGATGCAAACCAGAAAAGGGTTTGCAAATAAAGCTCACATGAATCAGTCGAACTGCTCAGGTTGCCAGGGAAGCTGGTTTCCCTAAAATTATTTTAACATAGAGTTTAACACGTAGGGACGAGATCCCAGCAATGCGGAGCCGGGCAGGGGCTGGGCGGAAACCACGGGAAAAGTGTCGAGAGAATGATTTAAAGTTGCACTCGAAGTTTTCTCCCAGGAGAATCCTCATAGCAAGTTTGGGGAGTAGAAAGGTCTGTTCTTTTAGCTTTAGTGGGCTTTATGAAAGCTAAATCACAAGCGATTAAAAGGTTGAAAATGACTTAAATAGCAGGAAGGCTGTTAAAGGCAGCTCAGTGGTATGTGCTGGGCAGGCTGGGTTTGATATTTGCCGTTTAGCAAGGGAGATGTGGTGTCAGGTGGATGCTCCAAAGACCAGAACTGGAATCACACTGGTGTTAAATAAATATTTGCTTGTATCTGTACAGTTACAGTTTTTGTGTAGAATATTGAGGTGTGTGCTGAGCCTCTGCCAGCACCAGTGCAAACCCCAGCTGAGCTCCCACAAGTTAGTTCTGTTGTTCGGGGTGGATAGAGGTACAGTAAAAACTGAATTTGCTTTAAAATGAGAATAAGAACATCTACTTTATATTTTGGGGGGCGGGGGGGAAATTCTTCCAGGCCCATTTTGGATAATTCCCATGTACAGTTAGTCCTGCTTCCATAATACTTGCTTTTTTGTATTTTCTGAGGTTAGAGGATGTAAGTTACAAATGAAAGTTTACATTTTAGCTTAGTCTCTCGTGCCTCTGATGTAATTAATGCATGTGTGCATATGTCATATTAATTCATGATATTGGCATATTAGCCATGTCGTGTGGCCACTTGCTGGGGCAGCGTCCGAGTGCCAGAGCCAGGCTGGGGATGGGGAGAAGCTGCAGGGAGGGGCCCTGAGACAGTGCGAGGGAGTTTGGGAAGGGCTGGGCGTGAGGAGTGAGCCAGATCCGAGCCCTTGCTGTGCCAGCCATCCAAACTTCCTGAAATTATCTCCAGCATTCAGATCCATAAAATGAATGTGGTTTTTTTAAAGAAAGTGACAGTGCTCTTCTGTTTTCCTATTGAAATGTTCCCTGGCCTAGTTCAACAGAAACATTTTTACATTACAACTGTGAAATCTTGGCATAAAGCTCCCCTTTGTGCCCTTCATTATTTTCTCACAAATATAGTCCATTGTCACATAGCTGAAGTTAATTTGATCAACATTGGGACATTTAACTTTTATGTCTGGTCAAAGGAGCTGTTTCATGCTCATTTTGGGTATTCAAAAGAGATGATTGCCAGAAAAATAATGTTACTATTAACAATTCAGAGCAATTAGTTTCCCAGGGAGAGGCGATGTGATGCACCGGCTCCACACAACTATTCTTTGTCATTTTATGGATGCTCATCAGTCAACTGTCACCTCTTCTCAAAGACCCCTCCAATCTAAATGTTTCTCTTTGGGCTTTTCCCAGAACTAGCAGCTGAATGAGCCAAAGAAAAGCCACTTAGTTTCTAGGCAAAGGAAAACTTCACTCTAAAGATCTGGGTCATTTGGGAAGATCCTTGGAGCAGTTCGCTTTCCAAGAGCTTGGGATGGGTTTCTTTTTGGTGTTTTTTTCACTTTTATTTGGTTTTTTTTGCAACAGTGATTTAAACATGTGCATTCAAATGTTTAGTGAAATTTCTGTGTATTCAGATAGACGGGGCAAATAAACCTTCCAGCCAAATATCTTTAACAAAGGTTTAAACCCCGGATCACATTCAAATCGACAGCTTTTCATTAAGCACCCGAGGCTCAGCTCATTAATATTCGGTCATCCCCCCCTTAAATGAAGGTTAAGTACTCTCAAAATTAGGGTGTTTGGATAATATGCTCTTTAAAGAGTAAATCCAGCAAAATTGTGTTGTTACTTTCAGCCTGTCAAATGCAGCCAAAGAGACTTTTCCTTACTCCTTGTTTTAATGCTGGCTCAAGCTTTTGTGTCTTTGATGCAATTGCCAAAAATTGAACTCCTGTGTCTTTCCTATTTGCACAGACACATTGTGAATTTTATTTAGATTATATATTTAGCAGGAAAATAATTTTGTATTTGTTTGCAGTATAATGGAAAGTATACATGAGAATAATTTTAAGGACACAATAAATGCAGTTTCATATTAAGTGAATATGATGATTCCTGGTTGTCCTAGTTAGTTTTTTGCCTTTATTATTTTCAGCATTTGGGCCTCCTTTTTTTTTTCTTCTCTTTTTGTCGTTAATAACTAAACAGGTTGTTAATAAATTTTCAGCATTTATTATTTAGATGGTAAAGATCTGGGGTTTTGTCTCATGGTCCATCTGTGTAAACAAGAGCAGGTTTGGAAGCAAAGACCTGATGTCCAAAATCCAGAACTTCACACACTTGCAGGTGTCACACAGAAAGGTGTCACTTAAAGGAAAAGTAGGGTAGATACACTGAGCCAGTGTCACTTTGCCTGCCCAGTGTGGGATAAGATTGTGGCTATTACAGAAGGAGGGCTGCAGGCAGAGCTCGGGGGGATCTGGAGGGGTTTCCAACAGGTTTTTCCCCATGCAGTCCCTGTGCAGCAGCGTGGACGGGTGCTGGCAGTCAGGGGTGGGTGTAGGTGTGGGTGTGGGTGGGTGTGGGTGATGGCAGTCAGGGGTGGGTGTGGGTGGGTGTGGGTGGGTGTGGGTGATGGCAGTCAGGGGTGGGTGTGGGTGGGTGTGGGTGGGTGTGGGTGGGTGTGGGTGTGGGTGTGGGTGTGGGTGATGGCAGTCAGGGGTGGGTGGGTGTGGGTGTGGGTGTGGGTGATGGCAGTCAGGGGTGGGTGGGTGTGGGTGTGGGTGCTGGCAGTCAGGGGTGGGTGGGTGTGGGTGTGGGTGATGGCAGTCAGGGGTGGGTGGGTGTGGGTGTGGGTGCTGGCAGTCAGGGGTGGGTGGGTGTGGGTGTGGGTGATGGCAGTCAGGGGTAGGTGGGTGTGGGTGTGGGTGTGGGTGATGGCAGTCAGGGGTGGGTGGGTGTAGGTGTGGGTGTGGGTGATGGCAGTCAGGGGTGGGTGGGTGTGGGTGTGGGTGTGGGTGATGGCAGTCAGGGGTGGGTGGGTGTGGGTGCTGGCAGTCAGGGGTGGGTGGGTGTGGGTGTGGGTGGGTGTGGGTGTGGGTGCTGGCAGTCAGGGGTGGGTGGGTGTGGGTGTGGGTGGGTGTGTGTGTGGGTGATGGCAGTCAGGGGTGGGTGGGTGTGGGTGTGGGTGGGTGTGGGTGCTGGCAGTCAGGGGTGGGTGGGTGTGGGTGTGGGTGGGTGTGGGTGCTGGCAGTCAGGGGTGGGTGGGTGTGGGTGTGGGTGGGTGTGTGTGTGGGTGATGGCAGTCAGGGGTGGGTGGGTGTGGGTGTGGGTGGGTGTGGGTGCTGGCAGTCAGGGGTGGGTGGGTGTGGGTGTGGGTGGGTGTGGGTGCTGGCAGTCAGGGGTGGGTGGGTGTGGGTGTGGGTGCTGGCAGTCAGGGGTGGGTGGGTGTGGGTGTGGGTGTGGGTGCTGGCAGTCAGGGGTGGGTGGGTGTGGGTGTGGGTGGGTGTGGGTGCTGGCAGTCAGGGGTGGGTGGGTGTGGGTGTAGGTGTGGGTGTGGGTGATGGCAGTCAGGGGTGGGTGGGTGTGGGTGTGGGTGCTGGCAGTCAGGGGTGGGTGGGTGTGGGTGTAGGTGGGTGTGGGTGATGGCAGTCAGGGGTGGGTGGGTGTGGGTGTGGGTGATGGCAGTCAGGGGTGGGTGGGTGTGGGTGTGGGTGCTGGCAGTCAGGGGTGGGTGGGTGTGGGTGTGGGTGCTGGCAGTCAGGGGTGGGTGGGTGTGGGTGTGGGCGATGGCAGTCAGGGGTGGGTGGGTGTGGGTGTGGGTGATGGCAGTCAGGGGTGGGTGGGTGTGGGTGTGGGTGTGGGTGATGGCAGTCAGGGGTGGGTGGGTGTGGGTGTGGGTGATGGCAGTCAGGGGTGCGTGGGGGTGGGTGTGGGTGATGGCAGTCAGGGGTGGGTGGGTGTGGGTGTGGGCGATGGCAGTAAGGGGGTGGGTGGGTGTGGGTGTGGGTGATGGCAGTCAGGGGTGGGTGGGTGTGGATGTGGGTGATGGCAGTCAGGGGTGGGTGGGTGTGGGTGTGGGCGATGGCAGTAAGGGGGTGGGTGGGTGTGGGTGTGGGTGATGGCAGTCAGGGGTGGGTGGGTGTGGGTATGGGTGATGGCAGTCAGGGGTTCCGTGCATGTGGGTGTGGGTGATGGCAGTCAGGGGTGCGTGGGGGTGGGTGTGGGTGCTGGCAGTCAGGGGTTCAGTGCATGTGGGTGTGGGTGATGGCAGTCAGGGGTGGGTGGGTGTGGGTGTGGGTGTGGGTGCTGGCAGTCAGGGGTGGGTGGGTGTGGGTGTGGGTGGGTGTGGGTGCTGGCAGTCAGGGGTGGGTGGGTGTGGGTGTAGGTGTGGGTGTGGGTGATGGCAGTCAGGGGTGGGTGGGTGTGGGTGTGGGTGATGGCAGTCAGGGGTGGGTGGATGTGTGTGTGGGTGATGGCAGTCAGGGGTGGGTGGGTGTGGGTGTGGGTGTGGGTGATGGCAGTCACCTCACCTTCCCTTAGGGCTCTACTCCTTTTTGCCTGTTTTCCAGTAACAGGATCTCCCAGAGCTGCCCCGTTGGCTGCTGTGTCTTTCTAGTAGAGGTTTGGTGTGCTGTAGCACAGTCCCACTCCTGGGAGCACAAGTGCAATTAAACACACCATGGAAGAAAAGAGAATGGCTCTTAAAAAAGAAATGGCTGCAAATAACTTGCCGCCTGCTTGATTTTGCTCAGAAAATGGCTTTATATGAGAATGTGCAGAGTGTGCCACATTCTCATTGAGTTATATTTTCTGTTTACTGTAATTTGTTCCTTAGAGAGACTGGAGCTGGATGAAGAGCAGTCATTAGTGTCCAGCTAAAGGTGACACTGACATCAGCATCCATTGTGGTTTGTGCCTTTTCAAATCTCCTGTCCTATAGCCATATAATCTTCCAGGATAGCTATGATTCAATTAAGAAGGATCTATATGGGCTGTTGATCCAATTCTTATTCATTTGCAGAGAAATGAAAATAAATTGCTATTGTGATTTTATTTACAATGCTGCCTGTGAGCTGATGCTGTGAGCTGCTAGTTATAAAATGGAGAAATGGCTGAAAGAGCCCCAGTCTGCTCCCATTGGAGCCTGTGGGCACCAGGCCAGTGGCCACCTTGGACATTCTGATTCCCACAGGAAGGTGGGAGCACTGTGGGCTCTGCATCCTGTGTTCAGTGTCCTGGAAAGACTGAGTTCCTCCCTAACAGGGAAACACCCAGATGTGAGGTGCAGCCCTTCCAGTCGCTTGCCTGCCTGTACAGGAGCTGGAGAGGTTGTGGCTGGCTGGGCAGATGTTGCTTGTGTCTGGACAGGTCAGTGGCTTGGCCACCTCACGTTTTATGGAGCTGCTTTATTTTCATTCCATCGGTGCCAGGTTTAAGGCACAGCCAAGGTGATTCAGTGTCTCACTCCAACAAGGAAACAGGCCCTACTGCTTCTACAGCCACTGGAATTTTCTTTGTTCAAACCTGATGTTGACAGCTCTAACTTTTTGGATCACCATGCTCTTTGGAAAGAGGTCGTTCCCTTCTCTTTAGCACTTCAAACGTTTCTGTCACATCACCCACCCCCTGTTTCTTCCCTCTCTTAGCTCAGTGCTCCACTGTAGTGTGATTTTCAAAGGGATAATGTAAAATTGGTTGCTCGTGAGCTTTTCTGAGCATTGAGCATTGTTTAGTCCTTTGCAAGTGAAGCCTCTCTGGGTCTGAGGCATTTGCATTGCCCCGTCCTAGAAGCAGTTGGGTTTATTTTGAATTCACAGTGCCCCTGAGCCCAGCTGTCCCTCAGGCAGGCTGGGATCTGTCCCTGGCAGCGCCCCGTGGGTAACGTGGCCATCACCACCCACTGCTCACACAGCCACCACAGGAGCTGGGGCTGGGAAAGGGGCTGGTTGCAGGTCTGGCAAGACACAAATCTGGCAAAATTCCTTAACCATCCCACCACTGTTCCCATGGGTGAGCTGTTCAGGACAGACAGTGCCTCTGGTCTGAGCTCTTCTAGATCTGTCACAAAAACTACTTTTCGCAGCCTTAAGCAGTTAACGGATCAGTATCCCAGTACTGCATATCCTGGCTATTTCTGGCTCACTATTTGCACTTTTGACACTTAAGTGAGCACAGGATTTTGGCTTCACTCCCCACATCCAAGCCCTGCGGAACAGTACGGGAGAATTGCGGTGTCGTGGCTTCATGCAGATGAAGATCTCGCAGTTACTGCCTGCTGAGCACCAAGTGTCACCGACCCTGAAGAGCTCAGAAGCCGTGCAGAAGGATGTTAATGTTCCAAAAAGATGTCCAGTTTCTCTGGTTTCCTCTTGTAGCTTCTCTGCCATCGGCTGAGGCACCCGGGGTGTCCGTGTGCGGCAGTGCCGGGGCCGCAGCGTGTGTTGGGCTGCAGCAACACTGACAAGTCCTTACATCATTATCCAGGGCTGCTATTTCATTAGGCGAATGTCAGTGTCAGGTAAGATCATGGCTTTGTCAATATAATGAAAATACCAGTCAAGTGAGGAAAAAGTCACAGTTTTCCAGCTCTAAAAATTGATTTTTATTGCTCTTCTTGTAATCCTTTCTTTGGATTAAGTATTTATTATTGATGTGGTCTTTCTTTTAATCTTAATAGCTGCTGACATTGTAATTAATTAAAAAATACAACATTTTTGCCCAAATGGCACTATATTGAAATTAAAAGTGAACATCACATATTAGTTAAACAGCCCTGGCAAATGTCTTGAGTGCTAAGATGATTGCCTAAGCTTCTTGACAATTCCCTTCATCTTGCTGTATGGTGCTTGACCTTTTGAGATGTTTTGGTGTTATTAATAGGTTTTAGCCATTATATCTGAAAGAACAAGGCACAAAAATATTATAAACTATCTTTTTAATGACAGTGCTACACCATCTTGGGCATGCCAATGAAGGCACTTCCATCAAGGCTTTTGAGGCACGCTTAGACAGTCAGTAACCAGGTAATTTGTACTCAGAGTTGATGGGGATTTTTCTGGAATTTGTCCCCAGATGTGTTATCTGAAATTGCAAACGGGTGCGCACGGAGCACTCTCAGGGCTGCAGGAGGGAGGTGATGTGCAGGAGAGGACAGGATTCTGTTTCAGAGCTGTTTCTGAAACCTCTGCCAGAGGTGACCCTTTGAGACCAGTTCTTGAGGTGCAGGTGTGAGAGCTGATCTCCAAATACAACTTAGGGAAAAGCGATGGAGATAGGAAGAGCGGAAATCTGAACAGCCACACAGCAGCCCTGTGTCTGGGTTGGTGTAAGGCAAACCCCAGTATTTCCATTGTCTTGGTCTTCAGTTCCTTGACATGGCAGTGGCAGGAGAGTTTTCCTTGTTGTCGTTTCTTGGCATTCTGCCAGAAGCCACTGCAGGAGTTGTTGCTCCTCTGGGCATTATGGATCCGTGGAAAAGAAGGTGTGTACCACCTTTGTATCTGTAGGCCACCTGTGCCTTCCAGAGCAGCTCTTGGCTCCCACCAATCAGATGACCCAAGTAATTTTCTGCCTTTTTTTTCCCACTCTTTGTAAACGTTTCCTGTCAGGGTAAGACCCTCACTGGCCAATAGAGGTGAGTTGCTTGTGCCTTTGGTGCTGTGACTCCTGCCATGAGTGGGGTCGGGGTCCAGGTTCCCACAGCCCCAGGTGCCAGAGGGTTTGTGCAGCCCCTGTGGGGATGGGCCCAGCACTGCTGCTGCTGGCTCAGCTCAGCACAGCCCCTGTGACCCAGCTCTGCTCAGCTCAGCAGCAAAGAAGGTGAGCAAGTTCACCTGAGAAACCCTGGCCACAGCCAGGAGTGAGCAGTCTTCTCATCTCTGCGTGTTAGTTGTGACCTTCATGTTCCTTTCCTTAGGCAGGGACATTTTATACAGGCAGTCATTAAGGTCCCTTCCAACCCAAACTCTGTCCTTTTTAAAAGCTTTTGTGTCTGCGACTCCGTGCATGGGTAATGCACAGAAATAAGGAGATTGTGGAGACACGGCATCTTGCTCCAGAATTCGCACGAGGAAGATGGAGGGGCTCATATTAGCTGGTATTTAGCTTAAATACATTTAGTTATTATAAAAATTTGCTCACTGAATAAAATACGGCTTGATCTCTGGCTTGTTCCTTCCCAAGGAACGCAGCAGTGTCCCTCCTTCTCCCCCATTCAGCCTGCTCGGCAGAGCTGGCAGGTTTGGTTTGGTTTTGTTATGTTATTGTTGTGTTTAAAAAAACCCCAAACCCTCAAGCCCCTCTTTTCAGCCGTGTCAAGTTAGGATGAATTGGCCAGGGAGGCATGTTTATAGACTGTGTGAAGAACTTTGTCTTTGTGTGGGAATGCTGGTGACACTGCTCTGGCTCGGCTGAATGAACTGCGGTGACGCGGCTAATAAGGTGTCCTGCTGAGCGCCGCCGCAGCCCTTCCCAGACCTCCCACCTAATGCCATTCAGCTCCAGCTCAGTGTAGCTAATTTTTCCCATTCCCCCAATTCTTTAGGCCTCCTTACAAACAGAAAAGTCAACTTTCACACCGAGGAGAAGATAAGTGCTTTAGGAAATAATCATGTAAACAGAATGTTACCTTCTGACCTGATGCTGATACCTTGGTCTGGGACAAAACCCAGCTGGCTATTGCATTAGACATGGCTATTAAAAGAATAATGCTGCTGATCCTCCTTACAAAGTGCCCTGAGAAATGGTTTAGCCAAATCACAGTGCCTCTTGTCACACTGAATCATGTTCAGCTGCTCTTTTCCATGACCAAATTGCTGATATTTAGCCACTTCCTTGTCTTTTCCGTTCTTGCCACAGTGTGGGAGGGGGAGAAGTATGAAAGCAAGGGGAAATCGGTCCTGTTTCTGAGTGTTCTGTTATTTTCTGGCTGAATTTCAGTGCTTTGAAGTGTATATACAGTGCTCCATACAGTGCTTATTAAAGAGGTGCCTTTCATCAAGTAACTGTAATTATAAACTACTCTAATGAGTACTTTAAAATTAAGTAAATTACAAGAGGATTTCAGTGATTCCAGTAATACATAATTGTTCATTTTAGGATTGTACTGATTCCTGATCTGTTTAGCAACTGAAATTAATAAATAGACCCAGATTTCCAGTAGTATTGAGAAGAGGGACCTCTGCCAGCTCTTTGCTTTAGTCTTGGTAGGAATGGGGCATTCCTAAGTGGCTTTGAGAAGACTTGCCCCTTACAGTCCACGTACCTGACACCTCCATCTGGGCTGAGAGGAGTGTCCTTACAGCAGAGTGGTTTGAGCCAGAGCAGCCCCAAGCACATCCTTCCACTGTGGCATTTGTGTGACCTCTGCCTCGGTCACCTGTGCTGGTCCAGCCCTGCTCCTGCCCCAGCCAGGCTGCCCAGCCCAGGATGGAGCTGCACAGGGCCACAGCTCAGGGAGGCCAGAGGTTTCTCAGAATTCTCCTGATGCTCCCAGAATAACAGCCGGTTTTTCCACAGGGCAGGTGTCAGGGTCTGCCACGCCAAAAGCTCTGCTGAGGGGAAGGGGTCTGCTTAAAGCCTGACCAACACAGCAGAGCGAGGACATCTCCTGTGCAGACACAGGAACTTCTTTCTGGGCCTGTAAAGCTCGTGCTGATGCCCAGTGGGAGCCACATTGCAGCTGTTGGACCAAAATAAGAATCACATATCTTTATTTTGCAGCAAAGAAATTGCTATAGTAATTTAGCATTAATTTGCATTCTTAGTAATGACAGTTGAGTTTAGTCCTAAAAAATGGGTGAACCATGGATTTGAAAACATTTCAGCATGTGACTAACTTGGACTGTAAACTGTACTGAAAGTTACACTTGCTTCAGTATTTCCTTCTCTTACTGCCCTGGCATGTCTGAAGAGCTCTTCAGCTCTTTCACTCAACTCATCTGCCTCTTCTCAAAATACAACAAAATGTAAAAAGAAACAGAGACAAATCCAACCAGTCTAGAAGACTTTTAGTGTGTAGAGCTATCACTTAAAAATGTGGAATTAGTTTGAAACTGGCAAAATCATTAAGGTGATGTGTTCCAGATGTGAGGAATCTTACCTTTTATCAAGGACTCCACATGCAATTACAAGTTCTGTGTTTGTGGAAGAAGAGAAATCATCTGTGGTGTTTACAGTTGTATACTCTGAAGTTTACCAGAGGCATGAGTAAGCCCAGACAGGAGCGTGCTTTCTTTCCAGTGGTGCTGATTTGCCAGATTGTATTTGTTATATTGATTTCCAAAATGCACAGAAGTAAAAGGTCTTTCTGTTGTATGTTCTAAGTGCAAACAAACTCTTTTCCCATAAGCAATTCTTTCTGGAACAAGGGCAAAGATTGAGAGTGAACACATTCTTCAGCCTTTCAAAAACACAGACTTCTCTTTCTTGGCTGTCATCTGTTGGAAAAGTTGTCAATTGCATTTGCGTTCAGCTTTGGCTCCACCCTGAGTGGCCATGCCCTGCTAGTGGCCATGCCCTGCTGGTGGCCCTGCTGGTGGCCCTGCTGGTGGCCCTGCACAGATCCCAGGCAGCACGGCCAGCAAAGGCAGCGATGGTCTCTTGTGTGTGTTGTGGAGAGTTGTGGGAGGGAAATATTCGTGGCTTCTGTACAGTCATGGAATCTTTAACTGAGTCACATGTTGTGTCATAAGCTACGCTGTGGTATGCAGGAATACAGCCTTCAGTCATCCCTTTGGGATGCTCTGGTGAAAGTTGTTAAAGGAAATGGCACTGGGTCTTCCCACTGAAACCACAGGATTTATGCTGGTGACGTGGGTTGGCCACTTATTTTTATATGGTTCAGATTTATCACTCCATTGAGTGATTCCTGGCAACACTTTTGAAGGACTAGTTGATTCATGGTTAAAGGAAGTGTGTTTTTATAGAAACAAATAGCAAAGGAGAGTAACATGGATGTGGAAGCCTTCCTAGTTCATCTGCAAGCACTCATTCTTGTTGAAAAACGTTATCTTATGAGTTCTCTGTTGCCTGTACACATGCTGAACTCTGCTTGTTGTGGCTTAGAACATGGAAACACAAGGAACAGAGCACTTTTGTTTAGCTCTCACCCCCATCCTGACGCCTGCCCTGTGTGTCCCTGGGCAGCCTGGCCCCATTTCTGTGCCAGTCCCCTCAGTGCCAGGATATTGCTCTTCTCTTCCTTACTGCCATCTTCTTTGCAGCCTCTCCGAGTTCTTGTGCCATTGATTCAGGGCACTGTAGGCACCAGGAAGGGTTTCAGCACAGCTGTCACAGCCCAGAACTGCAGAGAGAGGGGTTAGATGTGGGGACTCTTGAGCTAATAGTAAGTTCCAAGACAAGGACTGCAGGTTACATACATGTATTAAGTTGAGTCATTTAAAGGGTATTTCCTTGTTGGGTACCCCAGCTCAATTAATAAGTATTTGTGTGTAGTTATTAAATGTGTCAGTCTCGTGCTGTGCTGCTCTTGGGAATTCTCCTCTACACCTGAATTTCACCACCTGTGAAAAGAGACAAGTCAGAAGCCACTTGGAGCATTATTCTGGAGAAGTTCATGTTTGGACTCTTACTCAGTCTGGCATGAGTCACTCTTTATAAAATGTCCAACAAGACAAGCTACAAGGGGAAAACTGGATAAAATTATCAGTTGTAAAGCTGGCATTTATTTGTATGCAAGTCATGTTTAAATCAGGTAATGTGCAGGACTGTGAAATTACTGAGTTTTAATTAACTGGTCAGAAGCAGACTAATCAGCTGGTTTTGTTCATCGGTTTGGAGACATTTTCACAGGCTGTTTTTGGAATAGTCTGTTATTTGGAAAATTTGTCTTTGCATAATACAATCACAGGCATGGCTCTCATAATCCCAGTTTGTTTTAAGAGGCCTTCTATGGACCTTGATGTCATTCCTGCAATATCTGTCATTCCTCTGTCAGCAGTAAGAGACAATGAGCAAAGCCAAAGCTGAAATATGAATCAGGGCAGTTGGCAAAGCAGAATCAGTTGTTCTGTGTTTAAGTGTGGATCCAATTTTGCTATGATAGTGTTAGCAAACTGTGGCACTGTAAATGGCTTAAGTTCTCATTTTCCTTCAATGTGCCATGAGGGCACTAATCAAACTAATGTTTTGTGCAGGTCAGGAGTGACAGGTTTGTCTCAGGGCTCGCTGGGAGCTGACAGTGGGCAGTATTTATTGGCAGTGCCTGCAGTAATCTGTCAGCTGAACGGGGGATTGAAGATTTTCATACAGGAAAAGGCAAAGTTTTCTGCAAGAGATTTGCTTGAAGCGATCACTGTCCTAGGCCCAATGCACATTCTGTTTTCCATAGAATAGTATTCCTTACGTGCTGGATTGCTGCTGACCAGCAGGTGAGGTGTTTCAGAGGAGCAGCAGCCCCTCCCTGCAGATCAGTGCTGTGTCCTTACAGCTGGGGGAAGTCTGAGGGGATGCACTGCATTAGGGCATACAAAGCCCCCAGAAACAAGAGCCTCCTCCCTGGGCAGCGTGTCCGGGAAGCTCCTGCCCAGCACTGCTGGACAGCCCTGGTCTGTCTGCAAGGGCCCTGGGCTCCCCTGGGCTCTCTGGCACGGTAACACCCCCATGGTCATGTGTTCCCAGAATGCTCACAGCCCATTGCTTGCATTTGTTCCTTAGTTCTCACACCTTGCCCACCCAGGGCACCAGGGATGGGGTTTGTGCATTTTGTCTCTGTAAATTCTGTGTGACTGTGGCAGTTTTGGTTGTTTCATACCTTCCTCAGCGACTGAAAGGAGATGAATTGTATTGATTCCTGGTTTGAAAGTAAGTGTAACTCAGTGGATTTTCAAATGTCAGGATCTCTAGAAGCTGTAAAATTGCACATTGTTGGGAGTGCCAGACAACCGTTGTTAATAATAGATCTGCTAATAATATAATGACAATTTTTAATAACACAAGACTTGAAAGATGGGCAGTAATACCATATCTCTCTGGGCAGGACTGAGCAAAGGCTTGAGAAAAAAGTCAATCTGCAGTGCTCAGCTGGAGGGATCACCTATTGGGTGTTAGCCACAGCCCCAGGAAAAATCTGCTGTGCACAGCACAGAGAGCTGTCTCCAGGAAACTGTATCGGAGCTGGGAGCCCGGGATGCTCTGTGGGATGATGGATGTTTAGCCCTACCACATTACTCCTCATGTGGCTCTTGGAGTACTCACAGACATTGGGAAACGTTACTTGGACATCAGTGAGCTCAGACATGCTCTGAACCCACTGCTGATTTGGAGTTCCTAATTCTTAGATGCCCAGCCCAAAGCCATATCCTCAAACTTCCCAAGGTGTGGAGGACCTCCATGATGCCCTTCCAGTGGTGTCCAAATGCTGCTTCTGTGTGACTTGAGCAAACTGCTGCAAACCTGCTTTCCCCCAGGCTGCTCTGTCAGCCAGGCAGGGGAAGCCAAATGCAGGCACTGGTGATAAGCAAAGAAAATCAACTGGAAAACACTGTTAGTGTATTGGGCCAGTATAAACTGGTAGTTTTGATGATTCCAATACATATTTCTGAGCCTGTGCTTAAAGACAACATAAGTGTGTTTGTGCATCTTTGCATGTGTGTAAAGAATGACAGGTTTGTTCTGTTTTTGTTTTTTTTCCAGAATTATAGATCAGCGGTTTGAGAAAGTTTCATATTTTGTCTTTGGAGATTTCAACTTTAGACTGGATGCCAAAGCAGTAGTTGAGGTAGGACTTGTCTTTTTCTTATATTGTACACACTACCAGGTTTGATTTCTCAAATGTTTTTTCCTGTGGAAAAGCTAAACATGACTTAACAAAGTAATGTTAATATTGACATCAGACTTGGCCAAGACTACTTTTAACAGGAACATCTGACAGGTAACTAACATTGCATGGTTCTGTCTTTTGCCATCTCCTTAGTGCTCACAGTGCATTTCCTGCAAGCAGAGAAGTGCTGGGTTACGTTTCTACTCTGGGGAAAAATGGAGAGGCATTTCCCAAGTGTCCACAGTGCAAAGTACAGGCAGCCATCAGTGCAAACGTTTGTGGCAGCAGCATCTCAGTGTGGAAGGTGATGGAACATTTGTACTAAGCCAAAAAGAATGTACTAAACCTTTTTCTTTATCAGTGGAGATTACCTTGACTGCTGAAGCTCAGCTCCAGGTAATGTGGGGTCAGAAATAATACCCAGGTTGAAACCCAGTTTAATCTCATGGTTTTCCCACTTCAATTCTCAGAGGTACTGAAGTGTCTCCTTTGTGTCCTTGGGGGCAGGCCTGTATCTTTTAAGCTGAAAGTTGTAATTTTGTAAATCAAACAGTGGGAAGTAAATGTCCTGTGTGTCAAAGGCTGGCTCCCCCCATCCAGGGCTGGTGCCTTTCTCCTTTCTTAGGCTCCTTCATCTGTTGGAAACCAGGAGTTTGATGTTATAGCACTGCATATGGAACCAATAACTTCCTTCTTGGACTCCTTGATACAGTGCAGTCATTTAACGAGCAAGCTTAAAGCATAATTGAAATGAAAGTCAAGCCACTAATTCAGAATATACAGCTTCTTACTGCATATGTTAAGGGTTAAATCCTGCTCTGCTGTGCTGCAGCTGCCCTGGTTGTCATTCATGTTCAGAGAGCACTTGGTTTTGAACTAATAGGCCTGGTTTTTCCTCAGTAGTGGTGTGATGGTATTCCTGAGGATGTTCCTAAGAACACCTGGGAACACCTGCCAGTTGCTCTGCAGCAGAGTTACCTCCTGCACCCAGTACTGATGGAGGGTACTCCAAGTTTTTCCTGTCTCACTCACTGGCAGCAGTCTGCAGGACTGAAACTGCAGAGGGTGTTTGCTTTGGTACCAGTGGATTAAGAGTTCTACATTTATATCTGTGAGTTTCAAAGTGAACCACGTCAAACAGAATCCTGTCACTGAGCCCAGAGGGTGCAAACTGCAGAGCAGATCCCTGCCTGTGCACTGGGGATTCCCAGCCTGACACAGGGCTCTGCTTCCTGGGAATGCTTTACTGCTGCTGGGCAGTGTTGCTGCATTTGAGTACACAGGTGTAGCACGTGTGCCTCTGTGAGTGCACAAAGCAGTAGAATAATACAGATTTTCTGTTGCTCTTTTGGAAAAGCAACGTACTCCATTAACCAGAACTTCACACAGCTCCTCTGCAACATTAATTAAGCATAATTAAAGGTGATCTAGAAACTTCCATGTATAATTCACACAGGCACAGGTAAAGTCACATTAAGTTTGTTTTGTAGTGTTCTGCACTTGTTGCAGTTTATCAGTTCATATGTCAGCAGATCCAAAAGCTTTAAGAAACAGTTGTCTCGTGCAGTTTGCTCCACAGAGGTGACTGCCCAGCGCTGTGCTGGGGACAGCCCTGGGCACTCAGCACTCAGAGCACAGCACTGTCAGCTCCTGGGAGACAGGTCACATCCCAGAGAACCGTTTGGAAAGGCAGAGCTGCAGGCCATCTCCAGCAGGAATTGTATGAGATAGGACCTGATGGCCTAGTTGTGTGTGAGATATGTACAACCAGCCCAAATCCCTTCACAGAGTGGTTTGCAGGTGGTGTGACTCGGCTGTGCCATTTTCCCAGAGCCAGCTAGGGCCGGGCACAGCTGCAGTGGCAGAGGAGGAACAAGGATGGCCAGAGGTGCTCATGTCCCCAGGTCCCCAGCACTCAGTGCCAGCCTGAGGGTGAGCCTGTGCTCAGCTGGGAACCTCCTGCTCCGAAGGACATCCCAGTCCTTTCTGGCATTTGAGAACATGTGCCTGTACACATGGGTATTAACCACCCTCTGGACTGTTCAGCAGTGGAGTTAATACTGGGAGTTTTAAGGGTTAATCCATTGACCTGACATCTTTGTATATATTAGGAAATTTATCTCTGCTTTTCTTGCTGACCTTTTGAATTCCCCCTTGAGACCACAGTGTGCTGAACACTTGGAAACTGAGATGCTGCAAGCAATATGTGTGGAAATATATTGTGGAAATGCACACTGGGCTTAGAACAAACACAAAGAATAAAATGTATTTGTAAAGGTTCTCTCAGTTATGCCATATAAAGGCAGTATCTGGGAGCTGTTGAAAATGTGGAGTCCAGACCCCAAAATGCAGTGTCCTAAATCAGATGCCACAAGCGTTGTGCTTATTAATTCATAATTAATAAACAATAAATCATTAATATATTATTTATTGAACATTTATGGGAACCTTAAGTCATATTGATTTCCTTGCTAGGAAAATCTGCTTTCCTGTTGCTGGAGTAGTCGGGGGGTTGTTACCGGCACATGGACAGTCCAGGGGCTGTTGCTGAAGTGGCTCCAGTGCGTCTTCGAGTGCCTTTGCTGTGTCAGTTCCTGAGCCACTCTGGCAGCACCATCGGGGCCATATCCTGGCACGTCCCTCTGGGCCTCTGTGAGATGTGTAGCTGTCTGTGGGCATGTGCACCTGTGCTTCCCTGCCCCAAAGCAAAGTGCCTTTCCTCGGCAGTTACGATGTGCAGGTGTCTGCACCTGTCCATTGGGATCTCAGCTGCATCCATTTAACTCATGGCCAAGCAGTAGGTCCTGCTCCACAGTGGCTGGTAGTTTAAAACTGGAATACAGTTCCCTTCCTCCTGCAGTAAAGTGATACTAAGCCACCCTTGTAAAAGAAAACCCACATTGCTTTATTTCTGAGATAAACCTGCACACCACGAAATAAATAAATAAAGCTGACAAGCTTCAGATCATATTTGCATTCTGGTTAGAAAAGCACAAGATTCTGGATTGGTTTTATCTTCTCAGTTCACTGTAAATAACCTTCATCTCATAGATATTTTAATGTTCTTTACAAACTCAAGGAAATTCTGGGGGGAAAATCCTGTGTAAAATGAAAGTGTGATAAAGATTTGTTAAATTAAAATGCATACAATTTCAGGTCTTCTCCAATAGGTCTAATAAGGAGAGTTTTATTAATGAATGTAAATGGCAGCAACACATCTGAGGCACCTACTAAATGTTCATTATAAATTACTCTCATAGACACTGTGATGAGTTTCATATTGTAGCCAGACTTATAAAAGTATGCAGATTGCTTCCCCAAGGGACTGTAGATTTACTTAACAGTGTAGTTAATTGCAATTATTTATTTTCCAGTGATTGTAAATGGCTTCTACATTAAAGATATATGTGGCTATTAGGAATTATTCAATTACCTCTCTTTTTCTCAGTGGTCTAAAGCAAACCTGAGCTTCGATTCCCAGAGGTCAGTCAGCAGTGTATTAACTCAATCTGCTCCTCAGCTCTCTGCTGGGGCCAAGCTCTGTAGCCATGAGTCCTCTCAGCAGAGCAAGCTTGAGAAATGCTCATTACCCAGCCCTGCAGCTGATTTTTTGACATCTTCTGTTCCATCCTGATGCTGCTACGGTTATTGGCAAGATTCATAGGAGGTTAATTAAATCCATCTTCAAAACAACGAGGGGCCAATGAGCCATATCCTCGTTGCAATAGTAAATTAAATGATGCAATTGTTTCTACTTCCATCACGGGTAAGGGGAGAGATGAGTGAATGGATTGTTCTCTGGCTGCCTCCTCTGGGGCCCCCGAGGGTCTCGGAGCATGTGGTCAGAAACCTGCTTTTAATTGGTGGCTGCAGGAAGGGATGACACTGCTACCAGCAGGCAGAGGTCCCTCCCAACGTCACTGTGTGCAGGATGACACTGTGACACTCACAGGGCTGCTCTGAGCGGGGCTGGGCAGCTCTGCCTGCGCCAGCTGTGCTCTGACACAGGCACGGTGACAGGGCAGAACGGTAGAGATGATGCCTTCATCAAACCTGGCACTGCCGGGGCCCTAATTAAAATGTACACAAATTAAATAGAATTATCTCGTGCTTTCTAATAGGGCAGAGCATCATTAAGCTAATTAATGCCGCGGTCTGTAGGCTGGGCCGTGGCTGTGGCTGTGGGCAGCAGCTGTTCCCTCAGCTGTGGTGGCGGCGGGTGACAGTGGTGCCAGCAGCGCCTGTCCCTGGCGCCTACACCCGCCAGCCCTCCATCCGTCCTCCCATCCATCCATCCCTCCATCCCTCCATCCTTTCTCCCATCCGTCCCTCCCTCCCTCCCTCCATCCGTCCGTCCGTCCGTCCGTCCATCCGTCCTCCCATCCATCCCTCCATCCATCCATCCATCCATCCATCCATCCATCCATCCATCCATCCCTCCATCCATCCCCCATCCCTCCATCCATCCCATCCATCCATCCATCCATCCATCCATCCATCCGTCCGTCCGTCCCTCCATCACCTGCTGGCAGCAGGGGTGGCTGGCACGGGGCCGTCCTGTTTCCCGCTGCCGGGGCTGTACCCGTGGGCCAATGCTGAGGGCAGGGGGTCCCCAAGGCACAGGGCAGCTCCCAGTGTGTGGTGTGGGCACCGCTCCACACTTGGAATGAGCAGGGACAGCGCTGGGAGCAAGACAGGGAGTTCTGGAGCGTGTGGGGACCTGTGAGTTCCCGGCAAAGCAGCCAGAGTTACCTGCAGGGGCCCTGGCAGCATCCCCCAGGTGGAGAGGTCCCAGGGCTGAGGCTTCAGAGGCGTGGAGAGATGGCCTTGGCAACAGGTCCCAGCTGGTACGGTGCTGCTGCCTGTCTCAGTGTCAGCTGCAGCCTGCCCAGGTGTAACAGAGCTCCTCTGTCTGAGTGGGGCAGAGTCATCCTTGCTGCATGATGTGCTCATTATCCAGCACAGCGAGATGGGTTTGTCAGACCCCCAGACATGCCCTTGGTTGTACAGCGGTAACGCAGGAAGTGTTGGGGTCGGAAAGCAGGAGTCACTTCACTCCACACCCACTGCTGAGCACTGGCTGGTGACTGTTCTCAGGGCAGGGGGCTCGTGCTGGAACAGGGACTGGGGCTGGAAAAACATGGGTATCACCAACCTATAATCACATCTGGACTGCAAAGTTATTCTGATCAAAGCAGGTGTAATTTGAATAATTTAGTGGACTGTTGTAATGCATAGTGTAAGTCTGTAATAACTACGTAAGTAAAGCCACCTATTGACTGGGGGTTTGCTTATATCCAGTATGGAAACACATCAGCTTAACCAAGGCAAAATACCACGGGGGTAGATGCTATAAAATACCTTTTTTAAGAATTATATCATTTTGATAGAAATAGATGTATCTGAAAAAAATTCATTCCTTTTACATTTCAGTTTATCCCTGGGTGTTACTTTGATACAAATTTCAACATCTGTGGATGAATCATGCACTAGTGTTTGAAAGGCACCCACCAATGGTATAAAACAAAAGGGGGGGAGGAAGGAAGGGCTTGCACTCTGCATTTGTGCAGTATATCAACAGCATGTGTGTACCTATTTTCATTGTCATAAATGGAAGCCTAGAAGGATTTTTTTTTAAAAAACCTCCACCACATATTAAAGAATGATATTTTCCTTGCTTATCAAAAGCAAAATTTGGAAGCAAGAATGTGGTGTCTATCTGAAAATCAGATAGAGTCAGAAATACAGTGAGAGTTGACGAACTGAATGCACAAAATCTCTGATGTATGTGCAGGTATCCTAAAATGTTAAGAAAATTCCTCTAACAGATTATTAACTGAAAATATTTATTCTCAAAAGTCATAGAAAAGTGCACTAAGGAACGAAGATCAATATTTTGTTAAAAAAGAACAGCCTTGTTTTTTATTTAAGTTTGGATGCACATTTAGTGTTGCTGGAAGAAAACTCTGTGTCATTAATGTAAAGTTTGCAGTGGCAGCTTCTGAGCACTGAGTGGTGAATGGGCTTGGCCTCAGGCAATGGACAATCTGATGCCTGAGGTGTGTAAAGCTCCTTTGTGGTGGCACATTGTACCTGGATGGTGCAATGTGGGACAGGCAGACATCCTGTTATCAGGGATAGAGTCGCTCAAGAGGTTCAGCTTTTTGACCTGTTAACAACTTTATTCATTCTTGCTTTTCAAGGGGCTCTAAATAAAATATTAGTAAAGTTTAAGGGAAATAAACCCAGTGGCTTGGCAAAGAGTAAGTGAAATGTGCAGTCCTTAGTCAAAGAAATCCTCCAATTCAGGTTCTTTAAAGGAAGCACATACCAGAACAAATTCTCTAGCCATACTGAATTTTTCAACTGTATTTAGTAATTGAACCAAATTCCTCTAACACTGCAGCTTCCTGCTAGCTTCAGTGTTCTTGGTAGCTCTCTGTTCCCTGCCTGTCCCATTCCTTTGCGCTTTTTTGACACATTCCTGGATATGTAATTATCACTCAATAAATCTATATTATTTCTGCTTGTTTCCATCCCACTCAAACATACATAAAAATGACCAAAATGCCTATTTCCACAAGTGAGTGTTTACTCTTCAGCCAGTTATTGCATTGGCCCTTGTAAGAAGTATTTTAGGTTCTCCCATGTTTGGTTCATTGTGGGCTCTCTGCCATGGAGCTGTTCAGAACGTGGTTGGGTTGTATCTTACAGACAGGCCTGCACATACAGACATGCACAGCTCTTTGACAGACAGATCTTTGATTTGTTCCTCTTTCTTCCACCTCCTTCAGCCCGCTCAGCACTAACATTGCCTCACAGGCAGATGGATCTGGTCTGAAAGTCCTATTTCCCTGCAAATTGGCATAGACATCAGTATTAATATTAAGAAGGGTCAGAAAACACGCCTTGAACTGCTCAGCACTGTGGAATAAGCGTGTGCAGCTCGTTACTTTTCTCTTTGTGACTCTTCCTTTGCTATTTCTGCAGCAAAGAGGTACAAAACAGGCCAGCAGCTGCTGTTCCCTGGTGCCTCTGAGGAGGACTCACATTTGTGTGTTACTAAAGAAAGCACTGCCTTTCCAATCCACATGATGTATCCACAAATGCCTCTTCATTAGTATGGACAATTCAGAGAGCGATTCTGCCTTTCTTGGAGTACAATTTCCCATAATGTATCATTCTTTCTCTCCCAATTTGAGATGAAAATTTGACATTTCAAAGCAAAATATGCAAAATGGCAGCCCAGGTATCTCAAATCAGCTGTAACAGTTGCTATAGCATTTAGGTTACTCCTTCTCCAAGGAAGAAGGATAGTTATTTCAAACTTCTGAAAAGCTTCCTGGCCCGATGTGCAGGCTGGCAGCATCTGCTCAGCAGGGAGCCTCAAAGATTTGCTCTTCCCCCTGGGAGTGAAGTGGCAGCTGGAAGGAGGAGCTGGCACGTTGAATCCCACCCTTTGTCCCACAGGTGTTCCAAGGTCAGGTAGAGGGGCTCCAGCCCCTGGAGAGCTGAGGGGCTCAGGGGCAGCTGGACCCCCGGCCAGGCCCCTCAGCTACAGTCACTGTGAATTTGTGGGTTATTGCACCCGAAGGTGGACACTGGGTAGTTGGGGGTTTCCGTAGGTGGAGGGTGGACTGTAGAGTTCATACAAACAGGGAATGAGCTGAGGGTGGGGCCTTCTCCTGCTGAAGGACTGAAGGACACCCTGTGCGTGTTGCCTCTGGGGAATGGGGCACCTCTGGAACCACAGGAGGTACCACAGAGAGGTGCCCCATCCCCTGTGCTGCATGAACCATCTCTGCAGTCTGCAGCCTGACCAAGGAGATCAAACTGGTGGTTTCACAGAGGCCAAAATAGTGGGAAGGGAGTGGAATGTGAGTTCTGGTAGTGACTGACACCTCTTGTGAAAATTTTAGCTTCTAATCTCCATGTTATTTAAAATATAATCCTGAATTCTTGCATTACTGATTACACAAGAACTCTGTTAGGATGTCATTTACAGCTCTTAGGAGCTTTCACAAGGCTCCTAATGTGGGATATTTTAATATGCAAAGCCATTATGGGGTTAAAACTAATTGTATGAAAAGAGATTATAGGATCTTTATCACATGTTGTTTATCTGATCAACAGTTAACAATTTAAGACAGTATTATCCTAGTAAAAAGAAGATTTGTTTCAGATACTGACATAAACATCCCCTCATAATAGTGGCTTTTCATTTACTGCTTTGCAATGTACCATAAGCTTAAAGGCACAACAGCTTCTTTGTGTGTCTCAATAATGCCTGTCCAGAGTGATGTCAGTCAATTTTTGACCTATACAGTCTGCTGTTATTCTCAACAGCCATGGAATAGATACTTTTTTCTTTAATGAGTTAAGAGTATGCCAATAAAATCTTTGAA
Organism: Pithys albifrons albifrons; assembly: GCF_047495875.1. Classification (NCBI taxonomy): domain Eukaryota; kingdom Metazoa; phylum Chordata; class Aves; order Passeriformes; family Thamnophilidae; genus Pithys; species Pithys albifrons. The sequence continues at coordinate 395,995 of NC_092466.1, read as the reverse complement.
AATTACCTATTCCTTCGTGGTGTCTTCCTCTGGAAGAACAAGGTATATTATCCATGCGGATCTTTCTGCAGTCTTGTTTCATCTGCCTGCCTCTGGCTTTTGTTGTTTGCTTTGTGGCTGACTTCCCACAGTCCTGTGTAACTTGCCCTTTCAGTGGGACAAATAAACACTAATGGTTAAGTGGCAGTTTAGGCAGAGGTTCAGAAACACACAATATACATGAAACAGCCCCGTGGTAGGAGCAGATCCTGAGTTCAGCCTCTGGGATAGCCTCCTGTGCAGCCCTCACACAGCCTGTGTGCTCTGGAGCACAGCAAACAGCTGTGGGCTTCCTCTGCAGCCTCCAAAGGGATTACAAACACTGTGCTGGTCCCATCCAACCTGATCCTCACTGTGTTCTGCCAAGGCTTCTGCATGGCACTGAGGGCCTCCTGCTCCCTTAGGGACAGCAAAGAAATATATACACCCAGTCAATCTCGCTGTGATGTTATTTCTAGATTACTCATATAATCTTAATGCTTCTCTGAAAATTAAACCAGATTTAATTCTTCCTTTGTTTTCAGCTGAATGCAACGTAACTGTAGTATTGTCATTAAGCTTGCAGAGCACAAACATAACCTGGACTGAGTTGGACTTTGGTGTGGTTCTCGTCTTTCTCCCTCACTGTCATTTGAGATTTTTTTAGTCGTGGAGTCCCCTCGGTGCAGCCCCTGAGCTGCCCTTGGAGAAGCATCTCCAGACTACAGGTGCACTGCTCCCTGTGGGAGCCATGGGAGTATCCCAGGAGGTGGCTGTGGGCAGCAGCATCCTTGAGCAGAGTCCAGTGTGTGCTCAAGCCTGAGTGACAGCAGCTGGACCTCGGCAAGCCAAGGTCCAGAGTATACAAGAGATTTAAATTAAAAATTGCCAGAGTGGGATGGAAATTTGTTTTCTTCTGTCTGCCAGGTATTTTACATTATATAAAATGAATACTAGATGATAATTGCCAGTATGGTGTCTTGTATTGATTTAATTCAATAAGCAGCTTCACCTCCACCTTTTGCATGCACTTGCCTTAGAATACATGCATTATGAAGGCAATGATTCAAAGTCTTTAGGAAATCAATATCCAGACAGGATTCTGTTCTTCACATATTGACAGCAGAATAACTCTAAGAAACAATGACAAACAATAAAAGCAGGAGTAAACAAAATTCAGGCTTTAGTTCTGTAGTAGTTGGACCCTGCAAGGGCTCAACTGCTGCCTGATGCTGCATGTTGTGTGTCCAGCAACAGCTGCACTGACCCCTTGCTGGCCGAATTTCTGCTGAAACCTGTGATGAGCATTGAAACAATTTCTGCCAATGATCTCTGCACAGTTGGCTCTTTCAGTTGATTTTTTGCCAATGACTTGCACAGATTTTTTCAGCCCTGAGCATGCACTGGGTAGTCAGATGGATATTTGTAGGCTGTTACCATTAACATTGTTCTCACCTTTCATGATTTCTCTGCAATGAAATGGAACTTTCATCGAAGCCTGTGAATTACAGTTTTTTAACTGAGCTGCTCTGTGTTCTAAGTTATTGTGGTTTTGTAATGGTAATTTTAAAATCTTTTAATACTGGCAGCTGAATTTCATGCACAGTGAGTGTAGTCCTGAGAAGTTACAGGATGTCCTTTATGGAGTAAAACATGTCACAGTTAGTGCAAACTGCACTGCTTGCTTAGTTCACACAGTTCTGAAATCACATTGTTATGGATAGTTCAGTACTGCAATTACAAGTAAAACTACCTTATTAGCAGCCATACAGAAAAAGCATTGGTTCTTTCAGTGCCATTCAAAAGCTTAGTCTGTCTTGGTTTGCTCACTCTGAAATATCTGATTAAAGTTCACAAGTCCAGATAATGAATAGTGAGTATCTACTACATAGGTATGACAACCTCTTTTCAGTAGGTGTGGAAGTCTTATCAAGAGTAACTCTTTCCAGTATTACCCCACTTGTAAATGTCATTGATGAGCCAGCAGGATTTATTTTTAATTTCTGTCCTTTATTTTTGCAGTTTTAACAAGTGCTGGATTTCACAAGTGTCAGTATTGTATCCAAGTGAAATGTTCGAGAGCTCTGCTCACATCTGGTAGTAGAAAAATCATTAATGTTTTCCCTGGATGTACTGGAAATCTCTTTAAGTTGACATATTTGTGTATGATTTAAAAAAGAAGGAAAGCTTTGAGCCACAAATGCCTGGGTGGTATTTCCTGACCATAGATCAGTCACAGTCAGAATTTAAGCAGTAAAACCAGCCAATTGTAATTGCCCATCCGTAGCCAACAGACTTTAAAGTTGGTTTAGAACAAACTGGAGTACCTGGGACAGTGCAAAATGCTAGAAGAGGATAATTTGTTCTTGTAGTTAAGGGTTAAGAAAGGAAGGAAGCACTGAGCAAGGTTCTCATTAGCTGAAGGCTTGTTAGTTTGACATTGATTGCAGGCAAATTAATGGAACAGTTGGTAGTGAGAAAATAAATATGAAATGCAGCCACAAAACTTGTTGTGAATTACCAGTTTGGATGACAGTGGTGAAGTGAAATCAAGTGATGGCAAGATGAGTTTTGAAAGCATCATTGTCTAAGTTTGCACTGGGCTGTGTTGCACAGGAGGAGCACCGAGGAGTGGCTGCAGAGCAGCAGGACACACTGAGGGAGAGCAGCTCAAGCTCAGCTCCCATGGCAATGCCTTGGCATAATCAGTCAGGCATCTTTAGGCATGTGTGTTTAACTGTGAATTTGATTTTGCATGTGGCTGCCAAACTGGTGTATTGAGATGCTTTTCACACCTCCACTGTGTGAATTGCAAAGGCCCAGTTTGGTGAGACAGGAGGGAGAGCAAGGCCTTGTGTCCTCTTACCCAGACCCTGGGCAGGGTGTGGGTGCCAGGAGCAGTGTCTCCCAGAGCTCAGAGGGCCAGGTGTGCTGAGCCAGGTGTGCTGAGCCAGGCTCCCTTAGCCCAGGTGAGCTGGGACCCCCAGGCTGTTCCACGGGCTCCCTCAGCCCAGGTGAGCTGGGACCCCCAGGCTGTTCCATGGGCTCCCCGGGCTGTGCCCAGGTGAGCTGGGACCCCCAGGCTGTTGGCACGGGCTCCCCGGGCTGTGCCCAGGTGAGCTGGGACCCCCAGGCTGTTGGCACGGGCTCCCTGGGCTGTGCCCAGGTGAACTGGGACACCCAGGCTCACCTGGGACCCCCAGGCTGTTGGCACGGGCTCCCCGGGCTGTGCCCAGGTGAGCTGGGACCCCCAGGCTGTTCCACGGGCTCCCCGGGCTGTGCCCAGGCTCACCTGGGACCCCCAGGCTGTTCCACGGGCTCCCCGGGCTGTGCCCAGGTGATCTGGGACCCCCAGGCTGTTCCACGGGCTCCCCGGGCTGTGCAGCCAGGGCACTGCCGTCCATCGCTGCCCTGTGTTCACTGCAGTGTCCCCCTTCCTCTCCTGTCTAACTGATAGTTAGAAGCCACTAACAGACAATTTAAAATGAAGAACCATACATGGGAAATCAGCCACAAGAGTGATTAGTAAGAGCCTCTGTTCCTGGAGCAGCTGCCAGAGGAGTTGGTGAGTGTCCTGTGTATTGCCAGGAGGTCAAGCATTTCTGAAAGTGTGTTTTAGTCCGAGAGGTGCCATTTGCTTCAGTTCAGGAGGCGATTGGTGCAATGTAGGGTCTGCTGTATATGATTAGATAATACAAAAGCACAGTCACTTCTGGCTGGAGCTTTGCCCTGGGAATTCTTAAAGCTTCCTGAGCAGACTTAGGTAACTTTGGTCTCAGCTTTTCTTGTCATTAAAATAATTTCTACTGAGTTTGATGCTGGTGAAGGAAGATACCACTGACTTCTGTACTGTGTGCATTTCACTGTTGCTTGTAATTACAAAGTTAAACTGCACCTGACCATAAGCAGCTGATGGAACATTCCTTTTAGCCATCCACTGTATCCCTGATGGAGACAATCAATAGGTAAAATCTATGCAAATGAGCGGAGTTCAAGTGAGGGCTACTCTAAACAAGACTTAAGCTATGCACCCGCCTTTGTGCCAAATTTTCCAGGGTTTTTTCTCCTGTAATGAATCCATGTATTTTGTGCATTGGAGCATGGCATGGGGCCTTTTGGATGGCAGGCTCTTCAAGGGAGAGGAAGAAAGTTTTAATCACAAAAGCAGAAACTTCAGTCAGAGAAGTGATTTTACACTTTGTTTCATTTGTAAATGGTGCATTTTGGCTTTTGTGAACTGGAACCCGGGTCCAATTCAGGACAGCATTTCAGGGATTCTTTCCAGGGGCTTTTTGAGTCTGAAACAGCGTGCATGAAAAGAGCAGGAGATTGAACGTAATTTGTTCCAACAGCTAGTCTAAGATTTTTTCCAATCAAGATTCTTTCAGCATATTCCTCTTTGTTGAGCTATAGGCAGCTTTTAAAATAATGGCATTAGCCTAAATTTCAGGGCTTCGCTGGGTGCTCCCAGCTCTGGTCATTAGCTACTAGAAATAGAAATGCCTGTATTGTAATCTTTTAATGGCTATGGGAGACTTGTAAACTAAGTTGAGATTGGAGCAATTTGGAGATTTCAAAATGAGCTGTAGAGTTCACTGAGAAAGAAAAATGCATCATTGAAATTCATGGTGCCACTTTGGTTTTCTTTGCTGGGATTCATCAGTGAAAGCCATATTGCTTTCCCTTTGCCTTTATTTAAAGCTCTTCAATACACTGTTTTTAAGGTCCATTTCTTTTACAAGCTTTTCCTTTCAGCTTGCCCAGGGTATCAGGTCCTACGAACATCTGTTTGTGCCTAAAATCAGCCAGGACCTGGACTGTATCCTGCCTCCCTCCTCCCCTTTGTTTCCAGAGGCTATTGTTTCCGATTTCATGCTATCAGAGGGGCTGCATGTTTTCCTGTGTGAAGTTGTCAGAGAGATAAAAGCACAGGAGCAGGGTCACATTTCGAGGGATGGGCATGAAAAATTGGTAAAATGTATCTTGAGGGCCACCCACAAGACTTGAGTGAAGAAATTCAGAAGTAGGGAGTAGAATTGTAATTTTAAAATTGTGCAAATTCTGGGGTGGAATAAGTAGTGGTGGAATAAGTGTTCAACAGGCAGAAATCTCTTAGTCCAATTTACACTTAGTTGACTTACTCCTCTAGGTAGTTTGAGAGTTTCCAGTTGGACACTGTTAGGCAGAAAACGCTGTCACCTTCACTGCGCCGCCTGCCCGTGTCCCTGCGGTACGAGAGGGAGGGGCGGGCCAGAAGAGTTAAAGCCACTGGTTTACACCTCAGCACCATAATGCACTGGGGAAGGGAGAAGCAGTGCTGGGGGTCTGCTGCAGTAGAGAGTCACAGAGTCACTGAGCTGTACGGCCCCAGAGCTGCAAGGAGTGCAGTGAGGAGGAGGAGGAGGATGAAAAGAAACAGTGCAGTGTAATTAGCCACACAAACCCCATTTCCAGGAAGGAGGCATGGTGCTATCCACCTACCTGTGGCTGTGGTTTAGTGCTGCAGGGCATGGCCAGCCCAAACACACTTCGCCTTTTGTCTGACAGGACTTCCAGAGGTGGCCCCTGGGTTGGAAGGATGCAGAGAGTTCAGGTGTGGCGGGAGGGAAGGTCTGTGCTCACACAAGTGGCTGAGGCAGCTCAGCACTGGCCTCCCTCCTGCAGGGGCAGAGCAGGAGGAGCTACAAGTGTCTTACAGCTGTTCTCTGAACGGACTGAGCAGCCAGGAAAAAGCTGTGCCTGTCTCTAACTTGGTGTCAGCACAGCTAAGGCAGTGCCTTGCTGGTCTGTTTGGTTTATCTTAACTTTTCACTTGGGTCTCTGCCAGGTATGAAGTGAAGGAAATGGTCTAACAGTGCTGATGTACGTCAGGGATTCACCAAGGTGGTCACATTTATTTTAGAAGCTTGTTATGAGGATTTTAAAGCACATGACAAGAAAATGAATGAAATATGTAAGTTGTACTTTTTCCAAGCAATTGATAAATAAGGGATGTCAAGCAAGGCATTCTCTTGCTGCCTCTCTCAAGGCTTCCATATTGCTAAATGATGTATGTGACACAAATCAGCCTAATACTGGAATTTTAAAGAGTTGGATTCTTTTCAATTATTTTTCTTAAATGCATAAATTATTTGCAATTTAATATGAGAACCCAAATATACATTCTGAGTTTTGTGGAATTTATCAGCATTTTTGGCTATGGAAATTCAGGGCAGGGCACTAATATGCAGGCTTCTTTCCACTTTGGTAGGATACCAGAAAAAATTGCTAAACAGGTTTTAGAAGTACAATAATTACTGAATTTATATCCTTTATGGTAATATTTTGCATATTAATTTGTTTATGAATAGAAAAAGGAAAAGCAGCAACACTGCCAAGTGTGTAGCAGTTGTGTAGGTGAGTTTAAAGAAGAGCAGTCTGAGAGTATTTTGAAATAGGAATATCACTAATGAGCATTCATGTTTAACTTGTGGTGACCGTGGTCAGGGCTCTTCCTGGATCCCACTGCAGGAGTGGCTGTGGAGGTGGCACTGCCGGCCAGCCCATGTGCAGTGGCACAGAGGGGACCTGCCCCTGGAGTGCCAGCCCGGAGAGGTTTCTGCCAGCCAGGCCTCCCCCAGGCTGCTGCGGGTCCCCGTGCTCCAGGCAGGCACATCCTCAGCTCAGGGGTGAGGAGATGCCTGGGCACAAAGTCACACCAGACAGTTCCAGTTCGAGGGGCAAAAGGGTAACTGTGTCTTTCTCAGCATCACCATCACATCTTCAGGTCTTGCACTGCTTTGAGTATTTTGGAGAGGAACTTTAATGCTGCTGATAAGGTCCATTTCTGGTCTTAATGGGTGCGAATTCTTTTTGAAATCACACCTTTTTATACCAGCACTGTTCTTTGGCATACCTGTCTGATTTTGGATGGGTAAAAGAATCTACTTTGTTTGGCTTTGTCTCAAAAGGGAAAAGCAAAGCCTACAGTAAAAATTAATAGCACATCTTAAAATCCATTATAACATCTCTCTTTTTTCTGACTAAAAGTGAGTGAAAAAGGCCTCTCTAGAGGAAATAAAGAAGAAGTTATTACAGCTTTCACTTTTTTGTGGTGTATGAAAAAGCTTTCTGTATGTTAAACAGTCTTGTGGACATCTGGCATGATTGGTTTTAATCTGCTGACTAAAAAGTCAGGATTAAATGTTGCTTTACACCTCTTTGTACTGCGGTCAGTAAAGTGACAGAGCTGCCCTGAAACAATGGCACTACTTATTCCACCCAATATGCCATGTGGTAGATCACCCCTTTTTCAGCACCACTTCTCTGCAAAGACAATGAAGCATCTGGTGGGGTTTTCCTGTGTCCAGGATATTTTTTGTCAGTAATTTCACTCCGCCGCTCTGCTTAGCTCTCCCCTGGTGCTACTTTTTGAGACGGGGTTTGCCAAATCCAGTGGCAAGAGGTCAGGAGGCCAAAGTGATGAATTTTTATGTGCCTGTTCCTTGTGTTTCTGCTCAGTCATGATTCTTTGCGCGCTGTGCTGCCCCTGAAAGGAGCCACAGTGAGCAATTTGTCGTCCTGGGCCGTGGAGAATGGGGAGGCAGATGAGTTAAAGTGGCGTGTTCGCTGCGGACAGAGCTGCGCTCAAACGTTTCCTGGCGGCCCAGCAGAATCCTCCTCTCACTATTCAGCCTCAGAGGGGCTTGGGAGATTTGTGGCCTGTTGGCTTTCGATCGAGTGACAAATGAATTTAGCAGCACTTAAAGATGCAGCAGAAAGAACAGCACTTCAGCAGCCAGCCCCAGCTGTGAGCTCTAAGTGATTCTGCATTAACACTTCAGAAATCGCATTTTCCCCTCTCTCAGCATAATTGGGAGCTCTCTGTTTCTTCTCTGTTTCTCAAAATGTTTGAATCCTGATTGGCTTTGAGGAAAAAAAGCCATCTGTGTTTCAGGAACTGTAGAACGGTGTTTATCGTTGTTGTGTCCTGTCCACAGGGTCGCTGGTCCTCACGAGCAGGAGGGCCCTGGTGGCCACTCTTGTGGCACAGCTTTCTGTGCTCCCCCAGCAGGGTCAGATGAGCCAGGGAGCAGCATCCACTGCAGGGTTAAATCCCTCTGGACCCCCAGCCGGTGCTGCCAAGTTGATGTTCCTCCAGGTCTTTCTCTCTCTGCTCAGCTCTGTCTCTGTACTTGGCTGAGGCTGTTGGTGGTCAGAGCTGAGCTTTGGCCCTCTCAGGGTGGCCTTGTCCTGGGGAGTCCTGAACACTGCAGTGCTGCACAGGCCTCCTCCTCACACCATCCCAAACCCACCAGAGTCCTGAACACTGCAGTGCTGCACAGGCCTCCTCCTCACACCATCCCAAACCCACCAGAGGGGATGCAGAACTGCCTTACCAGGGATGTACAGAGAGCTGGTACACAGAATATACCACCCTGTACCTCTCCACACCAGCTGTGTTACCCCCACAGCTGTTCTGTGTGTTGCCAGTCGTTGCTGAGTGTGGAGGGTGCACACAAGCTGATCTGTCAGTCTGTCTGACCCTTCACTGGGGAGGATATAGCAAACCTTGGCTCCACACCTTGCACAGTATTTTACAAAGATATCCTTTATTCATTTTATCCAAAAAACATTTTACTTTAATGTGTGAATAAGGGCTCCTGGGAGTGGGTGAGCTCCATGATGGTTTGGGTCTTGCTGAAGAAGCCTGGTGGGCAGCGTGCCTGGGGACAGCCCCCTCAGAGGGGTCAGGTGCTGCCACAGCCAGGCCCTTGGCACCTGCATGGCCACAGTGATGGGAGAGAGACTGTTCAATCCCACCTCATGGCTCTCTGAGCTATTTGAACATAACTGGCTGAAAAGGATTATTTGAACTTACAGGCTGCTGGACTCATATTCCATTTCAAAAGTGAATAAAGGAGCAAATGATGTGGAACCAGACAGGGAGTACATCGATGGGAAAGGAATGAGATATGGCAGGATGAAAAGGAGCCAAGTCAGAGAAGCTGGACAAATAGGAAAAAAAGGGGAAAATACAGGAAGAAAATGGTCCATATGCTGCACCAGCAAAGCATCACCTGGTCAGCCAGGTTTTACTCACACTGTAACACCATTCAGCACATTTCAGTTGTCAACACAGTGAAATTTGCATTCCCAACTTGTTCAGGGCTGAAAAACAATACAGTGGGCTGGAAATTATTTTCCTCTCATGTTTGCTTCCTTAAAAAGTAAACTTGGAGGAGGGGTGCTTCTTTCCCATGGACAGGAAGCAGTGGAAGAACATGGGCTTCTCTCTCACTTTGCTGTCCATGGCTGTGACCAGCTGATGACCTGGTTGGCACAGGTCCCTCCTGGAGGACACCCAGCCATCCCACGGTTGTGCTGAGGCACAGCAGGAGGCCAGGCCTGAGCTGCTGGCAGCCACAACACACTCATGCCTCATCCGAATTGCTTTCTTGTTCCACGTCTCAATTCCATCTTTGTTTAAGGGACTAAATTTTCTTTTGCTGTTTTGCATAATAGGAAGAAGAAAAAGTTTTTTTCATCTTTGTATTTTTAATTTTATGATCAAAAGTATTCAGTGGCTGCATAAAGGCATCTAGATTTTAGGTGCATAGATGGTTTGATCTCAGAATTGCCCAACATTTCATGTTTTAAAAGTCAGATCCTGATGATACCTGCTGCTGGGAGCCCAAGGGTCACACTCTCGGGAGGCAAAGCCTTGACCTTGGGCTGTGTCACACCCTTGATCTTGTACATAACTCCCCGTTAGTTTAAAGGGCAAACTGCTGACTTTGCTCCTGGTGGCAGTGCCGGTTGGGAGAGTTCCTGAGGCTGTGCTGAGCTCAGTGGGAGCAGGGGCTGGCCCAGCGAGCTGTGTCAGGGCTCCTTGCCGGGGTTAGGGAGGATGGGGCTGACAGACCTGCAGTGCTCAGTGCTGAAAGGGGCTCCAGAAGCACCAAAGAGTTTTCTTAGGTGTTGACTTAAATGTTTGCTATTCAGTGTTACTGCTCCCATGTTTCATTTCTTGTGGCTGGGAGAACCCATGACATTTGGAGGCAGCAGAAATGGGAACACCATCAGCCCAAACAGGCAAACGTTACCACTCCAAACAAAGGCAATTGCCAGGCACGTGGGAGCAGATGGGGTTCACAAGCTGGTTTGCTTTTAAAATGAAAAGAAATAGAGGTTCTTAGTCTGCAAGTTAGATAAAAGCAAGCTTAGCTATAAGGAGAGAAGTTGCCTCATTTCATTCCTCCCAAATTCAGGAGAACAGAGGATTTCATGTTTTCCTACATAAACAGATTTACATCACAGATTTGGTGTGCTTCATCAAAGTCTTTGCTGAGCAGAAACAACACACCCTGCTTGGTCAGCTGGAGTGGAAAAGTGTAAGTGCTCTGAAGGTTTCCAAGGAATTTTTCAAGCTGGTATCTCTACATGGCCAAAGTAGAAAAAGTTATGAAAGAGAAATAATAGAATGTCTAAGTAAATCTGAAGAGGTGCACACCTTATGGGGCAGGACAGCATGTATTGCATATATGCATAGGATTTCCCTAGGAACAGTTGGACTGTAATTATGAAAAAGGAAGTAATTGTCTTTGAAAACTTCCCTGGGACTACTTGACATCAAGTAGTGATGCAAAATGATTAGAGATGGACAAGAGGAGGCAAGGAACTTTTCTAGCAGACTGCTTCCAAATCCCAGATCTTGTAGGGCTCTGGATTTATGTGGATCTGATCAAAGTCTCGAATGTGTATTTATCAATGTCAGCAAGTGAATTTAAACTGGGACCTTAAAAAGGGGGCAGAGGAGCTCTTTACCTTTGCCTGCAGAGGCCCCACACGGTGCCATGTCCTGATTCACAAAGGTGCCACACAGCTCCTGGTTAGTGGTTTGCCACTCAGTGTAGGTGCTTTGCTGAACCCAGGCTTGAGATCGTAGTTAGCAGAACAAAATGAGAGAATACAGAAAGATGGGCAACCTGACCAGAGAGCCAGAGAGAGAAAATGAGAAGGTAATCAGCATGCAGGTGAGTATGTCTGATGGAAAAGGAGTTCAGCGTGATCTGTAATCTTGGAGAATCAAAGGCAGAGGCCTTTTCGATTTAATTCAAATTCTTTTCTGAAGAAGATAATTAAAAAGACAGTTGTCATTGCCACCAGCTGTTGGCACAGAGCAAAGATGTTGAGGCCTGGGGCCATGGTCAGGGATCTCAGGGCTCCCTCCAAACCTGGAGAATGGCAAGCTGTGCCAGTGACACGTGGCACTGAGCCAGCCATTCCAGCTCTGTGCCAGTCATTCCAGCTCTGGGACAGTCATTCCAACACCTGGCCAGCCATTCCAGTACCAAGCCAGCCATTCCAGCTCTGGGACAGTCATTCCAACACCTGGCCAGCCATTCCAGTACCAAGCCAGCCATTCCAGCACCTGGCCAGCCATTCCAGCTCTGGGACAGCCATTCCAGCTCTGGGACAGCCATTCCAGCACCTGGCCAGCCATTCCAGCACCTGGCCAGCCATTCCAGCTCTGGGACAGCCATTCCAGCTCTGGGACAGCCATTCCAACTCTGGGACAGCCATTCCAGCACCTGGCCAGCCATTCCAGCTCTGGGACAGCCATTCCAGCTCTGGGACAGCCATTCCAGCACCTGGCCAGCCATTCCAGCACCTGGCCAGCCATTCCAGCACCAAGCCAGCCATTCCAGCTCTGGCACAGCCATTCCAGCACCAAGCCAGCCATTCCAGCTCTGGCACAGCCATTCCAGCACCTGGCCAGCCATTCCAGCACCTGACCAGCCATTCCAGCACCTGGCCAGCCATTCCAGCTCTGGGCTGGCCGCTCTGGTGCCCTTCCCTGCCCAGGCTGGATCTGCAGTGACAGGCTTTGGGAAACCCAGCCCTGCTGCCTCCTGAGCAACCACACGTGGGAATTGCCGCTGTCCCTGCCCAGGGTGAGGCTGTGGGAGTGGGGTGGTGCCTGGGCAGTGGCAGAGCAGGTGACTGTCCCTGAGCACAGGTTTGCCAAGCTGCTGGACAGTGGCTGTGCTGTTACCTGGGCTCAGGTCACTCAGCACAGAGCCCAAAAAGTGAATGAGAAGTTTGGCATTGCCTGGTGATGACACACTGTTATGATCTTGTCACAAGTTATCTCTGTCTCTGGACCAGAAAATGTATTTTACAATTAACTTAGTGCAGCTGATGTGAAATTGAGACCAAAGAAAGATAAGCTGTTTCCAGGGGATCATTTATCATAAGAAGGCAGGAGGGCTTTGGGACAATTGGGTCATGAGGATAGTGTTTTGTTGCTGAACTTTTTTGGTCACACACAGCACCCAAAGAGGTATGTTAAAATATCCCAGAATGTCCCTGTGCCACGGATGAGCAGGAGGGGCATGGGGAGGGCCTGGAGCAATGCCCTGGGTCCTGGGCTGGGCTCTCACTGGTGCTGCTGCCACCTGCCCCTGAGGGTAAATCCTGGCACGGTGCAGGCAGAGGGTCGTGCTGTGGGCAGGGATGTGCTCTCAGGAGAGGGGCCATGCACAGGGCACATGAGCTGTGGGGGTCCTGCCCTCCTTCCACACGGCTGCTCCGCCACCCCTGGGCAGGAGCTGGCTCCTCTGGGAGCATCAAAAGAGAAAGTAATTTTCCATATTGGTACTTAAGTGGCTTCTCATTAATACTTTTTTGTATTTGCTCTTTACTCAACTCGTATTTATGTCACTGCTGAATTCAATTCCTGCTCCTGGGAGCTTATTAGTATTACAAGTGTAGTAACTTCTCTAGGACATTATTATTTGCACTCAGTTAAAGTTAACACAAGTTAATACATAGTCTGAAGGATATTTTTGCACTAGAAGTGTCTGTCCTCTCAGACAGGGTTGGTTTGATTGCTGCACCCTGGGGGACTGAGCCCTGTGATGCCCCTGATGTTTGGAGCAGCTGTGAGACCAAAAACCTCTGCACGGCTCTGAAAAACCAGCCACCATTTCAGTGGCAGGTAGAACTTGAAAACCACAGTGTTGGGTTACCTGTCCTACAGCTAATGCACAGCTGCCATAGACTCAGAAAGTTACATTTCACTCTGTTTTTCTCACTTGCAAAGATTGAGTGCTCGGATACCATAATTTTGGAGGTTTCTTCTGCCCCCAAAAATTTGTTGAAGTACTTACAAGCCTGTAATAGCTCACATATCAAGAGGTGGGCTCAGTCTCAAGGTTGTTCAGAAAGCAGGAGAGTGAGATCAATGAAAAATCAGCTGCGTTTTCAGTGAAGCAGAAGCAGCAGTGCAGTCCCACAGCTGCTCACAGTGATCCCACACAGACACGGTGTAAAATAGGATAGAGACTGTTGGGGGCTTTACATATATAAAGCACAATTGTTTTAATGTCTGTATTCCTTTTTACTGTAGGTATGCAGAAATACAGTCTGAAACACTTGACTGTGGTGTGTGTAGGGGAGCAGATGCATTTTGAAGGTGTATTATGTGGTAAATCAACAAGCTTTCCATTTCTGAGGATTACCGAGTTCAGAAGAAATTCCACATTTGTCTCTTGTCAGTATAAAAACCATTCCCTCCTAGCTTTGCCTAACAAGACATCATTGCTACATCCCAAGGCTATTGTCAGGAAAGCTGTTGCTGTGTTTTGCAATTCAATACACATAAATTATCACCAAGGATTATTGCAAAGGGCCTACCTGTGTGGAGTATGGGAAAACAGGAATGAGACAGAGCTATGTTTTTGCCAGGGAAAGGTTCTCTCTCAGCTCTGAGTGCAGCTCTCTGCAAGCTTCTGAACCAAATCTTATTTCTGAAGAAAAAAGATTTTTAAAAAATCAGTTATGTAGAGTTTTGATATCTGATTTCCCCTCCTCTGCCCTTGTAACAGAGTACCTTTGAGGGAATACCCAGCAAGGAACACTGGGGTTTTACAGAATTTTGATTTTCTTTACTAGCAACAAAAACCCCCTTCATAAACAGACTTGCCTAAAGAGGCACATGGTCCTGAAAGTTTTCTGCTTGGGTGACCACGACTGTGTAGAAATTGAAAGGAGGAGGAAAAAAGGAGTGCTGCAGCTTGTATAAGAAATGAACCTTTGCCCAATCACTTTTGTCTGTGAATAAGGTAACTTTTTGTGCGTGTGAAATTTGAAAGCAATAAGGTATGTGGGTCCTTTCTCTGTATCGGTTCTCAAGAGTCGATCGAGGGGTTTTCTTTGCAGCCGGCCTGAAGTTGGGAGATAAAGCAGCTCAGGGAAAAAAATGTTCTCAAGCAGATGCCTTTAAGAGACAGAAATCATGAATTTGTTGAATTGCAACCACTCTGGGGGTGGCTACAATGACTTTTTGACAGTGACAGTAACTCTGCCGTGTCTTTTCGAGCCCTTCTTTGGCCCATTCACTCTGGAAAGCTGCTTAAGCGCACTTAAGCGCATTAGCATTTGGATGCTCGGGGACCGTATTGACCCTCATTTGGAAAGTTTAAATGAGTGAAAGATGGAGCGATTTGTTAGGGCTTTAGAAACCAGCTTTAGAGAGCGGCGAGTTTTCCGCTCTGGTTTGTTCGGGTGCTTGTTCTAATCTGGTGTGCTGTTTGAAGGGACCAGACTGATTTGTGACACATGAGCCCAAAGCGCTCCTTTCTCGGGCCTGACCCGATTATCTGTCTGTGCTCGGAATTTCAATCAGCGGGTCGGGGCCGGGCTGGGCGGGCACGGCTCGCCCTGCGTTACCTCCCTGGCTCCTCCGGGCCGGACGCAGATGGCCAAGCGGGCAGCGCGTGGTGCAAAGGGACGTGGTGGGTGCGAGGGACAGGTCTGTGCCTGCCTGCAGGAAGGGGTGCCAGAAGTGCAGCCCCCACGATGGTCCCCATGTCCCTCCTCCTCCTCCCAGGAAGAGGGAGACTTAACCAGCCCCCACCAGCATCTTCATGCTCTTCTTCTGAGCCTTCCAGGGCAGGTGGAGTTCTCCTTGTGCCAGTGGGCGCTGTGACTGTGCAGACACACACAGCTGCTCTGCTGTGTGCCGAGTATTTCAGGGTAAGCCTGGAGTGAGACGTGTGTGACCCGTGGACATGGCACTGCCTTTGGGGAGGGAGGAAACAGCCAGGAAAAGTTTGTCAGAAATGGGCATCGTTCATTCGGTGAGATGGGGAATTGGCACCTCTTCATTCACAAACTTGAAGAAAAATATCAGATTTGTGTTTTTTTACCAAATCTCACTGAAGTTACCCATTAAAGACAAAGTGACTCAGCTCACTGCTTTTTGTTTGTACTGTGGCAACAGGCAGGAGCTTTCAGCAAGAACTAAATTTTTTATCAAATGGGAGCAGAATGTCTCTTAACAGATTGCCCCATTCTGGCACCAGTAACCTCAGCTGAGATCTAAAGTGTTTGGTAGCAGGTGGATTTTTGTTTAAATACGTATATGACATGTATTTCTGCCTTTAGGAGGAAGGGAGAAGTGAGATGTAGTTCGTGGCATTGTGTCTGATAGATAATGCAACTCTGATAATGAATCCAAAGGCATTTCTCTTTGTGAGAGGAAGAAGCATGTAGTACAATGTGAAATTGCATTACCCTGTTACCACAGAACGTTGTACAAGTGAATATTATGCTAAATGAAAATCTGTTGTCTGGCCATTATGAAAAGGAATGGAGCAGGCAGAGCAGGAAAATCACCTCTTTGCCTTTCCTTGGCAGAGTTATTTTCTTTAGCACACTTTTGTTAAGAACCTCTAGCAAAATAAGGGTTTATTCAGGAGGGCCTTTGCCTGTATCCATATCCAGGGCTGTGCACAGATCCTGTCAGCAGCTTGTGCCTCAGCTGAGGGTGCTGAGCTGCCTCCCAGGGGTGGGGGCACATCTCTGCCTTTGGACAGTGCTAAGGTTTCATCAGTTCCCCTTTCTGCCTTCTGCCTGATGGGTGCCAAGGTGGGCAGAGGGGCAGGGGTACCTGTGCACAACCCTCACCCCTTGCCAGGCAAGGGGACTGCAGACCACAAGGTGACCCTGCCCACCCCTCCCCTCACCTAAGATGTCTCTATCCCTGCATTTCAAAGCACTTAACATGCTTAAAGCTTCATTAAAAGTACGGATTCAACGAATCTAAAGTATGTTTTTGGGTAAACTTTATGCCCAAGTGCTTTGCTGAAAGCTCCAGGTTTCCCCTGTTGCCATGCAGTGGAGCCAGCCCTGGGAACAGCCCCTTCATTCCCTGTCACTGCCCACTGTGTCCCAGCCAGGAAAGTACCCAGTGGGTACCCGACCCTTCTGTGAAATGCATACTCTGTGCCTGATAAAGGGTTGATTTATAGCGTGTTTTAGGCACCCAGTCCTCAGAATATCTAGAGATGTGATGTTGTCTCTAATTTAAAAGAATGCTGCACCAGGGATTTGCTATCCAAGCTAAACTGTGAAAATTGCTGTCAGTGTGTGAGCATTGCTCAGCTTCCAAAGGGGACTTGGAACATGAATTTAGAGGGCAGACACTTTTGCTAACAAGGGTTAACCTGCAGAACTGCACTGCCAGTGTAGTGACCAGCCCTTAGGGCCGACACAGAACCCGCGGGGTGTGGAGTCCTGAGCTGTGAGAAGTGGTTTGGAGGATGTTTACAAGCACTGCGTGGTAACTGTGAGGGGACCTGTCTGCAGGGTAGCAAGCTGAAAGACTGTTTGCCTTATCTGATCAATACCTTTTAATATTGCCTGTTTCTCTCCAAATGGTAACTCAGTTGATTGTTTCAAGTCCATCATGAGTAGAAGTGACTTAAATTAGCAATCTTTGTATTTTGACCTGTAGCAAATCATATTTCCAGATACATCAATTGATAATGTTCAGTTAAATCTGGCTTGCTTGTGTATAAACTGGTTTGCCTTTCTCCTTTCTCTGTGTTTTCCCTCAGACACTCTGTGCAAAGGCCACCATGCAGACCATCCGGGCAGCTGACACAAATGAAGTAGTCAAGCTAATATTTCGTGAATCTGATAATGACCGAAAGGTAAACAACCTAATGCCCTCGGCACCCCTGTGTAAATAGAAACGGTGTTGAATGTTCACTTGCTTGTCTACAAAGCATGAATATAGTTGTTCCAAACTGATAATGTGGAGGGAGGGGAGGGATGTAGATTGTCACACCTAATGCTCAGTTAATTGGATCTGTTTAAGTGATTGCCAGCCCAGCAAATGGGCCAGCTGACGAGGGGCTTTGGACACGTGCAAATGTGGTGTGGGTTTAAAGGGCCGCATGTCTGGAAGGGTCACTGCCAACAGCTGGGTGCTGGGCAGCCGAGTCCAACAGCTTGGCTGACCTTTCTCCTCTTTTTTTTTTTTTAGGTTATGCTGCAATTAGAAAAGAAGCTCTTTGACTATTTTAATCAAGACGT
Source organism: Pithys albifrons albifrons (assembly GCF_047495875.1). NCBI lineage: Eukaryota > Metazoa > Chordata > Aves > Passeriformes > Thamnophilidae > Pithys > Pithys albifrons. Next base: position 378,610 of record NC_092466.1, on the reverse strand, counting down.
ATTTAGAGATAACAATGGCACTGCGGTAAGTTCACTGCTGAACACCTTGGAATAACTTTGCAAGTCACATACAAATTGCACTCTGTAACTACCCCTCCTGTCTGCAGAATGAGAAGAGCCAACACAATAACTGCTCCAGGTGTCTTCATCACTTAGCCAGTTGTTTTGTGTACAAGTTCTTAACTTTGGTGTGTTTACCTTCTTTTTCATAGAAAAAAATCATAAATTGTGCATGACAATTCACTTTTCTTCTCTCTTCTCTGTTCTGCATTTCTCAAAGCATCCTGTTTCATTACTAGCTCTTCATTGTGCACCACAGTAACTTAGGAAAAGCCCTTCGTGTAAAACTGTTCTGAAAATACTTGGGTCTTCTGAGTGTACCAAATATACTAGAAACACAAAAATAAGTAGAGTAGAAATCTCAAACCCTGAAGGACATTGTCAGTGTTTGGGTAATCATACAGGGCTGCCCAAGAGGATAAAGCAGACAGGGAACACTAATCCTCTGATTTGTAATAAGGACTGTGATTTTTCTGTGAAAAGTGGCATTGTATTGTCTTTAAGGTGATTTTATTTTGGAAAATAGATGTATCACTGCTTTCTCTGTTTCATCCAAGGTTCCTAGGAGTTATGTATCTAAAGGAATACATTGTGTGCCTGCTCTCATAGAATGTGACTGCTTTGTGACAGGAATGGGATGTACACAGGATCCATGACTGTCCCTGTCCTGTCCTGTCCTCTGCCCCCTGTTCACAGAGAGCTGGGCTGTTGGAGGGCACTCTGCAAGACTGCAGGGCAAGGAGGGCAGTGAAGCCCGGGTACCCTCTCTGGTTTTAAGCTGGCTTCACCTTGGAGATTAATTCCATGTGAGAATCTGAGCTCTCACTCATTTGTTGAGGCCAGAAGAGTCTGGGGAGTGACACCCCTGAGCACAGTGAAGGTCTTGGTTCCCCTTTCAGCCCCTGCCGCCACCCTGCCCCAGCGTGGCCCGTGTGTCCTGTGTGCTCACACTGTGCTCACCTGTGTGCTCACCTGTGTGCTCACCCGTGTGCTCACCTGTGTGCTCACCTGTGTGCTCACCTGTGTGCTCACCTCTGTGCTCACCTCTGTGCTCACCTGTGTGCTCACCTCTGTGCTCACCCGTGTGCTCAGCGCTGTGCTCACCTGTGTGCTCACCTGTGTGCTCACCACTGTGCTCACCACTGTGTTCACCTGTGTGCTCAGCGCTGTGCTCACCTGTGTGCTCACCTCTGTGCTCACCCGTGTGCTCACCCGTGTGCTCACCTGTGTGCTCACCTGTGTGCTCACCTGTGTGCTCACCTGTGTGCTCACCCGTGTGCTCACCCGTGTGCTCACCCGTGTGCTCACCCGTGTGCTCACCTGTGTGCTCACCTCTGTGCTCACCCGTGTGCTCACCCGTGTGCTCACCTGTGTGCTCACCTCTGTGCTCACCCGTGTGCTCACCCGTGTGCTCACCTGTGTGCTCACCTGTGTGCTCACCTGTGTGCTCACCTCTGTGCTCACCCGTGTGCTCACCCGTGTGCTCACCCGTGTGCTCACCTCTGTGCTCACCTCTGTGCTCACCTGTGTGCTCACCTGTGTGCTCACCTGTGTGCTCACCGCTGTGCTCACCTCTGTGCTCACCTCTGTGCTCACCTGTGTGCTCACCTGTGTGCTCACCTCTGTGCTCACCTCTGTGCTCACCTCTGCTCACCTGTGTGCTCACCTCTGTGCTCACTGCTGTGCTCACCTCTGTGCTCACCTCTGTGCTGACCTCTGTGCTCACCTGTGTGCTCACCTGTGTGCTCACCTCTGTGCTCACCGCTGTGCTCACCTCTGTGCTCACCTCTGTGCTCACCTCTGTGCTCACCTGTGTGGACAATGTGCCCTCAGCAGACCGTGAGATCACTCTGGCGGTTGCTGGTTTTAAATTCTTGAGGTGAATGCATACTTGGGAAATATGTAATGTTTCTTTCACTGATGTTTTGCATTTTTGGGGGCATCTAATTCAAAGCAATGACTCTCCTCCCAGCTGCTGTTTCCCTACTAATGCTATTCCTGTTGCAGATTTTCCTCTGTGTATATTATTATAATAACTTTTTTAGCTTTCTTTTAAGAACTGCAGTGTCTGTTATTTGTATTTCCCTCCAGTGCATTCCTGAAGCTGAGCAAAGCTGTTCCTGCTGGTCCATTTGCCATGTCCCAGTGGTATTTTGGATGGCTGCTGGTTGGTTTGCATACAGGGCCATGGGGTGTGAAGGCAGAATCCCACTTAAACACATTCCATTTCAAAATCAGTAGTCATTTCTTTCATGCATCAAGAAGTGGGAAATCTTCCAGATCAAACATGGAAGAAAAAGATAAACGATATAATGAGCCATTGGAGATAATCTAATCTTCATGGTCTAGTTAAACACGCAGCACCATGATCACTAAAAACAAACTACCTCTCTAAAAGGATAAATGTCTCTGTGCCGAATTCAACCCAAAAAATCCATCGCATCCTTCATCAACCGCCGGTCTTGTACCAGCCTGACAGAAATTTAATTCAAGCTGGCTCCTGAAAATAATTATTGTATTTTAAGAGTAGTAATCATTGGTCGGGACATGATTGAATGTGTCCATGCCTATTGACTTTTTCTATGATTTATAGCTTTGTTTAGTCGATATTCCCATCGAAATTGTATAATTAATTATAAGTGGGGCTGTCAGGTCTGCAGGATGGAGTGCCCTGATGAGTATTTGGGAAGATTAAATTTTCCTTAGCTGTACCAGTGCAAGGCTTGGGAATTTCCACAGCACTGTAGCTGTTGGATAAAGATGTTTTCTGTGTGTTTAGCAACTGCTTTAGCTCAAAATCCATTGATTTTTCTGAGGGTATTTTTTTTATCAGTGCAGTGTCTCTTCAGTAACATTGGAATGTGTACAGATGTGACAAGATCTGACAAATATTTATTATCAACAGGCTGCTTTATCATTGTCCATACACAGTTATTCCTTCCTTTTTACATTGTAATCAACAAAAAGGATCTTAAGATATATTTATAAAAATGATTATTTTTTATGAAAAATCTGATATAGGTACAAATTACCTGTTTAACAGAAATTCAGTTTGAAATGCATACAGTAATCTGTCAGGTCTCATTTTTCCAAACTAATCTGTAGCTTATCCAGACTTATCTGTACCTTATTCCAAAGTTAGCTCAGCAATTACCTATATTGATTATCTCAGAGTGCAATGACTGTTCTGTATTGTTGTGTTTCAGAAGGGAATACCCAGATTTCTCCAGCTCTATGGTGATAGAAAAAAAAGAGCAAGCCTGTTTGAAAACAGCTGTAGCAATAATGTGAAACTGTCTTAGTACTGAATTGCTGTGCTGTGAGTTGTGTGTCAGAGCTGTGGTGGGTCAGACAGAGCGAGGGTGACCGTCACCACACTGAGCTGTCACGGGTGGGGTGCAGGGAGGGAGTGCCAGGGCACTGGGACAGGGGGAGCAGGAGGAGGGACAGCATGTGGAGTTCCACCTCAGTGTCAGCAGATCCCAGGGAAAATTGTTGCTTTCCAATCAGCAAAGGCTCAGCCCCTCTGCCCTGGGTGGTGGGACATGCCAGGCTGTGCTGACCAGCCCCATGGAGCTCTCCTGCTCCAGGGGCTGCCCGTGGGATGGTGACAGAGCACAAATGAGCTCTGCTCACACCTTCCCAGGGGCAGCAGCCCCCACGTGGGAACCACCACTGTGTCCCCACCACCCCTCTGTGCCCCAGTCCTGCCCAAATCAGCCACGGGGGCCCCATGGGGGGCTCAGACCTCCCCAGCAGGGCTGTGGTGCTGCTCACACTCCTGAGCTCCATGACTCCACCAGTGCATCACTCACAAAACCAGGTTGGAGCTTTGGATTTGCCAGCTGTGCTGGTTTAAAGGTAAAGCTGCGGGAGAAAGGAACCCAATACAAAAGAGAGTATAAGTCAGAGTTACAATTTAACAACAATATTACAATAAATGCAATAGCACAAAGAGAATTTGATTTTAACCCCCAAACCCAGCAGTGTAACCCACCCCCTGGGGCACAAACACGGTGGGGTTTGGTGACCCCTGTGCTGAGCCCCACGTGGTTCCCCCAAGTCCAAAGTAAGAGGTGAAAACCCTGTTGGTGCAGCTGACGGTTGCAGTCTGGTTAAGTGGTGGTCTCTTCCTGATGAGGTTCTGCTCCTCCTCTGGATCTGGCAAATGGTTCCCCAGGTCCCAAAACCCCCAAGATTCTCTCCCCTCAGGTGCAGGTGGGAGCCCCCGGTCCTCCCCCAGGATAGGGAGTTCCACCCTGGGGGATCTGACTCTGGCAGTCAGGGGGGATTTTGGAATGGTTGCTGGCCCATGGGCAGAGCTGAGCCCTCAGGTGGGTGTGGAGGTGCCAAGGAGTCCCTGCTGGGCAGTTCTCCCAGCTCCTCTGCCAGGCTTCTTTCCCAGCCAGCTCCCAGCCTGAGGGCTCAGCTGTGCCCTGGGCAGCTGCTGCCAATGGGCCCTTGGGAACAGTTGCTGGGCAATGGCCCAGAGGGTTTGGAATGCCCAGCTTTGGTCACACCCACACAGGGATAGACTGGTCCCACCTGCTGAACTGGGACACCAGCCCTTCAGGGATAAAAGTCAGCATGCCAGTGCTTTCAGGGAGAAGCAGTGTCCAGGGGGTTCCTGAATAAATCTGCACTTTACCAGGTATTTTCAAATTCCTTAATTGTTTATGACAGATCAAGCTATAAATGTTTTGGGTTTTTTTTCAAAAGGAGTTCCCTGTGAATTTCAAAACAATCAAAAGAAAAGCAAGCAAGGGATAATTATTTAATGAAAAAATATAATCATGTTAGTGATTTGTTCCAAAGAATGACAAGCTATAAATTGTATTTCTTCAATAGTCAATTAAATAAATATATAGTAAGAATGTAAAAACCTGTAATGACCACAGGGGAATTATTTAATCATTAGGAATCATTTTATAATCTTTGACCACAATCAGAAATTAGGAATGGTGCAGACATTCCTGTCTTTCATATGATCCATATTAAAGAACCAGTCCAGGCACAAGCTAATGCACTGTCCTTATTAAGATCTGGACCACAACTGTGTAATAAAAGTAATCACTGAATTATTGTCTTAGGAATGGAAGCTGATGTTATTCCTGCTAAAATCCGGATCTGTTTTGCACACCAATGTTTGTGGGAGCTGGTGAACAGTGATGTTGCTGTGTTTGTTCTGGTGGTCCTGCTGCCCCTGGTGGTCCTGCTGCCCCTGGTGGTCCTGGCCCTGCTGCCCTGCCCTGCTCCGGCCCCTCTGCCCTGGAGCCCCTGTCTGTGCTTGGGCCAGACTGCACAAGGATGAGCCCAGGGGTGCTGCTGCTCAGCTCCAGCATCCCCAGGGGTTCAGAGGGCACTGCTGCTGTACCAGCATTCATCACAAACCAGACCCAAGAGTGTTACACTGAAAAGCCCAGTGGTTTTCAGCCTAGATTTTTAAGGAATGGCAGCGGGTCCATTTCTTCACTCTAATTGTCCAGCAGTTCTCTTGGTGCAGAGGGCGAACAGTGACCTTCTACAGAGGGCACATTCTCACTCAGTCCCTGTGTTTTGAGCAGTGAACTCCCTTCAAGAGTAAATTCTCCTTATTCTTTGTGCCCCTTCAGCTACAGCTGTTATGGTATGAGAAGAAACTTAATAGCATGCTGTCAAAACAGACTGAGTCATAAAGGTCTTGTTCTCCCTCTGAAAAGTTGTGATTTAAAGTGATCTGTTATCCTGCTAATTAACTTAGAGGTATTATTGCAAACAGTTCAGGCAAACATACTTTTAAATTGTAAGCCATTTATTTGAAGGTTTTCTTATCATTCTCAGGAAATCATGAAATGATATGCAAATGAGCAGAGAGGTTTAGTCCATGAGGGACCTCTATTAAGCTCTTTGTGAGAATGTGTGTGCTGATGAAGGTTAAGGATCTGGCGTCACTGAAAATGTATTAATCAACAGAGAAGATATAGCACAATGCACTCTTTCCAATGGCCTTGGCTCTGACCCTTTTAAAGATAATGGGAATACTGTCCACTAGGAACTAGATTAGGGCGATCAAGTGCATTTCATCAGGGTTTGACTTGAACCATGATCCCAGAGGTGAAAAGGCAGAGGTTTATCCACTGAGCCAACCAGCCCCTGTCCAGATAAAATCTTGAATATGATGTATAAGGGCAAATTAGGATGGAGGAAGGAAATTGATTGCTTAGTACCATTGCCACCTTGGACTGGTAAGGAAGTCCTGTGCATCCTGAAAGTGTCTCTTTTATTTAAGGTGGTCATCTGAGATGCCTGATTGTCATAAAGTACTAGCAGGAAAATGGCTTTATGCTCTGTTCTTTTATTCAGAAACAAGCATTGTCATGCTTGGAATTACATTTGCTTAAGTCAGTGTTAGTTGATATGCCATTGGATAAACTGTAAAATGACAGAGATAAGAAATATTACCAATAAATTGTTCTCACTAGCCAACATAAATGTAAAGCCAGATTGCAAGCACAAGTCAATCCAGATGTGCTGCGTTAGTCACTTACTGCCAGCTTCAAATAAATGAATTATTCTGGGGTAGAATTTGCCTATAGCACCAAGTTACAAGTATTATTTCATGAGCTTTTACCCTGTCCTGTTCTACGCAGCTGCTGTAAGGCCTAAGGCGAATTCGAGTGTAGTGTGCTAGATTTATTTTTTAGGCATTGGTCACTGTTTTAAGCCTAGTCCAAATAGTGAGTTCAGCACCTGTATTTGCACTCTGTAATCCAGCCTGTAGCATGATCTGCTGACATGCTTTGCCTGGGGGTACCTTCTTTAATCTGTGTGACATGCAAAAGAATATCCAAGGAGGCAATATTTGTACCTGCATTCCAGTCCTTCAGTTTATGGATCTCACCATCACCCCTTGCAGGTAATACTTGTGCACACAAGCACCTGTCTGGGCTTCCACATCTTGCCTAAAGTCTACAGCAAGTCAGTTAAAGTTAGAAAGGTGCTTAATTGTTTTTTCACCATCTCTCTGCAGTAGCCCAATCCTATGGCACTCTCCAGGTGCCCCCATCCCGTGCCAGAGGGATGGTCCCCTCCATCCCGTGCCAGAGGGATGCCCCCCCTCCCCATCCCGTGCCAGAGGGATGCCACACCCATTCCCGTGCCAGAGGGATGCCCCCGCTCATCCCTGTGCCAGAGAGATGCCCTTTCCCCCATCCCGTGCCAAAGGGATGCCCCCCCCCCCCACATCCCGTGCCAGAGGGATGCCCCACCCATTCCCGTGCCAGAGGGATGGTCCCCTCCATCCCGTGCCAGAGGGATGCCCCCCCCTCCATCCCGTGCCAGAGGGATGCCCCCCCCCCTCCCCATTCCGTGCCAGAGGGATGCCCCGCCCCACATCCCGTGCCAGAGGGATGCCCCACCCATTCCCGTGCCAGAGGGATGCCCCACCCATTCCCGTGCCAGAGGGATGGTCCCCTCCATCCCGTGCCAGAGGGATGCCCCGCCCATTCCCGTGCCCAGGATAATACCTGGATTCTCTGCTGCATGTTGCACACCAGAGGGGTGGCTGAGCCCTGGGAGCTGCCAGCAGGGTGTTGGACTGACTGCTCATCCCTACCAGTAGTGTCAGCCTGAAGACCATGGACCTGGATTGAAAGGATCCACACAGGGAGATTAGGAAAGCCAGAATTATATGCAAAATCCAAGCGTGTGAAATGGCTGAAAGGGCTGCCACCTCCACGGTAACAACATGGGAGGGACACACCCTTGGAAAACGTTGAAAGCACAATCTTACCCAAACCAGTGGCCAGCACAGGACCAGCAGGCACTGGAAGGCACTGGGCATCTCCCAGGGTGGGAGGTGCACCCTGAGGAGCCCCGGCTGGCAGTGCCCAGTGTGGAGCACACCCACCCCAGTGCCATGTGCTGGGCACTGCCCTTGGTGTCCCTGGGCTGCTCCAGGACAGGGCCTGTGCCCGGTGGCCGCAGCCATGGGCTCCCTGCCTGGGCAGGCTGGGCACGGCGCCCTGAGCAGGGGCACAGTGTGGGAATGGCAGCAAGGATGGGAGGCAGGGCAGGCAGCTCTAAGGAGACAGGGCCAGGAGCAGTCTCCAGGAATTGCTCTGGTGATCAATAGGCATCGAGGGAACTGTGGTTCTTTCTAGGCATTTTAAGCAATCTAAATATTTCTGGTACAGGAATATTATTTTAAGATGCATTTTCCAGAGCAGCTTTCTGAAGACATTGGAATACTTATCAGAGAATTTTCCTGTTGTTTAAACCATTGGAACATCTCGGAAAGAGAGACATAATGCCAAAGCAGTAATAAAACAGCATTTTCCTGGGGGAACCTCCCCTGAAATCAAAGATGTTCAGAATTAGTCCAGGTCGGAGGAGCCGTCTGTGCTGCCAGCTGTGCTGCTGTGCCCACCCCTCTGATGCTGAGAACAGTCTCTGCAGTGCCATTTCTCTGTGTGCCATAGACCCACATTTTTGTGGGCATTTGTGATTTGACAACACTGCCATTCAGGAGGTTACATATGAAATAGAATATTAGACAAAAACAGCATAAGTGGTACCTTTATATTCAATTATTTGGGGTTTCTTCTGTAAAACATGATTTTAAAGAGTGGCTTCATGAGAGAAGATTAAGATTCAAAATACATTGTAATGGATCATTTTACCAAGTCTTCACCAGAGAAAGCAGTAGCTTTAAAATCGGGCAGAGTTGTGTATGACATTTTCAGTGGATAAGAAGGAGAGATCAGCATTTCCACATACCTTGATTTGAAGTCAGTAGACTGCTGAATCAGTTTCTAAATAATTTCCTGTGACTGGAAAACTGAATAAAATTACTGTATTTCCAAAGTCTCATGGAAAAAACCATGTGCTCTCTAAGACTGGCAAAGGAGGTTACGGTGATCAGTGTTCACATGTTTTAATTCTCTAAGGTCATTTCTGTATGCTCATCTCCTCTTTTGGGTCTGAAACTTCATTTCCCTTTCACAGCTCTGAATTCTCTGGTGGGCCCTGCAGATGGATTTGATAAATGCTGCTAATATCACCTCCTGATCTACCAGTGCTCTGACTTTGGTCTGTAGGTCTTGATGAGTAATTGCCGTTGTTCTACTCCAATGACTGAATTAAGTTGCCCTGTTTGAGTGGGTTCATCTGTGTGATTTTAGCCAAGGTGGCCCATTGCAGTGCAGGACACTGACCTTTTACTGGTGCCTCACGGCTTCAGACTGAGGCAAGCAGAGATACCTTGATTTCTGCAACTGCCTGAACTCTGTTATAACCCTTTGATTACTGTCATGCTGCATAATGTTGAATTAGTATTTTGTGCATCCTCTTCTCCTCCACCCCGGCACACAAATGCACATCACAGCATTGCCAAGAGAAAGAGAGGAAAAGTAAAACTCCCTTCAGCAGGTTTTACAGACAGTACAGCCCCCTGAAGAAACAGCAGTTCTCTTAATTCCCTAGAGAGACAATGGGCACTACAGCTGAGATATCACCCCTAAACACCTGTAATTCTCCTCAAATTAAGTAGGAAATATCCTTTCCTGCAAATGCAGTCATTCCCACACACACAGCCTGCATTTTCTGCAGCCATGGGTGACACCAACTGTAGATCCACTAATCATATGGATGGATGGTATTTGCACTTGGAAGGTGTTAATCAAGCATTCGTGTTGGGCTGGTCACTGGACTTTGTAGAGATCTTGACATAACATCAGCAGCTCAATTTGCAACAGATAAAATAGACCCCGTGTTGTCCTCACTCTCATTTGGTTGTAAATACGTTGGGGAAACTGGGTTGGGGGGGAAAACCAGTCTGCTGCACTGCCTGTGACATGTAATTCTGGGGTGGACTGGATGACAGTTCTGGAATGAGCATTTTAAAGTCTCTGTGTAATTGCTGAAATTACCCCAGCATGTCGTGTAACACCTCAAAGATTGGGTCCTTAAGGATGATCTTACAGTAAGTAAATTAAATAGAACAATATATTGATTTTTAGCCTTTGAACTTAATTTCTTTGTCATTTTTAAGGCATTTAGAGTGACAGACATACTCGTGTTTACTGTTAACAGCAATGGCATTTCTCACAGTGCTGGTTTGGGGAACAATGTGGAAATGAGTGAGCAGTTTGGGCTGGAAATTGCCATGAAAGGAGTATGTTACAGGCGGGATTTTTAAAGACAATGTTAGATGCTGTACAAGTGGAGACACTGGCCTGTGAAATTGTGGCTGCTCCTCAGCATCACCTCTCCCATGTTAATTTTCATTCCATTCTGTGGTGCCAGGTCGCTCAGACACCCCTGGCCCAGTCCCAGCAGGCAGTCACTAATGCTCATGTCACTAATGCCCACATCAGGCCCTGCCTCTCTGCCCAAAGCTGTGCTGAGCAACAGTGACTTTTGTAGTTATTTGTGACAAGACCTGGTGAGCACTTTGGGTTTGCACCAAAAATCGTGCATTTTGAGATTAATGAGAACCCAAGTGCTTTTCGTACCAAAAATAATAGTTCAAACATTTTCTTACACCGAAAAAATACCTGGAGTTTTCTCCAAATGCAGAGTTCAGGGTTGCATCATCTCTCCCCTCTGCCTCCTCGCCAGTGCTGCCAGGCAGACACGGGGGGTGGTGAGGGGGTCCCACCGTGCAGCCCCAGCACAGATAACCTGTCCTTGCCCTGTGGGAGCAGCAGGTGTGTGTGTGTGTCTGCTCACCTCACGCACGTGTTTGGGCAGAAGGCTACAGATTCTGCAGCACAGTCACTTCATAGCTAGTAAAAAACAATTTATTGAAGTACAAAATTGTTTATTATATACCAGGAAATAATAGTTTTTGCAAATAGTGCATTAAAAAGTATTTGGCTGGTTTACATGCAGGATGAATTCTCCACAACAACCATTCCCTAAATACTTCCAGGCACCTCTCTGGGCTTTGGCTGTGTCGTTTCAAGTTGAGCTGTCCCTTTGCCTGGGGAAACCTGGGGAAGTGGCAGAGCACAGTGCACAATGCTGCCTTGTCCTGTTATATCTGCCCCCAGTGTCAGCAGCTGATCCGCACAGCACAGACACAACTGCACACACAACTGCAGCAAATAAACACAGCAGTAACCGCTGAGGATAATAATGCACGTCCCAATGCTCTGTCCTCCAAACACCAGGCTTCTCTGAGGCTGCAAGTATCAGCATAGCAAGAACAATCTGAATGTATAAAATTTGGAAAGTCTGAATTGGTGTGAGAGGACAATGGGTCTGTTGAAGGTCGCCAGCCCTCGGGATGCCCATGAGTAATTTATACCATTGTGTTCTGTGGAGCATTGTTCCTCCAGTGCTGCAGTTTAACACTTCAGAAACAGCCCCTGCTCCTGATGCTGCCCTTCCCTGTCCTGAGCTGTTTACTTGGAACAGCAGGAAACATGGATTTGCACCATATTAATAGACACATATTTCAAATAATAGTTTTAACTGAGGATGGCAGATTGTTTTCCCGTCCGAGATATCTTTAAGGTGGAGACAGGCGGAGCATGAAAGTGATGGCAACATTTGTTTTCACAGTCAGTGTGTATTTATTGTGGTTGCACATTTGCCCAGAATCACAGTCTGGAAATGTACATAGTAATGAAAATATTCATTTTTTCCTGAAGTACATTGAGATTGCTTCAGTGAGAATAGTGAGTCCCTGGACCAGTCCAGCATTCTTTGGATTGGGTATATTATTAGATACATACTCTATGTTTCTACACAGATGTTTCTAAATATTTATCCAAATGTTTTGAATTCTCAGGCTTTTTGTCAGATGTTAAAACACGTACACACTGCCCACAGTTACGGGTCTCACAGGATCTTTTCAAGGGCACCATCACAGTTTGGTGTAGGAGGCACTAAGGAGGGCAGACTGCCCATCCCGAGACATCCCGGTGCAGAAGTGCCCACAGATGGCTCAGGCAGAGCTGGGTGGGCTGTGCAGAGCAGTAATCAGCACTGCAGGTGCTTCAGGTAGCTGCTTCTCACACAGATAATTAATGTGTACAAGCAGCTGCTAATTGCACGTTTCAGGAATGATTTATGAGGTGGCAGAGGGGAAAGGGGGGCACAATATATTTTCTTTGGGAACCTCTGCCGTTCATACAATGGTATCAGCACAGCTGTGAGATGGGACATGATTAATGAACAGTGGGCAAACAGGGGACAGCGCCGGGACACTTGTCAGGACAGCAAGTTGCCCTCAGAGCCAGGACAGCTCCGTGCCATGATGAGTTTTGTCTTTAGCTCACTGATTCCCTGGGACACCCTGGCACCCCAGCCAGGCCCTGGGTAAGGTGTGTGTCCATCAGAACACTTACAGGTTTAATGGGGGTGATTATCACTGAGTTGCTGTAAGCACGTTTGTGTTTACGAACAGAGATTGTGGGTATTTGTTCTCTATGGAGAGGTCCAGGAGAAAACAAATGTGGCAAGGACTAATATTTATACAGGACATTAAATCTATCCATGAACATCTCTGTTAAACACCTGCTCTGTCTGGGAACACCTTTACCTCCTGTCACCCCCCCTGTCTGTGCCCTGACCCCCGGAATGGGTGTGCAGGACACCCCTTTCTGCTTGGGAAGAGCAATGTGCACATCCTTGTGTCCATTGCACCTCCTGATCTGAGCTAAAGACAATACAAAGTCAATTCATACATTTTGCTGACATTCTCGTGGGCTGATTGGTGCATCAGTTTGCTGTATTTTTTAATGCTAGTCTGGTTTATCTCTGAAAAGGTCGATAATGAAATTTGAAGACATGTAGCCTTGCAGTGTAACTGCACATACAGGTCAGCACTGAGAAGAGCTCGTGTTACACGTTTCACTGAGAGGAAAATTAATGTTTTGAACACTTTTCTCAATGCACTGTTTATGGATCAAAGTAGTCCAGGGTGTTTAGCACCGAGTTCTAAAAACTATTCTATGAGGGCTATACCGCAAGCAGTGTAATCAAAGTCTGTATTTATTTCCTTTTACATAATGTAGTATTTTTAAATTCATGCAGTTCCACACTGAAGAGTGAATGCCTTTATTTCTCTCTTTTATAGCTTTTAGAATTTGACAGAGAGCTGTCAGTCTTTAAAGACAGATTGTATGAACTGGACATCTCATTTCCTCCCAGGTAAGATTCATATATAATCTATTTATTTATCTAACTAAACCATAATTGTTACTTGTGCTGTAGGTAAAATGTGTGTTCCCATAGTTATTGCAGAAATTAGGATGATCAGTGTTCCTTTCGTGGCTGTTCCTTCTCCCCACATGGCTCACCATCCTGTCCCGCTGATCTGTCCCCTGTAGCCACTCTGCAAACAGACGTGGTGGGATTGTGTGCTCAGAGATGTGGGTGGATGTGTAAGCACCGGGCCCAGGGCAGATGGTCTGTGACTTTATTGCAGCCATGAGGACAGTCCCTGCCTGAAGCTGTTTGGGGACAGCAGTGGCACCACACGGGGTGCAGAGCCCAGAGCCATTGCCTGGGACACCAGGAGGGGGATGAACAGGGCAGGAACACTGAGCTGTGGCACCACACGGGGTGCAGAGCCCAGAGCCATTGCCTGGGACACCAGGAGGGGGATGAACAGGGCAGGAACACTGAGCTGTGGCACCACACGGGGTGCAGAGCCCAGAGCCATTGCCTGGGACACCAGGAGGGGGATGAACAGGGCAGGAACACTGAGCTGTGGCACCACACGGGGTGCAGAGCCCAGAGCCATTGCCTGGGACACCGAGAGGGGGGTCAGGGAACAAGGCAGGAACTCCGACTCTGCTTCTTCAGTGTCAGTAATTGTGTAACTGCTGAGGCTGTTGGAATGGCTTGCCTGGTTTAATACACATGCACGATTTTAGTCAGCTGCATCCCTGAGGGGAGTTGTATCCATGGCTGGACAAGTGTTGCTGTCACACAACCCCAAGGGTTTTGCAAGTGGCTGTCCTGGTCAGGGGAAACCTGTGGAAAATTTGGTGCCATTTCAAACATGTTTGATCCCTTTCCAAGGATGAAGCCAAATCTCACAGTTGCCTTTAAGGGAAAGAAATACTACATTCACAAAGAAAAAGTTGAAGAAATTATAGAAAAAATACTGATAAACCCATGCTTGTTATATACCTTTCTTTAATATAGATACAGTATTTTTAAATACTGCTATTTTATCCTTTATGGACAGATAGAAAAGTATAATGTTTTGGCATACACTAAGAAAAAATTTGGAAAGCTTGCCTTTTTGTGATCATAACCTCATTACTTCTCAGCAGCCAGCTGCGATACTGAGTGTATTGATCCCCTGGGACAGTGGGAGTGTGCACAGAGAGGTTACCACCACTCCAAATTGTCCTTATTGATTGAGAATGGTAACAGGAGACCAGCAGTGTGTACAGCTGAGTGTGTCCCACTCATCATGTACCTGCTCAGGGAAAAGGAGGTGAGGGGAAGTCACAAGATTTTTTTTAGCAGACATACTCCCATACTTGATTTCTCTAACATTGGTCCTTTAGCCAGAACAAGGCTTGGCAAACATACTTTGTTGCATGAATAGTTTGCAGATTCTTCAGTCTACTCAGCAAGTGCAGTTCAGTGTCATGCAAAGATGAGAAGCTTCGTGTGGGTACCCTTGGTGTGTCTTGGTCCTACTCACTGTTTCCTTCTTAACAACCAGGTTATATAATAATAGTAATAAATGTTTATATACTGAAAGCAGTCATGAAAGGGATGTTAACACAGCTCATGTAACACAAAATTTCTTCAAACTTAAGCAGAGAATATTGATAAAATATGAGAATTGAATATGACAATATTGAAAGAAAATGCAGTACATAAACCAACAGGCAAAACTCATGCATACACAAAGAGCAAACTTTACTCACCCATCCCTCCTCATGTCCTGTGTCTGTGTGCCCAGGGCCTCCTGATGCCTGTCCCGTGGTCCTTGCATGGCCCAGGCTCAGGGAGTGAGGGAGGTGCTGTGAGAGTTACTGCAGGGCAGCATGATGGTTCTATTCATGCAACCAAGCACATCGATTTCCCAGAAGAAATAATATGATTTATTTTTCTTTGTGTTGCAATAATGACCACAGTGTGCCATTAACTGCAAAGCCAGGTATTTTGAATAGGCAGAAAGCAGTGGTTTTAAAGTAGGACTTTTTTTTTTTTACTTGGAACCTTTTCACTCATGACATAAGAAAGAAATTAAATATATGGCCTAAGTGTCTTGGTTTCACTTCCGATAGTTTTTCCTCCATTTTTCCTTCTTTCTGTCTTTTCTGTAGCTTATGATGATTTAGCTATTTTTGTATACTGTTTGTAAATTGGTGAGTAGGAGTTGAGTACACATTTGTCATATATCCAGTTATATATTTTGTATTTTTAACCAAAGGAGGATACAATCAGTCCTGTATATTGGGGCTTCTTGTTATTCTTAGCTGGGAAGTGTGTGTGGTGTATCCATTTGTTCTGCATCAAATGCATCAAACAAAGGCTTTGTCACTGAAGGGAGGGACAGAGAAAGCCACGGTCACTTTTGTGTCAGGCTTAGGAGCTGGGTTAGCAAGGACTGCAATTTAGAAGGAAGCTGTAAGCAACTGTAATGACAGCCTTTAAGTAGTATTTCACAGTTTGTTTTATACATGATATTTTAATTATGACCAATTGATTTAGTCTGTGAATCACTCTCTGCTTCTGGTCTCGATCCTTGGTGTTCCAGACTGACCTCCTGGGATGCAGCCAGAGCACCTCAGGTAAAACAGTCCTGAACAGGTCCAGTCCTGCCTTTCAGAGCCCCCAGAAAGGAAAGGGCAGTTAGGACAGGTTTCTCTTTCTTTCATTTGCTTCATCATTTGTGCAAACAATTAATTGCCTGATTTGTACACAGAGTTCTACAAATCAATAGCACAGTTGCATTTCTGACTTAGTTGTAACTTTTTCTCTCAAAAAGTACACTGGAATTTCAGTGTTCTCTTGAGACAGATGGAAAAGGTCACAGCCCTTTGAGTCACAGCAGACTAAGTTACTTAAAAATTCATTTTTTATCAGCATAAACTGCTTATTCTGTGGCCTTTATCTTGAGATCTTGCTGCTACGCTGCTGTAGCTGGCCTGGGCTGGAAGGCTCTGCCCCTTTGAGTCGGTGGCAGTTTTGTAGTTAACGTCAGTGGAGTCAGAACCTCCCCCTGAGCAGCTTTGTGGGTTTGTTTGCACACTCGTCCTGGAGAGGCTGACACCATGACCTGGTTCCTCAGGCAGTGCCAGGTGCAAACAGGCTGCCCTGCAGTGCCCCTGTGTGCCCTCTGTGCCCCGTGTGGCACCCAGGGCAGCATCAGGTGCCATCCCACCTGCACCCCCAGAGCTGCCCCTCGCCAGGGACTGGGTGCCCAGGAGAGCCATTGGCTTTGGCATCCTGCCAGTTCTCATCTGAAACCATGGCAGGGTTTCTTCACTGTACTGATCTGCATGGAGAGGACTTGCATTTCTGTGTTAATTGGTTTATATTAATATATGTGCACCTTTTACAATTAATTTCTCTGTCCATTTTTTTTAATTTCAAATGAAGCCATGGCAGTCATGTAGACATACATCTTTATACTGGTAAGTTTTCTTAAAGGAAGTGACTGTACCAAGGAACTGCTAAATTGCCTTATTCATAAAACACTCCCATAGTCAGAGATGTTTGAGAAGCTGACAGTCTGTGAGACTGCACAGAAGTGATAGGGAAAGGTTCCCACTCTTGCTGTCTAGGATTTAATAAAGAAAACATTAGTGAGACAAAACAAAAGGCATTTTTAATGTGCCTTCTCATAAAGTACACTATCTAGAGTATGAAAAAATGCAAACTCTTGTTGAGAAATCTCAAGATTCTTCTTACCTTTTTATTTAGGGACCTAAAATTCTGAAGCTGTCAGCCCTTCTTGATTCCAGTTTCTGGTGACACCAAGGTAGCATTTCAATATAAGTAGTGATAGAAATGTTGACCTCTGGATCAATTTAGGGTTGTAGTATCTTGCTGGATTTTTGTGCTTCACTGTATTTCTATCTGTGGTCTCATTCTGCTCTTCCAAGTCCATGTGCAGTGTCCTGTGTGCTGTCCTGCAGTTTGTTGCCCACTTTCCTCAGCTCACTGTAAACCACATCCAGTAACCAAGGAGAGCACTTAACTCTTATCACCAGTTAGAGACAACATCTCAGGATCTTCTCATCACAGGTCTTGTCAATGAAATAGGTCTATGCATATTTGCAGCTACTATATCATGTTTTAATATCAGCTTTTAAAAATGGAACTTTATATAAACATTTTCTTATTTTCTTTCTGCTCCCTGTGCTAACAGTTCTTAAAAATAAAATTATGATGTTGTTGGAAGCATCAGAAATTTTTACTTCTGTAGAGTGGAAACTCTGTACTGAGTCAAGAATACTTCACAATATTTTTGGTAAACTACTGAACTCTTGCTTGTCTCTAAGCAATAGTACAGATAATTCTGTAAGTAAGTGAACTACCCAAGGGTTCTCCTGGTGTTACTGCCTTTTCCAAGTCCAGCCAGCCATGGAGGAAACAGGAACATCCCTGAACAGCTCTTCTCAGCTGGGTGTTTGGAGGAGAACTGCCTCTGTCCCAAGTTACTGCAAATCCTCAGTGCTGGGTGGTGTTCTGGGTGAGGACACCCCTCAGCAAACCCCCTGTGGAGAGGTGTGTTTGACTGTCCCTTGGGAAAGGCTGCAGAAAACACTGGAACTGAACTAGCACAACCTTGTAGACCTGGCTTAAATCACTGCAAGCCAGGACAGTCAGTTCTGTATTTAGTAAAGCTATTTTGCAAGACTACAAGTTTGTAATGACCATTACTGTGGGTTGAAACTTAACACGAGGGATTTCAAAACAAGTAAAAGACCCGCTTGCCACTGGTTGGGGCAGGAGCAGAGCCCCTGCCCATGGAGCTTGAGGGGAGGTTGTGATTCAGGGCAGGAGAGGAGCCCCTGCCCATGGAGCTTGAGGGGAGGTTGTGATTCAGGGCAGGAGAGGAGCCCCTACCCAGGGAGCTGCAGGGAAGGTTGTGATTCAGGGCAGGAGAGGAGCCCCTGCCCAGGGAGCTGCCAGGGAGGTTGTGGTTCAGGGCAGGAGCAGAGCCCCTGCCCAGGGAGCTGCAGGGAAGGTTGTGATTCAGGGCAGGAGAGGAGCCCCTGCCCATGGAGCTTGAGGGGAGGTTGTGATTCAGGGCAGGAGAGGAGCCCCTGCCCAGGGAGCTGCAGGGGGGTTTGTGCTTGTACCCTGTGCCACATCTGCCATTGGCTGGGGCAGGAGCAGAGCCCCTGCCCAGGGAGCTGCAGGGGGGTTTGTGCTTGTACCCTGTGCCACATCTGCCATTGGCTGGGGCAGGAGCAGAGCCCCTGCCCAGGGAGCTGCAGGGGGTTGTTCTCTGTGGCATATCTGCCTTTGGGCACTCGCTCTGAGTGCAGCAGGCACAAGGCCACAGGGACAGGCACAGGGCAGAGCAGCTGGCAGGGCAGCACCACCTGTGTGGGCAAGAGGGAGCTCAGTGCTGCTCTCAGGGTTCCTGCTGCAGTGCACAGGACCACGTGAAAAACAGCTCTGGGAGTGGAGAGCAGAGCCTTGGCAGGACTGATAGATGACAGGTAAATGCTGATTTTCAGAATTAAGTCAAAGTTCTTTTTTTATCTAGTCAGTAATCCAGAATTTATCTTCCTTTTTCTGCCCTTTTGAAACAGCAGTTCACTTCTAAGTTTTCAAACTACTAAACAAAATGCAAATGGCATTTGTTGGATTTCACATAAAAACATGAATATTGTTAATCATACATTAATTTTGGTAGGTACCAATCATAATTATTTATATAATAGTTTTATGAGAATTTCTAGTTATAAATTGGATTTTTATCTGTAAATGGAATGGTATTAAGGCAGCACAGCAAATTCATGTTACTGTATATGCAAGGGGGGTTGCACAAGGTCTTGACAGACTCTGTGTTGGTGCATGTTGGCTTCAGGACCTTACAGTTAACTTTGGATGTGGGAGCTACTTCTGAGCTCTCCTGCAGCCACATCTAAAAATAGCATCTCTGCCAGGCATATTCAGGGAACTCAGATCTCTTGCTCTTCTCCAGTGCAATACTGTCATTTAGTTTAAGGCCACGTGTCTGCTCGCTGTGATGGGAATTCCCTGCTGCCCTGGGTGTCCCTCCTGCTGTGCCGCAGAGGGAGGGCTGCTCAGGTGGTCGCCCCTCAGAAACATCTGGAACAGAGCCTTGAGGAGCTTAAGGACTCCTCCAACCCAGACCATTCCCTGAGTCCATGATTCGATAGCACTGACAGCATCTGCAGTTCTCTTCTCTCTGTTCAGCAGGGTACTTGATATCCAATCATTCTCCAAAATTTCCCTTCAGTTCCAAGTTACTTCCAGTTCTTACTGTATGGCCTAAGCCATGTCAGCTCTTGCCCTGTGTGCCTGTGCCAGGGATGCAGAGAATGGACTGCTCAGGAGAAGAGCCTTATCCCAGCTGCTGTGGACCCCACTTCTCTGTGCTGGTGCTCTGCCCATGGGGCTCCAGCCCACGGAGAGCTGCCCCAGGTGGGCAGGAGAGCAGCCCTTCCCTGCCCTGTCAGGGCTCAGCTCAGCCCTTCACTGCCCTGCTAGGGCTCAGCTCAGCCATTCCCTGCCCTGCCCTTCCCTGCCCTGTCAGGGCTCAGCTCAGCCCTTCACTGCCCTGCTAGGGCTCAGCTCAGCCATTCCCTGCCCTGCCCTGCCCTGCCCTGCCAGGGCCAACCCTTCCTGCCCTGTCAGGGCTCAGCTCAGCCCTTCACTGCCCTGCCCTGCCCTGCCAGGGCTCAGCTCAGCCCTTTCCTGCCCTTCCCTGCCCTGCCAGGGCTCAGCCCTTCCCTGCCCTCCAGGGCCAGCCCTTCCCCATCCTCCTGAGATGTGCCCAAGGCAGGGCAGGCTGGGAGGGGAGTCCCAGCTGAGCAGGAACCACGGGCTGCATGGCCAGCTCTGGCTGCCTTGGGCAGGCAGTACAAACACTGCCAACAGAGTATTTTTTGGGCATTATTCACCCATTCCTACACTCCTGTATTTTGAAGCCTTTTACTTTATATAGTGAATATTCATGTTTTCATCTCTTTACCCTTTGTGGTCTAATGTAGCCCACAGTAACCTGAGCTATTGGAAACTAAATACAGTTGAGCATTTTAAATTCTATAAGCTCTGTCACTCACAGGCTGAACAGCCTTGCTGTGAGCAAACAGCCCAGTGTGAGGCTGCAAAGGATTTCACGGTAGTCAGCAATCACTGCAAAGGGCAGGAGGTGTGAAGAAAGAAGTAACAACATTGTCAATATACAGGTGGGCAATTGTTACCTTTATCACTTTCTCCATTAATAATTATAATTATTCTTGTAGCTGTTGTGTAGCAAAGATAGGAGGTGACTTTAGCAAGAGTTCACACCCATGTACAAGGTTTGCTCTCAGATAAGTCTGCATGCACAGCAATCTCACGTATTAATCATTCTCTTAAAGTGACCTACTCTAGTTGTTGAATTAGGGCTGTCGTGTATTTTACTGCTTGGAAATATGTTTGTGTCTGAGATACCCCCCTGTGAGGTATTTGTCTCTGCACTGGCAGTATCTTGGCTTTGACACCTCTCACCAAAAGACACGTTGAACCTCATTTACTCTTGGCAGAGTGTTTCTCCTTTGGATTCTCTCTGGCACTGGTTCCTAATTCTGCCAGAATCTTATGTAGCCTAAAATCTGTTTTTTCTCTGCCCTTGCATTTTTTCACATGATCTGTCTCTATTCCAGGAGGTTGCACAGGGGTACATGTATTTTTCTGGTCTGATTTGCCTGCTCTGCACGAAGCCAAGCCCAGAGCACTCCCTGGTTGCTTCCCTTCTGCAGAGACCATCCAGAGCAGAGCAGCCCTGCCTGCTGTACCCAGGCAGGAGCCCTGAGGTCACCCTTGGGTGTGAAACAGAAGGACAGGCTGATGGTTTAGCTGTCAGCAGCCTGCCCTGCCTTTCCAGTGTCCTCACTGCATGTTCCCAGGTCACACACTCTACCTGCTCTACTCCTGAAGCAAACAAGATTCCCATTTCCCAGTAATGCTGCTGGGTCCTGTTGTCTCACCAAAAAGGGGAAGTTGAGCACTCAAATAGATTAAAAAGTGTGAAAGCCCCAGATTATTTTTATGCTTGCTTTATCAGGTACTTTTATAACTTTTTTCTGCTAATTAAGAAGTATTGTCCACTGAACAGAAATACATAATACCCACTTGTGCACTGTAAACCCCCTCCTAGGTATTAGTGAGTTATCTGAAATCACACATAGATCTCTCAGTCACCAAGGAGCAAATTCCCACAAGACATGATGCAGTTTTCTTCATGCTTCCAGTATCTAAGGCTGCAGCACATTTCCTCCAAAACAATTAGAATTTAATCATTAAAATTACTTTTCAGACAGATCTTACCTCCATTTTTCTTATCACATTAAACCAGTGCCACTCTCACCATCATTCTCAATTAATTTCCAAGTTGAAATAGGGTATTTCTTTAACTTGTGAGGAACTGAAGAGAGCTACCCAGGTAAGCAGTTCTGTTTGGTTTAAGGAATTGTGGCAAAGGGAAGAAGAAAGGAAAACCAATGGTGTAAAAGTTTCCAGGCCTGAATATTACTGTCCACCATGTGTGAGGTAAGGGCCACAGACCATGCTGCAGACAGAAAGGAAAATAAATTCTAAAGAGCCTGTGGCCTTTGCTGCTGGCCAGGCTGTCCCTGTTGTATTCCTGTCTGAACAGGCTGCTGAAAAGCCTAGTAGTTTGGAGCCTGAACCCTGTCCCACCTCTTTCCTTGGCTTTCCAGTTAGTTTTTTCCAGTATGGGATTTTGTGGGTGATGACCCCAAAGTAACGTGCTCCAAGCCAAGCACGTTCCCAGGAAAGAGCCTGAGCTCACCCACAGTCACGTGCAGTACCATCAGGCTGTTGTGCTGAAACAAACCAGCACTGGGACCTTCCCAACAAGCCAAGGTTGTTCATAATTCCACTTGCCCACCTGTAACAGTGGCAGTATTGCACCCACTGAGGGGCACAGCATTGCTGGTACTACAGCAATAGAGGGTGTCTCTCACCAGTATTGCCCAGTAATCCATTTTAGTGTTGCCAAGTCACCCCTGTTTGTTGCCTGGGCCTCTGCAGGGCTCTGGGATGACACAGCAGAGCTCAGTGGGGTTTCCTCAGCCTTGGGGCAGCCCCTGGTCCCACAGAGGGCTCTGGGCTGGGCCAGCCCGTGCCAGGGCTTGGCACGTTCACCAGCAGTGAGGGACATTCCATTTTGGGCTCCCGTCTGGGCACAAAGTGAAGGGCTGCGTTTTCCTCTCTGGAAAAACAAAGGGACTCAGGGTTGGTTTTTCTTTTCAGTTGAAAAAGGCCCCGAGTGACACAGGAGTGCTCACTCTTAAGTGTGTTACAGACCTGGATTTTCCAGACATGAGTTAAGCCAAAAAGCAATATGGCCAATATAAAGTCATAAGAAAGACTCTGAGAAACCACCGTGTCCTTAACTCTCCTGTTTTGTGTTGTGCCCAGTCAGGGCTTGAGTCCTGTGTGCCCTGCTTGCCCTTTGCTGCCGGCTTGCCCGGGTGACCCCCCTTCCCACTGTCACCTTTGACTCCAATTGTCGGTGTGATCACCATGGTGTTAGTGTAGCCTGTGCAAGTAGCAGCTGTTTAATGCATTGTACTTTAACTGCTGTGTTTGCAGGGCTCTGTTTGCCCTCCTGATTTGGCTGGAGTGAGATGTGCATCGTGGCCAGTTGGCTCACAGACCATCACTGAGACTTGTTAGTGTTTTCGTACACACGAAGCAGCTAATTTAATTCAAACAGCAATGTTTCTCACTGCTCAGCTTAGATCTGCTGCCCAAGATGAGCATAGGAAGATAAATTACGTGGGGTCATTTGCTAGAAAGAGAACTAGGGAACACAAATCTTCCTTTCAGGTTCAGGGAAATAATAAATGGTAATTCAATTTGGAGGAAAAAACTAAGGATCTGGAAGCTGACAAAAATTAGATGTCATACTTCAATTAATCAAATGATATTCTAATGAAACCACACTCATGTACCAGTTCACACTAATGCTGAGTGTCAACTAAAAACATCAAAATATTTTATTTGTATCTTTGGCCTTACAACTTTTGGAGCACCGAGAGGGTGAACTGGCAGTCTACATTCACCATCCTTACTTTGGTCAAAAGTAACTTGGGCAATCTGAGAGTTTGTCAGAGCTGGAGATAAATTGGCCCTGCATTTTCTTAGAAAATACAAAAATAGTAAATAATTGTCTGATGAAGTGAGGCTGGGATTTTTTCCCTTTTGAAGTTCTCTCTCGATGTCATATGTAAATGCAAAGACCTGAAAGGGAGAGAAGGTTTAGTACATGTGAGCACTTAAACCCAAGTTCAAAAATAAAACAGACCAAATCAAAACTGTTATCTCAGCAATTCCATAAAGAGCTCGGTTTTCATTGATGCTTCATAATTCCATTCCATCCTAAATATTCTGTTGTAGAAAAAAGTCAGTGATATAAAATGTGGGGACAATTGACAGATGAGCACAAGGGGTCTTTGAGTAGGAGGCATTTCCACTCCCTGAAACCTGATAAAATTTCCCAGAGCATCTGCATCTGAACCTGGATGTGCAATGCACAGTTGTTCATTTTACTAAAACAGATTAAATAGCTGAATTTTGCCCCCTGTTGCCTAGTCAGTGCTGCCACCCTTCCTGCATTGCCACTGGAGGTGTGTGGAGTGCAGAGTCCCCGGGGCAGCTCCCAGAGCGTTTCCAGGAGCAGGACATGCCCCTGTGCTCTTGGAGAGCTGGGAGCAAACTCTTCAGAGGTAAGAGCCCTCCAGAGGGAAATCATTGTTTCCTGTTAGAAAGTACATGTCACCCACCTCACTAACAGATATTACCCTTTCTTACACAAGACAAGAGTTCATTAGGAGCATTTTTCCTGACTGGAAGTGCCAGTTAAGGAGACATTTCTATGCACAGCATTGTTGGTGTGTGTTTCAAGGCTCTGCTGACAGGATGGTTTACGATGCCTGAAGGCTTTTTACCCTGCAGGAAGCACTTTTAGAAAGGTGTCTAATCATCTTTGACAATACCTGTCAACAGCAGTAGTGCTGTGATATTACTGACCCTCTGAATGGTTTATTTTCCCCAAACAATTGCCAAGTAGCTCTCATCCTTATTGACTGTGACACCGGTAGCTCATTGGACAGCCTGCTCCTTATTAACAGAGTTAGCAGTTCATCAAAGTGTTTGGTTAAATTTCAACAACATTGAGCATTATATAAATGATGGTTCTGGAAGTTTTGTTCAGAAAACCCACCTGACTATAATCCTAATTAAATAAATGTAACTGAAACAAAAGTTTGTGAAGATAGAAAAGCAGGTAGAAGCAGCATATTGAGAAAAAGCAAATCCTGAACAACGAGGTAAATTGTACAAGCCTTTAACAGAGATGCTCCAGCTCAAGAACTGCCTGTCCATCCATCATCCAGGGCCAACACAGTCAAAGTGCATTTTGCATAACTACTGGCTGGCACCCACAGAGATTATAAGACTATTTCTGCTGTTATTTACTCTGCTGACATGAGTGATTAAGGTCCTAAACTCCAACTTTGCCACTGTTTTAAACGGGGCAGGGAAGTTGTTCCACATGGAATTCCTCATTCCCCCGTTGTATTTTTAAATAGATATAATGTAGTGTGTGTACCAGAAGTCCATAACCACACAGAATCCTAAGGTTAGGAAGTGTGTACAGCCTTACCTTACCTGTAGTGTCTGTATGTGTGAGCATTATATCTATTTATCACATATGTTTCAGTGGTATCTATAGACCTTCATCTGTTATGTCATCATTTTTGCATGGCCACTTGCTATTCATTCTCAAGATCAGAGTTTTCTGTGCATTGCACGAGGTGGATTGTGATTGAGGCAGAAAGCTGCTGAAAGGGCCAAAATGCACATCCTTTCCTGTCTTAATCCTGGGACAGGGAGAGCTGGTTCTCTCTTTCCCCTGCTGCAGTCACTGTCCTGGTGGTCGAGACTAATGATGCAAGCACAGGAAGATGGCACGATGCTTTCCCTCTGGCAGACTGACACTGGAGTTTTTAACTTTTGGTTATTTGGTATAGAGTCCTTAAAACTATTTTCATCAGATCTGCGGCTGTTTTTGTCAAACCTGTAATCATTTCTACAATTTACAGATCAGAGAATCTGTTAACTAGAATTACTAAGTTTTGAATTAAGAACTCTGAGTTTCTTCCTTGCCTGGAGTAAATGTGTTAAAAGAGGCTGGAGATGCCAGCAAATAAAGCTAATTTAATGCACTTCATCACAGACAATCTTATATTTAATGTCTTTTGAAAAACGAGTATTACAAGAATAATTCTGCTTTTTGCATGCATACAACCTTAAATTTGCAATGTTCTTTGAAAGAATATATTCATATTATTCAGGCCTGATGGCAAAGAAGCAGGTGAGAAGTGGGGTTGAAAGGAAGGAAAGAGCAGGGAAATTATGAGCCACCCTAGAAAGGGCAAATTCAGCATGGTGCAGTAGCAGTGTGTGTTGGCACACTGGTGTCTTGGTTACCCACTGAAGCCAGTGGAATTACTTCCAGTTCCCCCAGGTGTGTGCTGGGTGGGCAGAGGCTGGGTGGGCAGGTTGCCCCCTGGCCCTGGCTGTGGGGCCGAGTGCCAGCCCAGGACACCAGAGCAGCACCCCCAGGGGCTGCCCCTGGCACAGAGCTCGTGCCCAGGGGGGCACCACATGCTGCACCAGGGGCAGGGCTGGGGCTCTGCACATTTGCCCTGGGTCTGATTCCACAACATCTCTCTGGTACAGCAGCACCAGGACCATCAGCCTGGCCTCCCAGAACGCTTGTGCCTCTGTCAGGCTCCTCTTCCCTGGCTTCTCTTGATGGGTTTTGAATCCCACCCCTGGTAGGAAGGCACCCAGTGGAGGGAACACCATGTGAGACACCAGAGTATCCCTTAGAAACACTCCAGATAAGCACGAGCTTCAGAGTTCACAGGCAGCTGAGTCAGTTCTGGAAGCAGTCACACTGTTTTCATGCCCCTGTTCTTTTAGCTGCAGAACAGGATGATGGGGAAACTTCTTGGGGGGGGGTGTTATTTGGCCAGTTTTGTTTTGGAATCTTACATGTTCAGCAGCAGGTTTCACAAATGTTTCTTCCATGACAGTCTTATTCCATAAACACCTAATAGAGCTTTTCTTTGCAAAAATCTATTTAAGATCAGTAGCATATAATAAACTAAAATACCCTGTACCCACAATCGTGTGAGTCACAAAAAAAGAATCCCTCATGGGAATTTTGAGTCCTGTTTAGTTATGACCACTGTTTGCTGTGGTTCTTCTGCAAAAGAATCCTACTTATTCCAAAGTGTTTGTGACCCCTCTAGAGCGTGAAGAAGGAGAGCAAATAGTTTTCCTTATTTTTTGGGCCTGTATCTTGTCAGGATTTTTTATTATGTCAGTGTCAGCATTTCACTTAGAGTGGGACTTGCATACTCCAAAGGGGAGGGAGGGAGGGAGGGAGGGAGGGAGGGAGGGAGGGAGGGAGGGAGGGAGGGAGGGAGGGAGAAGCCTTATCAGAGTGCAGCAAGACAGAACCCTGCACACTTCTGCCTGGAAGGAAGGATTCTGCCTTACAAAAAGAAGAGCTTGCCCCACTTTATTGTATTAAGTTATTACCTACAGGTCATTTTGTCTGGATAATTTTTGCAGCACTTATTTTTATCTCCGTCCCAGCCGTTAGAAATCTGATTTGTCAAAGGTACTTGTAAACTACAGTAACTTCTTGACTGGCTGATCAGTGCTAAAGACCTTGAAAAACTGGCAGAAGTTTTCACCCTGAGATAACATTAAGATCAATAAAGCAAATTGATAAATACCATTTCATAGAATGTAGGCTCTTGGGTGAAATGCTCTAACACATGGCAGTAACAGATCATTCCAGGCATGGAACATCATACTTCAAAACCCATATAGTTAATGCTGTAAAAGGAAGGATTATATGAAATATGATTGATTCTTATACCTTAAGTCATAAAAAGTAGCTTCAGTTATGTGTGGTTCTGGAGTAACTAAAGTAAGACATTACCTTAAACTGCAGACAAAGAGCTTCCACTACCAATAGTATTACATCATCAGAATATTTCACAGACACTCAGAAATAAGCTGTACTTCTGTATGTCAGTGAAGCAGCAAATTGAATTCTCATAATATGTTTTGAAAATGAGTCTTGTTAGGTTTGATGAGGTGGAAAAGGAACTGAGATCACTGGTTTGCTCCCAGGCGCTCAGTCCGCTTTCCTTGGCTCTTTGCCATGGCTAATCTTTCTAATGGCACTGTGGCTTGTAAACCCATTTGGTGGAGAGCTGGATGTCTCTGCTTCAGAGTAGCACACCCAGCAGGGTGGGAAATAAGTTTCTCTTCAAGCATGCAAACTCTTTTGTTACAATAACAGAAGTTTTATTTCAACACATATATCAGAAAAAACTCAGTATTTCCTTTATTAATTCAGTGATGAGCAGCATAAAATGCAAAGGTCATATTAAATACACTCACACATACATATATAGATGTAGGTGTATATATATGGTATTTTTTAAGACATTTATCAAGGGCAAACTTCATTCAGGCCCAATATTCAAGAAATTGAGCCTGTCACAACCCCCCTGGATTTCCCCAAAACCCCCCTTGGCTCCTTCTCCATGCCATTTTGGAAAACAGGGGGCCTTACAGTGTGATGAGCCATCATCAAATGCAAAGTTCTGTCATACTAAACCAGTGAGAACATTGGGAAGAAGTGAGAACTTTGGCCTCAGCCTGCTGAGGTTGAGCCAGAGTTTGCCCTTCAGGTGTTTCAGAAGATTTCAGCCATGGGCTCACACAGGTGTGTTAACTCTAGTTAGGTCCTGTAGATTAAAATAAACAGTTTCTTTTGCCTTTTAAAGCTAAGTTACACTGCACTGGAGAGGCCACAGCACATTCATGATGACCCCAGGGTGCAGCTACCATTTAATCAGCTTCTACTTCAAGATGTCTTTACAAAATAATGTACTTTTTCTTAACACAATTTCAAAGGAAGGTGCAGCATCTTATGTAGTCAGCATCATTTTCCTTAAACCACCTTCCTGATGCCTTGGTGCTTAAGGAATTCCTTGCAAAACCTGCTGCCTTGTCCTGTCTTCCTTCCTGTCACCCTAAAAGAATCTGTGCAGGGGAGGTTTGTGTGCAGCTGTGGTGAACTCTGTCTTCTGTAAATGGCTCCTGGGTAACTCTCCTTGAGAAAATCCTGCAAAGAAATCCTGTGAGATGAACCTTTTTTTTATTCTTTCTTAGGTTTCCTTTTTCATCTTCTCTCTATACATTTTCCATAGTCACAGTCAAGTGCCACTTTGAAGTTTTTGAACTGATTTTCCTACTTTCACATAGATAAACAGCTTGCTTTCTTTAACTACTCTCACCTGCAAAAGCACAAGGTAGGAGGTGAGAGATTCAGAACTCTGTGTGTCTTAACATGGTAACTACAGTGGGGTTGTAGATCTGAGAAGAGACATAGAGAAAGCACGTGGTAAGGAGGAGGAGAAAAACAAAAACATGGACAAAAGGTGTCCAGAAGAGCTGCTTTTGGCCAGTGAAATTTTGTAATTAGAGTGGCCCTTTGAGCCAGAGGTTTCAGGATGCTTTGCAAAGAGTAACTGATGGATGTGGTTGGGATTTATTTGCAGTTATCCCTACAGTGAGGACTCTAGCCAGGGAAAGCAGTACATGAACACGAGATGTCCAGCCTGGTGTGACAGAATCCTGATGTCCCACTCAGCCAAGGAGCTCATCCTGAAGGTAAGTACAGCCCTGCAGCTCCTGCTGCCCCCACACCGCAGGGCTCCGCTCCGTGGGCAGCGGGACAGGGAGGCTCTGCCTGTGCCAACACTCACCAGGCTGCAGACACACACCATGGCAGTAGGGAGTGCACCTCACAGGGTGGGTCTGTCCCAGGTAAACCTGCTGGCACTGACCAAAAGACAAGCTTTCCCAAGTGCTTCTTTTGGTGTCTGAGCTGCCAACACTGCCTGCCTGTCCCCTGTCCTGTGCCACTTCTGTGCTCCTGGGAAACTGCCTGCTTTGAAGACAGTGGCAGAAAACACAAAGCCCCTGCTAGTGCCCCAGCCCAGTCCACCCTACAGTGCCGTAAGCACCAGCACTGCCCATCCCAGAGACTCAGCAGGGATGCAGCTGGAAGCACATACGGGTGGTGCTGGCTGAAAAGTCACAGTTGTGAGAGAACCCTGTCCAGCCACAGCTGGAGGTGCCTGAGTTCCCAGATGGGCAGATTTTCCCAAGGTACTCCCAAGAGAATGTCAAGAGTAGACAGACTGAATCTGTCCCTGTCCCCTGACTGAGAGCAGTCTCCAGCAGGGAGGCTCCTAACTCTGGTACCCCAGTTAGGAGCCTACGTTTAGACATCCATTAGACCTTTAAAGATACAGTTCTGCAACATTTTCAGAACATACAATTAATTCCTCTTGTGATTTTAGTGTATGTAGACAGGGTAAAGTTGATGATGCTCTATCCAAGGTTAAATGACCTAAAAATGGCTCAGGAGCCTTCCAGTTTTCCCTTTCTGACGTTTCCTCTCTGTTTGCTCCACTCCTCTCCTTGGGAGCACTGGACCAGGTCCCGCCGTGCCAGCTTACCCTGCCTCCGTTCCCTGTGTGCCTGCCCATGGCACCTGGCCCCACATCCTGCCAGCTGCCCTGGAGGGCCAGAAGAGAGCAGGGAAGGGGGTGGGATCCAAGGAGGTCTCTCCCACATCTCCTGCTCCCAGCAGGTTTTCCTGCCCCCCTGGCCGTGGGCAGATGCTGGAGGGATGTGCTGCCACGTCCCAGCTCTGCTGCAGGGAGGGGATTGTGCTGCCCACAGTGCTGGGACTGTGACAGACCTCCCAAACCCCACATTGCCCAGAGTCACGTGTCTGGCTGTGCGTTCCTGCATAATTAATGTAGGTTAATGGGACTAAATTGTACAAAATAATCTTTGCAAGTAAATCCATGTCCTCCTGCTTCATGGCTTTTTTTTTCCTGTTTAAATTAATTACACCCTTGAAACTTGCTCTCCTGAAGTTTATAACCTTCTGTTTCTCTCTCTTCGGGGTTATTTATCTCATGATTAGACTGTTTGCTTTGCAGTATATAACTCACTGAAAGGCTGGGAACATGTTTTCCATAGCTGCTCGAATTTCAAGTCATTGCCCTTCCTCACACACTTCAATGTGTAAGAAGTTGTCTGCATGACATCTCAAAGTCTCACCCAAACTTTTAGACAATGCATTTACTGCAGTATTTACTAAAAAAACCTTGAAGTTTGTGAGAAATACAGGCTTCAGAGTCCAATAGTAATTTCAAAAATCAGTGTTACTTGGTCTTGTAACAAAAATATCATGTGAAAAAGTGAGATTTTACCCAAAATATTACAGATAGTACTTGGCACCCAGGAAATTCCTAAAGAACAAAGGATTAAAACCATGGAAAGAGTGGCCAATGAGGGAAGATTTTTTTCTTAAAGCTATGAATAAGGAGATAGAAGTGTACACAAAGGCTTGAAGAGTGTAAACAGTACAGAGGGAAAGGAATTCTTTCTGATTATCTAAAGGGCTATAACTTGGATATAATGGGAGAAAATTAAACAAAGGAAAACAAAGTTAGAGTGCTGAAGAAGTTTGTAATTGTGAGGTCAGTTCCCCAATTCCCAGTGTCCCTGTAACAGAAACCCAGTCAGCTGGACCACTCAAAGCTCACCTTTGAAGTGCACAGAATTCTCTGGCAAAGCTCTGTCTCTGGAGCTTTGCATTTGCAAACTGTGATCAGGCAGTGTGGGGCACTCCAGAGATGCAGAGCTGGGTGTCAGTGAGGCCAGGCTGGCCCAGGGCTTTAACCAGCGGGCCAGGACCAACACAGGAGGGATCCAGCCCAAAGCCACCCTGGGAATCTGGCCCAGAAAATCGAAGGGAAACCGGCCTTAGAAAAGGACTCTGAGCTGACAGAGGAAAGGGCAGAATGACCTGACAGGTTTCTGTGGTTCTGCACAGGAAGCAGCACTGGCCTTGCTGTGAGAATTTACCCCAGACCTGCACTTTGAAGCTTTAAAAGGAACTGTGAAGAAAGTAAAAGCCAATTTTAATTAATTGATTACACTGTAACAAATCTTTAAAATATAAATAGATAAGAATTTTTAAAGAATTTTTTGTGGTAAATAACTACTGAATATTCTTATGCGGGCAATTATTTTGCTGTATTGATTTTTCTTATAGGCAAATAAAGAGTTTATTATTCTGCCTTAGCAATTCTGTATTTTATTTCAAACGAAAATTGTAGTAAATCTGCATTTAAATCCCAGGCATGGAAAGGATAGTGTGCACAAATTGCCACTGTACAGCGTGCTCAGCTACACAGTAGGCATTACAGATTGTACAGACATGGGGCTGTAAACAGCTTTCATGCAACATCATCTATCATGCCATGGTCGGTTACCTCACCATCATGTTATTTTATGCTTCCTGAGCCCTAAACCACCAAAGGTTGCCTGTGCTCGGGAGCTGCGCTGCTGCCTGAGCACATGAAGTAATGAATGCTCAGCCAAGTGGATATTGTTTCTGCTTGTGCACTGCTGTAATTTGTTTATCTGTCTAAAGATTATGCAGTTGAAAATCCACAATTTTATGCTGCCTTTGTAAATTATCAAGTCACTTTTGATGAATGTATCCCCACTTCCGATGCTGGTGGCATTATGATCTTGAAATATTGGAAAGTGCTCATGCATACAATGCAGAAGGTTATGTTTTTATATTTTTGGCAGACAACCGTGCTATAAAGTAAATCTGACCTTAAGCTTCCTTACTGCATTAAAGATAATTCAGTTTTAACTTTATAGTCCTAAATGCTGCTGTTTATATGAAGTTATTGCCCAGTCAGACTTGACTGATTACAGATGAGAAAGTCTTGACTGTTTCATACAAAATAAATTAGTATTGTCAACTAGTTTAAAGCACATCTACGACTGTATTAGAGACTGGAGAGTGTGCAGACTGCAGATTTAATTAGCTAATAGGAACTGTTTAGCATAATAAGAAATTGTCTTGTATGGCAATGTGTTTGTATTTATTCCTGAAGTGCTGTGCTAGAGAATCAAAATAGACCCTCCAAATCACATTTACTGCAAACGGCAGAAAGATGAGTACATTTTATTATTCATTAAGCTACAAATGCTAAAGAACTCCCTGTATGAGGGTAAAGTTCAACATGGAACAAAATGAAAGCAATTCATAATGGAGACTGGAGGAATGCCATCTTTCATTTGCTGATTTTCTTAAAAATCACTGAATGCTTTTTTTTTAGATTAAATTTATTTCAGAGAAATGGTTAAAGATTATACTCATAATCTGAAAATAATCATTCATCTCTCTGAACACTTAACATCTCCTGAATGGTGACATCAAATACTCTCATAAGGCAACATGGATTGCATTTAGTTCAGAGAAGGACATTTATCACACCTACTTCAATAAAAATTGTATGTTGTTCTTAAAAACAGAGTGGCCGAATGTGCCAGCTGCATCTTGCAGCAGAAACCTGGAACTCAGCTACCAGCAGTCCTCGTTTTCCCCAGCCCATTTCCCGAGGCTGCACCTCGGGAAGGGGGTGCAGGGAGTGCAGGAGTCTGTTCTGAGGGCAAATGGCACAAATTGCTGCATAAACTGCACAAATTGCTGCATAAAACTCACAACAATTACGTCAGGCAGGGCTGGGCATAGAAGTTCATTTTACACGGACTTTCTCGGGAGAAGCCAAGCAAAGATGTGTTAATATCACCTCATTCAGAAAGTGGTTTGACCTATTTGCACAATATTTCTGTGTTTCTTTCTGTTTCTGTCATCTGGAGAATTCTTGCACTGACCAGTGTTTGTTTGGTTTGTTTTTTTTAACCAGTCAGAAAATGATGAGAAGATTGTAATATATGACCACATTGGGCCAAATGTCTGCATGGGGGATCACAAGGTAATTAAACATTTCAGTTTTATATGCTCTAAAGTTTTATTAGGAAGGAGAATGTATGCACTAGGTCCTGCTAATTTTAAGTCAGTTGTATCTCTGCCCTGGTTTTAAAGTAACGCCTTGAAAATGTTTCAAAGTTGAAGGGACTGGAGTCAGACAGTGTAGCAAAGGAGCTGCTTGTACGAACTAAACAAAGAACAGGAATGAAAGCAGGACATGGTGCACTAGAGAGGAGCCATCTGTGCACCTGCAACTGTTCTAAACCAGAAGTAACTGCATTGGGTTATCAGAGATCCTTCTAAAGCACAACTTCAGATAGGCTGGTGCCCAGGTGCTTGTGAGTAAAAGCACAGAGGGGCAGTTCCATGTTCAAACAACAAATGATAAAAAGAATACAGAAAAAGGACATAAAATCACATAAATGTCCATTATTAAAATGAGTAAAAATTCCTGAATTTTACAATCTTCCCTGCTGAAAATATGAGATGGAAAACTAAGTCAGAAATACAACAAAACAGAGTATTTGCTTTCTTAGAAAAAAGCCAGTTGAGCAGTAGGAGGAAACCTCTGAAAGCCTGTCTAAAACCAGCCCGAGGCTCCTGAATGATAGTGCAGAGAGGGATAGGATTAATTCAAACACTTTTGCAACATTTTGTTGTGTTTGCTACTGATTGATTATTAAAAAAAGGTGTTTGTTTCAAACATGTAACTTCTATTTTTCCCTGACTTGCTGCAGCCTGTGTTCCTGTCCTTTCGAATAGCTGCTGGGGCAGGTAAACCTATTGCAAATGTGCACAAGTGTTGTGTCGTGCAGTGATGTGGTGGTAAATATCATCTTTTTCCTTACGTTTGTATTTTCTACATCATTTCCCCTGTGTTTATCTTTCTTTTTAAAAAAATGCCAATTCTGCAACAGGAAAAAGATGCCTCCGAAGTGAGAAGATTTTCCGTGAAACTGCCCTGTAGGAGGGGAGGCAGCCCCGATCTCCAATCCCCACAGCTGTGCTGACCAATCCAGCCCCTGGTGCCACATTTGCTGACTGCTGGTTGTACACTCTGCTTCAGCATCTGGGCTGGTCGAGAGAAGCCTCACATACCTCACTGTCTTGTATGTTCATGTGACATCAAGTAGAAATGTGGAATTATTTTTTATATATATGTCACAGTTCTGTTGCCAAAACTCTAAATAGACAGCAGAGATGTTATGTATTTTAGATTTCACAACTTCCGACTTTTAATAAGTGTTTCTCAATGTGGAAAAGCTATTTCAGCATATTATAAACTTTTAAAGGTATCATGCCTAACATTATGTATCTTTACCACTTTGGGGTTTTGTACATTGGATTGTATAGATAGAGATATTGATGGTTTTAAATGGTATTTTCTTTTTTGACCAAGGCTTATGGTTTGTGTTTTAGTTCTAGTCTTTTGGTTTTTGTTTTTATAATTTTTTTCTCATTTTATTTACTATACTGCCATGTTACATGGTTTTGAATCACACAGCAGCTGCTTTCTATACATACATATATATGTGTGTGTATATATATGTATGTATGTGTATATATACACAGATATATAAATAATTTATAAACCTGACCAAAACTTACGCTAAATGTACTTTCCAATATGAATGCTTGAGAGTGCCATATCAGCAGTTACTGTTGGAGTCTTAGCAGGTTTAGTTAAGTGTACATTGACAGCCAACATTTATATAACAAATAATATACAGCAGTGCCATCCTGGATGCAGATATATAGCGCGTACTATACAGCAAATATATTAGCAGGTTCACTTTGTTACTCCTATAATCCCTTCTTCTATGTAATATTAAGGATTGAATGTGAAATTCTTAGCTAGGTTTGGGTGTAACTTTCCAGAATTTTGTAAACTGTTTTTGTCTGTCTTTTGTTACTGTTTTTTGGTGCCAAGTATTCTATATTGAAACAATATAAGAACATGGGAGAAAATAATTATAGTCTGCTTCAAGTAGCAACTGTATTGGACACAGACTGTATTTATTCATACAGTGTTAAAGGGGAAAAAAAACAACCACCAACAACCCAACTGTAAATTTTCCTGGTTTAGTAGCTCAGTGCAGCCTACGTATAGTCTTGTTACAGACATTTTTCTCCCACCACTAAATACAATATTAAAAGGTGATTAGGGAGTCTGTTGATGAAACACAAATGTATGTTTTATTGATTTAATTTAGAACACTACAGAGTTCATGGACTGCGTGATGGCATTAGATTGATGCTTCATTTTGGTATAAATCACTACCATTGAAAATGATTTGATGTCTGCTTGCAGAGTGTTTTCTCAACAGCACAACCCGGTTTATATCAAGTACCGTTGCCCAAAGGGTGTCTGCAGCTCTGTATTGTTACTGTGCCATGTTGCATTATAACCACACAGTAGTTCTATTTAAGCGAACTCAACTCATGATAACTTTGAAGGCCTTTAGAAATGAGTACTCTGGTTCTCAAGCAATAAAACTAATCATGGTGAATGTTGCTGTGTCTGCCCCTTTAATTTGGGCATTGGGAAATTATTATATGGTCACATCTCTTATTAATGAGATACCTGTTAATCTCCTGCCAATTAACAAGGTTATTTTTCACATGAAAACCTGTATGAGAGAAAGAAGTTCTGGTGTTAATCAAATCACAGCACAAACCGAGGGAAAGGCACGGAGGATCTGCGGGAGCGCTGACATCCGGAGGGGGATGCAGCTTCACGAGATGCCAGTCCCCGGCAGGTCAGGAAATGTGCCACCATAAACTCCGTGATTGATTACCTCGAGTTTGGGAAAACAACTCCGCGGCCTTTTCCAGCTGGGACCGAAGCCTGGAGCGCAGACCCGGCCGGAGGCGTGAGTCGGCGGGGCCCGGACCCCTGCGGGGCGCAGGAGCTGCCGAGAGCGCCCCGAACTGACCCTCTTACGGTTTCGAAACGGAGCTTTGGCACTGAAACAGCCCCGGCGGCGGGGCCGGGCCGGGCCGGGCTGTCGGTGCGGCGCGGCCGCCGCCGAGCCCGTGCGTTCCGTTCCGCGGCTGCGGAAGGCGCCGGGGGAAGGATTGGGGTCCGGCGCGGCTGATTTTACCCAGCGCTTTCCAGTTAGTGTGTCCCAGCGCCCCGGCTTAGTGTGCGCACAGCCGGGCGAAGATTAACCCCTGAGCTCGATCCACGCCCTCCGTACCCGCGGCACAGCCGAGCGCGGCCCTGCGGGACCGGCGCCCGCCCCGGGACGCGGAGCTGCCCCGCGGGAGCGGACGGGGATCGGTCACAGCGGGCGGCGGCACCGGGACCGGCCTGGAGGCCCCCCGGAACTGGCCAGGGCGGTACCGCCCCACGGGGCCCGTGTCGTGCCTCGACGTGCGCGGCCCCTGCGCGGGTCCCGAATGCGGGCAGGGACGGCCGGACCGCGTCCCTCCGCGGTGCGGAAGGTGGGTGTCGGACCGGACCCCGCAACCGCCCGGAGAGCCGTCGCGGCCCCGCTCCGCCGCGCCGGGCCGTGTCCCTGCCCGTGTCCCCGCGCTGGCTGCCGCCTTTGCTCGGCCGCAAAGCCGCGGCTGAGGCACGGGAAGGAAGGAACGTCTCGTTCGTTAACAAAAAGCCCTCATGGTGACGGCGCGGGCAGCTCAGCCCCGCCGGGCCCGGCCTGTGCGGGGGCCGGAGCGGGCACGGCCCGGGGGCCCGGCGGGAGCTCGCGGGCCTCCCCGCGGGGCTCGACGAGTTCGCCCTCGGGTTTTTGCGGCGGCCGGAGCCTGCAGCGCTGGGGACGCGTCCCGGCCTCCCCCGGCCCTCCCCGGCGCCGATCCCATCGCACCGCCCGCCGCCGCTGCGGGAGCCGGGCCGGCGGGCTCGGGCTGCACGTCCAGCCGCGGCTCTGTCTCCTCGCCGGGGCTGCCAGGGGGTCCCACAGTGCGGGATCCGGTGAGGCACCGAGCGCGGCCCGGCGGTGCCAGCGGGGCCGGGGCTGTCCCGGCCGCAGAGGCTCCTTCCCCCGCGGGGCAGCGCTGGGCGCGGGGCTGCAGGACCCTCAGGAGCAGCAGGGCCAGGACCAGGGATGAGAAATACGCACAAAACTTGCTAAAGGAGAAGTTCGTTAAATAATTTATTGATTTATACAAAGTCTTTCCAACACAGGTGGAGACATTATTTGATCCCAATGTAAAATGAAGTGTCCACTTTTCTCTCGTGCTTTTTTGGGGGCGTTGTTTTGGGTTTTGGTATTATTAAGCATAAAATCCGAAGGCAGAATAAATGAAACCGCCAAAACACTGAGGGACAGGGGTAAAAGAAAACTGCCGTTTTTACACTAGAAATATACATCACAAAATCTGAAATTTCCTATATACAACGTGGCTGAGCTCAGATTTGGCGACTCATAGAAAACATAACAAAACCTGATTGTTAGGAGCAGGAAACCAGCAGGAAGGCTAAGCAAAAACCTTAAAGGGACACAAATAAACCCCAAAAATTTGGAAAAATTTCTCCAAAATTTACATCGATGAGAAAGAAAATAATTTCATAACTTATTCTGTAAAAAATATATATACATTTCACATACATCTCAGGCTGTACAACACAGCACGTCAAACACCCAGTGACACTCACCCCGCCGCGGGCGCTGGCCCTGCACCCTCACAACGTGTCCGAGCTGGTGCTGCAGGGGCTGACAAGCGATAGGTTCGTGGATTTGTGCTTTTTCAATAGCCTTGTGATTTTTTCGTCATCTGAGTTGGGATCTAGGGGCTTGTTGTATTCATCATCGTCCTCAATGTCTGAGCTCTCCTTCAGCTTCTCCGTCTCCGAGTCGTGCTTCTTCTTCGCTGAGGCCATCTCCGCTGCGTGTCTCTTCCGCCACTTGGTCCGTCTGTTCTGGAACCACACCTGGGCACCGGCATCGGGCACGGCTTAGGAACGGCCTCGGCCCCTGCGCCGTGCCCGTCCCCGCCCGCTGTCACCGCGTCCCGTCCCGTCCGGTCCCGTCCCGCAGCGCGGGCCCACCCGCGGCAGGGGCTGGCGGAGCCCCGGCTGGCTCCGGGGAGGGGATGCCCCGCTGGGGACACCTGCCCGGCTCGAAGGGGCTGTCGCCAGACAGGGCTGTCACCAGACGGGGCTGTGCGACGGAAAAAGCAGCAGCTTTGTAGAACAATCGGAAATTTGAAACAGAATACGGTGGCAGAAAAATATTTCTGGCTCCCGGTACACCCAAGTGCTCAGATGAGCCTGAAGGCTTTGCTAAAAAATTTGCGGGGTTACACAAGATTAAGTTGTGCCAGTGGACACGATCCTCGCTGACAAGTGACCCGTTCAAAGGAATTACCTGCGAGTGGCTTTTTCTTTTGGTTGTTGTTGGGT
Organism: Pithys albifrons albifrons; assembly: GCF_047495875.1. Classification (NCBI taxonomy): domain Eukaryota; kingdom Metazoa; phylum Chordata; class Aves; order Passeriformes; family Thamnophilidae; genus Pithys; species Pithys albifrons. The sequence goes on along the minus strand of NC_092466.1, from coordinate 340,028 downwards.
TGGGCTCTTTAAAATATATGATGCCTATTTACCTTAAATCGTTTCAGCACAGAGCGCTCTAAGCACAAAGGAAGTTCGGTAGAAATTTGTCTAAAATCTATTCACTACCGAAATACAATTTAAATTCTAACGGACTTGAAAAAAAATCCCCTGTGTGGTTTGTGCATTGTTCGTGGTCGCTGGTAATTGCCGAGGCAGCAGAGAGCGGCCGCGGCGGGGAGCGGGAGAGGCGGGACGGACCTACCTTCACCTGGCTCTCGGTCATCCCCAGGGAATAGGCGAGCCGGGCGCGCTCCGGTCCTGCCAAGTATTTCGTCTGTTCGAAGGTTTTTTCTAAAGCAAATATCTGCTGCCCAGAGAAAGTCGGTCGAGAGTGTTTCTTCTTGCCGTCCTTGTCCAAAACCATTCCCGTCTGAGCTGAAACCGGAGGAGAAAGAGCTGCTCAGGGACAGACCTGCACCGCTCCCGGACCGGAGCCGGGCCAAGCCTGGCGCTGCGGGGGAGCGGCCGCTGCGGTGTCCGCCGGCTGCAGAGCGGGGCTCGGTGCGGGACACGCCGGGAGCCGAGCGGCCGGGCCCGGGTGGGCCTTCCTGCCGAGCCGCCCACCCCGTCCACGGCGCCCGCCCGCGCCCTGGGGCCGCCCGCTGCCCGTACTCCCCGGAACCGGCCGCACTTACCGGGACAGGCGAGCCGGGGGTCTCTCCATGGAGAGCCTTGCACCACTCCCGGCCAGAAAATGGGCGGCCGCCCCGGCAGCTCCGCCAGCGGCTTCGGGTAGCGGGAGACGGCGGCGGGGCTGAAGTACATCCCGGCCGAGGCCGCCAGCCCGTTGATGCGGGGCAGCCCGCCCAGCAGGTTGCTGGCGCTGCCCACGGGCCGTCCCAGGATGTCGCTGATCCCGTGCGGTGTCCCCAAGGGCAGTTGCGTGTTGAGTCCGCCCAGGGCCGGCGCCTTGAAGCCTGAGGGGTTCTGCAGGGCGTAGGGGAAGAGGGAGGTCTTCATCTCGGCCATGTTGTGCAGCGCGGCCAGCGGCGCACTGCTGAGGACGAACGCGCTCTGGCGATTAGCATCCATCTGCCCCACCGCTAACATCTGCGGGCATCGGCCAGCGCGGCTCCCTCCCAACCGCGCCGGCAGCGCGGCCGCGGGCGGGACGTGCTTCTCGCCCCTCGCAGGATCTCAGCAAGTACCGAAGTTTGCCGGGAGCAGGAAAGCTCCGGAGCTTCCTCGCCCGCGGCTCGGCGGCGCGCGCCGCCAGCGTCCAGGCTGCAGAGCGGCGAGAGCCGAGCCGGGCCCGCGGCAGTGCCGGAGGAGCAGCCCCCGCGGCGGCGCGTCCCGTCCCGTCCCGTCCCGTCCCGTGGCGGGCGGCGGCTCCGCGGGCGGCCCGGGCCGTGTCCGGCGGCGCGGGGGACGCTCCGGGGGACGCTCCGCGCCGCGCCCCGCGCACAGATAACCCCGCGGGCACCTGCGCGCCCCGCGCCCATTGGGCGGCCGCGCCCCGCGCCAAACCCGCCGCCCAATCGGCGGGCGGCGCGCGCCCCCTCCCCTGCACGTCACGGCCGGGCCGGCCGAGCGCGCGGGGCCGCACGTGGCGGGGCCGCCCCGACGGGAACCGAGAGGGGACCCCGCGGGGACCCCCCGGCCCGGCCACGGGAGGGCTCCGGGCAGCGGCCCCGGGCACGGGCACGGGAGGGCTCCGGGCAGCGGCCCCGGGCACGGGCACTGGAAGGGCTCCGGGCAGCAATTCCCGGGCACGGGCACTGGAAGGGCTCCGGGCAGCGGCCCCGGGCACGGGCACTGGAAGGGCTCCGGGCAGCGATCCCCGGGCACGGGCACTGGAAGGGCTCCGGGCAGCAATTCCCGGGCACGGGCACTGGAGGGCTCCGGGCAGCGATCCCCGGGCACGGCCACGGGAGGGCTCCGGGCAGCGGCCCCGGCCCCGGGCACTGTAAGGGCTCCGGGCAGCGATTCCCGGGCACGGGCACTGGAAGGGCTCCGGGCAGCGGCCCCGGGCACGGGCACTGGAAGGGCTCCGGGCAGCAATTCCCGGGCACGGGCACTGGAAGGGCTCCGGGCAGCGATCCCCGGGCACGGGCACGGGCGGGCTCCGGGCACCGGCCCCGGCCCCGGGCACTGAAAGGGCTCCGGGCAGCGGCCCCGGCCCGTCGAGCGCCTCTCGTGGCGGGGGTCCGGCGGCAGCGCTGCCCCCGACACTGGGCGGGAGGCGCTGCTCGGTGCCCGGCTCGGTCGCTGCTGTGGCGGGTAATCGGCTCCGTCTTCAGCTGCGGGGCGGCCATTCCCGCGCGTGAGTTCAGCGTGTAAAGCGGTCGTGGAAAATGGTCTTACGCCCTGTGAATAATTGTGTTGTTCAACTTCGTTGCATGTTCCGAAACCCACTGGCCTCGGAGAAGGCTTCTCTCACTCCTTCCGAGACGCGACAGAAGTTTTTAAAGGAAGAAAAATTGCTGTTCCATCGTCGTGGAACGAAGTTCGCTCGCAAGAATAAAATGACCTCAGATATTCCTAATCGAAAGAATGATTAATTGTCAAGAAAAGAAAAATTCGGATCTGAGGGGTTTATAGAAAATAATTTCGGAAACGGGGCTTATAGCACGTTCTCCGCCTTACAATTGCTTTCTCCTACGAGACTGGTGAGTTGTTAATCGAGGAGAACACGAACCACAACAAGCAGGGAACTAAAACTTTTCCAAGTGTTCACAAAGTAAACACGACTGGACTTGATCATATCAGAACCGTTATTAAAACGCACAATCCTTCTGATATGGTTGTGTCTGTCGTCAGACTCGTTTGCAGGTGAACAGGGTTTCGTTTAACCGGTAACCAAATGTCAACGTAATTTTGGGAAGTAATTATTCAGGTTCGGTCAATGGTCTTTGTTTTCGGCCGCTGGACTTACGGGATGCAACAATCTGTCCGTCTTGTTTTGCCTATCTTTGTAATAGTTTAAGGTACAAACGTGCGATTAAAAACAGCGCTGCGCTAAAGGTTTGATAAACTACTTCATTGCTTTTCCCTCCCCTCCGTGTGTTGCAAACAGCAGCAGAGCAGGGAGCAGCCCCAGTGTATGGGGTTGTCGGCAGAGCCCCGGCAGCTCCGTCCGTCCCCAGGCTCGTTCCGCGCTGCCCGCGTGCCTTGGGAAGCGGCTGGCGATGCTCCCGGCACCGGCGGCCGGAGCTTTGGAGGCGGCCCCGGGGCCTCACCGGCCTCCCGGAGGACCGCGGGCACTGCCGGGGACCAGGGCCAGCCTGTCCTGGGTGGGCAGGGGCCGGCGCGCCGCCAGCCCGCGGCTCGGCTCGGTCTTCGCCTGCCCGCGGCTCTCCCACTCGGTGCGATGTGAGGGCAGGGACGCTGAGGGCAGCGGTGCTGAGGGCAGGGGCGCTGAGGGCAGCGGTGCTGAGGGCAGGGGCGCTGAGGGCAGCGGTGCTGAGGGCAGCGGTGCTGAGGGCAGGGGGGCTGAGGGCAGCGGTGCTGAGGGCAGCGGTGCTGAGGGCAGGGGCGCTGAGGGCAGCGGTGCTGAGGGCAGCGGTGCTGAGGGCAGGGACGCTGAGGGCAGCGGTGCTGAGGGCAGCGGTGCTGAGGGCAGGGGGGCTGAGGGCAGCGGTGCTGAGGGCAGCGGTGCTGAGGGCAGGGGTGCTGAGGGCAGCGGTGCTGAGGGCAGGGGCGCTGAGGGCAGCGGTGCTGAGGGCAGGGACGCTGAGGGCAGCGGTGCTGAGGGCAGCGGTGCTGAGGGCAGCGGTGCTGAGGGCAGGGGCGCTGAGGGCAGCGGCGCTGAGGGCAGCGGTGCTGAGGGCAGGGGGGCTGAGGGCAGCGGTGCTGAGGGCAGGGACGCTGAGGGCAGCGGTGCTGAGGGCAGGGGCGCTGAGGGCAGGGACGCTGAGGGCAGGGGCGCTGAGGGCAGCGGTGCTGAGGGCAGGGGCGCTGAGGGCAGGGGCGCTGAGGGCAGCGGTGCTGAGGGCAGCGGTGCTGAGGGCAGGGGCGCTGAGGGCAGCGGTGCTGAGGGCAGGGGCGCTGAGGGCAGGGGCGCTGAGGGCAGCGGTGCTGAGGGCAGCGGTGCTGAGGGCAGGGGCGCTGAGGGCAGCGGTGCTGAGGGCAGCGGTGCTGAGGGCAGGGGCGCTGAGGGCAGGGGTGTTGAGGGCAGCGGTGCTGAGGGCAGGGGCGCTGAGGGCAGGGGTGTTGAGGGCAGCGGTGCTGAGGGCAGGGGCGCTGAGGGCAGCGGTGCTGAGGGCAGGGGCGCTGAGGGCAGGGGCGCTGAGGGCAGCGGTGCTGAGGGCAGCGGTGCTGAGGGCAGGGGCGCTGAGGGCAGCGGTGCTGAGGGCAGCGGTGCTGAGGGCAGGGGCGCTGAGGGCAGGGGCGCTGAGGGCAGCGGTGCTGAGGGCAGCAGTGCTGAGGGCAGGGGTGCTGAGGGCAGGGGCGCCTGCGCCCGCCGAGCCCGCGGCTGCTGCGCCCTGAATGCGGCCCCGCAGCGCTGGCCGGCTGGGCTCGGCTGGGCTCGGCTCGGCTCGGCTCGGCTCGGCTGGGCTCGGCTCGGCTCGGCTCGGCTCGGCTCGGCTCGGCTCGGCTCGGCTCGCGGCTGGGACGCCTTCCTCCCTTCGGGGGCCGAGCGCTCTCCACACACCGGCAGCGGCCCACCGAGGAGCGGCCACGCCAGCGCCGCTGCCTTGCGCGGGACCGACGGACCGAGGTAAGTGCGAGGCCTCCCCGTCCGCGCTGCGGCGGGGCCAGACCGACCCCCGGCAGCCCCGACGGGCTCGCTCTCCGCCGGGCCGCCGGTGGCGGAGGGCAGTGCCCGGCCTGCTTCCTGCTCTCCCGGGGCACCCGAGAGTGTCCGTGTCTGTGTCCGTGTCCGTGTCCCGTCCCTGTCCCGCTCCCACGGGAGGTTTCTCAGTCTCGGCCGCAGCCGGGAGCGAGCGGACACCCTAGGGGCCTCACCCCCAGCGGCCTCTGGACCTCGGTGGCCCTGAGGGTGCCGCAGCCCCGGGACCCCCGTTCGCCCGTAGTGCTGGTCCCGGGGGCAAAGCCAAAGCCTCGCGCCCCGTCTAAAGCCGCGTTCGGAGACCGGCTGGCAATTTGTGTCTGTCATCAGTGACGCTTGTACATTAGTGGTGCGTTTGTCCTGTTCATTGACTTTCCCGAAATCTCGTAATCTTTTACCGGGTGGAGTTATGTGGGGTTATCTCTGCAGACCCTGAGGAGTGATAAATCTGCTTTTGAGTCAGTTCTTTCGAGGCGGTGTGGCACTGAAGGAGGAAGGCACGGCCAGGCATGGCGGTGTCTCCGGTCCCCGCCCCGGGAGTCCCCCCAAGTTCCGCCGCTCCCTTTTGCCGCTGCCGCCGGGCCCGGGCTCTGCCGGGCTGCTCCGGGTGCGAGCGCTCCGCGTTCCGGCTGCAGAGCCCGTGCCACTCCGAGGCATCCTCCGAGGCGGCTGCACCGTGCCCTGGCCGCCCAGGCTCGGCTGTCTGACAGCCCAGCAGCCTTCGCAGCGCAGAGGAGCTCTCGGTAAAACACGCCAGGGCTCCCGTCCCGAGGAGGCAGCGGCTCGGCAGGTGCCGGAGCACTCGCTGTCCCCGGTGCTGGCGGACACCTCGGCTGCCGGGCCCGCTGCCGGCGCCGAGCCCGCTTCGGCAAGGGAGATTCTCGGGTGGAGATAAAGCAGCTCGAGGCGGTTGCGAGGGCCGGTGCGGGCGCTCTCCCAGCTCGGTCGCTGTTCGGGTCGCTGCTTTCGGGAGGTTCATTTGGGCGGAGGCGAACAGGACCGGGTGGCGGCAGCGCCGGTCACCGGCCCGAGCCCCGCCGGTCACCGGCCCGAGCCCCGCCGGTCACCGGCCCGAGCCCCGCCGGTCACCGGCCCGAGCCCCGCCGTCTCCCGCGCCCCCTGGCGGCCCCGGGCCCTTCATCCGCGCCCCGCGCCGGGCCCGGTCCCGTCACTCTCTCCGTGCCCGGTCCCATCACTCTCTCCGTGCCCTGTTCCATCACTCTCTCCGTGCCCGGTCCCATCACGCCCACCCGCCGGGCCCGACCCCGCCGCTGCTGCCCATGCCGATGCCGTGGGCGGTGGGACGGGGCGGTGGGACGGGGCCAGGCCGTGTCCGTACCGGGACGTGGCGGGGAGACCCGCGGTACCGATGGACTCGCCAGGCGCGGTCCCAGGGGAGGCAGAGGACGAATTTCTACCGTTTAAAGTTAATGAGCGTTTTGCTTTGCCCCTGACATGAGTAACATTCCTTACGAGGGACACAGAAACAATACTGAAATTACTAACACCAAATTGGGCTGGGACTGACGCACTCCTGCGTCCTCAGAAAGGAGAATTACAGGATGTAGACCAGTATTAAATACTACAGCACAAATAACATCAGACAAGTTCTGTTTAACTTTTGGTACTTGTTTTTGCCCTGGGCACAGATAAAGTACCTTTTCTTGTAGCTTCTGTGCAGCTGAAAATGTCTGAGATGATGTGGACATGTGGACTAAAAGAAAATAAACCCCGAAAGAGAATAGGTTTTGATTTAGTTGTATTGGGTGTAAATGCTGGTGCTTTCTGTCTCACTTTATTACTGCAAGGAAGTCAGATGCACAGTACACAAAAACATACCCCACTGGATTGTACTCTATTGCAAAATGCAGCTGTGAAGTCCTTTTGAAACCAGAGTGACTGGGGGGCTGGGAGCTCAGGGCAGTTCTCCACACGGGTTTCCTTTCCTGAGTTGTTCTGCTGGTGGTGGAGAAGGGAGGGAAATCATGTTGCACTGAGTTTCTTAGAGCGGTAGGGACAAGAGAGCAGGAAAACCCGCATCCTGATCCTGTGATGATGCTATCTGCCTGTGTTGCTGACATTATGGATGCTGCTTCCTCACAGCATACCTAGAGATCCTTGTGTTTAAAAATTAGGGCTATTTTGATCTAATAATGCAGTCCCTAGAAAACAGTCATTTTAGACTAGGTGATCTCTGTTGAAACCTCTTCACAGGATGATGTATGTTCTGGGAAAGGCCATATTTAATATTTTTCATTATTATCCTTGGCACAAAACGTAGGAATATGCTAATGGTGCAGAGCTGAGAATTATCATCAGTCTAGTGCAGCACACAAGGAAACTGGGTGACCTTGAGAACTGGGTAACAGAAATGTAAAAATGCAAAAATGAAGTTACTGCCTTAGAGTGCTGTATAATTATATTGTTGTACTTGGGGCAAAATGCAAAACAACACTTCATACAGCTGTGGTAGAGTTCAGAGTCTCACTTTTAGGAGAGAGATTTGTGGATTCTTTCTCCCCATGGCTTGGAATTGCAGAGAACAGAAATTCTGTGCTGGTGCAGGCCCAGCCACCTGGCAAGGCCGGCCATTTACGAGTTTGTTCTCAGTCTGCTTGGGGGGGCAGAAGAGAGTGAAGTTCAAGATAGATGAAGAAAAACAGTTGTGTAACAAGGGGTCAGGTTTAACAATCTGCAAACTCCCTTTTCTGTTTCTCCATTTTCTGTTTCCCCTTGCTACTCTGCCAGGCAGAGACAGCAAAGGCCTGAGGTGCCAGGCAGATTCCTGCTGGGATGGGTTGTTCCTGTCTGCAGATGGAGCTGGTCTTTGGTTCCAAGGCTAAATGAGGTTTGTTGAGCTCCTATCAAAGAATGCTGTGGCTGAGGACATAGTGGTGTCTTTCATAAAATCAACCTGTAAGAGGATAAAAAGCTTTCCCATGGCCTGTTCTACCTGCAGCATGTTCGCTGTAGGCAGCATAGTTAGTTTAATTTGTTCAGTTTGTTAGTTTGCTGTCAAGCCAGCTGAGAGCTCTTTCAGAAAGCCAAGGAATGCACATATGGTCTCTCTTCCTGAACTGTTATCCCCTCCTGAAAGCTGCATGTTTGCCACAGTGGGAGCAGAGGCAGAGCTGGACTGGCAGGAGCCTCCGCTGCACCACGGAGGGAAGGGCAGGGATGGGATGAGCACCATGGAGGGAAGGGCAGGGATGGGATGAGCACCACGGAGGGAAGGGCAGGGATGGGATGAGCACCATGGAGGGAAGGGCAGGGATGGGATGAGCACCATGGAGGGAAGGGCAGGGATGGGATAAGCACCATGGAGGGAAGGGCAGGGATGGGATGAGCACCATGGAGGGAAGAGCAGAGATGGGATGAGCACCATGGAGGGAAGGGCAGGGATAGAATGAGCACCATGGAGGGAAGGGCAGGGATAGAATGAGCACCACGGAGGGAAGGGCAGGGATGGGATGAGCACCATGAAGGGAAGGGCAGGGATGGGATGAGCACCACGGAGGGAAGGGCAGGGATAGAATGAGCACCACGGAGGGAAGGGCAGGGATGGGATGACCACCACGGAGGGAAGGGCAGGGATGGGATGAGCACCACGGAGGGAAGGGCAGGGATGGGATGAGCACCACGGAGGGAAGGGCAGGGATAGAATGAGCACCACGGAGGGAAGGGCAGGGATAGAATGACCACCACGGAGGGATGCAGCAAGCCAGGCTGGACTCAGAACAGTGCTGTCTGCTCTGGGCTGTCCCTCGAGCAAAGTGAACCGAGCCATGTTGCTCTGGCACTGCTGTGATTCAGCACAGTCAACTCCCCCATCCACCCACCCCTCCCAGGAATCACAGGTTTCTCTCAGGGCCACCTGTGAAAGATGATGGGTTGGTTGCTGGTACAAAGCAGAATTCAGGATGTGATATGCCGAGGGTTGTCTGTGTCCAAAAGCTGAGAGGGAACATGATGCCATGGAGAAGAACCACTTTTCTGTCCCTCCCTTATCAGAAATCACAAGCAATATCAGAACTCACAAGCAGTTGTTTCTTGTTCAGCTTCCTTTCTGCTGACAAGTTTTGGAGGCTTTTATGGTTTGCCTGTTGCAGATGAGTGCTTGTGGCTGCACAAAGGGATTGTTCAGTTTTCTATGTTTTCATAGCTTAACAAAAGAGCTCAACATAAAGCTGCCAAACCAGTTTTTATTTTTTCAAGCTCCTCTAGGCACATTTTTGCCTAATAGTTGGATCTGCCTTTTCTGTTTCTAACTCATGCCTTCCTGGGAAATTAACTTCAGCTACCAAGCAGATAGATGAGACTGCCTTTTAGTGCTTTTTAGAAAGAACAAAAACAAAAACAAAAGGCTCAGTCTATATTGCAACCTTGTGCTTTTTATGGCTTTAATCTCATTATTGGGGTGAAGGGAGACCTCCATATAAAAATCCTGTCAAAATAACTTCTTCCTGCTGAAGATTAGAGTGTGATTTTGAAGGTATTATGAGGAAGTTTTCAACATCTGTGTGAATTGGTCTGCTTTGGATCTTAAGTCACAAGTTTTTGAACCTCTGGAAAACATGAGTTATGTTTAAGGAAAGTCTTTGTCCTGTCAAAATCACCAATCATTACTGCAAATGTGGTCATTGATGGAAAACAGCATGGACATAATTTTATATATATTTTTAAGACCAGAAATGAAACAGTACTTTTGCGGGGGACACTTGTGAGAGATTTAAGAGAAGCAGTTGTCAGCATTAGTTCTATTCTCGCTGTTGTGTATCATGACAGGCACTCTTAACCAGGACATGGGGGGCAGGGTTTATTTTGCTTAATGTCCTTATCAAAAGGAAGGGCTTCTCCTTCCCTCCTGGACTGAGGGGCCTGTTGGTGGTGAATGGAAGTGCTGGTGCAGTTTCAGCAGGTCACTGGTGTAGCTGAAATTCCCGGAACTTTGATTTTTTACTTCCCCCTGTTTGGAAACCCTGATTTACCTGTTGCTTTTCTTCTGACAATGGCTTAGATTGTTTCTATTCAGAGCACTTAGGTCACCTCAGACCAAGGGTCCACCCACCAACCCTCTCTCCCTTCCCTTGTTCCTCCAATGTTGCTCTTTTCCTACTTGTATCCACTCTAATAGTTTATCCTTTTAATAAGGGAAGACTACAGGTTATTCTTTCTAAGTGAGATAAGCCCTTGTGAGCTCTATTTTGTCTCTCCAAGAGTGGGAAATCGTTTGCCCTTATTTGTATTAAACAGATGTATATACTTTACCGCAAGTCATTAGTGCTGTAAAGAGATTGCTTCCTATTGATGGCTTGGATGGAGGAATTCAGGCCTAAATTGCCAATAAATAAAGAGGGTACTTGTAAGCACTATTGATTCTCTCTGAGCCACAGAGAAATGTTTTTTTAGTAAAACTCTTCCTGAATGTGCAAGTGAGGTTAAAAAAAAAGTAATTAGGTATTACTGAAAGCAGAGTGAGGGGAATGGGGGATGATGTGGCATGAGAAGCTTACACTGTTCTTCTTTGAAGGGCACAGTTTGCAAAGACAGCTGCTAGAAATGTGACAGCAATTCTTCCAGACACCCTCGAAAATCCTGGAGGCAATCCTTAGAAAACTGAAGGGTCAGCATGACATTGCACATGACACATAATACAGAGTGGTAGTGGAGTTGCCCCAACCATCATGGACGGAAAGGAAAGTACCATTTGCATGGGATTCAAATTCCTTTGGTGCTGTCTGGGTTTTGCAGTGGTCTGGAAATGCTTTTGCGAGCTGTTTGAGGAATGTTTTAACATGTGCTGGTGGACAGATATTAGGAGCCAATTCAGGAGCAGACAGGAAGAGGACGACTGTGGTTCTGTAGGACAGCAGAGTCCTTCGGTGGCAGCTGGAGGAACAGCAGGTTAGTGAGGTCGGGGCTGCTGCAACCACGGGACTTGCTCTGCCTCCTGTGCTCCTTCCATACTGAACCAGCTTGCTGAAGATGAGTGTCATCTACAGAGCTGCCTTCCTGGAAAGGCAACAGGACAGAACTGGATGGACAGCAGGACAAAGCTGCTGTGCTGTTCTCTGTGAAACCATGGTCAGTGCTACAACTCCCACCATCTCCAGTGCACACATTCCATGATGGAATTGGTATTTGTGAGCTGACAGGCCATTCCTTTAAGAATGTCTCAACTGAGCAATGGATTATAATCTCACTTAATCTTTGGCAAACCCTTTAATTGTGGTTGATTACCAGACTCTCTTGGTGATCTGCTGGTCTTCCTCACATTCATTTAAAGAAGGCACAAAACACTGATAAATGCTGGGCTTACATCAACCCTTTAGTTGTGTTAGACACAATACTGGAATTACTCTGAATATGGAGAAGTAGAGCAGAAGAATAACATTCATTTTACATTTTTGCTCTCAGTAACAAAAAAACTTTATTGGGCTGATGTACATTAAAGATATCCTTTGTCTTCAGGAACCTTATTTCTTAGACTAAAATAACAGTATGAATTCAGAAAGTTTCAAGTTACATGACAAATTTATGACATACTGCTTTCTTTATGCATTTTCCCTCACCATTAAGACATTTATGTGTGAATGTACTAAAGAAATTGTATGCTATCTGTGGATTTTTTGATTGGTTGGTTGGTTGATTGATTGTGTTTTGGATTTTGTTTGGGTTTGAGTTTTTTTAAACACTTCCCCTGTGTTTTGTTCTGGAATGCTCTTACAAAATTCAGTACCTCTTCTTCCCTCAGGTTTTATCTTCTTTTATAGATCTCTTTTTTCTACCTTTCTTTGTTTCTGTAATCAGTGATGATGTTATTTAGGTTTCCTTTGGCAGATATATTTTTTCCACAGATATTTAAAAATGAACAAAGAAAGGTTATTAAAAATCAGTTGTCAAAACGCTGAAGAAAGGAAACTCCCTTGGAAACAAAACTGCTTGTGCTATGATTTGCCTTCCTGTGTAACCCTCTTCCATATTCAGCCAGTCTGCTGAAGTTATTATTATTTACAGTTATTTGTTGTCTTTCTAGAGAAGACAATGGGACCAAATCGAATTTACACCACCTGAGGGCACTGTAATACTATTTCTCTTTGTTTTAAAGAAAAATACAGAAGGGTAGTGTTTTAAATAGTCCCCAATTTTCTTCCTCTTGTGATTACTATCAACTTCTAGGACAAGCACACCACTGCAATGAACGAAAATCACTGAAAAAAAGTGATGTGTTATTGAAGGCAGGTATCTTGGAAACATGGCCATCCTTCTCTCATGGCCCTAACGTTGTTTTCTTGTGCCCACTGTAAATTATCTAAATACAGTGCTATTGTTGTTTTAAATGATATGTTACTGGTGTGGCAGTGATTGCTGTGTAGAGTCACAGAAGTATTTAGGTTGGAAAAGGCCTCTAAGATCAGGGAGTCCAAGCAGTAACCAAGCACTGCTGCCCCCACCAAAGCCATTCACCTGGACTGCAGCTCCAGCTGCTTACATTTGCTTCCTCTGCTCTGGGTGATGAACAGTGCAGGGCTGGTGGCAAAGCACCCAGGGATGCTGCTGCATTCCTGTACTTACAGTGCTCACACCACTCGGATGAACCCCAGAACCGCTGACTGGGTTGGGTTGGAAGGGACCTCAAAGATCATCCAGTTCCAGTTGCAGGAGGTGCCACGGGCAGGGACACCTTCCTTTAGAGCAGGTAGTTCAAAGAATGTGACAAAGTGAAAAACAGGAGCAGTAAAAAGCTCCATGGAGTGTCACTACGTGGACACTCAGGTTGTTTCTTGCTTCCTCTGTCTTGCCAGGTTTATGTTTTGTCTCTCATCTCGTCCTACACTGCCACCTCTGTGTCTTCCTTTGGCTTTCCTATTTTTCTATCTGCTCTCAGCAATTTGATTTCACCATCTTGTTATTTTCCCTGCTGGTGTCTGGAGAGGGTCCCCAAGCACAGCTGAGTAAGAAGGGCTCTGCTCAGTATCAGAGCTTTCTGCAGGAGGCAGAGCTGGTTCCGGAGCCCTCAGCCTCAGCAGTGCTCAATGCACTGCGGCCTCTCCCTGCTGAACCTCCCAGGGAATGGTCACTGAACAGCACTGGAGCCTTTGTGTTCCACCTGGACAGCGTGACACACGGTGAAATCCTCGGGTCAGAAACCAGGCAGTATTTGTAATTTTGCTGGAGTAATAACCAAGTGTGTTCCCACCAGATAGAAGTCTCAAGACTGCACCTTTTTAGTTTTGCCACTCCAGCGATCCAGGAGTACACTCAGGTAGTTCTACAGGTAATATGTTCTTCAATGACCACTTAGACTGACCTAAATAATACTTTTAATTTGTGCATGCTAATTGGATTGACACAGGAATGCTACTGTTTCTTTTGAACTTGAGGACAGAAGTGAATGAGCTCAACTGGGTTTTGCATAACAGGATTTCTTGGTAGTAATAATGGAAAATAGAAAGTTGTGTCAGGTAAAGTAGTTTAAAAATACACTGGAATGACTCAGTGAGGAATTATCCTGTATTAAAGAAAAATAAAAGTAATTAAAGAAATTAAAAAGTTGCATTTAAACAGAACTCTACATTTAAAAGACATAGTATGAGACCTGTATTAGGGACAGGAATAGACATGTAGTTATTTAAGAGGTCCAAGCTCTCCCAATAAAGCAATTCTAGAGAAAGAATGCATTTTAAAATGTCATATTGTCAGCTCACCTCAGCACCCGCTGGCAGGGAAAAGAGGAGACCTTGGACACTGCATGACGTGTTGGTGCCCTTTAAAACCTGTTCATGGTCTTGCTCTGCCAACAGACAGCAAGCACAGCCTCCCCAGGGAGTCCTCATTGCTTACTGAAGACACAAATGCCTTAATATGCAGATTTGGATCCTCCTAAAATCCATGTACTGCTAGAGGAGATCCCTGCTCAGTGCAGGGGCATGCTGAGGGGCAGAGATCATTAGTACAGACCTGCTCTCCCTCATTAGAAACAGGCTGCTCCTTTTGTAAATATTTTTGCCTTGGTTTTTGGTAAAAAATGCACTTAACCACATGGCAGAGTTTCTCTCACTTTTGAGTAACAAGAACCTTACCCTTGCCCACACTGAATCTTTATTGCTGAGGGTTCTGAAAGCAAAAATACAACTAGCAGTGAAACCATGTTTGAGAAACATATTTCTCTCAGTTTCTGACTTTAGATGAAATACTCAGTCCTGCTTTTAGTTTGTTTTCTGCTTTCTTCCATTCACTTCTTCTTTGGGCTCAGAGCAACAGCTACAAAATAAAACAATTCTGATGCTCTCCCTCAGCTTGCTCTTACTGCAGACCTGAGACCACACTCAGAGAAGACCTTTTCTTCCAATAAATGCACTTGCAAAGGAGAGAAGATTTTGACAGTGAGATGAGGTGACTTGTCTAAGCCTAAGTAGGTCCAGCATTTCCATATATTCAGTGTCCATTCCAGCCCTCTACCAGGGTTCCAACCTGAGTGCTCCCCCAGACAGGTCCAGGGCAGACAAGTTTGCTCACAGTCTAACTAGAGGAATAATGCACATATTCATTGTCTAAAATCTCTTCTGTTTAATTATGGTCTCAGTGAAAATGATTATCCAAGAAAACAGAGTCATGAACATTAACAATAATTCTCATCTCAATTATTGAGAAATGTAATTTTAAATGATTGGTGAAGATTCCGAGAAAATTTATGATAATGTTCTTTACTATAATACTTTGTATTATAGATTGTACTATTATTTCTCTTTATTACATTTATATTGAAGTCTCTTTCTTTTTCTCTGTCACAAATATTTAAAAATCTGTGAGAGAATTTAAGAGCCTTTCAGCAATTTGGCACACCAGTTTTAGTTCAACTACTATTTTTGCTGCATCAAGGTATTAATGTAGTCATCTCTCTTTAGTCTCAATGAATTACTATAAGGATGTCAAACAATTAGATTATATTGGCCAGTACAGCCCTGTTTGATTGAGTACAGATGTAGGCCATGTCCCTTGAACCACAGTGATGGAGAAGCAGAAGGACTTGTAGAACTCCAGTGCAAATTTATTTCAATACATATACCCCTTTAGTGTTCCATACGTACACCACTTCCTGGTGTCAGTACTCACCACAATAAAAAGCAGAAAATGCTAAATAGTTATTTGCAGATGGAATGAAAGTCAGGGTCATTCAGGAGGAGCACCAGTGAACTCTGTTGGAGGAGAAAAACCCGAAACTTATAAAACCAGCACAGAAGCTGCTGAGGGCACAGATGTGAACAAAGCAAAGGGGCAAAATGGACATTTCCTTTACTTACAGGAATTGTGCTGCTGAAGTCCTGTCTCTGCCTGGACCAGAAAATTTAACCCACACTTCTGCGTCAGGAAAACGAGCACTGTATAAACACTTGATAGAAAAGGCTGTTTACAAGTGTCTCAGTGTTGCCTCTGTGCCACTCTGGTGGTCACCAGAACCTCCCTTCTTCTGCCAGTACAAAGTGTGCAGCACTTGCACATCCATGCCTGGCAAGGAATGAACAGCAGGAGACAAATCCCTGCAGATGAAACAGCTCTCAACCATCAGCTGTCCACACAGACCACACGTAATGAAAAGCTAAAGCTGTGCTGTTAGAACCTAAAAGCTGAAAACAGCTCCTGTTTGTTCCATATATGATACAAGTTCAGAAGGCAGGGAAGTTGTTCACATTTGGCTGGACCAGACAACTGGCAAAGCACCCTGCCAGTGCCTCCAGGGTAGGAACTGCTCCAGCTGAACACATCTCTTCTCACACTACCCCAGCAAGTCCTGAGCCATGAATCGGCATCTGAGCGCGCACTTGCTCTGCAGCAGCAGCACAGGAGGGCCCCTGTGATGGCAGTGACAGAATTACTGGCTAATTATCATTGAAAACAAAGGCCCAGAGAGTACCAGATGCACAATTACAAGGCAGGAACTCTGTTGAGATCATGCCCAGCGATCTGTGCACTTCAGCTACTGCCGCCCTGTCGGAATAACCCACTGACTGCAGGTACCCATCCCACAGCTCAGCTGCAGCTCCCTCCATGCTCATTCAGCTGAGATTCTGGGAGCAGCTGCAAGAGTTACAAACTCAGAGAAATTCTGAGGACACGACAGAACTGAAAATATTTTTGAAACCCATTCTTTTCTGTCAACAGAAAATCTTAGTTAATTCTCTCTGCTAGTGTATTGACAGGTCACTAGTAAGTACCTGTCACATCAGTAGAACAGACTGTTCTGGCTGCTCCTGCAATGCTGAGAACTCCAGCAGACCAGCTCATTAATACCAGAATGAAGGTCAAGATGTCTTTCCTGAGCAGATTAAATGCTTTCATCACAAACTTCCCTGCCCCCCATTTCCTCTTCTCCTGTAGGATACTGCAGATTACAGCTCTGACTGTAACTCCACTGTCACTGTTCTCTGACCAAGCTCACTTTGGACTGAAGAGCCTGTTCTCCTTTCATTCCCAACAATTTTCCAAACAAACACTCACACTATGAAACCCTTTTCTCTTACTGATGGATTGTGACCATGTCTTCACTCTGCTAATCAAAACAGATTGGGAGCACTGATTTGTCTCTTAAAATCTTGGCATCGAACACAAAAAGAAGACAGAGAATAGCAGTGTGGACACCATTGCTCTAAGTATGATCTACCACCCAGTACCCAGTCAGGTAATAAAATACCCATAATATAGAATAGTTTCACAAGGAAATCAGTACAGCTTATGATTGTTTGGGTAAATTACCAGCTGCAGTTCTGAAAATCTCAGGTTTGGTTTGTTTGGTTTGGTTTAGTTTGGTTTGTTTGTTTGGTTGGTTTGGTTTTTTTCTGCAACTCTCCCTGCAGTGTATTGACCTTGTTCACAACTGACATACTTGTGCAATTTTAGACAATAATGAACCTGATTCAGTTTGCTTTGGTGTCCTTACCTGTAGCTTATCTCAGTGCCTTGTAGCATGGAGAAGTTGTCAAATTGTTCAATATGGTTACAGTGGGCCCATAAAACCCAGAAATCTGAACCATTCATCTTGCTAAGAAACTTGTCTTGTGACAATAACTTTATTTCCTTTAAGAAAATTAAGTCCTCAAAAAGACAAGATCATTATAAAAAGATTTTTAGATGCCTGTTCAGAAAATAAACCACAAACTCCTAAGTGGTGCAGCCCTGATTTCTGGAAAGCTGTACACCTTTGTGGACACATGGTTTCCCCCAACAATTTCATAACTAAACCTCAAGTATGAGATCATCAAGAAAAGAGACAGGCCATGAACATTCAGTCACAGAAAGAAAGCAGTGCTCAAGCTCAGAACAGACTCACTTTCAGTTTCATCTTGCCAGTTTTCACCCTCTTCTGCCATCATGTGTCAGTCTGAAGCATTATTTGAAACACAGGGAAAATAAATCACAGGAGTTACTCAGTCAAAAAGAAGTATCTCCCTAAATATTTCCCACAGATATGGACACCATCACCAAACTGAAAAGCCAAGTGAAAACAGGGGGATGTTACATTTGGAAATTTTTGCAAAACTATTCAAATGTATATAATGTCCACTAATGACATCTCCAACTGCTGATGGTGACACAAAACACTATGGATTAAGATTATAATTATCAAAGATTATTTCCCTTTTAATTTCCTGTATCCTCCTGGCCGAAGATACTGGCCTTTACTTCTGAAAGGGGTCTTTATTTTGTTGCCTTCAACTGCACTGAACTCAGCACTTACTACACTCTTTTTACAGTGTAAGAATACTGTACTACTGTGTTTATAATGTTTATTTTATATACTTAACAGTATACATACATATAATAGCAGATATCAAGATTCATATTTCAGGGACTATTATAATTGATATGCACCAGCAACATTGTTAACATTTCATACTGTATTTTCATAAAAATGGGATTAAGTGATCTAAAATCATTCCTCATACCTTAAGTTTTAGGCAACCATCTGGAAAACTGCAGTTTATTAAATATGTCTCCTGTCTTCTTACTCTGAAATGAAGACTCTTGTGACTGCTGCTTTTGAAAATGGCACCTACCAGGTTCATGACAGACCCCACACACTCTGCTCTCACTGGCTGAGAAACTCCCCCTCTGCTCCTCCCCTGAGCAGTGACTTGGGTGTTCCACAGACCAGTCAGGATGTCGGGGCTCATGGGCATCCCTTCAGTTTTAACTTGCCCACATCCCTAAATCCCCCGTTTGTAACTACCTGTCACTGCATCCAGATGGAGACACTGCAGCTAAAGCCTGAATTAACACCTGAGAGGTAATTCAGCAGCTCTTCTGGTGCCTTCACAGCCATGAGCTGGTCTTTCAACCAAACTGAGCAGAAGGAATGTATGCTCATATAGGATAGTTGGCTGCCCTTTGATATCCCAGTCCTGGAGAGCTCTCAGGTCAGACAGGGTGTCAAAGCAAGGGGCAGAAAGCTCAGGAGGCTTTAAAGCCATTAGTGTTCAAACTCAGATGAACAGGCTTAGTCATGGGAATGACCTGCACTAGAACCCCAAACTGCTGGTATTTCCCTGCCTACAAACACCCACAGCCATCAGCTGCTGTGCTGGCATCTGCTCCACCTCTGCAAAGCAGGGAGAGAGCCCTGCTGAGCTGCCCAGCCCAGCACATGGGATGAGATCCTCCAGTGACTGCTGACAGCAGCAGAATTTTAAAGAGGACACCAGGGACTAATGACAGAGCTCCTTTTGGTTTGTTTTGTAGCAAACTTGCTCAAGTTCTTTCCTACAGACCATTTAGAACCACAGACTTTTCTTGGACAGCGACCTGCTACTCAAATTATGTTCTTGTCCTAGAATATTATCAATAAATTCACCATGATTTTTTTCCTCCTCACATTTTTCAGATTACATAAATTTTAGCTGACCAATTCTTTTCATGCTCAAATATATTAAGAAATGTCATTTCTGTTATAAAAGCTAATTGATAATGTGATTTGTTATGTTGCTGAGACATAATTCAGAAAGGTATTTTAAAGCCCTTGATACATGGAATAGCACTAACTGTTTAATATTTCTTGTATGAATGGATACAGTGCATGGGAACGATGTGGTGCCATGTAGATGAAATATTTTTAGAAGCTTTTATTCTTGTTGTTTGGGCTTGTGCCAACGTCGTTCACTGAGAGAGCTCATATGTCCTGAGCTGTATCTGCTGTAATTTATTCCTAGGTCATTAGCTGGGAAGATTCTTTCCTCCAAGTTGCTGAATACAATATAATATTGTAAAAATTAAGAGCTCATAGTCAAATACAGGGACAGCATTTTCTAGAATACTCTCAAAAAAAGTAGAGATGTATTTTTAACAATATTTTAATTTCATCTTTTTATTTCATAAAATTTATTTATTAATATAATAAAAGTAATTTCCTGCCATTGTGCAAGTCCAGCTGGAGCACTGCACTCAGTCCAGGAGTCCCCAGTGTAAGACGTGGAGCTGCTGGGAACAGTCCAGAGGAGGCCACGGAGATGCTCCAGGGCTGGAGCCCCTCTGGGAGAGCTGGGGGGGCTCACCCAGAGAAGAGAAGCTCCAGGGATACCTGAGAGCCCCTTCCAGTGCCTAAAGGGGCTCCAGGAGAGCGACTTGGGACAAGGGATGGAGGGACAGGACACAGGGAATGGCTTCCCACTGCCAGAGGGCAGGGATAGATGGATACTGGGAAGGAATTCCTGGCTGGGAGGGTGGGCAGGCCCTGGCACAGGTGCCCAGAGAAGCTGTGGCTGCCCCATCCCTGGGAGTGTCCCAGGGCAGGCTGGACAGGGCTTGGAGCAGCCTGGGCTGGTGGGAGGTGTCCCTGCCCATGGCAGGGGTGGCACTGGGTGGGGTTTGGGGTCCCTCCAACCCAGACAATTCTGGGATTCTGTGATAAAAGAACTTGCCTTTCTGAATTTGCTATTCACATGTACTTAATGAATGGTTAAAGATAATCCCATCTGCATTTCAACCCTGCTCCTTCCACTGCAGTTATTAGCAAGTGCTCTTTCTACACTAAAGCTTACATGAAATCAACAGCCTTAATTCCACTTTTTTACTTACAGCTGAAAATTTTTGTCCACTCATTTCATATTCAATGTTAAAGAATGAAGAGCTTCTGTACAGCACCTTATATGACTATGCTGCTATTTAGTTCTCCAAATAATTTGAAGTCAAGGACCCACCTGGGAGTCTCATACATTTTAAGATGAACAAACCCTTCTGTGCTGCACTCAGGAGTCCTTCTGCTCTCAGTGCCAGCACCTGCTGCTGTGGGGAGAGCATCTGCTATTGTCAGCACAGACAATTTGCTATGAAAGCACCCAACTTGGAAGTCTGAAGAATACCAGAAAATTTTAAGCTTTTAGTTCCTTATTCAAAACAGGTTCTGAAACAGCAATTTTCTACAGCATTCCTTCTCAACCTTTCCTTGCTCAGTTCCATTCTTTTTCACTGTCTTTAATAGAGAAGCATCCTGGACTCTCAGACTGTACCAGCTGAGCTGCTGAATCCTTCCTCAGTATGAATAATCAGCAGGTTCCTCTCCCTTGTTAAATTGCCATTGAAAATGTAAAAGTAATATAAAATGTTAACTATCCATGCTCTTTTTCTTTTGATATCCAACTTCTGCTATGTATCTTCTCCTGAAAGGACTCTTTACTTTCGTATGAATCACATCCCTGCACATTACGACAAACATATAATGAAAATGGAGACATTATTTCTGGCACTAATTCCTGAAGGAATGAGCTGGATGTCTTCTTATGTCAGTGCACACTCACTCTAAAGTACAGTTCATCTTTCACTGATGCAGTCCTACCCCTACGATGATGTTCCTGACTGGAACTCAGCACAGCAATGCAGAGAACATCCCCACCACCCAGGGGGTTTGGTTATGCCTACACTTCATTACTGATTACGTAGTAGGCTAATTTATTTCCACCAGTTTCATAAATAAACCATATTAGTAAATTATTGAATAAGCCCATTGTACCTGGATATCAGTGTTTTTTCTAACCTTTGAAATCTTGAAGCTGTATCAAAGAGCAACGCTGACATTTCTGAAGCATCAAAACTTTTCTGCACTTTATCATTCAAGAAATTTCTTATTTCAAGAAGGTGGAAGTTAACACAAATCCATAAGAAGTGTCCTGTAGCAAGGCAGCCAAGGCTTCATGATTCCCACTGAAGACACTTTTTTCCAAAGCCTTTTATGTTACACAAAAAAAGACAGCACTGGAAAGATGCTGTTCAAGGTAAACAACACATGAAGTGCAGGGAAATAGAGTTTCACAGCAATTAACGTGTTGGTGAATTATGTGAAAATAGTACCGGAAATAAGTAAGAAATTAACAATATTTGCTATACTGAACAAGTGTAAACACTTGCTTCCTTCAAGACAAATTGTTTCCTCTACCTCAGCAATCCCTGAGCTTCCCAAATACCAGTAAGAGGATTTAGAAAAGCAGCATGTCACAGAGATGCAATGCAAAGGTACCTCATAAGACCTAAAAATAAACACACAAATGCCAGAACTTCGGAAAGGAACTCATGCCAGTATCTGGCAAAACATGGCAAGTTCAGAGGCTTGAAAATATCTTACATGGAATCCTTAATGTTCAGACTGGGTCACTTCAGTAGTCTTTGATCTCCTCTTGACTTAACCTGGTATTGCCATTGAATGGTCACATACAGGCCACAAAAAACGTATGTCCTGTCTAAATTAGGTTACAGAGGCTTCCTTTGGAGCACAGCTTGACAGAGCAGCTGCAGTTCCTGTGAGATCATCTAACTGCATTGTGAGAGCAAGAGGGAAGGAAGCACACACTTATATTCTACTGTGTGCATAAGGAACATATTTTGCAGTTATGGTTTCTGGCCCTGTAACTCGTTATCAGGTTCTGACTGTAACACACCAGGTAGCCAAGAACGGGGGTTTAGTGCCATTTTAATCTTTTGTCAGTGTTGGACACGTCACAGGAAACAGACATTACCATTTTATTGGAAAAAACCTCTTTAAATTGGTTTTAGTTGGAATAACAATCAAAGATTTATACTTTCCAAAAATGCTACTTATTTTACATCTATTTCTACTGCTATCACCACAAATGAAGTTTGAAAGTATGCAATTTAAAAATGCATTGCTGTTCAACAGAGCATATTACAAAATCCATACACAGAATAATCTTATTTGAGATTTTAAAATAATTTGAGATTTATTTTTGTTGTTCAGGAAAAATCATAGGAAAATAAAGAAAGGAAAAATTATTAAACATTTTATTCAACACCACCTTATTCTCTAATTAAACTACAACTACCTCTATACAAAAAGTAAAAATCAGTTTGCTCAGAATAAGGTGACTTGGTAAATGTTTCAGCTATGTTCCTAATGAACTTCCATGTAAAAATAAAACACATCAAGGAAACATTTTTCCAAATGGAAGCACTGACATGGACATATTCCAATTCCATTCATGCATCAAGGCTGACAAACAGCAGCCCACTTTGCTCTAAGATGTGTTTGTTCTCACCAAATTCCTTTAAAGGACTCCTGAGTTCAGAAAACCTTTCAGTACTAACTGGAATCTCTAAATTAAATATTCTGTTTTCCTGACTCTTATTCTAGTATCACACTGTTTACATTAACAGAAACCAGCAAAATGTGCATTTTCTTGAGCTCACCTCTCCTCAGGCCATCAAGAAATCATCTGCAAAGGGTCCCTGTGCACAGTGAAAGTGTTCCCAGCATGGAAAGACTGACCCAAATTACACCAAAATGATGTTGGGCAAACCATAGAGCACACAGTTGAAAAATGCTGGATGAGTTGCAGGAAGACCTGAGGAATTCTGAGCAGTCTGTTCTTCTGTTCTGTCTCCAGGAGGGCTGGGAGAATCCACTTCCACTATAAAAATATTGCAAAAACCATTCTTGTTTCTGAATATGACTGAATATAAGAATGCTCTAAGTGCCTAATTCAACACATCTTCTCTTTGATTAACACCTGGAGTTCTTTTAAAAATACTCGTAACTGCCACTATATCCAAGAAGCATTTTCTAAAACAACCCAGAAAACTGGGGAATGTTTCTGATGTGAATTCTTTCTCTCTTCAATTCTATGACCATGCAAGTTATAATTAAAATTTATTTTATTAACCCTTATTTTAAGAGGTAAGTCCCACACATTGAAAAACAGCAATACAATTTTATAGTGAGTATATTAAAAGTTGTTTTACCGAAAAATCCTTCCCCCCTCTCCAGAAGATGCCAGGTATAATTTCTTGTGTCTAGTGTGCCCTTTACAATGCACACTGTCTGAAATCACTGCTGATCTTTTTGCAGTCTATAATCCATACCACTTATATTATTTATGCCATGCTCCTGATGTACCTTTTCAGTCCCACTGCTTCATTTTGTAACAGTTCAGTGGAACACAAACTTTAGCTTTTGGTCAGCTATGACAAATTCTCCCCCAAAACTGCATTTATGTTTAAAAGTATGGCTACTCCAATGATGATACTGTATCAGGGGTCTTCTGACTCTCAATTCTTGTAAGATTTGTCCCAGAAAATTGTCACAGCTCACCTGAAAGGTTTCACTTATAGCTGTCAACCACTCACAGATATACCAGGTTCTAGCTAATGTGCCCAGCCAGTCTCTTGTACCAAGATTTGTAATTCTTACTCTCAATGGAGTCCTTTTTCCTGTGAATTCCACTCTTTTGAAGAATATGGACTGTCTGCCCGGTTGTTCTACCAGTGCTCAGCAAATCTGGAAAGAAATGGTAGTTTCTGTGAGTTTTTAATGAAAGTTTTGAAATATAATGAAGTACCAAGCCCACAGTCTGGTGCTTCCACATTTAAAACTCAGTGCAAAAGGATCCTTTACAGATCCAGTTACGTGTCTCAGAACGTGAGCTCACCCCGTGGCCAGTGTGCCCACAGCTTGCCAAGTCCTGGGGCACTGCCCCTCACTGCAGAGATCCTGTTCTTGTGGTACGACCATCAACCAACAGCCCACTAACACCGTGCTAAGCAGCTCACTGTTCTGTTTGAAAGATCAGCCTGTCAGCACCACACAGTTCATGTCCTACAGGAACTCCAAGGCTGGTGAGGAGCCAAGAAGAGGAGCTGCACCACCCAGAGTCCGAAGCCCCAGCAAACACTCACTGTGGAGCAGGATCTCCAGCCTCCCTGCGTTCTCCTGCAGGCTCGTGCACCACTGCGTGGCCACCACACAGCCCGCACCAGGCAGGCTCAGCAGCATCGCTGTCGCTGTTGGTCTCTCTAGAGCAACATGTAGGCAACTAAAGAAAACCAAAAGCATGAGACTAATGAAAGAAGCATGTACAGAATATATAAAAAATACAACTAAATATGCAATGCTTTTTAAAAGAAGGAGAAAGAATGCCAGACTGCAATTTCTTGTATGCTGAGTATAAAATGTTTTCTGACATTCATACAGCACCTTGAATTTCATACAATGAATTTGGGTAACTTTACATCTTTCCAACATGCAATTCTATCACTAGGATTGCTCTCTGTCATGTCACTGTAGTTCTGGCCATTTCAGGATATGTGAAAGGAGGAGTCACACACTAGCTCTACAAAACACTGCAGAGCATCTTTTATAAGATAGTCAAAATGTTGGGATCACGTGCAAAGACATGTTTAGACACAGAACATTGCAGGAACTGAAACCCTGCTCTTTGTCTTAAGTATGGTATTAATTTGGAGGCCTAAAAGCAAGACACTTTCAATGTGGGATTTGATTTTTTGCTGCTGAATATTTAAATAAGCATCTTCACTATTATTGTTTTAGTGATGGGAGGGGAGTGATACTCCATAAGGTTGGAACTGCAGTAAACAGAAAATTGAATTTTGGTTTTATTTGGCTCTGCTTTTCATGGTAACTTTATCAAAAGATGATAATTAAAGGTTTCAGTAATCTTTTGAGGAGATGCTTTGAGTGCCTGTGGAGTTATATGACTCAGTTTTAAACATATGTTATTCTAAACTTTCAGGAGGCTTTTAGACTCAAACATATAAATCCTATTGATAAGTTCACCAATCCATTACAGTGAAACTCGAAAAGTTCTGAGTTGGAAAAACTACTCTAAGGTTTGGTTTAGGAAATGTCTGTTTAGGGAAGGTGAAAAAGGATATAAAAAAACCCACCAGGAGGTTGTTCTACACTCAGAGATCTGCATATTTACATAGGTAGATGTGAGTATAACCTACCTGACACACGACTGAGCTTAACTCGTGCATTGTTGCCCTAATAAAACACTATTTTTAGAGATTCTTTTCTATTTCCTCTTTGTGGAATGAATAATTAGAAAACTCAGGAGATATTTATGCCTCCAGGATGAGCTCTGCCCTGTCAGTGCCCAGGCACAGCTCCGGTCCCTTTGTGCAGGGCCCTTCCAGCCACCCCTCTCTGGTTCATACTGGTGTCCCCAGAGCAGAGTCTGTCATTTGTCCATGTTAAACTTCAAGCTGATTGCCCGGTGCTCCTCTCCATCTGCACCCCTCTGCAACACATCCTGTCCCTCAGGAGTATAACCAGGTTATCTGAAAACTCTGCATGGGCCAAATAACTCATTAATAGAATCAGGACACTCAAACTACTCTTATTGCTTTTAATACCTTAAAACTCACTTGTCACATGACAAGAATTCATAATGGACATACAGCAAAAGAATACAAACCCTTCCCCCCATCAACTTAAAAGCAAGAAAAATACTGAGACACTTTTAAGGACAAAAAACTGCAATTAGTAATATTAAAAACTCTGAACAGGTTATTTGATATGTCATAATAATTTACTCAAACAAAAATCCACCTGATTGTTAAACTGTTCAGTGCAAGAAGCCTCAGGGGGACTCTTACCAGCTTATCTCTTAAGGGGAAGTTTTATGCACTCAACTGGAACAGACTGAGAATCATGAACTCAGTTTGGCAGGTAAGTGTAACGTAGTAAGGCTTCTGTGTCTGACTTTCTTATCACTGCCTTGTAACAGAGTTTTCATCCTATTTAGCCCTATAAAGAAACCCTTCTACTTGCAGAAGGAAATGAGAATATTCATAACACAGGATTTAACTTTGCTTTGAAATAGTCTGCCTTATGTGGACTTCACTGAACTCTACCCTACCTTTTGTGGATATCAGAGTTTGTAATTCTTTGGTAACTTTGCTCTGATCGTACCTGATCCAGAAGAATCATCAAATGGCATTCTGGAAAAAAACATATTACAGCAATGGTATTTGCACTAATAATAATGCCCAGGGTAATAAATATAAGTAAATCAGGACTTTTGTCAGCTAATTACTTTCTTTGAATACAGTCTAAAAGACTAATATAAAATGTATGTATTTCAGCCAAAATTGTCAAGTATTATGTAAAGTAACTAATAAAGTCATGCTAACATTATTTGATGTAATTTTGCTACACTTTTCCGTAGTATTTTGCAGGTTTTTTGCAGTGCCACATTAGGATAACTGCAAATGAAGCCCACATGCCATTTTACCCCTGCCAATGACCTGTATGACTCAATTCTGTAGTTACAAACTCTTGGAAGAGTTTATGCTATGCAAGTATGGAAATGGTTTCTATGCAGCTCCTCTCCACAAGTTACAGCCAAGTTACACCTCCAACAGGCCTCATTTCCTTACAGGTCTCCAGCAAATAACTCAGAATACTCTCAGAATTAAAAGGCTTTGCCTGCTGTTTGGTTTTCTGTAGTTTAATCTGTTACTTCTTCTCCTGACCCAAGAAGATGAGAAGTAAATTACCTTTTTGTCTGGAAAGCCTTTGACATACTTGGTAACCTTTATGTCTCCTCCCAATATGTCAGTCTTTCCTCCTAAAGTGTGTTTTAAATGCACATAAACCTATCAGTGCACATACGTATTTATGAATAGAACTAAGCACACAAACTGTGGTACAGTCTTCTGACCACTCCTAATGTTCTCCACCAGTAATTTACTCTATTTTGTCAATATTCTTCTCCAGTTGAGACCTCAGCAAAACAACGTAGGGTGGAAAATTATTTCATATAACTTGCAAATGACAGCCCTGTATAGTCACCCCTATACAGAGTTTGTTTCTTTTTAAGCCTAGGAAGAGTACATTGTTTAATTTGTTACCCATCTTGACTCTGTTCTGTAATTCTGCCCCTTAAGTAGCCATTCCCTAACTTACTAATGTTTGATTGACTATTTTTCTTTAACTGTAACACCTCCTACTAAGCCTTTCCCAAATTATGCCCTGCATAAAGCAGGGTTGATTTGCATTCTGATCTTGCATTTCAGCATTTGCTAAACCCCTGCTCTCTCCTTCTCAGCCTGGTCTCACGCCCAGATTCAGTGGTGTGTTTTATGTACACCATTTAAACGACCAAACCCAATATTTAATAATACTGGGTCTAGGTTAGAGCTTTCAGGACTCTCAGGCAGAATTAATCCTGGCATATTTTACAAGTAGGATGCAGGACAAGGTTTAACAACTTTCCAGAAGGTGCCAGACGCGTAAGTGTCGGCCCGTGGATATCTGAAACCTCATCTTCAGGCATGAACAACAGATATAGAAGACATATTTTCTTATTTCCCATAAAACTGACATATGGATGTTTAAATCATTTTTAAAATCACAGGTTCATGAAGAAGGTTCCTGTTGCTTTGCAGGACCTCACAATCTGATGTGCACTGTCCTCACTTTACACATAACAACACAGCAACTTGGCTCCACTGACAAATTCCACACAGCTCCAAAGTCAAGCTTCTTCCAGATGTGCAAGGGCAGTAGGAGGAGAAAGGAAGATTGTGAATCTGAAAAACTAGTCCTTAAGCCAAACCTTAGGCTACAACAGAAAGACTAATTAGTCATGAAGAAGCAGAGAAAAATGTACTTTCTCCGAATCTACGACTGCTCCATAATCCCCCAGCAATCCTTCAGCACTAACCCAGAATTGAGAGAATTCTGGAGAAGTGGCACTGCAGAGCTTGTTCTAAGCAATAAAAAATACTGTCCAACCAAATACTTAATTCCAAAGAAAAGGAGAGGATTCACTGGGAGAACCATTAGATGGAAACCCTTTTCTGAACCTCAGAAATTCCAACATTTGGAAGCAGGGAAGGACTCATTTTATTTGTGAGGAGTAACAAGAAAGCTGTACAACAGAATAAAACCTACATAATATAGTCATTTTCTGATTAAAAACCCTGTATTTCAAAAAAAGCTCCTATTGCTAAGATCAACACTATGATAATGATACAGTAGGACACACCCAGGAATAAAAGGTGGTGCAATTAAAAAGTATTTCTCAGTTTGCTTATCTTACTTGGGATGTTCATAGCAACCAATCTGTTCAGTAATAGATGAGACATGAATCTCTCCATGCCATAGAACAGAAATGCACTACAGCTTGTCAGCAGCTGCTCCCACTCTGCTTGGCTGAAAGAATGACCAAAGAAGGGAAGTTACTTTGATGTTACTATTTACAAGAACACTTTTCAAAAATTATCCACAGCAAACACTTTGGCGTTACTTACTCCAGAAATAATTACAGCTAAATTCAGCATGCAAAGCAAGGAGACAGACCAGACTGCAGAACTCTATGAGAAGTGTAGTAACTCACATGGACTACTAACAGCAATTATTTTAATACAGGGCTTTACTAAGTTTAGTAACATCTCTTACTGAGCAAGAGGCATACTGTATTTTTAGATAAATACCTGCCTTTCCATTAAAAAAATTAAAAACATTGCTGTATGCTTTGTGTGGTTTGAAATCCCAGTCTGGAGTCTAACATTCAAAGGCAGTCCTTGTTTATGCCCCCATTGTACCCACCAGGGCACAAAGCCATGAGGGTCTAACAAGAGATGTGGGTGATTAGCCCAGCTGGCAGCAAAACCTCCAGTTTGGTAACAATAATCCTCGTAATTGCTAGGAAGAAACATTAAAGACCCTAGTCAGTGACATTAACTAATTAGGGAAGATTCCAAAGGACTGATGGATAAAACAGCAGTGAGGAAGGAAGGGCCAGGGAGGGTCATGTTGACTGACAGGACTCGTCACTGCTTGACCTCTCGAGATCCCTTTTATCCCTCTACGGTTTTCATCTTAAAACCAAAGTACATCTACAAAGAACAAAGTTTGTTTATGAACACACTCCATAAAATGGTATTAGCTCCATAATCAGTGTTTCAAATGGGGAACTGTGAGATCTACCTTCACCACTTTGCTTCTGAAATCTGTGCTTCAGCCTTAGAGATGACTCCAGTGCATGGAGATGCTACAGGTTTTGAGACTTGGATTTAAAACCAGTTGTGAGCAAAGCCAGAAATTATACTTATGCTCTCATGCATTTATTAATCCAAGACTGCACCAGGAGACTTTCTTTCAAAATTAGGTTACCTACATATACAGCAACTCTGACAAAACCCACCTGGCCCTGTGGCACTGTATTTCAGATCCCTAAAATATTCTGTCTACAAACCTAAATCTGTGTTTCAAACAACAACAATGGTCTGTTATGTGTTTACCAGCTCAGCAAAATAGGACCCTATTTTATGACTGAAGGCTCTGGAAACAGGCACAACTTTAAAAAAGAAACAGGGATAAGACAAGAAAGCAGGCACAGTATTACACACCTTGGAACACGCATGTTGCCAATGACACCTTCCCACTGTACTGTCAACAGGTCATGGTATTTTTCTAGGATTTCCTTTATTTTTTGGGAAGGACTTGAAGCTTCTGTAACAACAGAATTTCATCACTATGAGCATAACATGCTGCAAACTACACTGGGAAATATGAATTTCAATAATTTTAAATGACACTATAATATTTAGAGGTCATAATTAAATTTCATATTTTTTGAAACCTAAGTCTGGCATTTAAAATTAACACAATTGGGACATTTTCAGAGTAAAACTGTGATTCTGATTTGAAAAGTATATTTTATAATGTACAAGAATTATTTGGCAGACAGGTTAAATACTTTAAAAGCACAAACTAAAAAATGTAGTTACCCTGAGAAAAGGGTAAAGAAAAGAAACTGCTTACACAGTTCTGTTCCAGAGGCTCAGAGAGGACTCAGAGCACCAATTTCAGAAAACAAGACTCCAACCTCACCTCTGCTCTCCAAGGACATTGCACATTTAATGACAAATCATTTCCTCTTTTTGACTGCACTTTCATACTAGTGTAGGTCAGAGATATACTCTGGAGCCAGATGCTGAGCACATGAACAGGGGTTTATTTGGATCTGCTGTGAAGCAGAAACTGAAGTGCACGAAGACATTTTCTGTTACACCACTGATTGTTCAGTAGCTGCTTCTGTGCTGTGTTCAGAGCTAAAAACTATTTCAGTAGCTGAAGGAGCCAACAAGACAGATGGAGAGGGACCTGGGACAAGGGATGGAGGGACAGGACACAGGGAATGGCTTCCCACTGCCAGAGGGCAGGGAGAGGTGGGATATTGGGAAGGAATTGCTGGCTGGGAGGGTGGGCAGGCCCTGGCACAGGTGCCCAGAGCAGCTGTGGCTGCCCCATCCCTGGGAGTGTCCCAGGCCAGGTTGGACAGGGCTTGGAGCAGCCTGGGCTGGTGGGAGGTGTCCCTGCCCATGGCAGGGGTGCCACTGGGTGGGCTTTGGGGTCCCTCCCACCCAAACCAGTCGGGGATTCTGTGGTTCAATTAAAACCCTCCATTTACCATTAAATTGTTTCACTGAAGCCTGTTCCCAGGGGACACACAGTGCTGTCCTCAGGAACAGCTGAGCATTTGTCAACATCTTGATGTCATGACTGCATTTTTGGGTACAAAAATTTCTCAATTCCATGGGTAGATGGTGAAGAATGTATTATTTAATACATATTACCTGCTTCTCTTCCTTCATCATAGGGGTCCACAATGTCTGATAATCAGTTAAGCAGAAACAATGTGATTTAAATAAGAAAAAAGTTTAGCTGATACACTTGGCTCACAGTTTGTGAAAGGATACATTTAAAATTACGAGCATCAACACTCAAGGGTAAATCACAATTAACTGCTGCCTACAATTAAAAAGAGTACATATTCCATTGCATGTAAAAGTTTCAGTCAAATATTAACAGTATTACTTTCTTTCTCTCAAACAACTAACAGGAAAATGTGTCCAAAACCAACTTTGAAGGCAGGATTAGTGAAGATGATACTCAATTGTCAATGGAAATGAAAAGCATCAATTATTCTGCACTATCTAAAATGCATAGACATCCATTACAAATATACATGTGTGTGCACAGATAGATATGCAAATACAGATATACACTCATACAATACATGCATACACTATATGAAATATAATATATTGTTGCAGGAAGTATTTTAGTAACTTTAAGCAGATCTCTTGGTATTAAATATTAAATATGTCCCATTTACAAAGTACGACTTTTCCAAGAAATAACTCCTTCCAAAATCAGCAGGAAGCAAAATTCTTATGGGCTTACGTGGCATCTATTCCTCTTCAAAACTCTAACACACATAATGAGCTTCTATGCAAGCCACTTTTAACACTTTTCTATGCAAGTTCTTTAACATTTTTAACACAAAAATAAGAGCTATTCCTACTGAGCTTATTTTAAAAATGTGGAAAGTTCACCATTTGAACATTCTTTTTCTGATGTGATTTTGGTTTTGTTTCTTGAGATCTTTCAACATCTGTTTTAACTTCAGTCTCTGGGAAATGGAAAAGAACATCTTTTTAATATACAGGCAGTTTCAGAAAACAAATGCCCTCAAAGGATTGCATAAATATGATGTAGTAACAACAACAACAATAAACAACAGTAATAATAAACAGTGATACCAACATCAGGTTAAAGCAGAAAAACAAAAATTCATTTCAGAAGACAGTGACAAGGACATTACCCAAACTTTCTTGCCTAAAAATACTGGTTTTACAGTGGAAAACAAGCAGGAGATGCCATCCCTTAGGCAGGAAAATGGTTCACTACACTGAGAATTTCTGACAGAGTTGAGCAGAGATTATCAAAGCACTTTCTAGGCCTATCACCACATTTGGCACCAGCTGATGTTACCAGCATTACTGAAGCTTCTGTGGGACATGCAGATGTTGAAAGGAAAAAGAAAGTGTCGTATCTGAATTGGAATTCTTTGTTCAAGGGAATTTTAAAAAGCCCAGCAAAGTGACTTGTATTTCTGCCTGTGTCCACGAGCCTCACCCAGAGCACGAGGCTCAGCAGTGCCCAGAGTGCCCTGCGGGCTGGTGGCACTTTGGGACCCACAGTCACCCCCTCTGGCTCCTGCTCCCCCAGCCAGTGGCCACGGCCACAACTGCACCAACAGAGACTGCAACTGTGCTCCCTCTCATTCATCTGCACCCAAAATCAGGCAGCCACGAGGAGCTTCACTTCAAAAAAGGGAAAAACAGAAATGGAAAAAACCTACATGTTCGAAAAATCACATTTCTGAAAGACCTGCAATAGTTTATCAATGGGTATGTAAACCAAAAATGTTCTAATCTCAGATTATTTACTGCTCTTTCCCTTTAGAAAGAAGGAGGGAAATGAAAGAACAGAAGACAGGTTACACTGAAGGCTAAATACTGCTAAATATTACAGACAGGAACCTCCCTGGAACAGAACCCTTTCACCAAACAGAGAGATTTTCTAAACTAGGTCAATTTTTTAACTTAGACCAACCAGTTTTAATAATTCCGTGTGGTTTTATCTATGCATGAGCAAAATGCAACTTCAAATTTTTAACTTCAGTAATAGAAGGTACCTTTGATTTATACAAACACTGCCTGCATTTATTATTCACTTCTAAATCTAAGAAACGAGTTTCAGGATGCCACGAGGTCGAGTTTATCAAATGTTCAACTACCTCCCTTCAACCCATTTCACTAAAGAGTTTCTGTAGGGTCCAAGTATCTGCAGGTTCACAAAGCCTGTGGGGATTTCCACATTCATAGCACAAGAACCAAGAGGAAAGTGGTTCAGAGATTAAAAGTTCTTTACACTTGATATTCTGAGCAGTCTTACAGTGTTGTTAAAGAAAACTAACAGAAGTGTAAATTCTTAATTTTTTTCAGTGCAGCTGAAAAAAGCTTCAGAAAGTTTAAGACCATACTTGAGACTTGGCTTGAAACTTTGTAAACCATTTCAGATTCCACCGAGTTTTACATAATTCTTTAATGTATAGAGGTTATTTTAAATAAGGCACCACTGCTCCCATGATCATCATTGAAAAAAAGTCTACTGTACCATTTAGTCCATCTAAAATACTGTAAATCTATTCCACGTGGCAGACTTCCAGAGGAATACACAGTACCATTCATAGTATTTAAACTTTAAGTATCTGGTTTTCTGCATAATTTGGTGAATGAAAGAATGTTTATCTAAAAGTACCTGACTCAGCCAAGTGTCGGCGATTGTAGAGAATCTGGAGAGAAAAATCTCTGGATACAGAACTTATTCCTTCCTCTTTAAATACACTCAGAGCTTCCAAAGGCAATTCCATAAGTAGTGGATCTCCTAGTAATACCACACACAATCCTAAATCCACGGCTCTATCTAAAGACAGAACATGATTTAGGAGTTCTCAGTTTGTATGTTAATAACTGCAGACAGATGACAAAAACTAAATCTTCTCTATGACACATGAACTCCATTGTACTGTGGATCAAAAATATTTCTTTTGATACCATTACTCCTAAGATGTTCTCAAACTTCCACGCACTTACGAGCCCCAGTTCCTCAGAGGGAAATCCATGGCTCTATTAATAACCAACCCTCTCACACCCCAGTCCAGCTCTATGGACACTCAGGAACTGTAAAATTGCTGTAAAACTGCTGTACAATATTGGGTTAAACAGCACAAAGTTGCAAAGGAACCTTTATCCAATAATGTGTCTTTCTCTAGACATGGCAGACAAGTTATCCAGTTTTCAGAACTACTCGAGACATGTTTAGGGACATACTAGAGCATAAGCCTTGCATTCAAGGCAGCAACCTGTCAGAGCCCATGAAATGCAGAAAAAGACAAAACAAAAAGAGATCTACAGACTTAAGAAAGCTCTTTATTCTAGTGTTTCATTTAGGTATCTGCAGCTTGTATTGTTTGGAAAACCCTAGAAAAATGCAGAAGGATAGTTCCATCCAGCATATAAAACCTCTCTGAGAGTGCACTGAAATACTTGATAGAGAAAATAAACCAGACAAAGCAAAGGCTGAAGCCTTTGTTTTCTCCCTGCTTTAAATAAAATTAAAACTGTCTGTGCACACACACACACACAGACTTCGGGGAGCCCATACCTCGCATTCCAGCTTGTTTAGTGTCCTTGTCTTTCACATTCTTTTTTCCTGCCTCAGCTGCTGAAGTCGTTACACACTGGGATTCTCTGGAAAGAGGCATTTCAGTGAAAACATTACCAGCACTAATACTCGTGTAAATAAAAATTTTCACAGGAAATACAAAGACAAAACTGCTTCAATCTCAGTGAAGTTTTACACAAAGGGATGTGCTCCCTTCGGACTTTCTGTCCTTTGGAAATCCCATCTTTAAATAGTTTAATTATAATGTTGCCTCCTGAACTTAAGGATAAGTGTAACAAACTGCAGAACGGTGCCTGTTAGAAATGGGCATTAGCCTACCACGTTGCTCAGTCTTTTAGTCTGGCACACCCTGCATGTCCTGTCTTTCAGGATGTAAAACCTTCATGCAATAGGGCATTCTTGCTAAACCCATTCCTTTATTTGAAGGACTTGAGTCAGAGTTCTGTCTCCACAAATGATAATCGAACAAGTCAGCATCTTACCCGAGAGCAGAAAAATCAAACTCTGACAGCACTGGTTTCAGATATTCTTCCATCATTTCTAATATTTCAGAGAAATCTGATGTTGAATCAAGGCCATCATCGTCTGTTTTCTCTGTTGGAGTCTACCACACACAGTGAAACAAAAATTGGAATACTTTCCCCCTCCATTCTGGTTAAATATATATAAATTTTTTAATATTATATCAGAGGCTAAATCAAGTAATTTGAAACATCATAAAATGGAAAATACAAAAAGTCAGTTTCAAAATTACTTTACTTCAAGATTTCCTATCAGCATTTTGCAAAATATTCTAACACAGGAATCAGTACAAGACGTCACTATTTATTACTTAAACAATTAATATACTTCAGCAATTTCAATAGGGAATGGCAGTAAAGTAGAGCAGAAAGAAAAGATAATGTGCTCCACCAAATAATGAGAAGAAATTGGGCAGGGACAACTTTGAGAAGTGAAGAGAAACTGCACGATGAACACAGAAGCAAATGAAAATGTATGGAGAGATCAGTGGAGCCAATTTATGAACAAAGTAAACAGATTAAGAAAACAGATAAGAAGAGAATAGAACCATGTAGGAGAGGAGGACACTGAAAACTGAAGCTCGTGAAATCCAACACAAAACCACTCCCTGGCCAAACGTCCAACCAAATGGTGAGGAGTGCTGGCATTGATGCCTGGGCTCCTCACCCAGGCCCTGTGGGGCTGGCACAGGCTGGCACAGGACTGGGCATTGCAACACGTGCACTTAGAAACCTGAGCCACTTGTTCTTGTCATCTGTTCCACCTGCCATTATCTCAGCACCTTGTTCTTGACTCACACAGCTACAGTAATCTTCTTACAAACTTGCCAATACAACAAGTATTGGCCATGGGAGAAAATGACCAATACCTCACCCATCTTCAGTAATGGGTGTTTTAACTGAAAGATGCCAATATGATGAATAAAACAGAACTACAATTCAAAAATCAGATTTGTCAAAGTTGTATAATTAAAACAATGAAAACTTGTACAGAAAATTCAATATGACCTCTATTTTTTTACCTTTATACTTATGATGATGGCCTATACCAGCTTTTGGTAATGCTATATTTAACAGTGAGTTTTCCTTGGTATTGGGAAACCTAAGTTTTCTCTAATGAAGCCAAAATTAAAGTAAATTAGAATGCTAGGCTGTAGACTTGTACATTTCCTGTGTAGAAAACGTTCTGTCACCTGTCAGATTAAAAGTGCCTGTGAAAGTCACAGGCTTTTCCAGTCCCCTTGTGTTACACAACTTGTGCCCACTGATTGTGACAATGTCCCTATGAATGGAGCCTTCCTGCAGCAACAGAGAGCTTTTGTCAGCTACAATTTAAGAGTGTTCTACAAACTTAAGACTCCAACAAGGCATGTTCTTGAAGCAGAATTTTGTGACTAACAGACTTGAATCAACTGTGTCCAAATAAGGAGCTCCAGTTCAGAAGATACTGTGGGCCCCTGAAAAAACTCCTCTGTGTTGGAAATCTCTGGCTAGGGCAGTTTTATTTTGGTTAAACGGTTGCAATCTATGATCTTGGGTTCTGTCCTGGAAACAGCAGCAGCTTTCATGTGATATTAAAAGCAATGCACATTTGCAAATGCAAATCTCAGAAGTACAGCACATTTTCAAGTAAACTGATCTCAACTGCATCACTTTTCAATGCTGATAAAGCACTGAACATTTCAAAGCTTCTCAATGATCCTGAACACAGCAATAATAACACAGTAAGATTAAGTTTTGTGGCAGACTACACAGCATTTGGTAACTGTGAACACCAGGGATGCTACACTTGGAATAAACTGAAAAATTCTGCATAAAGAGTGCCTGCTGTATTTCTAGTATATGTTTTTCACTCTATTTTAAATATAAGTTAATAAAATGTATTACCACATCTGTTTTGGAGACACACTCTTGCAAGTTCTGAATGACATTTTGTTTGAAGTGACTCTTGATCTTTTGCTGCTTGTACAGATGCACTTTTTCCAACAAAACGTGAAATGCATCAGGACTCACAGGAAATCGAGACACTTTGGCCTGCACTGTTAAAAGGAGGATAACACCCTCTTCAGACTCCCTTTGAGATGCATTCATTCTTGCAGAAATGGTTCTACAAAGACCATCAGTTTCTAAAGCCATGATATTTTTAAAAAATTAAATACAGACATATATATAAGCATAAACTATATACAGAAATGAACAGTGAAAAAACCCTCTACAATTATTTATCAATTACAACTTCAGCCTTCAAATATAAACAAAAATTCTGCAAACTGTGACGAGGTACATTGTACCTGATAAGAAAACATATTTAGGAATTTCTTTCTCTTGATGGTTAAGAAGACAAAATTATTTGAAAAGGTATTTTGAAATTTTACTGCCTGCAACAGTGAGAGCTGTGAGCCCTCATAACATCAGTGCAATGACTTTTATCTCTCAAACAAGTAAAAGCAGTACCTACCCATGGGCTGGGGGAGTTTTCCCTTTTGCTGTGCAGTGCTTACTCTGGGCATCTCCATCAAGGAGCTGTACAAATATGATCTATGGAAAGCAGGAAAGTGCTGAGTAGATTATTTGACTGTTTAGCCTTGTTTATATGACTCAGATTTATTGGTTGAGTGATTATTGCCCTCGAATTCAATGTGCTCAAATACTCTGCAAATGCAGCATCTCCCCCCACCCTGGGTTCCAAACCCTGCAAGGCCTGGCTGGAGCAAACTGAGAGCAGTAAGGTCAGGTTTTTTATTCCTATACAGCCAATAAGGTAGATTTCCATTTGTTCCATGGCAGTTGTTTAAAACATTTTACAATTGGTGACTGCACTCATACTCAGTTGCTGTAACTCATTTATGAGTGGTTGCTAATTAGGCTGCAGTAACCACATAATTGGTGGCTTTATAAAGCTAAATATGCCCCTTCCTAACATTTCCCAGAGCATAAGCAATAGGGGCTGGAAACTACTACCACAGTTTAGGAAGATATGAAGAGGGGCCTGAAACCTTTCAGGGACCTCTGAAGATTTAAGAGATAATTAGGGAAATCAAAAGTACAGAGAAAATGTCCAGCTTGAAGCTGCAGGCAGTTTTCTTTATATATTAATTTTTTCACTAACCTAAAATTCAAGTACAGCAAAATTAGAAGTGAAAGGCAATAAATAACCAAAATAGTAATTATTTACAGGTAAAAAAAGATGACGTTTGCAACAAACAATGCTAAACCAAAATGATGAAATTTTATACCTGTCTTCTGAATGCTGGAGAATTACTATGCAGAAATTGGAGGGCAATTCATCCATTATATTAAAATGTTCAACAGAAATACAGAGGTTTCTCCATGCCTGTACAATAGTTCCAAAGAAGCATTATTTTCATAGATTTTATAAACCTCATTCTCAGCTCTTTCATTAGAAAATTTGTAGTAACTCTAGGAAAGAAGGTACTGACACATATATCTATCTGTAAAAAGGCCCAAACACTCAGCAGATGTGCCAGGACCAGCAACTGCCAAAAGAACAGGAACTGCTTCCCTGGAGCAAAGTAAGCAGTGGCACAGCTTGCCCAGGGAGGATGTGGAACCTCCACATTCAGAAGCCATCTGGACACAGTGCTGGGTAACTGGCTCGGGCTGGCCCTGCCTGAGCAGGACTGTTTCACAAGATGACCTGCAGAGTTTCTTCTGACTTCAACCATTCTATGACTGTGTAATTTTTGTGCAGTGCAGAAAGATGCATAAATATTATTTAATACAAAAATACTGTAACTTACTACACTGTTCATATCAACATGACTTTTTTGGCCACTACACTGTTTCTGAAGTTAAAACTCTATCAAATACTAGCAGAATAATAGCAAATAAAGGGAGTAGGATAATTCACAGTAACATTTATGTTTGTAAAAGTCCTTCAAAATTTTGCTAAGAACAGGCACCTCACCAAGTACTATATAAAATTATATTTGGTTTATGTGGCCTGGTTTTGGTAGCAGGGGAAAGTGCAGAGGTGGCTCACAGAAGCACAGAATTGTTCAG
Organism: Pithys albifrons albifrons; assembly: GCF_047495875.1. NCBI lineage: Eukaryota > Metazoa > Chordata > Aves > Passeriformes > Thamnophilidae > Pithys > Pithys albifrons. The sequence goes on along the minus strand of NC_092466.1, from coordinate 301,363 downwards.
GTTGTTCAGAGTCCAACTGTACTCCCAGCACTGTCAACCCACCACTGTCCTGTGCCCCATATGCACACACAGATGTGTCTCTGTGTGCTTTTATACAATATATATAAACCTTAATAAGTAGCTCATCTCAAAGTTACCATTGAAGAAGTAGCCAGTTGCTGTTCCACACATTTTAGAAGATCGCTCGTGTTTCTGTTTTGTTTTAAATGATTCTGGAGATGCAGCAATGCTGCCAGCTGAGAGCTGCTGGTGTTGGATGTAGCTGCTAGGAGCACACTCTTCATCAGCACAGACACTGAGCAGCTCTGTAAAATTATTACATCTATTTATTTTCCTCACAAAAATTATACAAATACACATACACACGATGTGTGTTACAACATATATCTATCTCTGTGGAATAAAAAGTCTCTTGCTTGAAATGTGAGATGAACTAGCAGAAGACTGCCATTTATGCTTACAGGCTCATGTCAACAGTCTGGCAGTAACTTCGGAAGAGTTCTTAAATATGAATAGCTGGAATTGATTTCTTTGTCTACATTTATCATTTAGGTTTCTGCATTTAGTCATCTCAAGTACATATGGAATGGCAAATACCATATTCTGAACTTAGCCTTTCAAGTAAGCTGAGTCTTTTCATTGTTCCTGTGCCTTTACTGGGCAGCCAGCACATGACACAGCTTATTAACACGCTTCTACAAAGGGAAAAATAAAGGGTAAGACTATATAGACCTTTCTTTCAGCAAAGGTACCAACCTGCCCTTTGAACCAATGCTAGCTAAGAGCTAAAACACCTTTTTCCTTTTAATGCAGGTTACATAAAAAAAAGGCAATTCAGGCTGACCTAATCAAAAATTCCAAAGGAAGGCTTAGTACAAACCTTTCTGGGCAGTAGTAACTGAATCAGCAGAATTTGTTGCCCAGTAAAAGACATGATTACTCTTGGTTTTGGTGCCCTGAGATGCATCCTACTCAGCTTGTTCACTAACAAGATGGCAGCACAGCACTAATAATACAGTGTGCTGCAGGAGTACAGGAATAAGCACGACACTCAGCATTAGCTGATTCTGACTTTTATTACAAGACCTAACCAGTCACTCCATCCATGGGTTCTGATATTTGCAAATTCAAGTGTTGACAGAGGGTCAGGTGCTTTCTGCTTGTCATAACTTCCTTCAGTTGAGTTGACATGGCAGAAATAAAAGCAGTGTAAGGTGCATTTTGGTATTTCAGTAACAGAGATGATGGTGTAGGAACTATGTGCTATTCATTCCTGATGTGGGGAACACAAGTCTCAGCTGCTCTGTGTCTTCTCTGGGGTGGAGGCACATGAATGACTCACATGAACGATTCCCGTACCTCCAAGCCCTCTGCAGGACCACGTGTGCATGTGTTCATTTGACAAACCGAATGGGTACCTTTCTTATGCCCTTCAGGTCACACACAACAGCTAACACAACTACTATAAATCACTGATAAATGACTGGAACTCAGCAAGCACAGGGTGTATTTGATGACCTGTGTTACTCACCAGTTATCACAAGGGACCCTCCACATGTTCTGTATGGCCAATTCTCAGGCTGCGCCAATACAGTTTTGCTTATGCAACTTCCAACATTCTCCCACTGAAAAGCAGCACATCCATTGCTGCCTTACCTGATGAAGTGCCAAAAACTGGCTTGTTGAAACTGGATCAAACTGTTGAAAGCATTCAGCCATTTCCAAACTAGCAAGAGTGAGGGTATCAGTAATGTTCTGACTGAAGGCAATCCCCATACACTGCAGCAAAGCCTCACTGGACTGAGAAAGATACTTCTGAGCCATAAGATGTGCCTTCTAGATGATAAAAAGGTTTATATTAAAATGAATATTAAATATTTGTTATATATACACTGATTACCACTGTGTTAGAGAAAATAAGTATTGCTTTTTTTATGACTAATTTTAATGCTTTTTCCTTTTAAGGCATTTACTTAATATATGATTTAAATACACATATATAGATTAAGTATTTAGCAGACATCAGCATCTGTTATACAGCATTAAAAAAGAAATGTTTTAGCATAATACTTGCTTTTAACATAAACAGAACAGACTAAATTCCAGGCAATATGAGCTGCTCAGAGCCAAGGATCAATGCAGTTGTTTCCAGTGAAGGTTACCTATATTTAATCCAAATAAACCCACAAATCTCTTATCTCAGGTATTTATTGATCTTACTGGCAACACAAACTGTACATTCCAAATTCATGGAGTGCTTTCAGAGGCAGCAGTTAACAGAGATCAGCTCACTGAATTTTATATGTTTTGTGTCAGCAGTAATTTCTTTGCTTCCAGTCTGCAAAATGTTATGCTCCCTCTGAAAGACACTTCTGTGGGGCAGGGAGGAAGCTGCCTGCTCACCTAGTCCTGGCTGCTACATGCTCATCAGTGGGAAACCACTGAGGGAGAAATTATTCCTATCGGGGAACAAGTGGGAAAGCTCCCACAGGAGCTCCCACATCCTGTGGGGTGGGACAGAGTGACACAGCAGGGCAGGGATGGAAAGCTGGTTTTGGAGGGTCTTCTGTAGATTTCTTATTTTTGTAAGTTCAAGTTTGTGTTCCAGACACTTCCATTATCAGTTCAAATAGAACTGGTGAGTTGCCTATTTTTCTATTAAAAACAAGCATTCAAATTCTAATTGAAGCTCATATGTTCATGTACCTTTAATTCCTGTATTTTCCTCCTGTACTTATCATTATGACATTTATCAGTCAGTAAACTGCTGTCTGTCCCATCCTGTTCTCTGCATTCTGCTGAAGTGAGGGAAGATTTCTTGATGTTTGATTTAGCTTCTTCCTACCCATCACAGCACAAAAAAAAAAGAATAAATAATCATCCCACTAAGTAAGGCTGGCTTCATTTCTTTTGTGAAAATTTCTGTGCAAATGCAGTACTCTGAAAAAAATCACTACCTTAACTCCTTGATGGTGAGAGATTTACTAATATCATCAGACAAAGATCTCTTAATATCTTACAATGTTAGTATGACAGCAGAAACTAAAAAGTCCCTGTACAGCCTCTAAGAGTTTCACTTTCTAGTGTTTTTCCTCCATTAATTTCTTCTGAATGCTTTAATTCACCACTGAATTTATAACACCTCAACCAACCTTCCTTTTCTTACATGGGGTTCTTACTAGAACAGTAACGAGCAGATTTATACAAACATACACAGAAAAAATATTGTGGCAGACAAACTTTACACATAGGAATTAATTCAAGTGCAGATAAGAATACATACCATAACATCTGGATTCCAGTAAATCTCTGAATACACAGGATCTTCATCAATGGCAAGTAAGTGAAGAGTTTTGCCAGTCAGATACAGGCATTTGGATCTGATGTCAGCACAGCCTTTACAGAGATTCTGTACATTTGCTAACTGAGCCAATGTCAGGTGACCCACAGTGCATTCCATATGCTTCCAATCCTGGCAAAATACACATTTAGGTTTATCTGCTCATATACATCCACAGAGACAGAAAAATGTAGCACACAGATATTCACATACAAATATGTATGTTAAATGTGATTATTCAACTACAAATGAGATGTCTTTAAGAGACAGACAAATTGATTAACAACTGATTTTAAAAAAAGTCCATGTAACATCCATAAGCAAAGTACAATCAGTGCCAAGGAAAACACAGGATAAGGGGAGAGTGCCCAATACACCATCCCCAGGACTAAACCCACACACTTGAACCTCCTTTGCTGCAGAACTACAGGAATAGTCTGGGAACCTCTTTCCTCAGTAGTGGAAGAAGTTGTCCTATGGAAAACATCACTGGAAAACTCCGTTTCACCTTATTATGCAATTCATAAGAATAAATATTTTGTATTACTTGTTCTGATACCTCCTCTTCAATGATGAATGCCTCCACAATTTCATGAGGTGATGCCTCTCCCACTTCTTTACGCTTTTTCTCAGTAATAACAAGATGAAAAATATCCAAAAGAATTTCTACAAGTTTTATTTTCCTGTTAGCTAATTGCCTCATTAATGGGATACTAATATTTGTACTCTGAAATACAAAAGAAAGTAGAATTCTAATTTCACGTATTTTTGCAAATTTAGCTGATTAGAAGTTAGAATGTTGTGTTTCTTTTAATTAAAGAAGCAAAGATTTTAGCAATGTCACTTGATATAGCAGAAATATTGCAATGGTGATATTTAAGCAATTGAAAAGATAAACTTCATGTCAAATACATAATAAAGCAATCAAAGTAGCTGGACAGACCAAGAGCAGCTGGTTTTTGCTTTTCACATTCTAAGCACCTGGTACAAATATCCAGTTCCCAGAGCATGAGTGCACACAGCTGAATGCAGAGCACAGTGATGGCACACACTGGAAAAGGAGGCTGCAGGCCTTCATGACCCACAATACACTGTTTTGGGGACAGGGACAGACTTTCTTTACTTATAATAATGTTCTGTGTAAACCTTTTTTTTTCCTCCTGAGAGGAAACACTTAATGCTGAAAAATTTTAAACTTTTGAGGTACTTAGAAAATAAAAAATATCTCCAATTTTATACTTCTTCTTTTGTAGCTATCTGATAAATTTCAGAATTAAATAAAATTGATGAAGACTAAACAAATCTTCAGTTTATCTGTTTTTAAACCATAAATTCTTTTGACATCCAGTATTTCTTTCTATATTCAAATGATGCTTATTATTGCAAAAAGATAATCTCATCTGGGGCTTCCAGGAATTATCCAAGAATGAGTGAATATTACAACTAAACTAGATTTCTTTTCCACATGTGGGAAAAAAATATCCATACCTCATTAAATGCAAATAAACTCCAAACATTCTGAAACACTTCCTCAGTTTTGGATACTGCCATCTGAGCCAACTTACAAGCATCGAGATAATGACCATGTTTGTCTTTCCTGCTCCTTTTCTGCTTGGCAATCATCCTGAAAAAAACACCACCATAAACCCAAAGGAACTAACATAAGAAAGTGCTTATTTTTATGGTGTAAGTACTATTGAACATATGTAAGAAAATAATTAATGTCTTCATTTAATTAATTAATAGATAAAAAGATTAACAAAAGATTGTACGTGTGTTTTTTGAAATGTTCAACCAGGAAAAGAAGAGAATGTTCACAAGCTCTTTTCCCAAGGTCCTTCTCGTGGAACTGCCCTGTTGCACTGCAAGGGGATGCCAAGACTCAAAGAAAGAAAGGCAGATAATCTTTGAGAGAATGTATTTCCCAGGAACAAAACGGCACAGGTACAAATCATACCCCCATTGTTTTAGGGTGGTATCTCAGAGGCAGCTGGGATGCCAGGCACACCATGTTCTGCACTTTTACTACTGCAGCAGTTTCGAAAGAAACTTTCAACAGCAGGAATGGCAAAAGCCTGTAAATACTTGAGAATGATTGGTGTGGCTGCTAAAAGGCTTTTGCAAATAAGAAGTAAAAAAGCTGACTCAGAGACCTTGATACTTTGACTTCAAAACAGAACACAAATCACTGATACCACTTAAGATTAACTCTGCCTTCAGTAAGAAGAATTTTTGATTCTACAGTACTTTTCTGAACACAGAACACATGAGGAATGCAAACAGAGATGTAACACCAATATATAAAACCTAACGATGTTATCTGCTCTTTTCCATCTTTAACTAGACTACAAAAAATAAACAATGCATTGTGTGGGCGAGTTCAACCTAAATAAAATTATTCCTAGAGTTATAGTCTTACCTATGAATATTTGCACATTCCAGCAGTATCTCAGCACTGCTGTTTTTATGCCCATAATGAACAAAGTCCTTCTCAATTTGAAGCAATTTATTGTAATATTCCTGTAGCATATGTGGCAACTGAGCAGACTCAGCATTAATTGTCACATGATCTTGGGCAAAATGTATCTGAATAAGTATTTTCCTAGGAAAAAAAATTAGTTACAACACAGTAGTAAGAAAGCATAGACTATGTTTGAGAACGGACACAATTTCTCTGTTTTCCTTTATATTCTAAGAAATCTATTAAAAGCCTCCTAATTCTTAAAATGTGTGTTTTACAAATTACAGTAAGTTCTGAAGAAATCAAAATATTGTATTTTGAGATTAGAAATGAGGTGACACTTGTTCCATTGTATTCGTGTGTGATGAGACACTTTATTTGGTCCATGACTGGCCTTGCCACCTGCAAGAGTCTGTTCTTTTCTTGCCAAGTTATGAAAAACAAGAACTGGTAAGGGGGACTTTGTCCTTGAAGGTGACACATCTTGTGTACACTGAGACTGTTCTGCGGTCTGGCTACTTGCCACAGCCAGTCAAGGATGAGTCAAGGAGAAGAAGAGGAGGAGGATGAAGTAACGACCACTGACCCAAAAGGGAGACCCTCAATACACACCATGCAGGCTCAAGGGGCTTCCAGTTACAGACGGGCAGGGACTGGGGGCCTCTGGGCTGTGCTGGCCACAGGTGCCCAGACAGACAGCCCAGAGTGAGTATAAACAGACAGTCCCTGCTCCAGGAGCAGGTGTGTGCTGGCACTGAGGGCAGCGAGGACAGAGGGGACAGCGCTGTGTGTGCTGGCACCGAGGACAGAGGGGACAGCTCCGTGTGTGCTGGCACCGAGGACAGAGAGGACAGCTCCGTGTGTGCTGGCACCGAGGACAGAGAGGACAGCGCTGTGTGTGCTGGCACCGAGGACAGCTCCGTGTGTGCTGGCACCGGGGACAGAGAGGACAGAGGGGACAGCGCTGTGTGTGCTGGCACCGAGGACAGAGAGGACAGCGCTGTGTGTGCTGGCACCGAGGACAGCGAGGACAGAGGGGACAGCGCTGTGTGTGCTGGCACCGGGGACAGAGAGGACAGCGCTGTGTGTGCTGGCACCGAGGACAGCGAGGACAGAGGGGACAGCGCTGTGTGTGCTGGCACCGAGGACAGCGGTGCCTCCTGCGGGGACGCGGCTGAGCGTGTTGAGCCAGCGGAGCCCAGGGATGCAGCAGCTGGTCATGCTGGGGATCCTGAGCACACTGGGGTCGGGATGGACAGCAACTGAGTGAGTAGCGTATGAGTGAGTGCAGGTTGGATTGGGGCTTTTTTCTTTCCTTTTCTCAGTTTTCCTTTCGTTTGCTATTTCTTGGCAATAAATGCTATTTGCTTGAATTTTAAACAGTGTCATAGTTTTGGCTTGGAATTCTCATGAATCCTCCCGGTAACATCCCTGCATCTAATTAGGGTGGTATGCAGCTCCAACAAACACCTCTGCACAGGCAGATACACCTCCCACCTTCGGGTACCCTGCACTGCAAACTGTGCACAACAGGCTGTGCTATCTGAACTCACCACCTTAACAGGCAGTAGGGCTACATACCAGAATGAAGAAATTGGGAAGGAAATCCAGATTTTAAAAAACCCGAATCACCACATAAATTACTTACAACAAACATACTTGAGAATCCACAGAATGTACCACAGCAAAATATGGAAGCATTGTAAAAATCACATTTGTTTGCAAGGCAGGTGCTTATTAGAGGCTGGGCATATCTGAATGAAGAGACAGGTACCTGGCTTCAAGGGATGCAACCATAAACCCCAGCTCTGCCTGCCTCCCAGGCCTCCTCACTGATGTGGATTGGAGCACCTTCACAGTGTGTCCCAGGATCTCACAAGCCTGCAGGTAACACCAGAATTTTCAGAATTCTATTAAATGTCTATGTATTAGTATTAAACATTAATTTAGAAAGCTTACATTTTGCACAAAACATGTTAATTATCTTTCCCCAGGATTCCCCAACTAGCTCTTGATAACTGTAAATAAGTCTAGAAAGTCTGAGTGATGATCATACTTAGATATTTTGATAATCAAGGGAATTGTGGGCATACACACAGGAAGAGAAGATGGAGCCAGACTCATCTTGGAGGTGCAGAGCAAAAGATATTAAATATGAGTTCAGCCCAAATCAAAACAATCCCTCCATACAGCACAGACTTGCACACCTTATCAGTACAGGGCAGATTATCACAGACACAAGACTATATTTAGGCTGAAACTCATGAAATTTAAGGGCTGAACTGTAAATGGATATTTTAATGTTACAGGTCAGATAGGAAAAGGTTTTTATAAAAATATATGTATGTTTTACCAGTATCTTCCAGAATCCAGAAATCATATTTGCAAAACTATTTGATATACTTCAAAAGGAAAAGTATACTAGGAAATAATACTGAAAGGTATAATTTTTAATAAATATGGAAAATAAACACACCACAACTGTCTGAAAACAAAAGCATTCTAATCAAGAGAATCAGATCTTTGGGGTTTAGTCACACGTGCTATATTACAATTGCTCTTATTTCAGTAGAAGGATATAGGGCTTATCATAAGAACATCCTAAATTTTTCTGGGTAAAATCTGATTCCTAGTGGCCTGCATGTGTTTGGAATCTGTAATTAACGTTTGTTGAACACACAGAGAAAACAACATTAAGTGCATTTAACACCTAATTTTGCTTTTATTGAAATGAAAAGGCTGTAATATTTCACTGAGAGGGACCATTGCTGAAAAAAACCCAAACCACAACCTCCAAATCCAAAAACTTTCCTTACCATGCTCCATTTTCCTTCCACCTCTTCCTCTAGAATTGCTTCTGTCAGACTCAGAGTACTGTGGTACCAGAACTGCTCATCTCCTCCCAGAAGCTGTGCTTTCTCCAGCAGTGCTTTAGCTTGTCTGTGGTTCTTTTCCACGTTAGCCAACACAGCCAGTAAGTACAAGCACCTTGACACATCAGACAGGGCCCTCAATTCCTACACAGCAAGAGATGTGATCTATATACCAAATACCCACTACTGCTATTCATATGTGTCTGCACACATTTTACATTAGCATACAGAAATAAAAAGGTAATGGTATTTCCTCAATTAGCTGTTGAATTTCTTCGTTACTCCTTATATGCCTTCTTTTTTATCAAAAACATGAAGTGTCAACCCTCGTATCAAGAACTTCAAATCTACTTTACATTTCTTTATGTTCCCCTATCTTCTATCCCACAACTTTTCTGCCATTGTTTAGCATGTACAAATCTACTAGTGTTTGTCAGGATCTGATGAACAAATGTGGTGATGGAAGATGTTTTTGTGAACTGGATGTGGATACACTACAGATCCAGAGAACTCCCATGAGTTATAAGCTATATAACCAGTGGGATATAAGGGACAAACACAGCATAATACTTGTAGACCAGCATATAGACATACAAGGTACTAGAAAGAAATTATGTAATTAAAATGATTGTCCTCTCTAAGGTATTTTGAACTTTTCTCTGTATACAATATTTCATTAGTGCTTGAAAAAGAGGCTTGTCTTATTACTGAATATTATTCATATATTATTATTCAAAGTATTCATGATTATGCTAAATAGACACAGACAGTTTCTACTTGCATGAGAAAAATTATTACACAAAATAACAGAATAACAACTATATTTTTTTAAGGTAAAGGATTTGCTGCAATACTTATATTTCAGTAACTTGTATGAGGAAGCACAGTGCTATAGTGGAGAGTGGTGGGTATAGGGAAAAGATCTGAAATGTAAACCCTTCACTGTACTGAGACAAGGCCTAATTTTGGTTTCACCAAAACGCAGTTTGCAGTGAAACCCTAATGAAGTTCAAAATGAAGTAAGCAGACATTTAAACAACCAAGATGTTGAGAGGATGAAGCTAAACACACTCTCTCTTCTGAGCAAACCCTCAATGTCCTCCACCTGTTTAAACAGAAAAGGCTGGGATATCCCTGTATCCTTCAAGGCCACTGCAAACCAAACAGAGATGATAACACTACTGCACAAATTTAAATAACCTTCAGGCAACTCCCATAAAGTTGGACTGAAATGCCATATATATAAATGCCATATATATAAATACTATCTATGTAGAAACTTAAAATTATATTGGTTTGGGGTGGGGAGAGAACATTTAGTTTTACAGTTTGATTATTATTATGAGGAGTAATTGCATCAAAATGAACATTTTTCCTCCATACTTTATTAATGTTTCTTTTTCTACCTAGTTTTTATTGTACCTGAGTTGCAGCATGGGCCTCTGCAAGCAGAAGTCTTGCTGGTTGATACAAGCCGAGCTGAATTAGTACATCAGCCTTTTCAATCCACAAGGAAGGGAAAGAAAGTGCACTCAGTCCTTTTCCTGTTGCTGCATTTAGTTCAAAAACCTGAAAAATAACAAAAGTATTACACCTTCCTAAATTTCAAAACTGATCTATATGGAATACAATTGTTATTAGCCATCATATTGCCCAGTCCAGCTCTACTTTCTAACTTCGAAATTCAACATTCTATTACAGGCAAACATGTTTATTGTGAGATTTGGATTCTATAATCCTCAAAAGGCATTCAACTACTAAGTATACGTTATTAAAACTAATTTTAGGACAGACTACATACTTGGGATATGCTAGTGTCACAAAGAAGTTGGTAATAGCTAAAACTCAAGGAATAAAAACTATTTACAAGAGCTAAAAGAGGGGACTTGAGAAGATTAGTAATTAGAAAGAAAGGTATTTGACATGCATAAGAATGGAAAAAAAATACAAAGAGAGCAAAATGATATGATGAAAATAAGGACAGAATAGTTATAATAAAAATCAAAGTGCAGGTAAGCTTTAAAAAGTCAGTAAGACAATTACCTTCCTAAAGAAGAGACAGTAAACACAGAGATGAAATATTTGCATACCTTTAAAACAACATATAAGAGGAAGCAAAACAGTATGTGGTAATGGAGAAAGAAGAGAAAAAAATGAGACCAAGAGTGAATACAGTGTCTTTTTTGCTTCTCAGTCTTCTCCATTGGTTTGCATTAGTCCCAAAACCCATTTATACAAAAGCAGTTTTACAAACAAAGATTCCGCTCTCGCCCTTCCTCAATACAAACCCAGCTCAGCTTCAGCTGATGCCTGCCAGCAGAATTTAGGCAGCATGCATCTCTAATGCTTTTGTGTTCATGTATTTCTCAAGTATTACCTAAAAACAAACTAGCAAGGTATTTTAAAAAGTGAGCAGTAATTTAGTATAGGAACTGAAACAGAAATAAGCACCTTTTCACTTGAGTTAAGGGTATTTACATCCTTACTAATATTCAGTTCAGCATTTTCAAAAGCTATTTTTCTTTCTTCTATTTTTGTATGTTCAGTTTTTGATTTTTTCAGTCCAATCTCTTGCCTACACCTAAATCACAAGAAAGAAAAACTAAATTAAAGTATATTTTAAAAGCATCTCATAATGAAGTATTAGTGTTAGGAATCTTCATCACATACTCACTCTGTGAATAGACACACAACAACCATGCACAGAATTTTAGGGCATAGCTAATACATCAAAGTTGTCTTCAGAGATCATGTTTTTTAATATTTTTCCCTCAACAGTACTTATGAACTGTAGGAAAAAAAAGTCTCAACTAAATACAGCCTGAGTAGTGAAAATACATACATTGCCTGTTCCAAGTCACTGATATGGGTTTCTCCAGCAGCTCTCTCATGATACACAGATGCCTGACTCAATTTTAAATCTGAACATATAAGGGCAATTCTAAAAATAAAAAGAAAAAATGTGTAAGAAACAATCAAAGCCCTTCACGTTACATCATATAAACATATTATATATAAAGAGCACACACTCCACATTCATCAATCCCACCTTCTCAAGTCTTGATTAATACTGGCAATAACAAAGACTGTAAATAAAAACACGGGAAATGCTGTAGCTGAAACGACCAGCTGACAGAGGTCACAGATTCACCAAATGGTTTGGGAAGGAAAGGACCTGCAAAGCCACCCAAAGCCACGGCAGGGACACCTTCCACCAGCCCAGGCTGCTTCAAGCCCCGTCCGACCCGGCCTCGGCCAGTGCTGGGGCTGGGGCAGCACCAGGAGCACCAGTCTGTCCATCAAACCTCCACCTCTCCAATGGAATGGCAAAAACCATCTGGTAAATGCCTGAAATACTCACAATAAGGCAAACCCTCAGCCACTGGATGTGCTGACCCACCTTTCTACACTGAGTAAAGGGCAACATATTCCCGTGCCCCTCTCTAATCACACAGAGACATCAGCTCACAGATAGAAATAAAATACCACGAAATAAAAAGTCAACAAAAACTTTGTCTGGCAAATCTTGGCTGAAAATAATTTGCTATCAGTGAATCCCTTTTAGACTTGTAAGACTAACTTGGTAATCAGTTGGCAGCCCAGATAAACACGTATATTTATATACATGAATATTGATCTATTCCACTCTGTGGGCTCAGTGTCCAGCATTTTAAAGAGACCTTACATGGCATTTGGCAAACTGTCAGAAAATAAGCAAACAATTACTGCTTGTAACTGTTACTTATTAAGCAAACAATATTCAGTAACTTTCAAAAAAGCATAATTAAGTGTTTTAACTAAAATAACAAGAATTTTCTACTGCATGCATATTTAATATTTTTAAATCAAAACTTTTAGGGGTGATCATCCATAAAAATTAATGTTGTTTTGGTCACAAAAGCAAACCTCTGTGAAAATGCACTTATCAGGGAATCTTCTTTGGGCCCTTTAGCTGGAGAGATTTTGGAGGCAAGAAGGGACCCTTGCCTTCTGAATACTTAATAGGTAACACTTTTACTGAAACTTTTCTGGACTTTGCTTTTTTCAGTTAGGTGACAATAGAGTATTTCAAAAATTATTCACATGGAAGTGGTCTGGCTTCAGGCACTTTCCATGTGCAGATGATGTTTAGTAACAGATAAACTTTCATTCCACAAACCAGTCTATCAAAATCCTGTTAAAATGCATAAAAAGGAAAATGAAATAAAAAACCATTACAAATATAAAACAGCAAGTCACAAAAAGCCTTGTTACTTTTTAGTGAAATATTAATGGATGGCCCAATCCATTCACTTTGTCTTCTATTTAAAATAAATAAAAGATACAAACCGGAGGTGATAGAGATCAGACAGACTTTTACATTCCACAACTTCACTAGCAATAACTTCAGCCAGCTGGAAGATGGGAAGAACAAAGTGGGGGCAAAAAATCTTCTGTAGTTCTTTAGATAAAAGATCCATAAAATACAAAGTGCAAGTCTGAAAAGAAATGTTTTAGTTCCATCAGTATAAATGTAATTTTGTAGAAAATAAATTAATCATCACAGTTTCAGTTTTAAAATAATCCTCAAAAAAGGTCCAAATAAGCTTTCAAGCTGCAAGAGCAGTAAGGCACAGAAAAAGCCACTGAATTTATTCTGTAAGTTGAGTGCATTTAATGGAGGGGACAAACTGAAGTATTAATGAATCCTACAACATCAAAGTATTTCAGACAGATCTCTGAACATACACAGACAGAAAAACTAAAATGCCACATAATTTTACAGGATTCATTTTTCCCTAAATAATAAATTATCTAGAATTTTGAGCAGTATACTTACAGGTTTGGGGAAATTATTCCAGTTAATACCATAGCTATTTGTATTCTGTTTAAAAGCATCTCTGACTTCATTGGGACAGTCATACTGGGCCCATTCCTCCACACTTGCTGGTAAGGTATCAACTTTAGGCTTCTCTTTTGCAACAAAACCATCAAGCTGGAACAAAAACAAGACACTTATGAGGTCAAAATAACAATCTTATTGGTATTAAATATTCAGCTTAAAAAATGAACACATTTTCTTAATATCCTTTGAAGTTTAGTTGGATTGGGGGTTTTCTTGGACCTCTAGACTGTGGGTTTTACAAAACAGCAGCATCTCGACCAATGTAACAACCAAAAGAAAAGAAAAAGTATCTCTAAATTCCTGACCTGTGGAGAGTGAAGCTGCTATGATACACTGACTCACAGAGAGACTCCCCACAGGTTGTGAGAGTCTGTCAAGGAAAGCATCTAAACTATTTACCAAGTGAGCCCAGGCAGACAACTCTCAGAAAGAGGATTGTTCTAATTTCACAGGAAATCAGGTCTTACTTGTTTTTCTTTCCTTTTGCCCTTCTCTTTTTTAGGAGGAGTTGTAGGTTGTGAAGACTTTGATGATGCTTTTATAAAAAATCCTGATGCTGACAATGATATCTGGACAATAAAAAATTACAGTTAATTATTTTGAATCTGCAGTAATAATGTCACTTTCTAGTAACATTTATTATCCACTGCAAGTCTCTGCCTGCAGCTAGTAACAAATGTCACATATCATGTTCTGTTTGCTGAGTTTTCTTCAGAAAACAACCATTGCAGAGCCTCCTGGTTGCTGCATTGTTTGTACAAGCACTGAGGACAATCGGCAATGCAATTAAGCAGCAGGACTGACAAAGACCACATCAATCCTGTGATCAACGCTACAGCTACACTCTCTGTAACCTCGATGGCTGCAAATTCAATTCTTGTAACCCCTAGTCTAGATACCTTCATGTTCTACAAGGAATAGATTTCATATAAAAGTAATCTGCAAGACTGCAGAGTCATTTTGTTCTCCTTCTGGATTAGAGCTCTACAATGTTACTGATGAATGTTACAGAAAAGAAATTTCTAAGTAATTCAACATAAGAAAGAATTGATTGAAAGTTTCCCTTCACATGTAATAGCACAGTTTCTGATCTTACCTAAAATAAAAAAATCAAACCAAAAACACATTCAATTCAGATGATTTATGAGTTTGCTGGAGGAATCAAGAATAGAATACAAAACACTAATTAAAACTGATGCTAGATACTGCACAACACATGAAAATTTCAAGTTAAAGGTAACATGTCTCTTAAATTAGCTGCAGCTGATTTGGCTGAGATGATTCAGATTTTCTGAGAGCAATTTAAGATCTTCTCCTGAGTTATTTATGGAGTCCTAACACTTTAAAGAGCCTGCTTTAGAAACAGATGCCTGCAGTCAAGTCTGCTTCACTTTGCACTCTCAAAACAAAGTGTCCTGGAGTACTTTAATTTCTTTCACACCACGTGGTTATTCTTTTTCTCACAATACTGTTCAGCTGTAAATATCATTCTTATAATTACTCTTGTCTTATGACTGGCCCTGACAGCAGCACTAACCACTTTAGTTTTAATAGCTTATTCATCCATTAGTACTCCCTTCAGATTGTTTTCTCTCCAGCAAGACCCTCAGTCAAGGGTAGGATGTTTAAACTTATAGTTGTGTAAATCTGAAAATACCAATATCCAATTTTTATTTTTCAAATTCCTATCTTCTGTCACATTAAACATTAAAATTGCAGACTTTTACATCTAATTGGAATAAAGTTATGCACAAGCTATACCTTACCAACCTAGTTCATATGTCCCAACTGTTTCTAGAATGATTTGCTGCATTACTGTTATCAAGTATAGATTTAGTCCCTTCAAAGATTTACTTAATGTATAATTGTTTTCCTATGACTGCTGCCTTGATTGTAAATGGCCATTACAATTAGGCATATCTTGAGAAATGAAATAGATTTGTTTGATTTGGAATTCTGTAACAATGAGAAAGTAATTAGAGAAATTAATGGGTGAACAAATCCTTTCAGTCAAATGACAGCCTTTTAGATTCAATTTTGTGAAGGCACATCTGAAATCACTGTTTTCAGTATATATTCTGCCACTCTTCAGATTCTTTAGCAAATTGAAAACACACAATTATAGAACATATGACACAAAACTTATCACTATACTTCAGAGAAACACTGGGCCATTGCTTTATCCTTTGTGTCTCCTCTTTTTTCCCCCAGAGATTACAGTTCTCTTGTTTAATCCCAAGGGCTGAGAAAGTACAGTAACCACACCATAAAACTGAAAACTCTAAAGACAACGTTAAAACATCAGATGAGTAGCTGGTACTACCCAGTTACCCAAGAAAGCCTGAAACAGACTGGCCACATTATAGCCCAAGCCAAGGTGTGCTCCCCAGGTCCCACCTGCCAGATGCGGGCGATGCAGGCGCACGCCAGCAAACAGTGCTGCTGGTGGCACGGAGAGGCAGCACCAGAAATGACAGCCATTAATGTCTGGGCTCTGAACAAAGCTTCCAGCTGTTTAATATTACTCAAATCTTCCAAATTAATGTGGGGCATGGTGTCATTTGCTCCACTCTCCATCTTAGTATTTTCCGTAGGCAAACATTCTGGTATAGCAACATTTTCTGTTGAAACAAAAGCAAACACATGCTCACAGCAACAGCATTGCAAAAATGTATTCAAAAGTTAAATTTCTGAATTGAAAATTAAAATATTAAGGGGAGAAAAAGAAAAATAGAAATCCATCTACTTAAGATGTTCTTACTATGATGGTAAAGTGCTACTTGCACCATGTTTTCAATCAATAATTCACAGCTATGATTATTAAATGATGTAAGACTGACAGAGAAATGAAATCCACATAAGGTTGGACCAGATGATCTTTTGAGGTTCCTTCCAACCTGGGCTGTTTAATATTTGAATCTAATTTTCCTTATTATATTATTTCAGTTTCCATTAAAAGCTTTGTAAAAACTTTCTTGAAACTTAAATGGCATAAGAAGACCATTAATCAAAAGCAACCAGGGGAAACTAGGTGGGAAGATCACTACAGAAATAACACAAAATTTACATAGGACTGTAAAAAAAACCCAGCAAAACCACTAACAGAAAATTATGAACAGAATATTGCTACTGTGACTTTAATCAAATGTGTGATACCACAGACACTGAACATTTTTCTTCCTCGATGCAAACACCAGAAGTACTTGTCTGAACTTTTTCATCTAGTCACACAAAATAAGAGCAGGTCAGCTGTTCATCAGTGCCACACAGGACAGTGTTGTTCCAGACATCAGATACCTTTTTCCTCACCTGAGTAGTGGGGTGTCCTATCAGAACAGGGCACTGAGGCCACACCACTACAAGAGGACACAAATAAAAGGACCAAGGGACTTTGACAGTGATGCAAGCAGTGGAAGGCACATCCCTTTGAAGGTCAGTTCTGAAAAACCAATGCCAAGATACTTGGCAAGGAGCCAAGGCAAAGGCAGTGGAGCTGGGTACCCAAACCTTGGCACAGAAGCTATTCCCTGCAGTTCCATCTATCCCTCCATTAGGATGTATTGGCACCAAACTGCCCAGCACTTCTCCTGATTTGGGAACCCCCCATCAGATGAGAGCAGCACCTTCCTATACCACCAGCCTGAGGGGAGGGCTCCATGGCACAGCACAGAACCCACAGATGACTGAAGCAGCACTGATTGAAGACAGTGAATGTAAGAGAAAATACAGGCCAGCTGGTGCCATTGTGTGTGATAATGAAGTTGTAAATTTAACATGGTCCTTGCATTTGCTGCTGAGAAGTTCCTCTGAAAGAGAAACACCTATTACATACCTTCCTCTTGTGAGGGTTGCACAGGGAATTTCATTTGCAGCAGGAGATCCACTGCCCAGTCCAGAGGTTTAGTAGCATCACTGAGGGGAAACTGATTACAATATAACCATTCAGCAAATTCCATCAGGTAATCAACACTCTGCCATTCATCTTCTTGTTTCTATAAAAGTAATAAAGGAGGAGTTAAATTTTATTTGTTAATGTAAACTATCAAAATGATATTTTAAATTTTAGTGTAGTCTGAACAGAAGCAAAAAATAAAAACTTGACAGTAAGCAGTTTTACTGGCATCATATAATCAGAGTTATGATACAGAGAATGTAACAGAAAACTCCACCAATTAATTCTTTATATTATTAAAATGTCTTGCTGCTCTTAGACATTTTTCTTTTGCAGGACTCAACTAAAATTTTCTGGATACAAAGATTCAACCATACAGAGTTTTCCTACAGAAGAGCAATCTCAAAGTTATAAAAAGTAATGGCCAACCATATGGCCACTCCACCAGTTCAGTTCTATACCTCATACAATTTGTAATCCCATGAATCACTTAAGAAGCATCCTTCCATCAGCATGGAAACTGTCTCGGTTTGAGGGAAAAACCAAAATGTTTTACCCACAAGCAGGGGAGGGGCCTCCTCCTCAATAATCACACCACTCTTTATCAAATTTAAGAAAAGGAATTTTAATACAAGAAGGATAACTGCTATATATATATATATATATATGTAAACAGACTAGTGCAACCCACTTCCCCAACACCATAAGAGAAAAAAAAAACAACAACAAAACCCAGCAGGTTTTCCTCCGGGAGAAAAGGTTATACTTAAGTGTCCTTGTCACAGCCCGCTGGCTGCAGAGTGAGTTTCAGTCCCTCTCCAGCGAAACAGACGAGCAGTGGGCTTTCAGATGGACTCAGTCTCTTTCCCTTGTGTTCCCCGTCCAAGAAGCAGAAAAGGTACGAGCGACCAGCAGCAAATCCAAGGCAGGTAGCAGCACGGCAGGAAAAAGTAATCCGAAGTAGGCAGCGGCAAGACAGCCAGGGAAAAACCCCAGCAGTAACCAGCAGGGCAGCCTGCCTCCTTGGAGCCCCCACTCCTTCCGTTCCGCCGAGCCAAGACTGAGGAGAATATCCAAAAAAAAACCAAAAGAGACAAACCTGCCCCCACCCCAGCGATCACAGTTAACTACTTCTTTTGTCAACCGCTGGCCTGGGCAGTTAAGTGGCAGGGGAGAGAATTTACATAATAATCCCAAACTACAACATTATCCACCCCTAAATTCTCTTCCATGCCGATACTCTACATTAAACTTAAATTTTCTTTCAAATAATTAAGTGTTTACAAATACAGTAATATGAGTCGTTTACCCAGAGATAAGTTCCCCTTGAGGTACACATCGTGTCTCTCCATCTTCCTGCATCACCCACCAGGTGGAACCAGATCCTTGAGCAAAGACAACCCCACGAATGGGTTTGCCTTTGCCTGAGGCAGGGTTGATCCAGACTGTTTTCCCTAGCATACCTCTCAGGTGTATTACAGGGACTTTGTCTCCATCTACAGTGTGAAGGGGTTCTGATTGGGCAGGGCCGGCTCGATTGACAGAGCCTCTAGTGTTGACTAGCCATGTAGCCTTTGCTAAGTGTTGATCCCAGTGTTTGAAAGTCCCTCCACCCAACGCCTTTAAAGTGGTTTTCAACAGTCCATTACACCGCTCAACTTTCCCGGCAGCTGGTGCATGGTAGGGGATATGATACACCCACTCAATGCCATGTTCTCTCGCCCAGGTAGCAACTAAGCTGTTTTTGAAATGAGTTCCATTATCTGACTCAATTCGTTCTGGGGTGCCATGTCGCCACAGCACTTGTTTTTCCAGGCCTAGGATGGTGTTCCGAGCAGTGGCGTGAGGCACTGGGTGTGTCTCCAGCCACCCTGTGGTTGCTTCCACCATGGTGAGCACATAGCGCTTGCCTTGGCGGGTCTGTGGCAGTGTGATGTAGTCAACCTGCCAGGCCTCCCCGTACTTATACTTATCCCAGCGTCCACCATACCACAGGGGCTTCACTCTCTTAGCCTGCTTAATGGCAGCACATGTCTCACAGTCGTGGATAACCTGAGAGATAATGTCCATGGTTAAATCCACCCCTCGGTCTCGTGCCCATTTATAAGTGGCATCTCTGCCCTGATGGCCCGAGGCATCATGGGCCCATCGAGCCAAGAACAGCTCTCCCTTGTGCTGCCAGTCCAGATCTGTCTGTGATACTTTCACTTGCGCAGCTCGGTCTGCCTGTTGGTTGTTGAGATGTTCCTCATTGGCCCGATTTTTGGGCACGTGTGCGTCTACGTGGCGGACTCTCACAATCAGCTTCTCTACTCGGGTGGCAATATCTTGCCATATATCGGCAGCCCAGATGGGTTTCCCTCTGCGTTTCCAATTGGTTTTCTTCCATCGGTCTAACCATCCCCAGAGAGCATTGGCCACCATCCATGAGTCGGTGTAGAGGTAAAGCTTTGGCCATTTCTCTCGTTCAGCAATGTCCAGGGCCAACTGCACGGCTTTAAGCTCTGCAAACTGACTCGACCCACCTTCTCCTTCAGTAGCTTCTGCAACTTGTCGGGTGGGACTCCATACAGCTGCTTTCCATTTGCGATTAGTCCCTACAATGCGACAGGAGCCATCGGTGAAGAGGGCGTAGCGTATTTCCTCTTTTGGCAATTGATTGTATGGTGGAGCTTCTTCCGCACGTGTCACCTGCTCTTCCTCTTCATCTGCTAGACCAAAATTTTCACCTTCAGGCCAGTTTGTGATGATTTCCAGGATCCCAGGGCGATTTGATTTTCCTATACGGGCGCGCTGCGTAATCAGGGCAATCCACTTGCTCCAGGTAGCATCAGTGGCGTGATGTGTAGAGGCAGCCTGTCCTGACAACATCCACTTCAGCACTGGTAGTCGAGGTGCCAGAAACAGCTGTGCTTCTGTGCCAATCACCTCTGAGGCGGCTTGGACTCCTTCATAGGCGGCTAGGATCTCTTTCTCTGTGGGGGTATAGTTGGCTTCAGATCCTCTGTAGCCTCGGCTCCAGAATCCAAGTGGTCGGCCTCGAGTCTCACCAGGCACCTTCTGCCAAAGGCTCCAAGACAGGCCATTATTCCCGGCGGCGGAGTAGAGCATGTTCTGTACGTCTGGTCCTGTCCTGACTGGTCCAAGGGCTACAGCCTGAGCAATCTCATGCTTGATCTGGTCAAAGGCTTGTTGCTGCTCAGGGCCCCAGTGGAAATCATTCTTCTTACGGGTTACCAAGTAGAGAGGGCTTACGATCTGACTGTATGCTGGGATATGCATCCTCCAGAACCCTATGGCACCCAGGAAGGCTTGTGTTTCCTTTTTGCTGGTAGGTGGAGACATTGCTGTGATCTTATTGATGACTTCTGTTGGAATCTGACGGCGTCCATCCTGCCACTTCACTCCCAGGAACTGGATCTCTTGGGCTGGTCCCTTAACCTTACTCCGTTTGATGGCAAAGCCAGCTCCCAAAAGGATCTGGATGATTTTCTCTCCTTTCTGAAAAACCTCTTCTGCTGTGTCCCCCCACACAATGATGTCATCAATGTATTGCAGGTGTTCTGGAGCCTCACCCTTCTCCAGTGCAGTCTGGATCAGTCCATGACAGATGGTGGGACTGTGTTTCCACCCCTGGGGTAGTCGGTTCCAGGTGTACTGCACGCCCCTCCAGGTGAAAGCAAACTGTGGCCTGCACTCTGGTGCCAGAGGAATGGAGAAGAACGCATTAGCAATGTCAATAGTGGCATACCACTTTGCTGCCCTGGACTCCAGTTCATACTGGAGCTCCAGCATGTCCGGCACAGCGGCACTCAGCGGTGGGGTAACTTCATTCAAGCCACGATAGTCCACAGTCAATCTCCATTCTCCATCAGACTTATGCACAGGCCAGATGGGGCTGTTGAAGGGTGAGTGGGTTTTGCTGACCACCCCTTGGCTCTCCAGTTCACGGATCATCTTATGGATGGGGATCACAGCATCACGGTTCGTTCGGTATTGCCGACGGTGCACTGTCGTGGTGGCAATTGGCACTTGCTGTTCCTCAACTTTCAACAGTCCAACAGCAGAAGGACTTTCTGAGAGACCTGGCAATGAGTTCAATTGTTCAATCCCTTCTGTCTGTACAGTGGCTATTCCAAAAGCCCATCTATGCCCCTTTGGGTCCTTAAAATATCCATTCCTGAGGTAGTCAATGCCCAGGATACATGGGGCGGCTGGACCAGTCACAATGGGGTGTTTCTGCCAATCTCTCCCTGTCAAGCTCACTTCAGCTTCTAGCACAGTCAACTCTTGAGATCCCCCTGTCACCCCAGAAATAGAAATAGTTTCTGAGCCCACATGTCCTGATGGCATTAATGTGCATTGAGCGCCAGTATCAACCAAAGCCTTATACTTTTGTGGGTCTGATGTACCAGGCCATCGAATCCACACAGTCCAATAGACACGGTTGTCCCGTGCCTCTACCTGGCTAGAGGCAGGGCCCCTCTAACACTGATCCTGGTCATAGCGGTCAGAACCTTTTCTCGATGAGTACACCTGGGAGGTGCCCTCCTGTGGGTCAGATTCTTGCCCGTGGGAAACTGGGACTGCACTTACTCTCACTGACCTTCTTCCATTCTCCTTCAGTTCTTGTACTCGGGCTGCAAGGGCACGGGTGGGTTTCCCATCCCACCGTCCCATGTCTTCTCCATGTTTGGCCAGGAAGTACCACATCTCAGTTCGTGAGGTCTGTCCACTTCCTCTGGCTGGGGGGCGTCTGGCTCTGACTTCAGAGGTTCTCATTCGCACTGGTGCCACTTGGAGACTTTCCCTAATTTCCTCTCTGATCGCTTTTACCTCTGCAGGCAGCGTCTTGAGACTCTCAACCAATGTCTCTACAGCAGAAATACGGGCCTGCGTTGGGCTGTGGGTCATGCTTTCATATATCCGGAGCTTATTTGCTACAGCGCCCACTGTTTCTTGGTTCTCTTCCCTATACATGGATGCCAGGAAATCGGTGTATTCAGCTGGCCCCGAGCGTGAAAGGTCCCACCACATATGTGGTGTGCATCTGACCTTGTCAGGGTCATTATTGGCTTGCCCACCTCTTCCAAAAAGCACGTCCATCATTGCCATCTCCCTCAGACGTAAAATTCCTTCTTCCATCGTCTTCCAAGTCTTCCTAATATGATGTTCCTGCAGGATTTCTCTATAAACAAACTTCTCTCTTACACTCGTTAGAAGTCGTGCCCAGAGTGAAAGGGGCTTTGATTCCCTCACGAACACCTGTTCAATAGCCACGTCCTGGGCCAGAGCCCCCAAAAACCTGGCTTCAGCACCATCCAGTTGTAAGGTTTCACCCATAAGGTCCCAAACTCGGATCAACCAAGTCAGGATGGGCTCACCCGGGTGTCGAGCAATGTCTTTCCGCAAACTACGGAGATTATCAAATGACAATGACTCAGTGATAATCTCAGGCTCTGGGTCTGCTTGCTGTGGAGGTGCAGCAGCCCCCTCATCGTCTGCTGGATGGTCTAATTTGGTCTTATATTTCCTTTTCTGAATAGGGGCAACTTCCATAGGCTTGGCCTGTCCTCCTGGTTTAGCCTCATCCTTTTCTCCCTTCACTGTGGCATCAGGGGTTTTATTCTCTCGCTTTTCCCCCTTCACTGGGCTAGGTTTCTGAATGCATTCTGGAAAAACCCTGGCCCTACCTTCAAACATTCTGTAAGCTGCAGGGATACAACCCTGCAGAAAAACCATAAAGAGCAAGATATCTCTGGCATCCAGGGAGAATTTAAACATCTCAAAAGCTGTTGTAGCAGACTTGAATGGGGAATGGACAAAGGGTTGGGAGAAGAGATTCCCCTTTGTTCCTTCCCAAGGGTCCGTACTATTATCACTGAATCCCCAGAGGTAGCAGCTTAGGTTGCGGCAGGAAAACAGCCTGGAGAGCACCACCCACATGACATCCAAAGGCATCGAATTCATGGCACCATAAATCCAGAGTAAGAACTCAATAATAATTGCGGCTATTTGAGTTTTGCTCATTGATTTGTTGATAAGACTTAAACCTGCCGCTCCTTTTGGCATGAATTTGTACCAACAAAAAGCCAATATATTATACAGGACGGTCCTGATGAACTCTAAGCTCAAGACCCACATGGTGCCACAAAATAGCAGTTATCCTTCTTTGTTTACAAGCCCCACACGTTGGGCGCCAAGAAATGTCTCGGTTTGAGGGAAAAACCAAAATGTTTTACCCACAAGCAGGGGAGGGGCCTCCTCCTCAATAATCACACCACTCTTTATCAAATTTAAGAAAAGGAATTTTAATACAAGAAGGATAACTGCTATATATATATATATATATATGTAAACAGACTAGTGCAACCCACTTCCCCAACACCATAAGAGAAAAAAAAAACAACAACAAAACCCAGCAGGTTTTCCTCCGGGAGAAAAGGTTATACTTAAGTGTCCTTGTCACAGCCCGCTGGCTGCAGAGTGAGTTTCAGTCCCTCTCCAGCGAAACAGACGAGCAGTGGGCTTTCAGATGGACTCAGTCTCTTTCCCTTGTGTTCCCCGTCCAAGAAGCAGAAAAGGTACGAGCGACCAGCAGCAAATCCAAGGCAGGTAGCAGCACGGCAGGAAAAAGTAATCCGAAGTAGGCAGCGGCAAGACAGCCAGGGAAAACCCCAGCAGTAACCAGCAGGGCAGCCTGCCTCCTTGGAGCCCCCACTCCCCCGTTCCGCCGAGCCAAGACTGAGGAGAATATCCAAAAAAAAACCAAAAGAGACAAACCTGCCCCCACCCCAGCGATCACAGTTAACTACTTCTTTTGTCAACCGCTGGCCTGGGCAGTTAAGTGGCAGGGGAGAGAATTTACATAATAATCCCAAACTACAACAGAAACAAACAGCAGCAACTGACAAACCTGTGAAGCAATGATTGCATTTTGGAAACAGCTCAACTGGCCAGCAGTACTTCTGGAGACTGTCGCCAAGTGACGCCACATCTGTGACAAATACTCTTTATTTTCACGACTGATTTTCTGAATGGCCACCATAAAATTGCGTCCCAATCCTGCCCTCACTGTAGCCATGTGTTTGAAAATCAGGCTAGAAAAAGATCCAACAAATTATAAATTATGTGCATCTGTACCTTTACAGTAACTTTGTAGATCTACTAGTTCATATCAGTATGGTACAAAGATGCAAAGTTTGCAAACTGTCATAAAAGGGCATAAAACCTGGAACTTGGGTAAGATTATAGAAACAGAACCCTGGATAATTACTTTCCATTTAATGCAAATGAGTTTGCAGTTAGGAAAATTAAAGCTTCTGCCTCATAGCCACATTTCATGCATCTATTTTCTTGGACAGTACGATATTACTGATATACAAGTTTTTTAAAAACTAGATTTACAGATTAATGACAGGAAGCACTGCCTATGCATGTCTTTCTCATTGAAAAGATACAACAGTGTTTTCTGTTCTAAGAACAGACAGGCTGATAAATAGTATTTTCCCCATGTAAAATAAAAAAATACTCAAAGAGTTTTATATTTCTCAAGAATCAAGATGCTTATTTTAATAAAAGTAAGTGAACCAACTTACAGCTTGTGTCTTGTCTGAGGCAAAACTTGAACAGCTTCATCCAGGACTTTAAGTGCTGTCTCCCAATCAGCTTTATCACCATATATGTGGAATAATAACCCATATAATGAGATTCTTATTATCAGATCTTCCTCAGCACCTTTGAAGCATATTCAAATGATTTATTAATATATTGCAGAATTAGAAGAACGATATTACAAAATACTGGGCTTCTATTACCAGATCAAAAAAGGAAGAACATGCCTGGGAGAAGGCGTTCAACTGCTAACCCAATACTTTGAAAATCCTTTGTCATCCACTGATGCAAAGGCCACGTGTCTTTCGTTTCCTAAAGAGACATAAAAAAAAGGGGAAAAAAAGGCCTTTATCTTTCAGTTATATCTTCAAGGATTACTGAACTTCTGTTTTATCTGTAAACCAATCCATACAGCGACTATGAACTAGTAACCTGTAACTTAAATAGCTGCTTGAGCACAGGAAAGCCACAGGCATTTCTCCAGATTTGAGTCCTGTAATACCAACCCAATACAACAATAACCAGCAGACTCAATAATATTCAATCAGTTACAGTCATTAAATAACAAGAACTCTCGAAGTCGTCTCAGAGAATCAGAGGAGTTGAAGCAGACAGAGACCCTCTGGAGGTCTCTGTCCTACACTCCTGCTCCAGGCTTTACCTGGGAAAATCTATCACGATTCTCACACAAAGACTGGAAATTTGTTAACCATTTCCCTCTCTACAACACAGTTTTCCATCTTCAAAGGTAAATTCATTATCTTGTTTGACAAACAGATCCACATATGACATGTTGACTGTTGAATACACAAAGGACAATGCCAATAAGTTAATTGAGCTACAGTCACAACCTTTGGGTATTACATTAGCATTGTCAGAGATTTATCAGATTTGGTCAATCAGTATTTACTTCCATGAAGGCACAAAATCTGACTGATTTAGTGGCCTTCTGCAACGGAGTGACTGCATCAGTGGACAACGAAAGAACTACAGATGTGATCCACCTGTCCTTCTGCGAGACCTTGGACACGGTGCCCCACAGCCTTGCTGCTGATGAACTGGACAGATACAGGTTTGCTGGATGGAACGTTGGATGCACAAGGAAGTGACTGGATGGCTGCACCTGAAGAGTTCCAGTCACTGGCTCCACATCCAATGGAAACCAGTAACGAGTGGTATCCCACAGGTTCTTACTGGGACCAACACTGTTTAGTTCATCGCTGACATACTCGAGGGGGTTGAGGGCACTGCCAGCACATCTGCCGGTGACACCGAGGGGAGTGGTGGCCTTCACTCACTAGAGGGAGGAGGTGTCACCCAGAGGCACCCTGAGAGGCCGCAGGAGTGGGTCCAAGGGAACCCTGTGAAGTTCAGCAAGGTCCTGCACCTCTGTCAGGGCAAACCCCACCACCAGAGCAGACTGGGGAACGAACGGAGAGCAGTCCTGCAGTGAAGGATTTGAGGGTACTGGGGAATGAACATCTGGACATCTGCTGGTATATGCTTCTCCAGATGGGACTGCATTTTAAAAGTGCCTAGTCAGCCTAATCAGGGATCACTGGAGAGCTGTTCCTGCCTCTTCGAAAGGTTTCCACGGTGTGTATGTATCAAAATAATTGGGTAACTCCAGAAATAATCAAATACTGAACACTGTTTATAGGAAATAATTTTTCCTAACTATTATCTGAAGTTACTGCTAACTCATAAGAATTACTAACATTTTCAAACATAAAAGATCTATGCTACCTAAACTGTAAACTCATTGTCTTCATTAAAGTCTTTCTTTTTAATACAATTTATTAAGGATTCACTCTGAAAATACACTCTGGTAGTGAGTTAATGATATACATGCAATGAAATATTCCTTTTTAATAATTTTAAATATATCCCTGGAAATAAATGAAAATTTAGGACTGTGCTTATGGCAGTTACTTTTATGTATCTAAACACTGTCAAAATCCCATTAAGCTTACAGTCTTCACTGTGCTTTCAAGTACACATTGTACTCATCAGGTCCCACACACTCAGAATAAGGAGACCAGTCACCATCTCTGATTATCTGCAATTTAAACATGGCTTGAGGAGAACTGAAACTGAAGTTTTTATTGCTCTACTACACTGCTTGATGATCTGAGATGCACTCTTATTTGTACCACTGAGCTTGGATGCAGAGTCATCAACAATCCCTTCAAGTTCTAATTGAAATTGTGCCCATGGAAATGCACAGGAAAACTCACATGAACTTCACTGACACGTAAATGAAATCTAGAAGGAGAAATAGATCAGCTCTGTCGAGTTCTGAAGTAAGAGAAGTTGAAAATGTACATGGACGTTTCAGTGTGCAGAAGGAAGTCCACGTGGTGAGATGTGTTGTACAATGCACATCACCTACATATTGCTTCAGGGGGGATGACTTCTCTGGATTACACACACTGTTCATCACCAACAAGTATTTAATTTTATCACAGACTCCATGCCATCTAAATTATAACTTCTTCCTATGCCAAAGTGCTAAATAGTCTGTTAAAAGCCTGAAGATATGCAAAGTGAAAATTCCTTTTTGCAGGTAAGAGAAATTTGAATCTGCATATAGGGGGAGCCTTCATTTAGTAACACTTTTTTTTTCTGAGCAAGTGTTTTAGGATCTATTATCAGAGTTTCTAGAAGTGACTTTTTTTCCTGGATTTTCAGAATTTTCTAAATCAGAGAGCAAATTACTTTGAGGAAAACTTTTATGAGTTTGACAAGTGCCTAAAATCCTAAGAATCATCAAATGGACTAAAAAGTATGTGAGTCCCTGTATGTCCAACGTGTGTTATGTGAACGAAGGTAAGAAAACCATGAGTGTGTTTATGCCAAGTAAGTCCCTTTCCCCTCTTAGGAAAGATATCTTGAAGCTTCTTTACCATCAGAACCAATCACTGAACACAAGCACAGTTAACAATACCTGTTAGAAACTCTTACCTGTTTATTTTTAGATTCTGCTTTAATGATACTCTTAAGAATTATTTCAGTAGGTTCTTTAAGCTGTTCTCTGTCATGTGGAGAGCCCAGCCAAGGTAAACATGCATTCCAAAAGTGTCTTGCTGCAAACATTACGAGGGAGTAATTTCCAGCTTCACCTGCATACCTGAAGAAAGAGGAGCAAATCTTAATGAGGGAAAACAATCCCACTTCAGCCAAAATAAAGGAGTTTACTTCTACAAATATTTGGGTTTACCTGATTTACACACCACCATATGTAATCTCAGCAGTGAGGAATTAGCATATGAACTTCATACAAAAGGTGATTTCCATTTTTATATACCAAACACCTTCCCACATTCAGAAGTAGCAATAAATAAGTAGCATATTGATTACTTTAATGTATTTCTGTACAATCTTAGTTCAAGAGCATTCATTAAAAACAGCAGAAATCTACTTAAGATGTTGCCATAATACACTTTTTTGGCTTCCTATTATGTTAACTTCTCATTCTAAAAACTATCAAAAAATAGAACAAAACAATTATTAACAAGCTATGGATTTTTGTTAAGCACAGTGTCCCAAGTGCCTCCAGCTGCATTCAAATTGCTTTAAGCACAGTTTATGCAAATGTTACTTTGAATTAATAAAATTTAATAATTCTCCAGACTGTGATACAACATAATAATCACCTGAGTGAGCAAAAGCTTGAAAATTTAGTGAAAAATGATGCGTTGGTTTAATATAATCACGAACTGAATAGTTTTACTATTTTTATAAAAGCAGTTTTTTGAAACTGGCAATCTGATCACTCTCTAGACAGCACCTTTTAGATGACATTTAGACTCCTGCAGCCAATTCTAGGCCAGCCAACACATGCCAGACATGGGCAAATCACAAGGAGTGCTGTGCAGGGCCACCAAGATGATCCAAGGACTGGACTGCACTTGCTTTGAGAAGAGGGACAGGTGAGGAGTCAACTTTGGGGGACCTAATGAGGAGAAGTTTCTTCTTGAGAAGCACCGCTCAGGCTCCTCCCAGTGCATGGCAGGCCAAGCAGGAACAGGCCCAACTTGAAATGAGCAGGGTTCAGAGTGTGGACATGCAGAGATCCCCCGTGAACATGGCCAGGCAGTGCTGCAGGGCACTCACACAGGCCGAGGGCCTTCCCTCAGGACCAGACTGGACAAAGCCCGGGGCTGACCCTGCTTTCAGCAAGAAGAATCTGCACCAGATCCCTTCTGAAGTCCTGCCAGCCATGCTTGCCTATGATCCCATGACACTACAAGACCAGCTATGTGGAAAGGACAAATTTACTGAAGTAGAAAAGTTTCTCAAATCCTTTGTTAAACATTTTAACTTGGAAATATTTTGACTTTTATCAGTTTGGGGAGAAAATATGTTGATTCCCAAACTGGTAATCAAATTTTAGATATGTTTTATATTAGTCTTCTCTCAAAATAAAACATACCTGGCACTCTGAGCAAAGGCTTTTGATGCTGCTACACGCAGATGTTTTCTTCCAGACAGATGTTCCATTATGCTCTGTCCTTGTATACAGGCAGTGGTGCTTAATATTTCTTGTCTCACTCTGTCACCGGGCCTGCACAAAGGTGAACACTTCAGGAAGTGCTGTCTTCCAGTCTAAGACCTTCCCAGTTCCTATCAATGATGTTTTCAAGTTGCCACTATGTAGATGTCCCTTGCTTTGGAAGTTACAAATGCTTCTGCTGAGTTTTATTTTAAAATTATAAAACATTTCAAAAACTGAACATTTTGTGAAAAGATAAAGTACCTTTTTCACACTTCCAACGAAAATAAATCTGTAAAATCAGATTTAAAAAAAAATATTATCTATATTTAGGAAGGGAAGAAATTAGATGAGTAGTTTTCTCTTCATGTTTCTCTATTGTACTTCAAACAAAATATTAGTCCAAAATCAGACTTACACAGTAAGCAATTCAAAACAGAAATGAGGAAAACTAGACAACTTTTGATACTTTTTTTTTAATTTGTAATGCTTATGTTTGGTAAATTATGCAAAGGGCTCTAGAGAAATTGATATAGATCCTATTCTACTATATTTAAAAGAAAACAATGTAGGTTTCAATGTCACAGTTAATCAGTTAAAAATTAATAAGCCAATAAATTTGAAACTTTTGGTTAATAGTGACTTTGTAAGAAAGAAGAACCACAATCTGCAGGATTTTTAACGTGTTAGTTACCAGGTGCAAACCCTCCAGCTGCCCTGTGCTACCCTGTGTGAGAACTGACAGCCCCGGTCCGGGCACACCAGAGGGCACCAGTGCCCGCAGCACGACCCAGCAACACGGTCAGAACCAACTCCCTGGCCCCAGGCTGTGGAAACAGCATTGACGATCCATGACTACAATGCTTTGTCAAAGAATCAAACACTTCAGCATTCATCACCTTGCTGATTGCTGGATGTGCAGCAAGTATTCTCTCAATTTCTGTAAAGATCTGAAACTATGCGTTTCATATTAGGGTATCTTACTTGGTGTTACACGGGTTTTGTTTCACCAGGCAGAAAACAAGCACGAGTTTCAAAGAGCAGAACACTGTTTTTAAAGGGAAGTTACTTTGGAGAGAAAAAATTGAACAATATATTGTACCCAAATCTTTTCATATGTTTATTTTAAACTTCCTCCATTCCAAAAAATTGCTGATTCTTTCCTCTTCTGACAAAATTAAATCCTGCTTTTGGAGGAAATTAAGTAAAAAAATAGAGGGATCAAAGGATATCACCTTTCTGTACTAAAGGACTCTACCAACAGATCCATTATTTATGAAATCCTTCTGTGACTTTTTTTTTGTTTGGTTGGCTTACTTTGGTTTTTTCTTTGATTTGGAATGAAAGTTTTGAATTATCACTTAAGTAAGAGACTGGGCTTTTAGAGACATGAGTTTCATTCCTAATGCACCCCTGTGCACAGTGGCATTGAGTCCATAAGGGGCACCTGACAGCAGAGCCTGCAATCCAGGAGCTGCTGTCAGCTTCCATCACCCCCAGGCTCACCCTGGCCCAGGAACTGTGGAGACCCTTGGTGTACTAGAGGCAGGTCAGCACTGGAAGCAATTTGCATCAGCAGAAGAACTTGAATCAGCTATTTTCTGCCTGGAGATTATAAAACAGTCAAAATACCATGATTGCCAGAGACCATTTCAGAAAAGCAATCATTCCTGGGATGACCTGCTGACTCACTTGGATAACAAACTTCATCTGTCTTCCTGAACTGGGTCCAGAGCCACAATCTGGATCTCTCACTGCCTTTCACTTTCATCTCTAACTGTACAGTTTCTTTGCAAAAAAAGATCCTTTCATTTTTGGTTATGTCACCAGTGGCATTTACCCTCTACATTATTTCTTTAAAGCTTAGTTCAATTACACCAGGTATCTTGCAAAATTCCATGTACTTACATGTCCAATTTCTTCGTATCTCTGTTGTGGACAGAATTCCCATCTGATTCCAAGATCCTTTTGGAACAAGTTGTCACTATTTCATAGTCTTGTGACACATACGCGAAATAGGTAAGTCGTGTCAGTGTCTGCAGCTCCACTAAGGAATCTGACCAACTGCATTCCAAAGCCAGTTTCACTAACTAGCAGGGAAAAAGAAAGAAAAAAGAGGAAAAAAGGAAGAAAAAAAGACTTTAAATTTTAGGGGTTTATTATGCTCTTTTCCACAGCACTTACATGTTTACAGATGTATCTTCCTTACAATCCAGCTGGGCATGGAACACATGCACGATAAAACCATCCAGAAAACTAAAGAGCTGCAAGTACAACCACAATATACAAGAGAAGCATCATTCACCTTATACCACACTGTGTGTAAATTCAGCTGTAAGTGTGCATGCCCTTTGGCCAGAAGTATCTGCCATGACTTATTCTGTCCTCAGTCCTCTCTCAAAAATCAGTGGAACAGGACTCAAAATTCAGAGACCATTTGAGTTAAGCCAAAGTGAGAATGGGAGATAGAACTGGTTCTACAACAACCAGTCGTTGTAATATAAAATTGAGATATATATAAATATATGGAAGCTTGGATTCCATAACCTTACAGGTCTTTTCCAACCTAAACATATATATATATGTTGTTTCATATCTAGATTTATCGTAGGATCTAAATGTTTTCATTCCTTTCCGTTCCAGCTGTGCTTGTTAATGAATTGGGCCAAATGCAAACGCTGTCATATGAAACCAAGCCAGCACAGCAATACCTAAAGCCAACTCATAGTACTTGGCATAAATCTGTAAACTAGAATTCGATACCTACAAATTTATGAGGGCCCAGATCCCATTCTGCAGAAAGAAGAATTTCTACAAAAGTGTTGGCCAATACCACCAGATTCCCAGCTAAATGGGGAAATACATCCCAGCTAAGAAAGCTCTTTACAAGAGTTAGAAACTATAAAGATGGTAATCAAACAGGTAAGGCTACAACTCACTGTTTTGAAAATATAAGGTATAAAGCTTTCTACACTACCTCTGTTGCTCTTGAGCAGCCTGGTAACCAACAGGATCACAGGAAAACTCACTGTTCATTGTGAGCAACTACCAAAGACTGACCAAAAGCAAGTACTTCAAGAAAATACACATTGTATAAGACTCATCAACAAGTCACCTAATTCTTTAAATATTAACCAAGTGTAGTTGTAACTGCCAAAAGTAACTTCACTACAATGTGAAGTTTTCTGTTGACATTTTGAATACTTCTAACATGAACCCTACACCTCCCTACAACTCCCTGACAGGAGCAGGGAGCCGGTTCAGGGGTGTCGGGCTCTGCTCTCAGGGACACGGGACAGGACAAGAGGAAACAGCCTGAGCTGTGCCAGGGGAGGTTTAGTTTGGCTATTGGGGAAATTCCTCCACAGAAAGTGCTGTCCAGGCCTGGCACAGCTGTCCAGGGCAGTGGTGGAGTCCCTGTCACTGGACAGATTGAAAAGCTGTGTGGATGTGGCACTTGAGGACATGGGTTAGTGGTGGCCTTGGCAGTGCTGGGGATGGTTGGACTGGATAGTCTCAAGATGCTTTTCAATCTAAATGACTGTGTGATTCTTATATGTTTTCTCCATGAGAAAAATGAAAGGTTAGAAGTATGGTTCTGTACAGAATTCACCTGAGTCCCCAATGCCCATCTTCTGGTTATGGAAACAGTCTGTTGGAGCAACATGGATATAATTCTAATGCTGGTATTCTAATGCAATCTGTTCTTTGGAGAAATGAAAACATTCTGTCACAAAAATCTTCCTCCTGTCACAAATATCCAATCTCTTGGAAATTCTTAAAGGAAATAATGGTACAATACAGGTTTCCAAATTAATTTTGCCTCCATTCAAAATTGAAACTGAGATCACATAATATGCAATTTCTTTAAACTCAAGAGCTAATTTAAAAAGAAATACCTGAGATAAGCTAGGAACAGTGAAATCCATGAGACCCAAGCCGTTACATGAATACATTTCCAGATCAACAAGAATTCTTGCCATTGGATTTTGTGTTTCATCATTATTCTAAGCAGAAACAAAAAATTCACATTATGAGATTTTTTTTTGCAAGTTAATAATATTGACAACATTAATTAAGCTGACAAGGTAATAATAATGCTTAAAGACCTCAATTTGCTTTAAGCAAGTCCTCATCCCTATTGTGTCCTTAAAAAGGGGGATTTTATGTGTTTATAAATTTTTATTTAACATTGTGGACTCTGAACTACTACAGTTTCAACACTAAAACCCCATATTCAACAAGACAATTAAGGTAAATTTCATATCTCATTAAGGAATTCCAGTTTTATGGACATTATAAAATGAAAATATTGGAATAAAATACTGCTTTCCAACTTACTAGGTCTATAATCTATATATAAAGAAGCCACAGTAAATGTCAATATAAATATAGATGATTTTTCTTAACATATTTAATGGAGATATTTTATTATTTCACTCATATGAATTCAAGCTCAACTTTGCTCAGCAGTCACCATATGACATCACCATGGCAGCAAACAACAGAGAGTAGAGTTAAGAAGTGCTATGCCCAATGTGAAGAATTTGCTACGTTCCATAAGGATTTATTGGAACAACAGCCAAAATTTTTTGTCACATTGTATTCAAATATACAAAAGAAAACATGTATTGATAACTTCAGTCGTTATTAAATGAATACATGAATTTAACTTTTCTTAGGAAGTTTCAGTATTCTGAAGGATTTCAGGGAAATCATACCTTGTCCTGAGTCCCAGGTTTATTTCTGATCTGCTGCTGATTTAACTGCTTTGCTTTCACCCAGGTAGCAATGACCTGCTGCTGTGCAGCAACAGGGACCATTTCCTTAGGTGTGATTCCAGTCATCACATTTAGGGCAAATTCACAAATCTAAAAACCAAGAGAGAAAAAAGAACCTGAAACACAAGAGAAATGTGGCAAAATTCTTGTATGGA
Organism: Pithys albifrons albifrons; assembly: GCF_047495875.1. Classification (NCBI taxonomy): domain Eukaryota; kingdom Metazoa; phylum Chordata; class Aves; order Passeriformes; family Thamnophilidae; genus Pithys; species Pithys albifrons. The sequence goes on along the minus strand of NC_092466.1, from coordinate 266,867 downwards.
ACATGCCACCGATTAGTTATTTTAAAATTATTGCACATTCATCTCTAAGCCTGATAACATCTCCTTTAGGTGATCCCACAGACAAATGGAAGTTGCAGCCCTCAGCCTCAAGCTGGCAAGTGTGCCCTGGGGAGGACCTGTGTGGCAGAACTGTAAAACATGGCAGCATGTTTTTTGCAAAAATTTCTACAATTGAGTTTATAGGAATTGTAATATGTGACAGCAGAACAAAAGGAACTACAAAAAATAAGGGGTTTGTACCTCCAAGGCAGCTTTGATGTCAGGAAGTCCACTAGGATCTACTGAAAGAGATTGTGTGACATTTGCTGTTTCATGTTTCTTTGCTGCAGCTTTTCTGCCACTGTCTATTGCTGTATCATCTTCTTTCTCCACAGCAGGTTTTGCCTCTGGAATCCAAGGAATAATCAGGCTCCGAGACAAAGCATTACATAACATCAGTAAAATCTCAGCACTTCTGTAGAAGAAAACAAAAATCAGAAGGGCATATTGCATCAGATCAAAATAAAAGGCAGGCAAAAGTTTATTGATTTCAACTAGTAAGTATTACTTGAAAATCTAGTTTTTTCTTAAAAAGCAAAATGATGAATGTTGCAAAAAAGTTTGCCCATTGGAAAAGCAGTTTAAATGCTTAAAACTACAAAACCCACAATCAGCTTTCAGAGTTTACATCCATTTTTTTCAGCTCTTTCTATAATTAAAGGTTCTCTTTCATCACAGAAAAAAAAAACTAAAATTCATATTTTGTCAGACAGACATTAAAACATAACTTTTTATTAGTAGGCTGCTATACATGAAAGCAATAGTTGTTTACTAAAAATTATCCTAAGCCAAACCCTTCACATGGACCCATTTGTTTATGGTTCTCATGCCAATCCACTCAGTGCTGAGCTGCAAGGGTTTTTTTGAGAAAACATGAACTGGATAGATTACTGCTGATATAAAACTAAGGTAAGTATCAGAATTAATAAGCAGGTATTACCAATCTTCATCTCTGCACAAACTGCAATTTAGGTTTTGTTTCCCAGTACTGTTAAAAGAGACTCATTTGCTGCTGGCCCTTTACCCTGCCTAGTGCTGAGGTCACTGTCAATAATCATGCTAAAATTTCCAGGATTGTGTCCCATGGGCAGACTTGGACTGCAGCAGTCAATCATTCTGCCTCTGCTTTTTCTACAGCACAGGATTTCTCCAAACCACTGTGCAATCTGTTCCCCTTTTCATGGTCTATTAATGTGCACGTTCCCTTTATTTATTTTGTTTTCTATTTTCTCTTACTTAAGAATCAGTAGCAACCAACTTGCTTCGATTAGAAACATTTACAATGAACTATATTTACAATGGAGTTCAACTTGTGAGTAGTTGAAGACAACACATTTTGAGCTGTCATGCAAACTCATAGTCTAAGAAAATTCTCCCAATTTTCTGACCAGCTTAACAAAATGCTATTTTCACATGCACATTCCATAATGAAGAGAAATTAATATTGATTGGCCCAAAGTTAATATGGCTTACAGTGTACAGCAACAAAGAACAAACAGAAAGAATTAAAATGTAAATTTCACACCAAAAAATTAAATTGACCTTTAGAGCTACTCTATATATACCAGAGTCCTTCCACTACTAACCAAAGGCAGCAAGAAATGTCTTTCACAGCACAAAGTGACTTACAATGTTTGCAAAAATATTTTTTTAATATTTTAGAAGAAGAAAGCATGTTCATATCCAAACATCTAAATTTACCCATTGTGCCCAACAGTCTTGATGGCTCCAAGGAGAGTCTGCAGATACTCAATGATTTCTCTCTGTCTTCCTGAAGTAATCAGATGTCTGTTGTAATTTAAGATATATACCACAGCATTGTGGACAATCCAGGCTTCATTCAGTAGTTCTCCTATTTCAGCTGCACGCAGGAAGTTTTCCATAGCATACCCAGATAAGCAGTCTATCCATAGACTATAAAATGAATAGAAAGAAGTTGTTATTCCAAAGCTTCAACACTAGAAGGAGTTATATGGTATGGTTAAATAAGCAATAGTACATCTCAACCAGCTACAAGAAGAAAAATTTAATTATTTTTCAGTGGCATTTATTAAGTCCTCATCCACTGACTGACATTTTACTGGGATGAGAAGATGACTCAGGAAAGGAAATGGTATCAACATAAAATGAATAGTCTCTGACACTAAAATGCTCCTAGCTTCAGAAATAGTATCTGTGGTTCATGCTTCAGCCACACGGGTTTTTTCTAAATGCATGTGTGGCACATGATGGCATTGCCCCCATCAGTGCCAGACATCATTAAATACCCACACTGGGCTCTACTTGGACATAGATGTAAGTACACTCCCAGTTCCACTCAGGGGCTAAGGATGCACCTTTGGTACTTACGACAGTTCTTGCACTCAAAAGGCACTTCCAGATGCTCTGAAATGTTGTACTCCTTTTAAATAGAATAAATATCCTTCTCATAGTCTATGCAATAACTTTCTTTCAATAAATTTTTTTTAGCTAATTATCAAAATGGACCATTACTTAGAAAAAGCAATACTAAAAACACAACTCACAAAGCCAAAAGCACAAACCGACACTGGGTATTACTGTGTCAATAACGGTACAGGACACAGTAGAGCAAACTGGTTTTTTTCCTATGGGTTTTGATCTAATTGCTTAAACTCAAAAGAAAGCAGGTAGCAAATTTTGGCACAGAACTCTCATCTTCTCTGCCCGTTGGCTCTGATCAGTTTATAGTTCTTCCTGTTTTACCAAACATCTGCAGACAGTGTGAGAAACTTTACTTGATGTTCAGACAGAATGAACAGACACAAGGACACAACTCTGTCACTCTGCTCTCTCAGGACATGACCACTGCCACAAGGCAAGGATCAGAAGGAATGGGAACAGCAGAGACAAAGCATAGTCTCAAAATTTTCCCTCCTTTTCCCCTTCACAAGAAATAATTGTTGGAGACCAGAAAAAACAATACTTGCTATATTCTACCCTCTCAGATTCATTTCAGCTGATTGGATGGAACAGACGATTCACAAACTGATATAATTCATTGTACGCATTCAGGACTATGAAATCACTGTCATTATAGGAGCCATAAAGCAAGACAGAGGCTTTTGATTTGGGAAAACCTATTTTTAAATAAAGAATTTAATTATCTAAATGTTAATACAGACACATTCAATAGTTTTTAAGGTTGGAATACTAAATTCTAGTTCCAGAGAAAAACATTAAATGAAAAATAAAATCCACACTTCAGAATGAAAGCAAAGAAAAATTATTTCAAGCTATTTTCTTAGATCCTCTTTCCATTTCCTTGACTACCTACAAAAATGAAGATTCTGTTGCTAATGAACTTTACTAAGGAGAAATAGCTTCTGTAATCATCTGTGTCTGATAACAACAGTCTGTTGGAGTTCCCAGGTCTCGACCTGTAATTAAGGAAAAGCACCTGTATGTTTTCCATTCTGGATCACTTTCAGGAAGATATGAAACATCGTCTGGATGATACTGGTTTGCATCTTCTGGAGGTACAGCATGATCATTCAGTTCAATTCCCTGCAATCTTAATAAATGAATAGTTGCCTGGAAAGACACAGAGAAATAAATTATCTGTCCAGGGTATAACTGTGAGAACAGACTATGACTTAGTATAGAAGTTGCCTCTTCAAAGATTAGAAAATACCAAATGCTTTTTCAGATGTTGGACAGGCATGTACATGAAATACAATGCAAAATACTTCATCATCTTAAAAATGTCTACAGCTAATTTTATTAAATAATTACATTGAGAAAAACTTCCATATTTTATGTATATAATTTTTTTAATCATGCTGGAACTTTAAGGATCCAGCAACAAAATGTTACATGTCAAACATTTACAGGAGAATCTTTGGTAAAAAAGTATTATCACCACCTGCAGTGAAACTATTGTCATAGTTACTGTCACGTAGTATTTTGATAAATATGTTTCACGAAACTACTTCATCCTCTAGTTCCTAGGGAGACAGAAAATAACTAAACTCATAATTCCAGTGCTTCAAGATTTATACATAAAATTATACATAAACCAAAACTAAATGAAACAAGTATGAATGACAGCTGTGTAATTTATTTACCTCGGCATTAATGAATCTTATTTCTGCTAATATTCTGAGCAAATGTGTTTCCAAAGAGAAGGAATTAGCAGGCAGCAGTGACTCTCCTGAGAAGGTATCACCTTGACCACCAACCATCTCGGCTGCACCAGCTTTGCTCTTCTGTGCTAAAAGTAAATAAATAACACCACTATTATTTTCATCCAAATCATCACCTTCAATTTATAATTTACAAATCCCTACACATTCTTAAATTCCCAAGGAAGAGTCAGTAAGAAAAGATTTAAAATTTTTTCACATAATTAACTTTTCTCATTAATAGCATTTATTGCACTCCAAGCCTGTCCTTAGGCAGTGCTGACACATGGGTTACCTGGGATTTTTGCTGCATTTGCGCATAAACTTCAACATTTGCAGCAAATAACTTGCTCAGTCATAAAATGCACACTGAAATTACATTTTGGTGTATGAATAAACCCCAAGGCCTCTAGTTACATGATTGCATACATGACAGTGGAGCACTGAACATTCTGGAGTGGCTGAAGTCTTTGCCTGTTTATCCCATGGACTAGGCTGACGTTCTGGGAACACACATCAGTAAAGAGAAAAGTAAATAATAAATCAGTTCTTTGAATATAAACACAAAGTTTGTAAGAACACACCAGTTTCTATTCATGATGCTGCTGGAGCATGATTGCCTTCTGTTTCTGGTAAGAGCTTATTCTTCCCTTTAGTTTGGAAAAAGAGTTGTAAGATTAAACATTGCAAGTCTGGAAATGCAACACTTGGAAATGAAAACAGGCAAATTCATGCCCTGTTTTAAGTGCACCTTGGAAACAATCTAAAGCACAGAAGTGGAACAGGTTCAATTAACATTGGCTTCCGAAAAATGCTCCATCTCATCTGTTCTTACAGGTGAGTTTTATGAACTCCCTGGCAAACCCAACTTTACTGAACACATGTAAAAGCCAGCAAGCAGCAGGTGATTTGAAAGTGCCCTTTGGCCAAGCTGAGAACTCCTTTAAGATGTGTGGCAGGTTTCCAGCAGACCCTCAGGGAACAAGCTGCAGTACTGGATACCGCAGGGAATGATAAATAAGGGCACAAAGGGTAAAACATGTTACCACATGAGCAAAACATGTTCCCACGTGAGCCTCACACAAAGTGACCATTTTTCTTCAGGTTCCTCAGGCAAGGATAATATGAACCTAGATGACCATTGTCTTAAGACAGGTAGATGCATTTCATCCAAGTGCTTTCCTGCAGCACTGGTGAAACACTTCTGAAGTAGAGCATGGCTTCAACAAAAATTGTGTTGACTGGTTTCTAGATTTAGAGGTAGCAAGAACATTCCATGTATGCCAACACACAGAGACACACAGGATGCTCAGGGAACTCTGGAAAAGGGAAGAAAGAAAACCAGTAACGCTACTAAGTGAGGGAAAAGTTCCTCTTACAACATTCAAATTAAATTGTTCACTTACTTTTTTTAGGCTTTGATACCTCTCTAAACAAGGTATCTTCATACAAGAGGCAGAATCTACATGCTGCACGGCAGACATCCCAGACTTCCTGTTTACGGGCAACCTTTGCCAAATTGGCCCAAAGGATAATTCTAACAAAGGAAAAACAAAAGTAAAATTAGTTTGTGAGCAAGATTATCTTTGGTGGTTCAGGACCAACAAAAAAAATCAAGTCAAGAATGATGACCACCAGGCAAAACCAATTAAATCTATTCAAAAATAATAAATGGAAGACTTCTTGTCAATAGCAAAGATAACACTACTACTCCATTAATTAAAAACAAACTCTTCAGCATATCAAGAGCGGGACACAATACTGAAATTTCAAAACGTGTGTGACAACCTTAACTTTCTGTCTTATAAAGTAAACTAAATACTTCATAACAGATGCTGAGTACTTAAAAATAAGTCTTGAAAACAAATTTGGACTCAGAATATTTTAGAAAACAAATTACTTTAAATTTCATCACAGCAATTTTTAGTGCAGCAGAAAACACCACCTTTTAAATAATGACAAAATTGTATATATTCATAATGAAACCTGACGTTTTTCTCCATATCAATCCTTCTGACTCTCAGAATGTACAACTTAATTTTTTACCAATAAAACTTGTAACGTGCTGTGGTACAAGGACCTATAAGGACCTCTTCAAGTTTCAGCTGTGCATCAAGTACAAGCCCTTAATTCCCTCATCCTTCGGTGTGTGGAGCTTTTACCAGCAGCGCAGGCGAGTCAGGTGTGCAGTGAGAGCAGATCAGAACACAGCAGGAGCACAGCTCTGCACGGCACGGGAACGTGACACAGCGTGGCAGGAACCAACCACACACTTCAGTGCTGGGCTGACTCAAGGACTCAGCCCCTCCCCAGGTACCATCCAGTAACTGAACCTCTGCAAGAGAAACGGGCCCTGCAGAGACCTCAGCACAAGAAGAAAGATACACTTTTGGCCTACAGTAATTACCTCTCTTTGCCATTTTCGTTTAAGTGTTTCAAATGCTCATCAATTTTCTCCATGCTCTTAATGTGATGCTGGGCTTTTGCACAGAGGAAGCTTATTTGACTTTTACCTGAGGAAACTTTGCAAAGAAATAAGAATTTAAGGTGGTTTTAAATAGAGATTAAAAATGCACATGAAAGGCAAGTAATTTGATTCATAATTACTTGCTGATACATTAAAAATCCAGTCCTTTTCTCATTCCTTCAAGCTTTGCCCAAACCAACCAACCAACATGAAAAAACCCATACCACACCAGCATCTACTGTTTCTTCTAGATCTTCAGATATAGTTGTCCCACCCAAAAACTACCTATGCCTGTTTGGCCCCAAATATGTCAAGTACACCTCTTTTCTGACAGGACTTGTAGTGCTCTAGTACATAAAAACTACTTCTAACTTTAAAAGACATATATGAACAGGTTTACTTACAGTGACAAGAGCAAGGCACAGTGTCTTACCATTCTTGCTAAATTTTTTTTGCAGTGCACTATCCAGCATGTAATACCACAGTGTAATCCAACTGTGCACAGAGCACTGACACAACCTGTCCAGTACAATGCACACTGACAGTACCAACACTGGTACTGGAAAGAACTGGAAAGAATTGTGGATTGAAGAATATTTCTCTCAGGATCTGTGGGTACTGCTCTCACTAAATTAGCCAACCATATATCTCAAAAGAGAATGAAAAGATTTTGTGCAGGTTGAAAAGAAAAAATAACACTATAAATCTGATGTCCTGTCATATGTACATTTTAATCACATAGTTGCATATGTATTTTACTACTCCTTCAATAAACATGTGTAAGCTTGTTGCAATTTAAGTGTCATGGAAAAAGCAAAAAACTCACTATTTATATGACAGTCTCATGAACAAACAAATTTTTTCACAACAATATTTTATAAACGGTTATGTCAAATGAAATTCTGGAATGGTTGCAACATTGTAATAGCCTCACTCATTTTAATTACTCATCTTGGAAGGTTAATGTGTTGCAAACTGAAAATTTAAAAGCAAGGAGATGTGCATGCTTTTAATTCTCTTAATTTCACAAATACAATGCATTTTATCTCATTAAATCATGTATGAAAATGACATTGTTTTCACATACTAACAAGGACTGCACAGAGTGGAATAGCTGATCTGTAAGTAAGACTCTGGCTTGTAAGTGATCAGTTGATCAAGTTGTGCAAGGTCAGTCTGGCTGAACAGATGGCATGAGAGCACTGCAAGGTCTTGCACAGCACAAAGAGGCTGCTTTGGGAGTACAGGATTCGTCCTGTAACATTCCCTTCCTCCAGCACAGTGTCTGCTGTGGGAGAATGCTGGCTGTGCTCAAAGTTTGTTACATTAGTCACACATTTGCTTTATTACCAAGATAAGACAAAACAGTTCAAGCAATCTGCAAAGTGTTCCCTGTCCATTTTCCTTCAACCCAGCACTGTATAGTCACAAACCAAATGTGTGGGGCACAAGGAACATGGGTATTTGTGCTCCATGTTTTAGAAGGTAAATAATTAATTAATGGCTCGATTGCTGTACAGAACTCAAACTCTCAGAAGCAAGATTTTAGAATAGAAAGACAATAACACAGAACAAACACACAGTGTAATTAACACAGAGTATTATGGGGTGAAACTTCTGAAAACACCAGATAAAAATGACCTTGAATAAGAACACTGGGGAGTTGCTCATAGTGAAAATAAAACGGAACTACTTCCAGCCCACTACAGCACAACAGGAAGGTTCAGACAAATCTGGAGAGGAAAACAACACCTTTTCCAGTATCACAATACAATTTTTAGATTCCTAATGACATTGGCAGGAATTGTACCACAGTATTCCAAACTGTCACTTCCCCTGTACTGCAGCACTCTCCATGTTGCACCAGGTGCTGTGCTCAGCCCTTAAGAGTGTGCAAAGCAAACCAAGTGTAGTAACTTTTGGTCACTCAAGTGAACTTTACCTTTTGCTTCATTTTCACTGTCAAGGACTATTTGAAATGTATCAGGAGCCAATGCAAGACCTGCATTTACCAGAAGGGATCTCTTTTTCCTCACATTATCATTTTGTTTTCCCCTTTTAGCCTATGTAAAGAAAAAACCTCGTTGTTATTAAGGCTCATTTTATATTCCAACTACACCTTCCTTACTAAACATAACAGAATGCAGATCATATAGCTTGCTACTACCAAAAAAATACCTATAGGAATTGTGTATCTTCATGTACCTTACACATCACTTTCCAGTATTATTGTCATTGAAAGTGACTGTGGAACTTGTGCTGATATTCACAGGAATACACAAAGGATAATTTAATATGAAGTAATGTTCATGCTTCTCATGATTCCCTACAGTAGATTCTTCAGTATAAAACCTATCATTATGTTATACCTTCTTAAAGAACAGCATTTATTTACAAATCAGCAGTAACACATCCATTGTGCAATGAGTTGCTACAAGATACCAGAAAATTCCCGGTCTTCTCAGAACGAGTCCAAGTCAGAGGAGGTGCAAGTCCTTATTTTAAAGTAACATTTAAACAGAGTAAACTTGCATAGAAAAGCATTTAAAACAGACAAAAAATCAGTTGCCAGCAAGATTTTTGTTCATGTGCTGAGGCAGCACATCAGAATTAGGTACAGGAACTCTTGACAATGACTACACTGTGACTTTCTACTATATACCAAAATTTTAAGTGTCACATAATACTGATTTATCTCAAAGCCAGACAAGGTGTTTAACTATTTGGACACTGCTTCTCTGATCAAATAAAACATTGCTTCATGCAATGAAATCCTAACTGTTGACAATTGTTACTAAGCTTCTTTTTTGCTTCTATTATTGCTAAGTAACAGCTAACTCCCTCCCCCCAAGAAAAAAGCTTTGACTGTAACTGGGAAAAAAACCCTCTATCACCCGGCTGTGAAGCAGCACAACAGCTTCAATGGCAGTTTGCTGAAGCAAGCCGAGGCTGGCTCCACCAGCACTCAATTCTATTGAACAGCTGGCTCTCCTCTGCTAGAACTTAGCAAACAAGCCTGTTCCAGCCCCAGCCCTTGTTCCTCGGGCTCACCTGCTCAATCATCACTCCCGCCCGGTCCTCCTGGCGCTCCGGCGCCTGGTACAGCTCCGTGCACCAACGAAGGCGGTTCAAGGACAGTCTCAGATGCTCCTGGTACTGCCCACTGCTGTCCAGGTGGGCAGCTTTTTGCAAATGTGCCACAGCAGCCTCCAGTCTCTCTCCATCTTCTTCAATTCGAGCTATTTCCATGTGAACTTGGCAACGCAACACAGTCAATATGCTGAGGAACAGGAATTCAAGTGTAAACAGTTAAAATGAGGCACACTAAAATTCTTAGATGTAGAACTCAGAAAACAATGAAAGTAACTAAAAGTGATTGTAGTATGAAAATTGATACTCCTTTTTTAAGTGACTTGTTTCTTTCATTTTCACTATCATGCCTTTTTAATGGAAATTACTAAGAAAATATAACTGTGTTTTACTACCATTAACCCTGCAGGAGAAAGCAACAATCTTGTGGACTAACTGATCTTTGTGTACTAGTAGAACCCTTTTTCTGTACTACTTAGGTGTGCAAACCAAGTGAATAGGTTCTCAAAAGTAGTTAGCTGACAGAGAAAAGATAATGTAATGGAAAACAGTCACTTTTGATAAAAGTTCACTATCAGTTCCTAACATTTCAGCAGAAGGTAACACTCCTAGAAGTCTAGCCCTGGTTGTACCAGCTGGCTCACCTCGGGCACACACATTCACTGTCAGTAGTGTCTCTGCCCAGGTGTTGCTCACTCCACTCTGAAACCAGCATGTTTTTTCCAAAATCTGTACGTTCTCCAGCCTCAGGTACACTGGGCTCCCTACTCATAACTTGCCCCAGGACGCTGTCCATGACAGCTCAGAGCTCTACATGGTACTTTAGATTATCTTCAGGAAGAAAAACAAAAAAAATCAGATAAATGAAAACAATGTTATGAGGAAGAGAAGAGAAAAAGAGTTTTCAAGCCTGTCAAATATCTTCCACAAAACTCATGTATGGCCACGTCAGAGCCAACCTGACTGAGCAAATATCACCCTTCTCCTGTGAACCAAAGTAGCTACAATTAATGCTACAATCCAATCAAAATTAGGATAGACAAATTAATAGGGGCAAGTGACTTCATTCAGTCTCAAGTGACAGTACCACGTCAGAGCAGAGGTTGAGTCAACTGGATTGGTACGATTATACAGATTAACCAAAGCCAAACCTCTGACCCCCAAAAGCCCAACCTGCAAACTTTTAGAGAAAAATGGTCATTGCTGATCTTTAGTATAAATATCCAAGTTGCCTGTGCTGATCTGGCTCTCTTTATATGGGAAGTCTATGAAAGGCTTGAATAACAGTACAGTAATACAATATAGTGCTTTTATATATGCCAGTTTCCACTTCTTCAGGCGTCTGTTTCCTCTTTATGCAACTGAAAAACTGATTCCTCACCCTCCTCTGCAATACCTCCATCAGGAACCACCTCCCTTCCTGCTCAAGTGGCAGCCTGTGCCAATTGTAACTCACTCCACTGCAGTTCTGATCTCTGCTCTCAGCAGTCAGCCTATGCAGAGGTCCAAACTCAACTAAATACCATATAGTGAGGTTTACTTGTTTGACTCAACAAAAAAGGTGAAAATACTTAGGTGCTTAAGGTTAAGTACAACATAATAGCAAACAGAAGAAAATACCTGAAAAAATAATAAATTTTCTTAATACAGTAACTTTTTCTATTTAAAAGTACCATGAAAGATGCAAAAGCAGTATCTTGCAAGAAGTTTCTTATTTGACATGTAATACAGAAGCCATGATGCCTTTCTAAAACTAATTTTTTAATTTTATGTTTTTAACCAACAGAAGTTATGGCAATACAAGAATCTAAACCACAGTCCAACACATACACTCACACTGCAGCTTTGGAATTTTGATTAACTAGAGTATTATTCAGCTCCTAAAGTATTCCAGTTATTTGCTATAGGTCATTAAACAGTGTGGGATTTTGCCTGAAAGGAACCTATACTTAAGTGATAAATGGGGACTTGAATGCAACATGCAGATATTCATGTATTACAAGCTAGTGGAAAATTTTCAAAGACACTTATTATCAGACAACTGGAGTTTTTAAATGAGTTTGATGCTGAGACCTTCCAAAGTAACAAAAGTGCACAGCATAGAAAATTACCTGTCAATCTCTTCAAGGGCATCAGCAACTGAGATCAGGGGCTTGCGCACGTGTTGGTGCAGGTTGTGCTGTAGCAGTGGCAGGCACAGATTCCACTGGGTTGCACAAACAACCTGAATCACATTAGGATCTCCCAACTGAACTGCACGTTTTAAGGTTAACTCAAGATTTTTTATCAATTTCAGCTGAGCCTACGTAAACAAAAATTAATTAGCATATATTGCATTTAATGAATGCAACTGCTTAAATGTTCCTCCAAATTTTAACCTTTGGACTGTTTCCAGTAGAAATCAGTCCCTCAGCCTCCAGACTTTGGAAACTTCTTTTTTAATAATTCCTTTAATAAAAGTTTCTTTTGTAAATAGGGGTTGATAACTAAGGAGTATTTCTTTTAGGTGCTCCAGGCTGCCACTACATATTCCAGGCAGAAGTCTGTCAGCTATTCCCCTTTCTTATGATGAACAGAAATTGATAATTGTGAATATTTGGGAATTCAGGTGGCTTAGCTTTTTGTTCTTTCATACTAAGCTACAGATGCTGCATACAGGAGAGGAAAAAAAGAAATATTATTAATGGGATTTGCTACAATGTTAATTAAATTTGGTTCCTATTAAATCTAAAAGCACAGCCTTACCTACCGTAACAGACACTTGCCATTTATTACATTATTTTAGAGGCTATATAAGTAAAAAAAAAAAAATCAAAAAACCTTTCCAGTTGCAGACTCTGCAGACCAAAAGTTTAGAAATACCTAAATATTCTTTTTTACATTTTAGCATTGGTAGTATTTCATATCATGAGGAATTACTGAACTTTTATTTTCAAAAGGTGAATGTAATTTCTGAACTCCAAAATGAGAACAGCCATAGATAGAAGTGAGTTTATGCACTACCAATTTCCATTACACATATTACTATTTCCCATTTTAGGAACTTTGGGTGATTCTGAGCTGCTCATTGTGGGCATCTCTCTAATCCCACTGATAACATTGATATTTAGGCTTCTGCTTTTGATGGTCTGAACTATAACCGAGTCAACTGACCACAGAAGAAAATCCTCCCCAGTGTGACGATTTATCAGGAATACTCTGCATTTCTCTAATGTAAGAATTTGTATGAGACTGCCCATAACACCCAACCACAGCTGAGATGGACTTGATGACCCTTAGTGGTTCCTTTCAACTGAAGATATTCTATGGAAGCATCTCCCATAAAGGCAAACTGAAAACACGCGAGTGCTGCCTTTCCGCGCCTCGATGCTGCCGTCCCTGCTCTTGGAAAGTAACGTACTGTGAACCTCTACAGCCACACAGGAGACTTAAGGGAGGAATATAAAATTGCAGTTTATTTCTCCCTGTTTCTCCCTTGTCAGCCCACTTTAAAAGAATACAAAGTTTAAAATAATTTCTGATCAGTATAATGTAATTAAGATGCACAGATGCAATTTTCCACATTTAACAAGTTAAAACTCACTTTTCTCTTGAAGTTACTGTTAATGAACATACCTCAACAACTCCTTTGGTGTAAGTCACAATTTTAGTGCTGTTTTTTTTCATTTCATATTCATATTCCAGGCATTCTATTTCAATAAGTTTCCCTTGCTCCTATGAAGTATTAATAAACAAAATGCTAATTTTAATAATTAAAAGGAAATATGATAAAGATTAAACCCATGCAATTATACTAACACAGCATTGCACTTTCCTGCTAAAAATCCCACTATGAGAGATAATTAACTGAAACAGTGCAAAGGCAGTAGAATTTGTTTGAATAGCAGTTACTTTTTACTAAACTGAGGCTGCAAAGTAACTTTTAAGTGGTTCGTTACCAGACTTTTCAGTAAGAAAACCAGTGTACACCTCATTTTTCTTCTACTTTGATTTCAATTCTAGTAAAATCATAGAATCCCAGAGTAGTTTGGGTTGGAAGGACCTTATACCCCACCTCGTCCCACTCCCCAGGTGAAGGTGACCCTCCAGGGACACCTCCCACCAGCCCAGGCTGCTCCAAGCCCTGTCCAGCCTGGCCTGGGACACTCCCAGGGATGGGACAGCCACAGCTTCTCTGGGCACCTGTGCCAGGGCCTGCCCACCCTCGTAGGGGAGAAATTCTTCCCAATATCTGATTTAAATCCACCCTCTTCCATTTGCTCATAAATGCTGTTAAAAAGATACATGCTTGGAATAAATAAGCCCTAGTCAAGACAGGAAGGATTCAGCTTGATGGCTGTGAAACATTTAAGTGAAAAAAGAGGTTAGACTTCCAACTTCTCAGGAGAGATCTGACTACTAAATCATATGAACTGTATGTATGGATCACAGAACATCTAAGATATGTTGTACTTGGCTCAAATGGGTGCAGTAGGGAAATGCAGACAGTGTCCCCATTCCTCAGTCATCCCCAGCTGTTACCAAACCATCCAGCGTGACCCGCTGTAAATTCAACGCCCCCATGACTGCAAAACAGACGAGACCGTGGAACACTGAGATAAATGCACAACTGTTCCAGACATGATGTGGCAAACACACACAGATGGCATTCATGTTATAACTGAAAAAATTTGTCAGCACTTGGCAAAAGCCAAGGAACTGGAAATTAGATCCAGAATTCCCTCACTCTGCTGTGAAGGGGTCCCTGCCAAACAATGCTGGGCAATCTGAAGGTGGTCACTTAAAAACACACCAACTCCAAGGGAGAAGGTTAAAATACAGGCAAGGCTTCTCTGCTGCTGCCACACAACAGATACTTGCTACTACTGTCTACACAAATACTCAAATTAAATCCTTGTTAATCTTTGATCTGGGGGATTCAAACACATCTTCTAGTGGAATGCTATGGATCTGTGTATGATTTCAAACTTGCAAGAAATGTTCAGAATAACGGGCCTGAATTAGGCATCTGGAATTAAAAACAATCCAGTGAGGATAAACTAAATTTACAAGCAGCTCAAAGTAGGATCATTGTAATAGACATCTGAATTTAACTTCCAATCAAACTGCTCCACAGGTAACATTTTAAAAACATAAGCAAAACTTTACAGTTAGCATTTATTTTCCAAAATGAACTGCACTGCTAATCCCCTTGGCCTACCTACACCCTAACTTGTGGTCTTGCATCTTCTCTCTAGTTCAGGAATAGATCACTTAGCCCAACAATTATTTATGTTAATGAATATATAAACAATACACAGATGGACAGAAGAAGCCAGAACCATCAGTTCTATTTTTTAAAAATAAACACAAAAACGGGGTGTGTGTCTGTAATCAAAAATCCCCAAGCCGGTGCAGTTAATACTTACAGTAATCCCAGCACTTTTCAAATTGAGGATACAACGAGAGGCCAGCTCAGTGCAGTTTACTTTCATAGAAAAATGAGCTAATTCCAGAATCAAAGGAATCCTTCAAAAAAAAAAAATCACTTCAGAGAGTTTGATATTGCTCCTCCATGGAATTATAAAAACACCTACTTGAAAGTAGCTGTGCAATGTACCTGAAAACCTTCAAGTTATCTGAATATTACAGAACATGCGACTATACTTGTAATTTTCACAGTTAACAAGGAAAAAGGAATAACATTTTAACAACAAGGGGTGGTTATGAAAAGATTTCATCATATTACACTAAGAGCTGCATGGAAGAAAATATTTAATGCCGGGTTCTTTAATAAAGCCTAATAGGGTTTTATCCATTTTTAAGATGACCTTCATGTTAAAGCAACACAAACTACTGTAACCAACTTCCACAGGACCATGCCAAGCAAAACTCACTTCACACTGAGAACAAACGTGGGAGGCACATCGGATTGTTTCAAAAGCACATATAATGAATTCAGATTTGCAGTGGCATCACTTGGAAAGTCATTTGTGTCCCACTGCCTGCAACATATTTGGAACTGGGTCATCATTTTTCATAAGAAACATTATTGCATTAAAAATTTAAAATAACTCTAATGTCAGAATGGATGGCTTAGTCCAAGGCATCCACAGGGTACCTGAATTTTGAAATACAATTAAAAAAACATCAGCAAACCCTACTTCAGTATGGCAAGTAAGTTACTCAGAGATAGCAGATACAAAGCACTTAGAACATTCATGCATATTCATTCATATTTCAGATGATAAATTTTATTCCAGAATAAATGGTGTGCAAAACTCCTTTCTTAAAATGTCATTATAAATTAATGCAGTGTTACTTAGAAAAGAATACTTCTAAAATGTGGAAATGTTGAGACATTAAAAAAACCCCGAGATTTTGTTATGAAGTCTAATTATCAAAATTGTTTTATGTCTTTAAAATTTAAAGACTTTAAAAATCATTATGCTTCCTATCCTGTGATTTATGGATGATATTTCAGATGTCATTTCTCCACTTCACCTTTACTTTTCTTGTACATGACTTGTCTATGGAACCACAGTCTGTTGGATATCTCCTGAGACTACCTGTCCAACATGGTACTCCCTACATCACCAAAGACCAGCTCACTTTTTAGCTGAGGCTGTTCTCTAGACAGGCCTGACAGTTACTATCCAAATTGTCACTGTAATTTTCCTTTTAAGAAACTAATCTTTGCAGTAGATTTTTCTACTGGAATGTGTGATATCAGAACATGAACCGCCCACTATAACATGCAGCATTAAAGTAAAAGTGGAAGGATACATTTTCATACTTACAATTTTAACATCTGCATTTTATAAATAACTGAAAGATGGATGGAATTTTGTATTTCCTTCTCTACCTGGGAAATATCCATCAGTTTGTGATACACCTGTAAAATAACAACTTAATTACTGGCTAAACAAGCAACAATAATTGAATAATAATTGATTAAGTGATTAATAAGTGACAGACACTTAACAGGACTAAAGTACAGCAGGTATATTGACTGTAGGCTTTTTCATGGACTTTAAAGGCAGTGTGGCTACTGTGATAATTTTTGTTGTTCTGCATAGATAATAAAAAGATCACCCAGTACAGCTATACTAACCTTCCAATAGTCAGGATCAGACCTATCAGCAGAAATCTAAATGTGGAACTAACATCTGAGTTAGAATTCCAATTAATACATTTTAATAACACCTTTTGACAGCACTCATTCTGAAATCATCTCATCCAGCTGTGAGAAACAAGCCCTAGTCAAGTTTATCTGTAACTACATAGACAGGAAAAAATATTATGAAGAAATGACAATAAACTGTAGGTACTTCAATGTAACTGTAGAGTTCCACATTAATAGTGTGCAGACAATTCCTCCATGACTGCCCATAGCTACCCAGACTGATTACTTAATCTGTACTGGAACAGAAAGATTTGTAGGACTTCAGTGTGCTGCTTCTAAAACATTCAATAGTGTGGATCCTCCTTCTGTAGCCCAAGTACAATTTTAGAACTATTTCATTCTTCTGTTTAGGGACATTGTCAAATAGCTCTTCTCAACAACACCTCTAAAAATACAAAAGTAATTTCAAGCTTGCACCAATGTTATTGCTTCATTATTAACACACCCCTGGAATGTTGTATATTGGTTCTCTTAATTCAAATGTTAGAAAACTTTCTATTATAAACAAACACTTTTGAAATGCAGTGATTGTGGACAGACAGAAGACAACAGGAAGTGTAACAGAATGAAAATATGACTGCATACAACTTCCAAGTTTTGTTTGCCTACTTCTGCTCTTGCCACATGCATCTTTACCCTCTGATTTCCCAAATTAAGGGCTTGCAAGAAATGTGAACTATTGCCATATCCTCCAATTCCCAGAATTATTTATAGGGTTCAATCTGGGTCGTTTAAGTATTTATCTACATGAGAAAAGTCAACAGGCACTAACAGGCACACAGCAGCCTCAGCTGCACTCACTGCACCTTCTGTGTTAACAGTGATTATTCCCAAACAGAATTCGTAGGGATAGCAACAGTTACCCTGGTTATATTATGTTGTATTAAAATAACATGGAGCAGTAGGGAGCTCTTTAGTTTATAGTATCAAAAATTAACAACCTGTGAAAATCTCTGCATAGCCACTGAATTGTGTGGTAGCCCACAGAATTTAAACAAAGCAAACAGCATATTTAACAATTATTACTGATCTTATGAAATGTAGACAAAGCTCCTGTCTTACTGGGAGTTTAGAATATTTTCCTTCATTACCATTAGAGAAAATATTTGAGAGTATTTCTCTGGAACATTTTCTTTAATAAAGACTGCTGCAGTTGATGAAAACTCTTTTGCTTCTTCCAGTTTTGCAGCATCAAGGAAGCACTTGAGTAAATTTCTGCAGATCAAATAAACACTTTTATTAAATACTTATTTTCTGAAATAATTCTTATATTTTTCAACACTCTTTGTATTCAAGGTAGCACTCCTGAATGCAGTACAAGCACTGACAGCACAAAAGACACCCTCTAACTTCTACATCTTTGCTTCTCCCAGAGATATCCAGCCGTTAACACATATTTAGTGCAGATCACAAATAAGAGCCTTGTGAAAACTTTTCTCCACAAGATATCCCGATCTAAAAGGAGGAATTGTTTAAAAGAGTGTGAGAAGATTCTCCCTTAACTACTGGAAAGGCCACTGTTTCAAAGACATCTAGCAATAGAAAATTATTCCTATTGGAAATTGCAACCGGATTTTCAATAATTTATGTAAGCGAAAAAGAGTTTGTGATCCAATGAAATAAACTAACAACCACGAGAATCATAACAAAAATATTTTAAAAATAAATACAAATGTAAGAAAAATGAATGCAACCATTAGTTTTATAACACAAACACATCATGCTCACTTGCTTGTTCTTATCAATACCTTAGCAAGAATATGTTTGGTACCAAAACCCCGCACGCACGGTAATCTACATGGTCCTTAGAATACCCCTTGGAATGCTTTTGTTACCTAATTTTTTGGTCCCCTCCAGTTTCAGCTCATAAAGAAAATGCTGCATAGCAATAAACCATCAGCTACAGACAAAAAAAAGAAAAAATCACAAAGAGAAAAGGCAAAAATGTGTTATAAGTGTAAGAGGAACTGGAAACAGTCTGTAGAATAGCAGAGCAAAACATCTCTGAGAAAAGGTTGTGGGACCTGGAAAAATTACATGGATACTCATCATTTTGCACATAAAACTACCTCAGGAGAGTTATCTTAAGGTTTCTGCTCAGCTTTGCTCAGGAAATGTGAGAATGGTAATAATTGATAGTAACACACCGTTTGTTTCCAGTTATTATGAATGACTCAAATATTACATACAAAACAACTGTGCTATTTCAAATCAGACCTAGGGCCCAGCTGTCTCTGCCACTAAAATTTTAACCTCAAAATAAATATTAAAATAAAGCATCTTTTATGTTGAGTATATTTATGTCCCTTCAAAAAGTTATGAATTAAGCTTTCCACAACAAATGTATTTACAGCGTTAACAATGAAACTCACCTTAGTAAAGACTACCTGAGGTGGCAACCACACATCCACGAGCACCACCAAATGCCCATATGAGAAAATACAATTACACTCACATCATCAGTTCTGCTCTCCATTCCTTGTCTTGCTCTTCAATTTGGTTTAATGCTGTAACAACCTGAGACAGACTGGGAATAAGGCAATGGCGGAATCCAGGCTTAAGAAAGGGCCTCACAAGTCGCCAATAAAGAACTGAGGCATTATATACCAGAAAATAGTATCTGAAAAAAAAGAATCAAAATTTAGTATTTCATGGACTTGATTAAACATAAAATTACAGCTTAAGTATTTTAAGACACTTCTAAGAAGTAAAACTGGAATTTCTCCTTAGAGCCAATCCAGACTAGTAACTGAGAAGACAAGCACAGCACAAGAACATGGTCACTGTTGCAATTAAGCCCTACTCAATAATTAACCCCTTAAAAATCAGCTACCGTGGTGCTCTCACTCTATAGAGCATAAGTACAAAAGGGTAAGAAATGCTGAGACACCTACCAGCCTTACACAGGATTATTCATCCTGGCCATGTAAGGGTTCAGCATTCTTGTGTTGTTACAGCAGTTACAGAAGTGACAAAATGGAAGGAAAAATCCAAAGAAAAAACCCAAACAACGTAAGTCCAGGCTATCTAGGGAAAACTTCAGACAAACAACCAAAAATCTAACTCAGTAACATCTCCTGGGACTTAAGAGTTAACACATCAGTTGGACCTACCTTCTATCATGGCTGGCAAAATCTATTGCTTTCATAAAAAACAGCACAAACTTTTCAAACCCTTCCTAGAACAGAAGAAAAGAAAAGCCAATGCAATTTGAATACGGCCTTTATAAATCAGTACATTATTTTCCTATTTCAGTATGTTCACATCTCATAAATTTTATTTACAGACTAATCTCAACGAAAACATGCTGCCATAGAACCAGAATAACTAAAAACTGGTTGCATTATCTTTTACTATGTTGTTCTGATTTCAAATTTTAAATCTGTATTTTCAGTTTTTTTTGTTTCTGCCAAACATTAATTATCAGGACTGAAATTTTCCAGAGCTGCAAAACTGCATACTTTTTAAGCTTTCAGCAAATAAAGTTCAGAAATATGCAAGAGCAGGTTTAAGGTGGGGGGAAATACATTGTTTTGTCCCATTAAAAAACTTGAGGTATTATTTGCTCCAAAACAGCTCCAACAAGTGACCTGAAAGAGTCTGTCGTGGTGGTCTCCTATGGGGAAGGCCTGAACAAGCTGGTACTGCTGAGCCTGAAGAAGGCAGTTCAGGGGAGATCTCATCAGTATGTACAAATTCCTGCAGGGAGGGCTGAGACAGTCAAAAGGGATTTTGAAAGTGGAAATGGCAAAGTGAAGGTGGAACTGGGTGATGACACGAAGGATGACATTGGAGAGGTCTCTACAGTGTGACAGAAGAGAGAACTAAACTCTCCAAGAGAGCTGGGACTGACTTACTGGGCTCTGGGATGGCATAAGAAAGGGTACTGAGCAATAAATAGGAACTGCTTAGATAAAGGGAAAATCAGAAAGAAGAACCTGTAATGGAATATGTACTAAAGTCGAGAAGTTGCCCTTGGCCCCTAAGAACACAAGCATCTTAAAATTAAGAACATAAGCACCTTAATCAACTAAGAAGGATTGCTTGGGATGGAAACCAAAATAAGGACAAATTTTTCTAAGTGAATGACGGTTACTGGCCAGACAGTATGAGATGTTGCACCATTCTGTTTTCATAAATTATCTAGAACACAGCAGTGAAAAGCTTTACAACTGATGCAAAGTGTATCACATCTAAAAAGTGCATGAAGTTTTAAAAGGACCATTGATCAGTTGGTCTGCACATGTACTAAGAGAAGAAAGAAGGTATAGATAACATGACAGGGAAAAGGTTCTAGCTCAAAAGTTAATTCAAACACATTATTCAAAGAAACTACTGCAACATCAGTCAGGGAAATTTGTGAACACAAATAACACAAACTACGAGCTGCAAAGATGGTAAAGGGTCTGAAGGGGAAGGTGTATGAGGAGCAGCTGAGGACACTTGTCTGCTCAGCCTGGAGAAGAGGAGGCTGAGCTCAAACCCTATCAGGGTCTGCATCTTCCTCACGAGGGGCAACAGAGGGACAGCTCTGATCTCTGCTCTGTGTGACCAGGGACAGGGCCCGAAGGGACGGCTGGAGCTGGGCCAAGGGAGGGTCAGGCTGGAGGGGAGGAAAAGGTCCTTCCCCCAGAGGGTGGTGGGCACAGCCCCAAGGCTGCCAGAGCTCCAGGAGGGTTTGGACAACGGGACAGGGTGGGATTGTTGGGGTGTCTGTGCAGGGCCAGGATTGGACTGGATGGTCCTTGTAGGTCTCCTCCAGCTCAGGATATTCCATGAATCTAAACATCTGTTAAAGCTATTTTCAGGGGTCAGATACCACTAAGAGATTAACAAAGCTGACTGACCACAGTACGAGGACAAGTGAAATACTGGAGACAGAAAACAGATCCCCCTCCATTTTAAAATCAGCAGGAGGTAAAACCTGCTCCTCATGTATGGACACAGTATCCCCTAAAGCAATGCACAGAAGCAGAAATATCTGCTGAGTTGCTACCACCTCACTACAAAAAATCACATCCAAAGTACTGCTGGAACTATTATTGATGAGTGCCAGAACAGTCACACACACTAAATGTGCAACCTCTCTGAGGGCCCCTTTAGTCCTCCACTTCCCACAAGCCTGGGAAATGCTTCCCAAATAAAACTGGTAATCACTGTAAGAGTTAAAGCTAAATTTGGTCTGAAAATACTACACTCCCCAAAATGTTTGAAATATTAGTCTAATTCAGCTGGTTTTGTTTACTTACAAATTACTCATTTTTCTTTGATTTTTCCCACAGTCCTGATTATCCTTGTGCATTTTAAATGGATGAAAGCAATACATAAAAATCCATTAATAAATACTTCTAAAAACTGGCTCAGTATAAAGCAACCTTCATAATTTCTCACCAAATTATCAGTAGAGTGTGGAGCATGCAGCTGGCCTTGGCACAAATATGCTCTGCCAAGAAACTGGTTCACAGGAAATCTCCCTTTAAAATACATCTGTAGACAGTCACTGCTCATCTCCAGATATCCCATCTAAGACTCAAAAAAAGCATTTTAATACTTCAAAAATGCAATGAACAGTGAAGAACTTTAGCTTTTAAAATGCCTACTCAAACAGTAACATCCAGCTACACAAGGATGAACACTTGCACCAAGTGTGGTACAATTTACTGAAACTTAAAGGCATACCCCTGTCATTCCAAATGCATGTAAAAGGATGGCTTATTAAACAAAACTCCTCAGTCAGTCACGGAACTGCTCACAGTATTCAAAAATGTTTCCTTTCTTAACACAAGTGTTAAAGACAAAATCCTTAACAGAATTTTTTTAACTATGGATGTTAGCTGGCAGGACTTTGTATGGATGTCAGTGCTACACCTCAATTTTCAGACCGGTAGAATTTGAGTGGATTGTAGCCTGGGAAAAAAGTTTCCTAATTAGAATGCACTATAATTTCCCTTCTTTTGGCTGGTAGGGTCTGTTCACAGACACATTTTCTTCAGTCATAATCAAACTGCTAACGTCAAGTTTTCCACAAAAAGAAAGAAACCAGGAATGGCAAACTATTTTATATATACTCTAGTACACTTTGCATATTTTGGTCTAATTGCAAACTTCACAGTTTGCTCACTGACTATAAAATAGTGATATTTTAAAAGCTGAGTTTTAAGGGAAAATGTATGTTTAAAATTTAAACAGCTCTCCAAAACCTGAAAAGCATAACACTTCCCTCTGGTACTTTTGGGGATTGTTTTTGAGGTAGTAACTTTAACAACTGTAAATACAATATGTCACATACATGTTTTTATTCAGTACAGATACATTGCCTAAATTACAAACCTGAAGTGCTTGTTCAGCACATAAAACATACAAGTCGGTGCTGAAGTTATCTGATGAGTCAAGTGCAGATTTTCCTTCACTGGCTGATTTGATCAACTCGTAAGCATTCTTCAAAGACTGAATATCTGCAATAAAAAAGGAATAAAGAATTTATTATGCCTCAAGGTGGAGTGACTGACATAATTGCATTCAAATGAGCTATGTGATATCATATCTTTCCTTCAAAAATAATTTAAGAATGTTTAAGAAAAATAATGTCAAACGCATGTTGTTCCAAGTCAGACATGATTCTAAGATGAAGCATTAATGTCTTTTGCTATTTAAAATCACTAACGTTAGCACATTAGAAAGAGAACTATTTGGAGTCCCTGGTTCACAATTCCGTAAACTCTGCTAGCAGTTTTCTTTCTGTTGGCACAGAAATTCGAGATTAAATTCTTAAACCTGTTCTATGAAGTGAATTTGACTGGAGGAGCATAGCCAAGAAGCACGCTTAAAGCATTCGGAGAAAGCACGCCTCCTCCACGGACACCGTTACTGACAAAGCAAATTAAGATCAAGCCGGTTTTGTGTGAAACGTGTTACGTTTCCTTTACTGGAAGGCCGGCCCAAGGCGCGGCCCCCCGCTCACCTTTGCTGCGCTGCGCGGCGCGGAGCTGCTCCCTGGCGGCCAGTTCGGCCATGGCCGGGCCGGGCCTGCGGCTCCTGCGCGGCGCGGGGCCCTCCGCGGGGCCGCTGCGAGCCGGGCCGGGCCGGGCACCGCCTGGAGCGCCGGCCGGGCAAGGCAGGGCAGGGCACGGCCTGGGAGCAGGTGAGGGTTAGCCCAGGGAACCGCCTGGGAGCGGGTCAGGGTTAGCCCAGGGAACCGCCTGGGAGCGGGTCAGGGTTAGCCCAGGGAACCGCCTGGGAGCGCTGCCCGCCGGAGATCCGGGTCCGGCCCCGGCGCTGCAGCCCTCTGCTCCCACAGCGCGGGCGTATCCAGGCAGCGCTCCCACAGCGCGGGCGTATCCAGGCAGCGCTCCCACAGCGCGGGCGTATCCAGGCAGCGCTCCCACAGCACACACGCGTATCCAGGCAGCGCTCCCACAGCGCGGGCGTATCCAGGCAGCGCTCCCACAGCACACACGCGTACCCAGGCAGCGCTCCCACGGCACACACGCGTACCCAGGCAGCGCTCCCACAGCACACACGCGTATCCAGGCAGCGCTCCCACAGCACACACACGTACCCAGGCAGCGCTCCCACAGCACACACGCGTACCCAGGCAGCGCTCCCACAGCACACACACGTACCCAGGCAGCGCTCCCACGGCACACACGCGTACCCAGGCAGCGCTCCCACAGCACACACGCGTATCCAGGCAGCGCTCCCACGGCACACACGCGTACCCAGGCAGCGCTCCCACAGCACACACGCGTACCCAGGCAGCGCTCCCACAGCACACACGCGTATCCAGGCAGCGCTCCCACAGCACACACACGTATCCAGGCAGCGCTCCCACAGCACACACACGTACCCAGGCAGCGCTCCCACGGCACACACGCGTACCCAGGCAGCGCTCCCACAGCACACACGCGTATCCAGGCAGCGCTCCCACAGCGCGGGCGTATCCAGGCAGCGCTCCCACAGCACACACGCGTATCCAGGCAGCGCTCCCACAGCACACACGCGTACCCAGGCAGCGCTCCCACAGCACACACGCGTATCCAGGCAGCGCTCCCACAGGACACACACGTACCCAGGCAGCGCTCCCACAGCACACACGCGTACCGCCTCCTTTCCCTCCCTCCCGCCCCTCGCCTCTGGCCCGCGAACCCCCGGGACGCCCCTCGGGCCCACCCCCGGGCGCGGGGGCTGCGGGGCCGGCACTCCGGGCTCGCCCCGCGGCAGGGCCCGCCCGCCCCGCGGCCGCGCAGGCGCCGTGTCCGCGCCGGGCCGAGGGGCGGCCATGCGCGGGGCTGGGACGCTGCTGGCTCTGCTGGGCCTGCTGCCGGCCCTGCCGCCGCCGCTGCCCGCCCTCAGCCCCGCGGCCCCGGCCCTGGCCCGCCGCTCCGCCCGCAGCAGGTGCGCAGGGTCGCGGCGCCGCCGCTCTGGCGCCTCCCGGGCCAGGGCGGAACCCGCGGCACAGCTGCCCGCGCGTCGCTGCGCTGTGGCCGCGGCCCTGGGCGCGGGGGGCCGGGAGAGGCGGCCCGGGAAGAGCCGGGCTCGGTTACTGTGCGGGGATGCCGCTGGCGGTGGGAGCGGGGAAGGCCGATCTTAGGAAAGGAGGCGCTGTGCGATGGGGAGCCAGCCCGGCAAGTACGGACCGCTCGGTGCCGTCACTGAGGAGGAGGATTTCGGCTACTGCAGAGTAAAATCTGGCTTTGCAGATTGCACTCGTGGTGAGGACCGAGAGCAGCTCCAATACATGGACACCGAATTTTTTACCGCTTTTTCTGTCAGAGTGATTTCTAAATATACTAATAGAGAGTCTCCACAAAGTTACTGCAATGACAGGAGAGGCTTTCTGTGATTGAATATCAGTGCAGGTTGCGCAACAGCTCATCTAAACTGTTGAAAAGCGATGTTGTCTTCTGTTGCTGCCATTAAGTAATGTAAAATATGAAATTATGCAAGAACAGCCTTGTTAACAGTTTGCTGCGTGTGGGGGTCTTGTCTTTCCAGGTCTGTGAGTCAAGTGTGTGTGAAAAAGTCACTCATTTTCAGAAGTAACACCCCTTATCCTACAGACATAATTGCTGTTCCTGGTGGACACGATCTGTTCTGTGTGCAACTGGATGACTGTAAGTAACCTTTCTTTTCACACATTTCATTCATAGATTGCCTCTGTGTGGGGGATTTTTTTAATGATACCTTGTAACTGTTACTGGTTATTTCGGCTGTTCTGCGGAGACCGTAGTGAATCGGGGTCTGATCACCAGTGACAAAAAAAGATGATTGCACTCCCATTATGGGTAGGGTTTCTGGCTAAGCACGAGTTAGCCTTTTTCTACTGCTTCTGTATCGGAGATACTTTACTTAGTTTGCTACACTTGGAGCAGCAAGTAAGGATGTTTGAAATATTCCACTATTGCCCATTTCAGAAAGTGATTTCTTACTGTATTTTGGATTCTTTATTATAAATGCTTATTTTTGTCCTTTCTTTTCGGCTGGCAATGATTTTTTCACTGCCCTTTTAGGATACGCCATTAACGCTCTTTTCCTGTTTTCCACATTTTACTTCATTTGACTGATTTGTTGTCCAGCTCTCTGGCATTCATTGCAATTCACTGGAGTCTCGCATTTGAACACACCATGTTCTCTTTAGAGTAATTGGTCTGGGAGTTTTGACCCACAGTCCCAGCTCCTTCTGACCTAAAATCCATGAGAATTGTAGGTTGGGAGGGGCTGAGGTTTAACGACTCCAATAACAGGGTTTTCAGAACAGGGTTAGTTTCATATTATCTGCTCCCTCTCTCAGCTCTTTACAGATGCTGCCTGAATGTTTTCTGTATGGAGAAGAGCACAACTACAAGCATTTGCTTTTTCAGTATCGTGATTATACTCTCAAGAGATCATTAAGCAAGGTGCTCTGTGCACCTCCTTTTGTGAACCTTGGAGGAGTTTAATATTCCTCTGACTTTTGTCACCTTCAAAGTTTTACTGGTTTGTTTGATTAATGCTGTATTTGGATATTCAAAACCTTTTGTTTCGCTTGCTCCACTGTTCCTCTGAGCATCTGTTCTGCCTGTAAACAGCAGAATGACTTTGCTTGGTGGTTTGTTGGGTTTTTTTGTCCTTCTCCCCCCCATCCCAAATCTACTGGATTACCTAAATTCTCTTTGGTACTACTGTAGTTGAGAATAGTGACTTGTTCCTTTTGTCAGTAGGATCTCTGGTCCTTGAATCTTGTGACATGTTTTATTTGGATATAGTGTAAAGTCTATTGTTCAAACAAGCATATTAGGATGAGTCTACATAGCACATCTTTAATAATTTGCCATTTTATAACAGTGTTTTAGCAGCAATAATTTAATACATTATAGCATTGTAACCATACCATTGCATACCACTGGGTCAGGAGGGAATCACTGTGGGATACCAAGTGAAAGTCTGGTTTTTAGGATGCCTGTTGTCTATTTATACTTTCTTTGAGTTTTACCAGTCTTAATTATTTTGAATCCATTTAATGTTGCTTTTAGTGATCTCATAAATTGGTAGTGCTCTGTAATTAAAATGTCCTGTGTGTCTAATTTGGGCATCTCAGAGAAATGACAGCAAATATTAAAACAGCTGTCAATCAGTTTTCATGCTTTTTGGAAGGTCACTTTGTGTATTAACATCTGTTTCCCATGAACAGAACAAACTACTCATGATGTCATCCTATTCATAGATCCTATTAGCTTGTTAGAAGTGCTCAGTTGGGTTGATATTAATATATGGCATAATCTAGGTTATAATTACTGCAACTGTTCCTTTTAAAAATATTGGCACAATATTTTTTTCTAGTAATTTGATATTGATGGATTTTTTTCCCTTTCGAACTCTAGCAAAGCTGAACTATTTCCAACAGCCCCAGGTTATCAAAGAATCTGATTTCATGAAGTTCTCAGAGAAGTATGGCAGACACTCTTTCATAGCACCATCACAAGTCCAGCCGTCATTCTCTGCGTTTTACCGTGTGAGTTGAAAGAAAATAGTAATCAGTTTGCACATAGACTTCTATTAAGTTGTCTGATGAAATCTAATGAAAACAGATTGAAAGAGTCTTATTTTTGTATCTATAGTCCATATTATAATAGAATTGTAGCATATCCTGAGTTGAAAGGGACACACAGGGACCGTCCAGTCCAACTCCAGACCCTGCTCAGGACACCCCAACAGTATCCCCCGTCCCTGTCCCGTTGTCCAAACCCTCCTGGAGCTCTGGCAGCCTTGGGGCTGTGCCCACCACCCTCTGGGGGAAGGACCTTTTCCTCACCTCCAGCCTGACCCTCCCTTGGCCCAGCTCCAGCCGTCCCTTCGGGCCCTGTCCCTGGTCACACAGAGCAGAGATCAGAGCTGTCCCTCTGTTGCCCCTCGTGAGGAAGATGCAGACCCTGATATGGTTTGAGCTCAGCCTCCTCTTCTCCAGGCTGAGCAGACAAGTGTCCTCAGCTGCTCCTCATACACCTTCCCTTCCAGGCCCCTTACCATCTTTGTAGCTCTCTTTTGGGTGCTCTCCAATAGCTTCAGAACTTCCATTGTGGTGCTCAAAACTGCCCTCAGGGCTCCAGGTGAGGCCACCCCAGTGCAGAGCAGAGCAGGACAATCCCCTCCCTTGACTGGCTGGTGATGCTGGGCCTGGTGCACTCCAAAACAGAGGTGGCCCTCCTGGCTACCAGAGCACACTGTTAAACTGTTTGTGCCTCAGTTGTTTTCATTCCTTAGTGTATAAAAAGTTCCTGATTAGTTTTCTTATATTTAAAAGTTTGTACAACCTTTTAGACAAAGCTGTGTGTACACAAAGAAGTACAGATTTGTCTCCCTGCACAGATGATGTCATCACCTTGTATTCCACAGTAACTTTGTGATTTCTCCAAATTGTCTTTTCAGGCTGGTGATCCAATTCTAATCTACTTTGATTCATCATCTGTACTGAGCACACTTAGACAGCCAGTTAAAATGGGAGCCAGTGGACTTTGTGCTGATGGAAATCCTGCTGGTTAGTAAAGGGGGAAGAATATCTTAGGCTGATTTGCTTCTGTTTGACCTGTTGTCATGTCTTAACTCAGGCTTCCTGGACAGCAAAAGCACAAGCTGTACTCGGATCTTTTCCAATTTGAGCAGGAGCTGCATGACTGACCCTGCCCTCGATGCTGCCTCCTACTACCGGGACTTCACTGTGCTGAAGGTGCATGTCGGATTTCTTGCTTTTGTGCAAAATCCTGGCTGCTTGACTGCTTACCTTCCTCTGCAGCTTCAGCTAACTGGAAAACTGAAGGTCATTTGGTGTGTCATCCATCATCTCCCAGTTGTTGAGGACTTCTTGCTGGGACACCTGTTAAAAATGTTGTGATTGGTGGTAATCCTTCAAACTAGTTTCAGATAAATTTCAATTATTAACAAATTCTTAATGGATTTAACAGGTATTTCATTGATACCTCATAGTTTTAATGGGTTTTCTAGAGCTCTCTTGCATTTTAAACAGACTGTTTATCCATCAGCTTGATCAACTAAGCAGTGCATGTTCTTGATTAAGAATGAGGATTTGTTTTACACAGTATGTTACCTCTAAAATCATACTGAAGGCTACTTACCAATATCAGCTCTGTTTACAGGCATAGATTGAACTCCATATCAATTTCTACATGATTTATTTCTGTTTAATTTCAAAGTAATGGATTTACTGTCCTGGGTCAATGGTGCTGGTCTTTGTGAATGTTTATATGAAATTATCTCCTCTTGCCTTATAGTGTTTCACTGGTGTTCCATGAGAAAACCATATTGTAACTCTGAACACCTTGTTAAGACCAGTGACTGTGTTTCCCCTTACACTGAAAATCTAAATCAAGATGACTGTAGTAGAGGATGTTCCATTGATAAGATTTAACTCATGTTTTCAAGGCTGTCTTTATCACTGTGGCCAAAATTCAGTTTTTCCTTAACTGGAAGCTAAAGGAATTACTTCATGGCAGAAAAGGGAGTTCCAGGAGTGGATCAGAGATGTGATACTTCAAAGTATCTGCATTCTGCAGGACGTTAGCCAGGCCAAGATTAAATTTGTCTTCTGATGTTCTAAAATGCATTCTGTGGATTAGGTCTGTGATTTATAGATCACAAAATGATGGCAAGTTTCACACATCTGGAATCAACTAAGTAATGTTGTCAGTATAATATGTAGCTCTGTTTAGTATGATTTCATGACTTTAGGCATCTGCAAACACAGAAATTTACTTGGGGTTTCTTTGGTGTTGTATAATGGTTTGTTTATTTTCCCCAGGTACCAGTTAGTGGCACCATTGTGCAGTCCATGAAGGTCAGTCTCTGTCACCAATAAAAATAATTTCTACTTCTGAAATAAAACATATTTGGAATTTTAAGCATTCGTAGTAATGTCCATGGGTTGGGAACTTGGGAGAATGGGAAGGTACTGTGTCTGAGACAAGGGTTTTTTTGAAAAAAGTATGACATTATAGAAGAAAAATAGGGATATAAGGAAGGATGTACTTTTAAATGATTGGGCACAGATAGAGCTTAAGTTAAGGGAGGTAGCTTGTTTTCTTAGTAAAAAATGGGGCAGCTGGGGCAGGGTGGTATACCCACAGATCACAGCTACAGCAAGGAGGTAAATCTGACTTGGATGGAAAATCAATGGAAAAGAATAAAGGATGCACACCCCTTTTAAACAATTACCAATTGTTCATGTGCTTCCTGTCTCCAGGTAAATGTCGCTGCAGTTGCACCTCCTGGAGCTCCCCACTTGAGAAACAACACATGTACCAATGTGGTTTCTGAGGTATGTGAATCTTCTTTACTTTGAGCAGCTTAACACAAGCTTAAAGTCATTGCCTTATCAGCTTACTGTGTCTCTGATTATTCTCTGAATTGGACTTTCAGGTGATCTATGAGGTAGAATATAGTGGCACAAATGGAATTCAGAGTGTTTCTGTCCAGTTCAAAGTAAGCAACATCTCCGGGAACTTCGGATCCTCTCTGCAGCAGCACTTCACTTTGCACTTCTGGGTCAGTGCCCCTGTCCTCCGTGGGCTTTTACCAGTTTTGTATGTAGGTCATGACCCATTTTGTTACAGCTGAGATTTGTAAATACTTGAGCAGTGTCACTGTGGTAGAGTAGTAACAGAACCCTGGGATGCAGATGGTAGTTGAAGGCAGGAGTGATTCATTTCTGGTCTCAAGTAAACCATGCTAGTACAAAAATTGAGGCTCAGTGCAAGCATGCAGTCCTACATTGCACAAATTTCAAGGGACTGATTGTTTTTATCTGTTTATTTTTGCTATTTGTTTGGTTTGTGTGGGTTTGGGGGTATTTTGTTGGGATTTGTGAACAGAGTGGCTACATTTATTCCAGGTACTTATTTTTAACTTTGCCTGTGCAGCAGGAAAGAGAATTACTTTGGAGCAGGTGGAAATCTGGGAAATATTAACATGTGTTAAGTTCACATAAATCTTGTCCCATACGGGCAATGTAAAGTTGGGCAAGTAATGATCTCAGAGGTTCATAAGTGTGCAGTACCACCTTGCTGAGTTATCCCCAGAGGCTCTCACCATAAAACAATTTAAAGTGGAATGTGCCCCTAAGAATCAGGGTCAAGGCAGGGTTTGTTCTGCAGTTTATCTGTAGAATTACTCAGACTGGTATGTTGACTTGCTCAGAGACAAATGCTGAGCAATAGGAATTTGTTGTCCTGGGAGCCTTCCTGGTAGTATCCACATTTCAGGGCACTGAGATTTAGTTTTCTGCCTCCTGGACTGCAAGTGAACTTGCCGGGTAAGAAAGAAGCTTTGGAAACAAATAATGGGAGTTTTAATAGTGCCTAATATTCAGTCATTCAAAAAATGGCTTAAATTTACATTTTTGAGAATGTGCCTTTGATCTTCAGAGATGAATGGATCTCACCGATGCCAATATTTTCCTCTTCTTCTGTTTCTTCCCTTTGCATCTTTGTAGAGCAAGACCCTCTCTCGCACGTTGCCCAGAAGTGGAAACCCCGGCTATATCACTGGAGCACCCCTGCTGACTGCAAACAATGGTGCCATGCAGCATGTATCCTTTTTCTGTTACCAGTTTTTATTTATCACTCGGTTTATTGACTTCTGGTACTCCCTTGTCTGGACCTTTGTAGTCCTCTGATAGGGATGAAGAGGAATGTGGGCTGAGTGGATTGTTAAATACAAGGGTCCTGTACTCTGTTTTGGCTTTTGTTTGGCTTCTTGACTTGCAGTCTATCAGATGAGCATTTTACAGAGTGAAAGTGATGGAAGTTGCTCACAGTTCCTCAGACACACAGTAGAATTTGGAAGGAACATGAGAACAGGCTGCAAACTCAGGTACCAACACACTGCAGTCATCCTTCCTGACACAGGTGGAAGGTGTGGACTCACTTGGCACATTTTTCCATAGTCTGTCATGCAGTGCTACGGAACCAGGGTCCTTCCCTGAGGTCACCAATGGGTGTCTACAGATCTTTCATGTCCTTCTAAGAGAATGTGGGTATCAGAGAGATGGAGGACCACTAGAATAATCCGAACACTCTGAAGGCTTTCAGGGACATCATGAGGCTGAAGTCTGGCAACGTGTCTTGGACAAGAGTAGAGTTTATATTTGAGAAGTGAATTACAAAGGAATCTTGAAAAGTGATTATTTGGATTATTTGGATTGTTCTTTTGATAGGGTAGGTGTAGGACCACTGGTGTGATAACATGGCTAAAGAGCTGTCAGTTTTCCTTACTGTACATTACCCTGCCATATTTTCGCCCTTCTCATTGCAGAGATGATTGAAACTACATCTGTTTAATACCAATACTTGTTGACTCATTAGAAGAGCAGAAGAAATAGTTATTACAGAGGAAGGATGTTGGTAGTGGTTTTTCTTTTTCATCTGGAAATCACTTTGTCAAAGCTATTATTTTCTCATTTCCAGCCTGTCCCCATTAC
This sequence comes from Pithys albifrons albifrons, assembly GCF_047495875.1. Classification (NCBI taxonomy): domain Eukaryota; kingdom Metazoa; phylum Chordata; class Aves; order Passeriformes; family Thamnophilidae; genus Pithys; species Pithys albifrons. The sequence continues at coordinate 233,976 of NC_092466.1, read as the reverse complement.
TGGAAGTGAGTAACTGTAGTTACATGCAGCAGAAGTTATACAGGGCTCTTCAGGGGATGAACAGAGCAGAGGACCTTGCTATAACTGGCAGTGCTCATTCAACCCAGAGAGAAGAGTGGACAACCATTCTGGTTCAGAACTGCAGTATGCAGGTAATGTGAATTCAGCAGGACCAACTGTGAATATTTTTCCTTTCATATCTTTGTATTGCCTGAGGGAAGCGTGGGCATCTAGACTTTCTTTGTGTGATAGTCCTCTGGTCCTCTTAGGAGCCTTAACACCTGTAAGCAGTCATGGTTCATACTGTTAGGGTGCTTAACAAAAGAAAACACCAACAAATCCTGACAGACTTCGTCTCACTTGAATCCTGTTCCTTCTATTTAAATGGGCAAAAAGTTTAATACTGAATCCAGTGTTCTATTACATAGTTTTCTAACAGCCTTCTAGACCTCATACTTGCTGGTTACTTGCTATTAATTTGATGTTTTTATTGTTACCATTCTTTCTGATTTTCCATTTTCTAGGGATATATTTATATTTACATAATAAGATTGAAAGTTTGCAACTAACATACTTGTATATTGATTATTAATCTGTCAGGTGGCCTAATGGAATGTAAAATCCAAGCGATACAGCTGAGACCAATTCTGTTGGGAAATGAGATGCCAGTGAAATGGATATAGCTCCAAAAGGGATGGTTGACCTGATCAGTAGTAATGGTTTTAGTGCTGAAGTGACCTATGCTGTTCAAAATATTACATTTGGACCATAGGGGTCATTTTTCACTTTTAAAATACTATGTTAAGTTGATTCGAGTATATTTTATTTTCAGGCTGTGAATTGCACTTCCTGTTGCATGGTTCCTGTGACCCTGGAGATACAGATACTGTGGACTAAAGTGGGCCTCCTGTCCAACCCACAAGCTCAAATACTGGGTGCACGGTACTCTTACCAGTGTCACCCCCTGAAGGTATGGAATTAAAACCCCTCCCTCACACACAGAGGTAGTTAAATGGGATTTACAGGTTGTTTAACAACCAAAGAATCAAATGATCTTGAAACTAAGTAAGCTGAGATTTATTGAACTTTAGCAGTGGTCTGGCTGCAATGGCAAGAGTTTGTATTCAGCAGCTCCATAGAGGAAAGTTGTTTTGCAGTCTGTTAGGTACTGTCCTCACTCAGTTGCACAACTGGAAAAGGTACCTTCTTTCCAACTCTAAACCACCTTCTGACATTTAAGGACCCAAACTTTAAAATTTAATTATGCTCAATATAAAATTGTATTTGCAAACATTCAGTTACTCCATGTTTACCTGGTTGGCTCTTAAAGCCTTGATATGGAATTTGAGTTGATTTATATTTCACAGACCCCAGAGCATAATGATAGTCTGTGCAAGAAGACATTTCTGTTCCTTTAGAAGTTCTGAAATCACCAGGTAGCTGAGGAAGAGACTGATGTTCATGGCAGCAGACTTGAAGAATTAAGGAGGAAGGTCGTAAGCCAGAAAGAGGCATTCAAGGGCAGGCTGGACAGAGCTCTGAAAAACCTGGCCTAGTTGAAGACATCCCTGCTCATTGCAGGGGACTTGGACTAGGTGACCTTTACAGGTCCCTTCTAACACAAAGTATTCTGTGGTTCGGTGATGTCAGCAGAAACTTAACAGGGCCATAAGGAACAATAGATAGTCTTTTTCAAGCATGTGTCAGTGGATTTTGGGTTTTTGACATCACATAGTCTTTTGGGCAGCTCATATATTTCAAAGCATATGCTTCTCTGTAAGGGCTTTAGGGGGAGCAGATGACACTGCCCATGGCATTCACATGGCAGTGAGATATGACACAGGAAGCATCTGTCTGATGTGTTAATACTCTTTGAACTTCAGACTTGGTCTAAATGAGACTTTACATCGTTTCTTTGGATGCATCTTATGATAACTCTTTGTCCTCCCTTCTTGCAAAATACATGAAGAGAACAGGCTAGGATAGTATTAACTGTGTAAAACTCACATTGCATGAGGCAAACTGACACCCACGAAAATACTTTCTAAATCTGAACTGTTACACAGCTTCATTAACACAACTTCTGTCTGAAGAGGAAGACTTGTGTTCCTAGTAAAAGTGCAGGGGACATATCCCTCAGTAAAGATCAGCTCATCAAGAAGAATGAGATTTGGATTTCATTTGTGTGAACAACTGATGCTGATTACTTTAGAGCTGTAAGGGTGTATTGCCAAGCAAATGATGAGGAAGCAAGTTTTGGGCAGCAAGAAAACCCCATGGCATTAAAATCAGTCCTGACTTCATCAATGGCAATGCACAAACTAGGATTGTTACTCAAGGCATATTGGCAAGGGAGCAAGTTGGTACCATAGGCAGTAGTTAGGAATTGCAGCCATTTGTGAGCACAGCAGTGAGATCACCCATGTGTGTTGCCCATTGCTTGACTTTCAAATTATGTCACTTCCCAGTTTTAGCCTACATATTCTCTCTCTGAGAACTATTGTTTAGTTCCTTTAACTGTTCTTTGGAGAAAACCTTTTCCTTCAGACCACACTGCATCACTGCAGAGTCGTCTAAGTGGCTGGTCAGAAAACAGGGAACCCAGGAAAGACATCCTGATTTGTACACCCATCCACAGTATCTTGTCACAGTTGTATTTGGACTTCTTAAAAATATAGGACATTCTTAAGTGATGTAGAGCTCTATAGGAGCATGCTGGAAGTTTGTTGTGGTCGCCTTATCCCAGTTGTTGAGGAGGAGTTTAAATGGGCTTTTTTCCCTGCACTAATCTCTCTGATTTTAAGGCAGATTTTGAAGGTCGAGGCACAAAATCAATCATCTTGAGGCTTCTTGTTGACTAAGGCAGTTGGGCCTACTGTGTGTTTACTCATTAATAGGAGAACTTAGATCCATCAGAAGCAAGGGGGAACTTCTAACTGTAACTGCTCAGCAGTGGTAATTTGTGACTGAGGACTGATCTGGCACGGAGGGCAAGAAGGGCTTAAACTGGCTGGAAGCAGGAATGCTAGACACCTTGCAAGTGAGTGAAGTTTCCAGGTGATGAGATAAGAACAGCCTCAGCCTTGTATTGTAGCCATTCTGGAATGGGAGCGCTCAGGGGCTACCTTCGGGCAGCAGAGCTGGGCTGGGAGATGGACCCACAGGGCTGAAGTGCCCCACAATTGTGCTCCCAGGATTGGTGCTGCTGGTGCAAGTGTACACAAGGAATCTGCTTGTGATACATCTTTGCAGACTCCATGTAGAGCCATGTGCTGCAGTAGGACTGTACCCACTGCATTGTTCGTTACATTTTTCTATTTAAGCACAGCAGTGTTTTTTAATTCACTGTGAGAGACAGCACAAAAATTCTCCAACAGGAGTCTCAGTATTTCTGTCTTAAGAGTCATGAATTCTGTCTTGCAGCTTTTTCGAATGCTTCCTACAGAACTTTGCTCTTAAGGCAATTTTCCAAATTCTTCTCAGGGACGTGAGTGAGGTGGTGATTTCACAGGTTGGCTTAACTCAGTGCAAGCATGGAAGGTGCACTGCCAGTAGCTTCCCTCTTGATGTTGTTAGCAGGCAGAGCTGGGAAGTGGGGCAGGAAGTGAGGTTGCTCCTTTGGAAGCAACATAGCCTTAAATCAGCCCAAGGCAGCCATGAAACTCAACTCAAGGAGCAAGTGTATTGACTGTCTCGCAGCATTCTGTTGAAACAGAATAGAATTGAGGCCTAAGAAGTTCAGTCCCCTATTCCATATTTACCTATGTGTTCTTTCTGAAACAAACCCCAAAACATGAGAAATAAATTTATTGTTGTATTGGTCCCTACTTTATTGATAGGATTTCATCTTGTGGTGGTTCTGTCTGTTTCTGGTAGCAAACACTTGGCCAGGTGATCTTATCTTACATACAGTTTATGATTTTATAGAAAATAAAGCTAGCTTTGTTTCTATTCTTACTACTAACTAGCTGATATGTCTCTCCTCTGAACAGAAGGCTTACTCTAGCAGAGCTTGAGTCACTGCTGCCACTTTGGAGATCTGTAACATATAAGGCACAGTAGCTACTGATCTTTTACCTGCTAATTATCAGCTGGGGGGAAGAGGGATTACTCCAGTGAGAACTGTATACACTTAACCTCTGCCATTGTAAAGACATCTTGCTTGCCAGTCATCTGTGGTGGGTGTCCATTAGAAAACTGAGAGGAGATACACATTTTGCATTGTCTGCTTAACTGTGCTTTCCCTCTTGTTGCAGTTCCTGGGCGCACACACGGTACCTGTGACAACTGTAGTTACTTTCACTGACGTGACAAACTGGCCAGAACCGCCCCGGGGCCAGCCCCAAAGGCACTGGAAACTCCCATTTGACATCTTTTTCCCTTTCAGGGTGGCATTGGATTCAGAAGGCAGTTACAGAGGTGATCTGGCTGGCTATTTTTTGTTGATTCTGATAATGTCTAGTATTCTCTGTTTTTGAAAATAGATGTGGCCTGTACATAAAGTTCAGTAAGTGGGTGGATACATTCAGAGTATGATCCAGATCACAGGGTTTTCTCCTCAGGTTCTTTCACTGTGCCTGTCATATCTTTGTGCCTTCTGCTCTTGGATTAAGCCACAGCACCAGCTTCTGCCCTGTGTCCTCTCATGCCCCTGTTCTCTGTATGTACCCCCTGTGAACATCACTGCAGTAAAACAATTGAGGACTGGAGGGATCCAGAGACATTAACGAAGGACACAGAGGAGGACATGAAATGATTGGTCCGTGTTCCCAGGCACCCAGCGTGCTCTCTGACCAAGGATTATGGAGAGAGGAGCAAAGTTCAATCCAAACATTTTGGAGCTGCATTCAGTTATCTCCCTGCTGGAGGAGCACCAGATTTTTCTGTATGGAACTTAGATGAATATTTACAATACAGGAGCCCTCCTGGCTGGCCTGAATTCTTATTTTATGAGTAGACATGCCTGCCAGTCAACTGTAACCTGTCCCTGTGGCATGACAGCCATGCCTCTGTGACACTTTTTGACTCACTTTCCTATGTTTTTTCAAATAGAGATATTCAATTGAAATTTCCATGGTTTAATCACTGTTTACATTAGCAATAGTGTTGCACAAAGCAAAGTAATTGTAAATGTCCCATACTCTGAAATATAGTTGAATTTCAGTGGTTTGTCAAGACATCTTCATTCTTGATCATTTTTTAGCTGGAAGAAACCAGTCTGAATATAGTTTTTCCTAGATACAAAACATTCTCTTGTGGCTCCAGATAGAAACTGAACTGAAAATGACAGCCACTGAAGTTCTAAGTGGCACATCAGAGGGAGCTGTGAATGGTTCTTAAGTTAAAAAATTGATTATTTTAGGAAGAATTTATAGATGTATTAGGAGGCTGAAGCTTGCTGCAATACATTTCCTCTGGCTCAGTCTCTGGGACCAGGATGTACGTTTACTACCACAAAAGGTAACAGTGTTGTTCTCACTTCCTGGTCTGCCTCAGTCTGTCATATGGGAAATTTGCTCAGTTGTTCCAGGAAGTTGTTGGATGAAAGTATATTTTTAGTAAAGGATTAATTTATTATAAATTCTTCAGATGATGGAAAAATTTGCCCCGTACAATGCCAAGTACTCCAGTGGAATCAATAGGGGGTAGGAAGATCAGAGCCTAATACGAGGTATTTGTTGCTTTTGTACAAATATAGTTGTATAGTTGCATGTAGCAAAAATAAACTGAAAAACATGTAATTAGGGTATCCAAGGAGAAAACACGAATTAAACAAAACAAAACATGCAGATTTTGGGGTAACTTCACATATTTACCTTTGTGAGTGGTTGCACGGTTTATTAGATGGGAAAGAATTCCATGCAAGTATCTGCTGCTTCCACAGACTGTGATTTTGGGGCAGCCCGTGCAGGCTGGACTGAACACTCTGCATTCCATGGCACACAGGGCTGCTGGTACCAGCACAACACGAAGCTTGGATTTTTAGGTAGATGTGGCTTTTCAGCTGTGCCTGCAGTACCTTAGCAAAGCTTTTAGCCAAACACTGTTGTGTAGTGTGTCCCGTGTCCTGTGATGCCCCGGATCTGGGGAATGCAGGAAATTAATTTACAGGGGACAGTAACTGAATTAACAGAGGGTTAGCTGCAGAAACTTCCCAAATGTCACATGGCTAAGTGTGCTGGAATATAGCTTGAATGAAAAGGATCTGGCATCCCTATTTTCTGGATTATTGACATCATTCAGTTAGGTGTGACTACGAAGATACTGCCATTGAATGTCAGGCGGAGTTTCTCGCTGTCCCGCACCAGACACACACACACACACACACACACACACACACACACACACACACACCCTTTGTCAATGCACAGGATGGAGCCCTAGTGCTCGGTGTCGCAGGGCTGGGACAGCGCCGTGTGATGGCCCCGCTGCCAGCACCGGGTGTGACCCCCGCTGTCCGCCGTGCCCTTTGGGGGCAGTAGGTCTGTTTCTACACAGGCCGAGTGAAGACGGTCTTAACTAGATGTTCTTTAATGTGCCTTGAAGCCTGACTATCGACTCTTGGCCAAAAGATGCAGTTTCGGATTTCAGAGCAAGAGCAGCTCGTTGCTGGCGGGCGGGGCCGGAACCGACGTGAGGTGGCGGCGGCTGCGGGGCCGGGCAGGGCCACGTGGGGCTGGCCCGAGCAGCCTCGGCCGTGCCCGGGCGGAGGTCGCAGAGGCAGCGCGGGGTCCTCGGTGGAAAGGCGGCTCTGCCGGGCCGTTCCCTCCCGCCGCCCGTCGCTGCTGCCGTTCCCTCCCGGGCCGTTCCCTCCCGCCGCCCGTCGCTGCTGCCGTTCCCTCCCGCCCGGGAGCGGCCGAGGGGTCCGGCCCCGGGGCAGAGCAGAGACGCCCCACCCCTGACGCTGCGGAGCCGCACCCGCACAGCCCGTTCTCGGACCCGCAGCCCTCCCGGCGCCGCTGGGGCTCCCGGTCCCGCTGTGCCGGCGGTCCCGGAGCCGCCGCTGCCCCGCGGAGCGCCCGGGGAAGCGCAGGGTGGGCCCCTGCGAGCACCGGACGAGCCGGTGGGAGCGGCACGGCCGGCCCCGGGCCCTGTGGGAGCGGTGCTGCCGCTCCTCTGAGGCGTCGCTCTCCTTGCCGGGCTCTTGTGCCTATAGCAAGATTTCTCCATGCTCAAAGAAAGCATTCCAACCCTCCTGACACTTGCCTGACCCTGACAGTCACCACCTAGGGTTTGACCTGACCTGGTGATAAGCCTGTGTTCTTCACACAGTGTTTCTTCACAGCAGACAAACAGCATCAGATTAGAGGGTTTTTTAAGTAACCTGATAGCCCTCTGAAAAAAGTGATTAACTGTAGATAAAGAACACCTAAAGAGCAAAGCTTACACGGTTTACCAAAAGCCTTTGGCAACGGTCTCTGTACTGTGAAGTCAAGAGGTTTTTTTCTTAAACGAATGTCTCAAATATTTCTAAAAGTGGTTATACCTGAGCTGACTCTGTACCCTAAAACTGTCAGATATTTGGCAGTGTTTACCTTCTTCCCAGATTTGCTCTTGAGGACACTGAAAGAAGCAATTTACAAAGGCTTAAATAAAGTTTTCTCTTTTGCTGTTCTATGGGAAAGTTTTTATGATTAGTCACTTCAGAAACTACATTACCTTTTCCATATTTGTGTCAGGGAATATTTTTTGTTGGGTAAACTGCTTTGCTGATTTATTTCTGTCTGATCTGCTTTAGTGATTTATTTCTGTGTTTGCTGTATAAGCTACTCTCTGCTGGGGTTAGGAAAATTGTGTTCAATAGCAAAGTGAGCATCTTTCAGGCTTAGCTTCAGTAATTTTTCAGCTGCTCTTGGTGCATGTTGTGTTAGTAGTATGAAAGCAATGCTATTTTCATGTTTGTCTGCAGCATCCATGGAAGAAAACACCTGAGATGTGCATGATACTCTGAAAAGTCAGTTCAAGATGTAGTGAAAGTCAAAAAGCAAATAGAATGATAGAAATTGCTTAAGTAATGAAGTGCAAAATAAAAAAAAAAACATATTATGCCACGATATAAATCCTTGCTTTGTCCAGATCTGACAGGTCTGTACTCTCCCGTGGGTAATTCGCTGTACTCTGGGATAACTGAGGAGATGGAGGCACATCAAGGGAGATGATTGTATATATGAAATAGCTTTGATGTAAGGAAAGGTCCGAGGGCAGAGCTCCTCGAGGTCGGCAGCTTCCTCAGGAGGTGCAGTGAAGTAACAGCCGATCTCTGCTCCGTGTGACCAGTGACAGGAGCTGAGGGAACAGCTGGAGCTGTGCCAGGGGAATTAGGCTGGATGCCACGAGAGGTTCTTCGCCCAGAGGGTGGTCGGGCACTGAACAGCCTCCCCTGGACATTCTGTGGTTCTAAATGATTCTATGGTTCTCTTAGTTTAGAAGTGAATGCAAATGCAAAGCAAAGCCAGCACTCTTGCACTTCTGGAGGGGTTTCTGCTACAGTGGAGAAAAGAAAGGCTATAAACGGCCTAAGAATCTAAAGGCGCTCTCTCGAGTGTGGCTGCACAACCTTCTCTTTCATCTGCGCGAACAGGGGGAGGGAGGCTGCGGGAGATGGCTCAGCAGCCCGTTCCGTGGGCAGGGCTGTCTGGAACACTCTGGGACCAGACACAACAGCTGCTCAGGCTGGAACTTGCACGGCCCAGGATTTTGTGCTGCAACGTGGAGCGGAGTTACATCATCCGGGGCGGGCGGGGAGGAGGGACCGGGCGCTGCCGCCGCGGCTGCCGATTGGCTGTGGCCGGGCCCGCGGCGGGCAGGATTGGCTGCTGCGGCGAGCGGGGTCCGCGGATTGGCTGTAGCGGGACAGCGGGGCGGGCCCGGCGGGCGCGCGGCTCGCCCTGCACGGGCGCTGCTCCCTCAGGGGTGCGGGGCGGGCACGGAGCGGGCGCGGCTCCCTCAGAGGTGCGGGGCGGGCACGGAGCGGGCGCTGCTCCCTCAGAGGTGCGGGGCGGGCACGGAGCGGGCGCTGCTCCCTCAGAGGTGCGGGGCGGGCGCTGCTCCCTCAGAGGTGCGGGGCGGGCACGGAGCGGGCGCTGCTCCCTCAGAGGTGCGGGGCGGGCGCTGCTCCCTCAGGGGTGCGGGGCAGGCACGGAGCGGGCGCTGCTCCCTCAGAGGTGCGGAGCGGGCGCTGCTCCCTCAGAGCTGCGGGGCGGGCACGGAGCGGGCGCTGCTCCCTCAGGGGTGCGGGGCAGGCACGGAGCGGGCGCTGCTCCCTCAGAGGTGCGGGGCGGGCGCTGCTCCCTCAGAGGTGCGGGGCGGGCACGGAGCGGGCGCTGCTCCCTCAGGGGTGCGGAGCGGGCACGGAGCGGGCGCTGCTCCCTCAGGTGCGGGGCGGGCGCTGCGGGTCGCGGGCTCAAACGCCTCGGGAGAGCCGCGTGGGCCCGCGGTTTCCCCCGCCCCGGTAGGGACGCCGCCGAGGGGTCCGGCCCTGCCGCCGCAGCTGCTGCTTTACAGACCCGGGTGCGCCGCGGCCCAGCTGAGAGAGCCGGCCTGGCACGGCGGGGCAGCGCCGGGGGCTCTTGGGAGGGCTCCGGGGCCGAGACACGGCCTGGCCCCGCCGGGATCCTCTTGCGCAGGAGGAAGCACGTGGCACTCGCTGCTCTGAATCGCCGCTTCCCTGTGCGTGGAGCGCTGCAGAGCCCGGCGAAGCTGTTAGAGATCTGCTCGAAAGACCATTTATTTGAAGTATTTCTGTACTTTAGTCAGCGTTTCTGAACTGGCGCCCCGTCCGGTTTAAGTTTGCACGAAGAACTGCAGATCGGTTTTGTTTTTTTCCCCTTTGCGAAAGTTGTACTTGGTAAGGTAATGAAGCGGTTTAAATAGCAAAAGCTTCTGCGTGTCACAGGAGACTTATTTGTGTTGTGGTAAAGACTTACTTCGTGGCAATTGTGTGCCTTTCCTTGGAATTGATTTGCCTCTGCTTCATTGCTTAAATGTGGTACAGAATGGCTGTTTCTATCAGATTGGTTTCCAGATTTTTTTCATCTGTGGAATGACCTAATACTGAGATATTTGCCTTTATATATAAACGTGAGAAAGTTTTATTTGGTTTAATTTAATCAGCTCACAGCAAATACTTATGGACATCCTATGGGGCTGCAGCCAACAGACTGGAAAGCTGGCATTGCAGATTGTTGCTGTTCAAGGCACCAGTTTTAGGATTTGAGATTTCTCATGGCTTTGGAAGGTGACTAAGTCTGTTTATGCTGATCAGGAACAGAATCTAAATGTACTGTGCTACTTAACAGCTTTTTTGAAGATAAAAATATATGAAAATAACCAATAGTGTTGCTTTCTATTAGCAATAATATAGGGATAACTTGCATTATTTAAAGAGATAATGTGAAAATGATATTTTTAAAGGTCATGTTTAGAGACTAGTTTGGAAGAAGTAGGTTTTTCTGGTAATAAAAAAAAATTAAGCTGATGCTAGGGGAGATACCTGAATAATGCATTTTGCATTTCTTTTTAATGCTCCTTCTAAGTAAGGCAGAAGTGTTTTATTATTTTTTGTATTTTGTGTTTAATTATATTATATAACTTTTTTTAGTTTGTTACTGAAGACCAGAACCATTCCAGGTATGGAAATGGTGGAAATGTGAGTGGAATGGAAAATGAGAATTGAAATTATCTGTTAAGTCCTTAATTCAGTGGGAGGAGAGAAAGGAGTTGGACTGGCCTTGAAAGAAAGCTTGTGGTTTAAAGCATACCTTGTGGTCTGTGCTTTCTGGCATCATCATTTCCAGTTCACCTCTCTTTTCATTTTCTTGATGTCTGCTGCTGCTTTCAACTTTCTATTTTGTTGTCAGCTTGCTCTCCTTGCCTTTTGTCACAAGTTTCAAAAACTAGTCTTTTTTTTCCTAATCTTTTTCTTTCCCCAGATCCACATGTCTGATGCTTCTCACCCTTCCTTGTCTGCTTGCCCTCAGCACAGGTGTCTGGCAAAGAGAAACTGGGGGCAGCCTCCCAGAAGGACGGGGCTGCTCTTCCTTGCCAGCCGCCCCATGGTGGGAGCGTGGGGTGGTTCTCTGCCAGCCCAGAGGAGAAGCCAAGGAGAGGCACCCTTGGCCTGGCCATTGTGGGTCTGTGTGCTGTGCCAGGGCAGCGCCAGGCAGGGCTGTCGCTGCAGGAGGAGCTGAAGGCCTGCCGGGGGAGTTGTTGCAGGAGGTGTGTAGGGATGGGTGCCTGCTTCTGTCCCTAAGGGAGATGGGCTGCAGAGGGAGCTGAAGAGGGAGCTGGAGCTGTTCTGTTCAGGACACTTGGATTGTAAGGGGTTCTGGATAAAGGACCCGTAGTTTGCCAGCTCTGGTTGTCAGGACTCTGAGCATCCCTCTGAGACAAGGAAGACAAGACCCTCTTGAGAAGATTCTCTGATAGTAGTTGTGAAGGTGAACTTAAAGGTGGAAGGCTGGAACAGCCAGGCCTGTGACTGGTGGGAATTGTGCAGCCCCACAGGCAGGTGCGTGAATGGCCTGGTAAGAGCTCAGGGGAAAGGTCTAGCTAGGATTGTTCTCCAGCTCCTTGAAGCTTGCCCTGTTATGAGGAGAAAACTTTGACTACTTGCTTAGTTGGATCATCTGCTCAGAGACCTTTGCCTCATCCTGGCAGGGGTCAATATTGCCATTTCACATGAAACACGGAACCGAAGGGACATTGCAGATTAATATTGTTACAATGCTATGCATTGTCAGCTTTATTAGACCAGAGAACCGTTATCTGCTGGTGGCTGCCTTGTCTAGTGTAGAGGTGTCGATTTTGGGAAGGATTGTAATGAGGGATAATAAATACTCTGATGCAGGATAATGGGGCAACTCCAAGTGTTCATGTGCACGTGTGCTGGAACTGGCAGTGCTGTGATTGTCCTGGTATTTGTAATAGCAGCCTTTTAGTGCCGTTGCTGAGATCTTCGTGTCTTCTTTCCAGTACCTTCTCTGTCCCACAGCTTGTGCAGTGGTGTTTGCTTTATACCAGTGGTGCAGAGAAATGGACTGAAAGCAAGTAGGAAGCAAAGTTTTGTAAAAGGGGAAGGAAAGGTTTCATGGGTTACATACTGTCTGGGAGAACTGTATTCTTGTTAATCTTCTCTCGTTCCTTTGTGATAGTAAATGCATTACTTAACTAGAGCTGTCATAGGACATTGCTAACGCTCTATCCCTTGTTTGCTGTTTAGTTACTGAAGTGAATTTTAGAGAGAGAAGAATCCTGAATGTTTACAGGTTTGGTCAAGGGAAACCAATGCCAAATACCTTGGAAATTCATGGCCTTACTTGCAGTTATGGATAATATCTTGTGGTTTGATAGTGCTCAGGAAAAAGTGAATGAGCATGTTTCCTGTATTAAATAAGGCTGAGGTTCATGAGTTCATGACAAGTACAGGAGATGCTCTATTGTGGGGTGTACAGAGAAGTCTAGATGATGCAACCTCTCATTTTTTTGTCTTCCCGGCTTCTGTCTGGACAAAGTTATGCCTTTTATCCATTGTAGGTACATTCACTAATAGTGTTTTCCCTTCTTGAGGAACCATGTTTTTTTCTTTACCTTTAGTTATGATCTTCTGGCAACAGGTAGGGAACGGGGGCCTTCGGTTTCTTCTGTGTCACTGTGTGTGAGCAAATTCTGCAAAGTGGAGAGTGGGCACAAGGAAATTGTATTAAGACTGTACAGGATTGAGAGGAGTTGGAGTGAGGAAGTGGGTGAAGAAAGAAATATAGATGGAAAGTCACTGAAGTTTAACCGGTGTTCCTCCTTCCTCCCTTTTAACTTGCAGATATCCTTGATTTGCAGAAGGCATCTCAGAATGTTGTGTCAAGCTGCTCTAAGTCCTGTTGTCCGTTCCCCTGGACGGTGCTTCGTGTTGTCTCCACGTGCTGTGGCAGCCATTCCCCATTCATGTATGTATGAGACACAGCACACCTTTCTAGGACTGCTGGTCACTGTGTCTGGGCATGTCTGTGCTCTTTGCTGTGGTGAAAGGAAAATCATCTCATTAATATCATTCAAATTTACAACCTCTAAAGTGAACTGTGTTTGAAGCTCTACTTACTTATTGTTACTTGCTCCCTTAACTCAGGATTATTCAGCTGGATGTCTGAGTTTGTGTATTTTTCATTCTGACATGGATTTCAAGCAAAAACATCAGTTGTGAAAGTACTGCCGCTGTTAAAGTTCTTTATTTCAACTTCATACGTTCCTGGAAAACAAGATCTGATTGTGTCTGCTTCCCTATATGCATTTTCAGCCCACAGATGTCTTGAGTAAAGCAAGGTGCCAATCTCAAATTTATTTGGATTAGGCAAAAGTGGAAAGATGCATGCAGGAATCCTGAGTGTAATTACACAGGTGTGCTGTAAATAGCTCTTCCTGAAAATCTAATGTGGGAGAACTATTCGGTGCCTGTTTGATGAGTGGTCTGAAATAAAAAAGACAAGGATAGATAGACCCTATTAGATCAAGAGATTAGCTCTTTACTCTTGTGTGCAAGAATAATTTCCCATTGGTCTCTGTGTTAATGGTTATCTTTTATTAATAATTATATGAATTCAATGTTGAAATCTTGAAAATGCTAAACTTATATTTTATGAGCTACAGCTCTGTTGACTTCTGTATTTGTAATATTTGTAATATTTCTAAGTATCCCTCATTTTCAGAAGTCCATAATTTTCACAGTATTAATTGTGAGTTTATTCCTAAGTATTGATAGTGTCTAGGAGTGGAGCTACTCTTGTTACTTCATCAGTTGTGATTTAAAGCTGGAGTCATCTAACTTATGTGATAACCCAGTTATCATAGAAGGTTTTTTTGTTCTCCACTGTTTTGTGTTTGTTCTTCACTGTCGTTTTCAGTTCTGTTCAGCTCAGGTGTATTTTGAAATTCTGCCTTTTTACTCCTGGGAAGCAAGCCTCATGCAGACTGAAAAAAAGGATCTGCAGTGCCAAATACTTAAGTGTGCTTGATAAGTTTCCCCTTCTTTATTAAGGAAGTGAAACTGTTGACAAGGTACAAGATAGAAAAACTGGGATGCCTGCAAGCCTATTTGATCAAAACAGGAACTGGATGGCTGTGGTCAGTTCCTTCCTAATTGCATATGGAACAAGTTAATGGGCTTGCATCACCAGAAATATTTGGCATATGTAAAATGAGAGCTGATTTCACATCTCAGTCTGATGTAAAATAACTAAAAAAGGTGGGTTTATGCAGCCGTAGAGCAAGATTAGCAGTGAGGACTTCAGTGAAGATGAAGTGGACTTTAGTGAAAATGAGAGGCAAATGAAACTCCTCTCAAAATTCCATTTCCTACTTTTATTTGTGTGACATGTTAGTGCAGCCCTCATTTATGATTAACTATTTAAGCTGCTTCTGTGCATATAATGAACTAAATATTTACTTAATTAATGCATTGTTTAATTACAAGTTTCTCTTTTATGTATCACGGTGTTCATTCCTATCTTTCTCCAGGAGAAGCAGCGTCAAGAATAGTCACTTTAGGTTATAAGTGAATCTATTTTGTATAATAGAGCATCCAAATTAGAGATAGTGAATATATGGAAAAATATAAGTCATCTAGTCCCGCTGCCTGACGCTTCAGGGCTGCCCAAAAGCTGGGCACGCTGTTGAGGGCACTGTCCGAAGGCCTGAGCACTGCCAGGCTTGGGGCATAACCAAGTCTCCTGTCCCAGGGTCTGGACACCACCACACGACTCCGAGTTCGTAAGTTCATCCCCCTTCAGCTGCCCCTGCTTAAGCAATGTGCAGAAATACCTGACTTAGAGGTGTTGTAAAAGCTGTGTTTCTTTTCCTTCCTAAGAGTCAAGCTTTCTGTGCTACTACAGGCAGGAAAACTCTCTATAACTATCTAATGAGGCAAGGCAAAAGAGATTGTTTTTAGAACTGGTTCTTGTGATCTGAGTTGTATGGGCTCTTTTACAGTGTCCTTCACTTTGGTCGTCTGGATTCCCAGAGTCAGAGCTCTGTGATGCATGGGATATTGCCTTCCATACCTCAGGGATGGTTCGTGCTGCTTGGGTGGTACTGATTCTCGTTTTGTTTGGATGAACTGAAAACTACTTCTCATTCCCAGTCACCAGGAAGTGTGTGTTGTGAGCTTTAGCCTTGGAAAGGGAGGAAATGTTACCTGGCTTCAAGGACCTAAAGTCTGAATGTAACACTTGAAACTGCTTTTCTTCTTCCTTGCTTTCTTTCTCCACAGACCATCACCATAACCAAAGATTAAGGAATGAATCCATCCGTTGCTGGAGCAACATCCCGTTTCTCACAGTGCCGCTCAGCCGTGCCCATGGGAAATCCTTTGCACATCGGAGTGAGTTGAAGCACGCCAAGAGGATTGTGGTGAAGCTGGGCAGTGCTGTTGTGACCCGAGGAGATGAGTGTGGCTTGGCCCTTGGGAGGCTGGCTTCCATTGTAGAGCAGGTAATCCTGTGCCTCAGTGTTTGTTTTGACTTCAGGTACCGGGTAATTGTTGAGTGGGACAGAAGATTGCAATAAACCCTCTATTTCAACCCCTTGTGCTGCCGTTCCATGAACCAGGTTAATCGGGACATTGTTGCTTGAAGGTGTGGTGGGTTGACCCTGATCATCAGCTAAGCATCCACACAGATTCTTGTTTGCTCCCCACCACCAGTGGAATTGGAAAGAAAAAGGGGAGAGTAAAAGTAAGAAAACTCATGAGTTGTAATAAACACAGTTTAATAAGTCAAAGAGGAGAGAAACAAACCAAGTGATGCTGAGGCAATCACTCACTACCTCGCACAAACAGACCATGCCCAGCTGCTCCTCAAGTGGTGGCCACCTTGGAAGACAAGCCCCTGCCTTTTGCTTTTCTGCAGTCCGTTTTATTGCTGTGTATGACCTTACTTGATTTGAAGTGTCCCTTTGACCAGGTCAGGTCAGCTCTCCCAAATGTGTCCTCTCTGAACTTTGTGCCTACCCCTCACCTGCCAGCTGGGATGGCACATCATGGGAAAAGGAGAGCCTTGATGCTGTCCAAGTGCTGCTCACTGTGGGGAAAAGAGATGGCTTTGATGCTGTGCAAGCACTATTTAATAATAGACAAAACATGGGAATGTTGTCAAAACTGTTTCAGAACTGAAATCCAAAGCATGGTACCACAGACCTCTATAAGGAAAGTTAACGCCATCTGGGCCGGACCCAGTGCAGAGGGAGAGTTTTGCCCAGTGAGATTTTTGTGCCATAGGTAAGACAGGACTGAGGTGTTCGTTGGCTTTCATGGGAAGGTGATACTGAAGTTTGTGAACTCTGCAGAAAGAGTAAACGCTTCTTGATTACCTGAGCATTTACAGAGTTCCTTCAGGGAAAAACTTAAAACCTCATTCCTTGTAGGAAAAACTGATGGGATCAACTCATGTATTTATTCTCCAAAATGAAACGGTTACTTTGACAAGGATTGAACATGTTCCCTCTGAGAAGTAAAGTTAACATAATAAATCAAATTCACATAAGACATTTCGCTTTAAGGCTTTTGAAGGAATGTGGCCAGATACAGGTAAGGAGGAAGTAATCCTTTTATTTTTTTATGTTGGCCTCTTAACTTCTAGAATTTGAAGTTACTGTATAATGGCAGTAACTTTGGGAGTGGATGATGAATAAGAAGGTTGGTGGAAGATTCTGCTCTTACTTTACAGTTTTTCATACCTTTCCTTATCTGTCCAATGGAGGTGGAGAGGTGAGGGATGTAGAAGTGTTACCATATAATGTGTATTCTGAAGATTCAAGCGCGATTCCATCATAAAAGCTGGTACTGTGAAAAGAAGGTTTAGAAGAAGCTGTAGATGGCATGCAATCCTTGGCATAGCTCCTAAGGGGGTAGGAAGGTGTGCAGAAGTGTCTTAAAGGGTGGTTGCCTTGTTTTTGCATCCTTGGATAAAGCCCAGCGCTTGTGTCAGCAAGCACTGGTGAGCAAAAGCACAGCCAGGACTGTTGTGCTGGCAGTGATCATACACCAGCCCCTGTTTCTTATTTTCTGTACCTACAGGTCTCAATGCTGCAAAACCAGGGCCGAGAGATGATGATTGTCACCAGCGGGGCCGTAGCCTTTGGAAAGCAGCGGTTGCGCCACGAGATCTTGCTTTCTCAGAGTGTGCGACAAGCGCTTCACTCAGGCCAGAGCCAGCTGAAAGACATGGTGAGAGGCCAGTGGCACTCAAGCTTTTCTTTAAATGCTGGGTAGTACCTGCTCCAGTCACTGCCTGACAGTTGCTCTTTGTAGGCTATTCCAGTGTTGGAGGCCCGAGCCTGTGCAGCAGCTGGCCAGAGTGGGCTCATGGCCCTGTACGAGGCCATGTTTACACAGTACAGCATCTGTGCGGCTCAGGTAAGGCATTCCTTCCTTCCTGCATTGACTTGCTATTCTGGGGGCTTATTATTGTCATACAAACAGTACGTTATACAGGACTGCCTTGCTAAGTGTTTCTGACATGGAGTTGTCCATTGTCAAGATGAAACATATACTTGTTCCTTCTGAAGTTAGGTGTGTCCTGCTCTTACATAACGGGGAGAGCCTGTTAAAGTCTCTTTACAAAAGCTGAATGGTGATCCAAAGCGAGGGTTTAGAAATCACAGGTGGTTGAACTGCCAGACATTCTGTAAAGCTGGTGGAAGTGCATATCCATGCTTCAGAACTTGCTGCCCATCTGCTCCTCAAACCTTTCCAGCTTGTGGATGGTGGTTTCCCTAGTCTGGGTCTTATACTGAAGGCTGCAACTGTGTCAGTTGAACTATTCTTAAACAGGCTTTGCTTATTTTAAATACTCTGACAATACAGAATTGCATAAACTGTAAGGCCTTATTTGTTTAGACACTTTTAATGAGTTTAGGAGCCTAGTATGAAGTCTTTTTTGGAGGAACTTCTTCCTGTAATATGACAGAGCTGATATGGCGAAAATGTTTACAGTATAGCTAAAAGTCACTATAGGTCGTGGTGGATTAGAATCTTATATTAGTCTGTAGACAACTATCATTTCTTTGATACAAATGAATTCATTGTCCCTGTCAAAAAGGTCAGAGCACACATGGATTCCAAGTACTGTTGTAACATTTGTGTGCTGGAGTTGTTTGCTTAGTTCTTAAATGTCCAATTACAGAGTAAAAATTTAAAAAGTCTTTCCAGAGCAGACATTGAGGGTTTTTTGCTATCTGCATGCAGGAGGCTGTAATAACGAGATTCTTTCAGAAAAACAAGTGAGTTGTAGTGAGCTGAGGAGAAGTCTTGATACAAAGCATCCCTTCTGCTTATTGCAAGTAGAAACATGAAACTGGGAGGAAACCAGGAAAGGCAACATACTGAATAGGCTGTTGAATTATTTAAGTCGTAGTAGTTACCATCAGCATCTGTGTTCTGATTACCATTTTTTTTCACCTGCACTGCTGGAGCGTGTGACCTGTCAGCTTGAGAAAGGCCATTGTAGACTCCAGTGGAAGTTAAGGCATATAAACCTATACTGTTGTGGAAAGAATTATTTGTATTCTAAATCCTTTATATGTGGCTTGTGTTTCTTTAGTGACTAAAAAGGCATGACTGCTCTGTTATGACATGTTAAGTTTATGATTCTGTTCTCAGGAGGGGTGGTAGGCTAAGTATTTTTTTGCTTTCTTTCAGATTTTAGTCACCAACCTGGATTTCCATGATGAACAAAAGCGTCGCAACTTAAACGGAACATTGCACGAGCTTTTAAGGATGAATATTGTCCCTATAATTAACACTAATGATGCTGTTGTTCCACCTCCAGAGCCAAACAGTGATCTGCAGGGGGTAAATGTGGGTAAAGTATTGCAAAGGGGTGGCTCCTGCTTGCAGATGGCACAGCTCTAATGAGTACTTGACTGTTGCCATAACTGGGGACCTCTGAAGCCTAGAGCAGGGAAACACACATGCGGAATTAGTGTGTGGACAGAGGGTACTGGCAGGCTGTGCTAACTTGTCTGTATCTAGCATGATACATTGTTGTGGGGTGAAAGCAGGGCAGATAATGTCTGCTCTGCCAAAGAGCAGCATGCCTGGTTTGGTTTTTCGGGGAATAGTTGCAGTTGGAAGGCACTTGTGCAGGTCATCACCCCTGCTTAAAGCAGGGTCAGTTAGTGCCTCTTGCCCTGTCCCTGGGCACCGAGGTGGAGAATGCAGATACTGATCCCACTGCTTGTCATTTTGGTATTGCTTTACTGCATTCCAAAAGCAGATGTGCTTTCACACAAAGATCACCTTAGAAGTTCCAGTGGGTGTGAACAAAGTAGTGCAGGAGGCCTTGTTAGTGCTGAGGTAACTTGCTTTTGTATAATGCCACCAAATGTTTCTTAGCTCCTCCCGTTCTCCAGTGCTGCTGCTGAGCATGTGCATTGCAGGTGATCAGTGTGAAGGACAACGACAGCCTGGCAGCACGATTAGCCGTGGAAATGAAAACTGATCTCCTGATTGTCCTCTCAGACGTAGAAGGTTTGTCAGTAATTTCTCTACTTTCTCTTTAGTCGAAGTGGAATTTTACATCAGATTGTCATACCAACCTCTTTTCATATTTTACTGATCTCTTCAGCTCATCTCTTTATGGGAACAATTGCAACATACTTCTTAACTCCTTAAGACCTGTACCCCGTGCTGATGGTGTGGCATAGCCAAAGGCTGTTGATCTCACTGTTGAATGTGTGTGGGTGAGGATGCCTGTGAACCTGAGACTTGTTCAGAATCCAGAATGCCACGTGTACTGTGGTACTTCTGTCAGCTTCTAGAGTTGTATGACAGTCAGGAGCACTCTGCAGGATAAAGGCTGTGTCTAGAATCAGGAGTATAAACCAAATACCATTCTACAGTAGTTTGTTTCTTCTGGCAGCAGGTTCTGTCTTTTAGGGAGTTACCAGCACAAGTCCTGATCATTGCTTTCCAAATACCTGAATCTTCCAAGCTTTTTCTGTCTCAGGCTTTTCGCTTACACTGCTCTGTCTTCTGAGCTGTGCTCTTGTGACATATGCCTCTTACCTGTGGATGTTGAACTTGTTTTCTGGAGAGAGGAGGGTGGTGGCTGCAGTTTCACATCAGGGCGGACCGCATCACCCAAGTCAGTCTTTTCATCTTCTCCAGATGGGTTTCTTTCAGTGGATCCTGGACTGACAAAGAAGGAGGTGTCCTTCCATAAACTCAGTTTCTTTTAGCAGATTCAGCCAGGTTTCGTGCTGATTCTAGTTGAAATGACTGTCTGTGAACAACTCATAAAAGCAATAGTCAAAACAGCTTTTAAAAAAATAACTTGCAGCACAGCCATCCTGCAAGCTTATTCACTCAGTGTGACATCTTATTTATGGGAAGATGTGTGTCCTCTCCTTCCCAAGCTATCAAGAAGGACACAGATAGTCTGCAGTTGTGTCCTCTAGTTTGTGGCAGTACTTCTTCACATAGAATTTCTGGGAAATGTGGTTGTACAGTTCAAGTTTAATGTGTCAGGTAAACTAAAGGGTCATTCAACTCCAAACATAGTTACAGAAAATTATTTGATTTTAAAAAAATATTAGTAGCATGTCTCTGTAATGTTGTGTTCCTTCTTAGCAAAATTCTGAACCCTTTTTACATGTTTCTGAATTGCCCAGTTTCTCACTGTAGAATCCAGCATTCAAGAATATCATCTGAGGCTTTGGTGAGGAGGACTGTCCTTTGTCTTTTCAGCTGGGGGCTTGTGTATGTAAGCCCTGATGCTGAACATACAACAGCTGTAAACTGTCTCTCTAGCCCCAACCAAATGTCACCACCTCCCAGCTTGCATGGTGCTATTCAGCATGTGAGTTTTTGCTTAATTTGTTAGGCTTTCAATAAACCTGTACTTCTCGAGACTGCTGGTGGAGTGTTTTGTGCTTTCAGTCCCACAAAAAGCAGGGTTCAGTGGAAGTTTTCAATCCTTTAATGTGGAATACAGCGTTTTAGCCTCATGTTTGTTTTCCTGGTTTTTTTTCTTTTTCATGTATGAGCTTTGGACATGAGGGTATATCACTGGCTTTTGTTATTTGTTTCAGGACTCTTTGACAGCCCTCCAGGATCTGATGATGCAAAGCTCATTGATATATTCTACCCAGGCGACCAGCAGTCTGTAACATTTGGAACCAAATCACGAGTGGGAATGGGTGGCATGGAAGCCAAGGTAGAAATATGGAATGTTTGTTTTGGGTTTGGGAAGGAAAAGGGAGCTGGATGAGATGATTGTGCTTTGTGCAGCTGTCCAGGTGGATCTTAACAGGCTGCAGAAATGGGCAGGCAGGACCTTATAAGTTCAGTACCAGGAAATGCTGCGTCCTGTGGCCAGAGAGGAGCAGACCCAGTCACTGGTATGGGCTGGGGAAGTGATTGCCTTGAAGGCAGGTTCAGTGGAGAGGACAGAGGGGACCTGAGAGACACCAAATCAAACATGAACCAGCAATATGCCCTTTGGGCAAAGCAGCCCAAACAGCATCCTGGGTTGCATTAGAAAGGAGCAAAGTCAGCAGGAAATTACTGTTTTCATCTCCTTAGTGCTAGTTGAGACCATGTCTGTAGAGTTATGTCTGGTCCTGGCCACTGCAGTACCAGAGGGATGTGGCCTGTGACAGTGAAACCACTGGAGAGCCATGGATAGGATTAAAGAATTGGAGCATCTGTCACACGGGGAGAGCCTGCAGGCTAGGACTGTTTACACTGGAAAAGAGCAGTTTTGTTTATAAATGCAAGGGAGGGTGTAAAGAGGACAACCAGATTATTTTCAGTGGTATCCAGGGAACAGACAAGATGCCATGGGCATAGACTGAAATACAAGTACCTAAATTGAAATATAAGAATTTTACAGTGAGCTTGCTGCACTGCAGCAGGTTGCCAAGAGAGCCTATGGATGCTCTGTGTCTGGAGATGTTCAAAACCTGACTAGGCAGTGTCTTGAGTAACTTGCTGTAGTTGACACTGCTTTGAGCAGGTGGTTGAACTACGATCACCAGAGATCCTTTCCAGCCTCAGCTATTTTCTGAGTATCCTGGAATGGGCATATGAGTTCCTTAGCTTTTCTTCTAGGTCCATTTGAATTGAAGAGAGCAATTAATGAATTACATTCCAGTAGTTTGTAAAATGTGACATTGGAACTGTATTAGCTGTTGGCTTAAATTAAAATAAGAATCAGTCCTCAGTTCTTTCTTATGTGATAATCCAAAGACTTTGGGAATCTCTGTCACTTAAATCTGATGTGGTACCTCCCTCTCCATTTCAAGTTTGTACATGTACCGTTTGCTTCCGAAGGATATATTGGTGGAGACCAAGATACTTCTGGTTTTGAATGCAAGATTAGTAGAGGTGGGAGAGCTGGCGATTTTTAGTGCTGTGTACAGTCTTTTGCTGTCAGTGTTCATTGCTGTGAGTACATGGACATGGGTGTGGTGTGGGACTTCAACACATCTCTCTGAGTCTTGAGAGATGCACTCCCGTGGGATTAATTGCAGGTTTCCGTAGTGTGGATAACGGAAAGTTATCTGTAAAAATTGAAGTAGATTTTGACAAAGCAGGAAAAGATCAAAGTAAAATTCTTCACCAGTCTTAGTGTATATTTCTTTTTCTGAAGAATCAGATAAAGCACACTTCAGTGTTCAAGCATGGACTGGAAGGTGGCAGAAGGAGGAGGCATTTCTAACTATGGGTTCTGCAGAGCTTATTCAGAAACTCCTTCTGCTTATCTGGCTTCTACAATAGTTTAAATGGTTCCAGGTATTGAAGGGAAAGGTGCCAAGGTCAGAGAGTACTTTTATTGAAAAATAATCTGTTATTCGGTGTCCTTAAGTCTGAGTCATATAGAGGCAAATCTTGGTGCAGGTGTTGTAACAAAAATTTGTTACAGTGGAGAAGTGGCTGATATTTTTGGAAAACTGTAACATCAGTAATAGAATACAGATGGTGGCTCAAATACCAAATCTCGATTATCAGAATGAAATTTGAGCAAAAAATGAAGCAGTTGATGATCTTCTGGTAGTCGAGTTTGATGTGACAGGCCTGTCTGACACTCACAGTGAACAGGGACTGTAATACCAAATTGTAGAACCATCTTTGGGAAGCACAGAAGTGAGGAAGCAGCGAAGCTTTTGCAGTTAAACAAATGACACATAATTAAGTATAGTAGTGGATAATGTTGCCCATATTTTGATTGGGATAGGAAATTAAGGAAATCACAGGCAGTACCTCTTCCACAGGTAGCATGTGGGATTTGAGTTTGTGGGGTTTTTATTTTGGCATGAACCAATGAAATGTTGAAGGAGGGTAAATTTTAGAGAAATCATACTGAGATGTCTTAAGCAATGGCTCAAGTGTGTGGAAAGAGACTAATATTAGGACTAATCAGTACCTTGGCATTTCAAAAGATAATTTACTAATAATATAATCCTTCTGTAAATTTAATATTCTATAGAAGGACTAAGCAAATTTCAGTTTTCCCACACTGAAGTTCAGGAAAGGAACATGTTTCCCTTCATATAAGGGTAATGCCTACAAAGACACTGCCCCTAAATTTCGTAGAGCTCTTGTCGGTCATGGTGCCTGCCTCCCCACCCACCCTCCATGACAGCTTTTACTGCACAGGGGTTGGTGGTGGTGTGGATTTCAGTTCCATCTGTCTGTGGACGTAAGATTGTTCTGTCTTCTTGCCTTAGATCATTTAGAATCATAGAATCAAGAAAGATGGAAAAGACCTCTACTGGCTGTGTTCACCACTAAACCATATCCCCAAGTGCCACATCCACACATGTTTTGAACACCTTCAGGGATGGTCCACTGCCCTGGACAGCCCCTTCCAATGCCTGACCACACATTTCAGTGAAGAAATTTATCTCAATATTCACCTGCCTCTGCCCGCCCTGGCCCAGCCTGAGGCTGTGCCCTCTCCTCCTGTCCCTGTGCCCTGGAGCAGAGCCCGACCCCCCCTTGCTCCCTCCTCCTGGCAGGGCTTGCAGAGGCCCCCTGAGCCTTCTTTTCTCCAGGCTGAGCCCCCCTCCTGCTGCTCCAGCCCCTTCCCAGCTCCACTCCCTGCCCTGCACACGCTCCAGCCCCTCAGTGTCTCTCCTGTCTGAGGGTCCCAGAACTGCCCCAGCACAGGGACAGTCCCTGCCCTGGGGCTGTGCCCACACTGGGGCTTGCATAGCCCAGGGGCCATTGGCCTCTTGCCCCCCTGGGCACACCTGGGCTCATGCCCAGCCCCTGCCACAGCCCCCCAGGGCCTTTCCCAGCTTTCCAGCCCCTCTGCCCCAGCCTGGAGCGTCCATGGGGTTGTGGTGACCCAGGGGCAGGACCCAGCACTGGGCCTTGTGGAACTCACCCCATTGGCCTCAGCTCAGGGATGCAGCCTGTGTTACATGCTTTGATTCTGTACATTGCTCAGTGCAGTGCAGTCCTGGCCTTTGAAGATCATTCCTAGATGTTACGCTTTTTGAATCCTCCAAAATAACAACAAAGAGGGGAAGAATGCCAAATAAAAAGCATATAATTCAGAACTGAAAAAGTGTGAAGCCTTCAAATAGACCCTACCAAAAGAAACAACTATCAAGATAGTAGGTGTACTCCCAAGCAAAGTGTTGAATCAAGTAAGGAAAAAATCCAGTAAGAAGCTGAAGAGGAAAGAAGTAGGTAAAAACTTTGTGTGGAAACCTGAGTAACCCTTCAGCAAACTTTGTCGCTTCAGCAGAGGTGTATAAGCAATGACAACACCTCTACATCTTAATCAGACCATCAAGGAGTGCTTAGACTGCTCGGACTTCAAGGGAGGAATGCAGACAGCCCATGGTATTGAGTAATATTTCAATATACCGTAAGGGCCAGCACAGGAGCAAGAACAGTGCTCTGCAGTAATATCACGTGGTCACTTAAAGTGGATTTAGCTAATCCATCATAGCTAATCAATGTCAGAAAAAATGGCAACAGAATATTTTCAAAAGAGAAATTTGGGTTTCTTCGAAGACTGACAGGAACTTTCAACATAAGGTAACGGTGAGAAAGAATATATGACCAATGTGCCCTTGCAGAAGTCTTGAGAAAAGCAGACTGTTAGGAAAATTCGAAGTATGCTTATAAAGGGGCAGCTGGTTAAGGAAGGGAGGGTAAAGTGCAAACACATGATCTCATTCAGTGCTGCATTATGGAAATTCCTGAACTGTGTTGAATGCTCTTTGAAAGCACAGGTGATCAGTCTGGGGATCAGAGTGGCCCAAGAAGTCTTGTGAGTGATGACTCAAATAACAAGTGAATTTCTTGGAACTGTCTCTATCCTTTGCTGTAGGTGAAAGCAGCTCTGTGGGCTCTCCAAGGGGGCACCTCTGTAGTGATTGCAAATGGAACCCACCCAAAGATCTCAGGTCATGTCATCACAGATATTGTGGAAGGGAAAAAAGTTGGAACTTTTTTTTCAGAGGTAAAACCTGCAGGTGAGTACAGAGATAATGTGTACATTGAGAGCTGTAGAGATTTCCTGAAGAATAAGGATAGGAAATGTTGAATTCCTTGCTCTTGTTCCCTTTGTGACCTTTGCAGAATGGGACAAATGTGAAGTGGTACTTTTGGCTTGCATTTTAAGCCAAGTGAATTTCTTTGTGTATAGTAATCCTTAATAGATTTCTTGCATGAAGGTGTCAAATCATCCATTGAACCCTTTGTCACTGTAGTCAAGAGCCTTTTTGGTTAGTCCCACTATAATAAATTTGTATCAGCAGTAAAGCTTTCAATCTTGTGACCCCACTCCAAGTGACTTAGAAACTCAGCAAACAGCTGAAGTCTCTGTGGTGTTTACTCCTATTCTCTCTTCCAAGAAACATGCTTTGTAAATTCAAGTAACCATTAGAAATCAACTATATCTGCTTATATATCTTATATCTCAGTTAAATGCCTCCCTGACATCCGATCCCGTCAGATCTTGGAAGCTCAGCAGGGTCAGCCCCGGATCAGTACTTGGATGGGAGCCCTCCTGGGCAATGCCGGGTGCTGTAGGTTCTAGTCCTGAGGACTTCACTGTCACTGTCCAAGCTCGCTCGGCCGTGGCAGATGAACCTCAGGACTGAAACGGTGGGGCCAGTTCTGTGCACGCTGAGCCTCACCTGAAATCCACTGCGCAGGCTGGAAGGGCCCGTGGGGACAGCCCTGCCCAAACCTGCGTTCGCAGTTTGGCCATACATATCTGCTTACATATCATTTTTCTCAAAGAACACCAAAAAATGCCATACTTTGTACAGTATGACATCACCTTAAAAAGATGTTTTAACATGTCTAAAGTAAGTCTAATTAATCACGTGTCTGCAAGTTCTTTTCTTACACTTGCCACTACACCTCTCTATATGTTCCATAACGTTGGAATTCCTACTCTGGTGATTTCCATGGGACCCTTCTTCAAATGGAAATTGGGTTGTATTTATGAACTTGAAGTTATCTGGTTTACAGGCCATTTCAGGAGTTAAAAATCATGACTTAGTTTATCTGTGAGTTACTTGTGAACTCCTGGGGAAATGCTGCCTGAACATGATGACTTGTTTTGAAACAGAAATGTAAATGACTCGTTTCATATCATTTCAGCAACTTTATTCTAAAATGCGTACAAGGAGAGACAGAGGGAAAGCAATTTTTCTGTGAGCTGTTACAGAATTGGGCTTTGGCTGCCATTATTGTTCATATGTTCCTGTACATACATTCCTCAGCGTGATATTTAAGCTTTTCAAAGTTTGCCTCCCTTCTTTCAGAAGCCCACTATGCCTTGAGACATACCCTGTTCTTTTGCCCTTTGTCCAGTGTTTTTGATGCATGGTGCACACTTGCCTCTGACACAGAGAGAGAATCTCTGTGGTGACTCTTTACACAGGGACCACAGCAGTATTTTTGTGTCAGGTACAGATTTTTTTGGTTTACCATGTAACTGTTTTCTTGAATTTGTTTGTTTAAGACTGTACCTGCTTTCTTGCTCTGAGCAAAGAATGGGAAGATGGAAGGCCTAGTGTTCACTTCTTCATATGCTGTTACTTTGTGTGTCATGGTTTGGGGATTTTTTGCAGGCCCTACAGTAGAACAGCAGGCTGAGATGGCCCGAGCTGGTGGCAGGACTCTGGCAGCTCTACAGCCTGAACAGGTGACAGAACAATATGGTACCAACTTGTTAAGACTGTGCATGTGTGGCAAGTTTTATAACACAGATTCATAACATAAGTGTGCCCCTTGGGAGAAGAATCTGTTCTTCGTGTGCCGGGTCTGTCGTTTGTGTCGTAGCATGCTTAGAGATGAGAAAAGCAAAAAGATAAAGCACCTTGGGGTTGTGAAGTAAAACATGGTTCCACGTGGGGTTTATAACATTTCTGAGAGCGTCAAATAGTGCAGAGAAATTAATTGTGGTTAGAGGTGCTGAAGAACTGACTGGAGTAACTTGTGCCTTTGACTCCTGTGTGGAGTTCAGCATACAACATCCATGCAAAAGCAGAGCTGTAGGCAGTTGCTGCTCTGAAGCTGGGCAGGCAAGATGTGGCACAAGGTGCTCCTAAAGAAAGAGTATATGAGTTTGGTGAAGAACACTGGGCCTGGAAAGCAAGATAATAAAAAGCAAAGTAAAGGCTGAAGCAGCGTTCAGTCTTATTTTTCAATATGATACAGGCTGGAGAAATCAGCTGACCAAGCACTGGGAGAGTTGAGAGTGACAGGATATGTTGGCATAAATGGATGCTAGGGCCCAGATGTCAAACAGCTGAGACTTTGTGTGAGAAGTCAGTTCAGAAACTGTTTTCTCTTCCAGAGAGCAGAGGTTATTTATCGTCTTGCTGACTTACTGACTGACCAGAGAGAAGAAATTCTCTTGGCAAACAAAAAGGACTTAGAAGAGGCTGAAAATAAAGGTAATATTTCAAATCCTAGTAGTAGTATCATCTTGATGTCTCTGGGCCTCAAGACAAATGAGCAGAACTAGAACCTTCTGTCACCTGGGGCTGGGTATCAAGGCTGGCACAGATCATTGAACCAAGGGGTTTGAGAGCTTGTCAGTGTAAACAGCTGCAGCTTCCTTTATTACATAAAACAAGTGCTTTTGTCAGAGAAGATACTGAGGCCCTGCAAAATACCAAGCAGTGTATTGTAAAAAAAAAATAAAAATTAATAGAACAAATATCTCTGTTACTGTCATGCATAGAGTGAGTATTTTATGGGGTGGTTAAGGTAATGTTTGGCTCCTGAGGGGAAATCTGTCATCTCTACACTTAAACTGATGTTCTTCAAAGAGAACTGTGTCCCACTTCTGAATGAGGAAGGTTCTGTCTGGGTGGCTTGGATTAAGCCATTCTTCTGTGTTAGATGGATGCATTCATTGAGAAGCTGGAATTGAGACGTGTACGTGGCATAGCAAATAGATGAAAAGGACACATCATGAATTGTAATACCCTGTGGAAGATACCAGGGAACTGTTTTTTACTGCCTGGAGTATTTTAGAGGACATTGCTGGGTTAACTTAGTGTCTAAATGTGCTTAGACGAGAAAATTCCGGCAATTCTTGCCCAGTCTCACAGGAGTGCTGTGCATGTCTCTGCTTTGTCATTTCTGATTGTGAAATTACTGCCCAGACCTTCCAGAAATACCGCAAGGGTAGAAATTGGTAAGAAAGTCAGACATGCAACAGTACTTGAAATAGGACAAACCTTATCTTTGTAGATGTTACTGTTGCTTCATGTACAAAGCACTTAAACTGGATTAAGTGAAAATGTGGGGGTGAAAACGCTGTCATATTTGAGTGGTTTTATTGTGACTACCAAATTTAATGCTGTGCATTTTTTGTCTCAGGGACATTGCTTGATAAGGTGTGAGAAATATGTGATTTTTCCTGAGGTTCAGCACTTGCTTAAGTCACTTTTGCCTGAGCCTATACAGACCAGTCTATCTCCAGCACAACTTTTTCTTTCTTTTAGGGAGATTGGCCCTTCCTTTGCTGAAACGCCTGAGTCTGTCCACGTCAAAGCTGAACAGTTTGGCCATCGGTCTGCGCCAGATCGCAGCGTCCTCGCAGGACAGCGTGGGCCGCGTCATCCGCAGAACACGGATAGCAAAGGCCCTGGAGCTGGAGCAGGTGACAGTGCCCATTGGTGTCCTCCTCGTCATCTTCGAGTCTCGGCCCGACTGTCTTCCACAGGTATGTGAGGCGGGCAGGTTGCACTGCTGGGAATTCTTTGGTGATGGAACAAAGGGTATTTCTGCTGGTAAGCAATTGAGAGACTGAGAGAAGTCTTCCTTCAAAGGACTCTTGCTTGGATTCTCCTACAGATTTGGTGATTTTATTGGCATCCCTGTATTTTCTGCAGAGGTATTTTCAGAACTTGCTCCTGCAGTGTTCAGTTAATCAGGCCTAGGGCTTTTTGTTGTTGGGTTTTTTGAGAGGTGGAGGGAGCTGTTTTTTTTATGTTTGGTTGTTTTTTTGTTTTGGGTTTTTTTGGTTGTTGGTTGGTTGGTTTGGGGGTTTCTTTGGGGGAGGGGAGAGGGGTTTTTTTAAACCTGAGATACAGAAAGAGTTATCTTACATTCAGATGGTGCAGGTCCCGCGTGTTCTAAACAAATGTGTGTTCCATGGCCAACTCACAGCTTGGGGGACTCCTCCCAACATGTGTTGATTTTCAGTGTCCATGCTGTACACACCTGAACTGCAGGCTGGAGTTCACCAGGAACTGGCTAGGGCAGGTGCTAGGAATTAACAGTAGCTGTTAGGAATACATGATTAAAAAAAATTGAAGAAGGCTGAGCACAGAAAGCACAGGGGTTCCAGGCTTTGAGAGGTGTGTTCTGTACTGCTGTGGCTTGTGTGCAGTGAATGTTGGCTTTTACTCAGTGATAGGGAGATGGGTGTGGGGAAGAATAGTGTTCTAAGTTCTTAAGTACTGAAGTTGCTGGAAAGGGTAGTGAAAATCTCGAATGGTATATTTTAAATGGTTGTCATTTGTGCCAGGAATAGGGCAGGTATCTTAAAGGCAAATACCTTTCTCTGCAGTGCTGTGTGGAGGTATTGCTTTGAGTAAATGCTGTTATAATGCATGAAAATATGGGTGCAGAACTAATGTTTGCAGAGGCACTCCTGATCTTGTTTTCTAAAAATTAACATTATGTGTCTAGGAAGATTGATTGAGGATTTCTCTGACATATGAGCAGGTGTTTGAGGAGAAAGTGATGAGTACAGGCACTTTAAAAGGAAGTGAGACTCAACCAGGGGACAGTTTGGTACTTCATGTCTGAATTTTGTGAGTGGTCCCCATTTCACACTGGAAAGGAGTTCCTGTGGAATGAAAAGGCACTGATCTTTGTCTGCCATTATTTGCTCCTACTGCCAACTCTGTTCATCACAGATAACCAGTGTTACCTTCTTGAATTCTATTCTGTCTATCTTTTTGCACTTTGCCCCAGATGTCCTGGCTTGCATAGCTGATGTCTCCTCCTTTCTTTTTCCTGTATGGGAAACCTTAAATGGCACTGACTCCTGCTGGCTCCCCTTCCCCTGCTTTGTTTTACAGACTTGGAATGGTTTGTCTTGGTGGTTGCTTTGCTTCCTGCCAGCCTCCTGTCCTTGTTAACTCGCACCAGGTTCTCTGATGCAGCTTCAGGGGATCATCTCTGATTCCTCTGCGTTTG
The DNA here is from genome assembly GCF_047495875.1 of Pithys albifrons albifrons. Lineage (NCBI taxonomy): Eukaryota > Metazoa > Chordata > Aves > Passeriformes > Thamnophilidae > Pithys > Pithys albifrons. Next base: position 203,294 of record NC_092466.1, on the reverse strand, counting down.
AATTGCGTGGTTTCTGTCCATGCTGTACCTGGTAGTGGGATGGTCTCTGAGTGCAGATGAGCAGTCCCTCCTCTGAGTTTACTCCTGCATCTCATGCTTGTTTGGGTTAAGACTTAATAAGCTTCTAATGAGCATATACAAATAACATGTTTGGCCCTAATACTTACAGAGCCAAACTGTGAACATCCTTTACAGCCTGCTTCCTACAGATTGCACCAAATCCAATTGTTGCTCAGAAATACAGTCACGCTCTACTATACTTTGAAGAGACCAAATAATTTTGAAACCCCTTATCTTGTGTTCTAGTCACAAAGTTTTTTATTTTTGTGTCTTAATTCTTGGTATTTCGTTTTTTCAAACCAGATCAAAACCTTTCTTGTAATCTTATGCCTTTTTATTTAAATAAGCTTATTTGTTTAGTTTTCCCTTGAGATACTGGTCTGGAGAGGCAGATACAATCAGACTGCTTTTTAGTGTCTAGTTATATATATCAGTTAGACACACAATTGTCTATAGACTTCATAGACTATTACACTTCAGTGTGTTTTTCTAAAGTGTTTCCTATTTTTCAATATTCTTCTCAAATGAGGTAGAATATCAAGCATTTTGATTGTTATTACTCATTTGGTATTAGAAGGGGAAAGGAGGTGATCTGAAGAGACATATCTGATGGGTTTAACATTTTTCTCTCTAAATCAAGCATCTAAAATGTGCCACTAAGGTAACCTCTTGATAGGTGTGAGCCTGGCTAATTTTGGCATCAACATTTCAACAGCTGCAATTGATATCCTAATGACTGTAGGGTTGGTGATGATACATAGAGGTGATGATAATGGTATGTATAATCTGTCTCCAAAGATAGCAGTGCAGTAAAATAACTCAAATGCTGCATTCGTCCATTCTCAAAGGTTCTGGAGAGGAAGTGATTTTGTTTTCCAAAGGAGTATGTGCTTTTTAATTTTTTTTAGTAGGTGGATGAATTGTGAGGCCATTGTGAATGAAATTGAGATGAAGAAGACAATAAGGGATATAAAAGTAAAATAAGTCTTGGAAGAGAGCTTTATAAGGTCTGACATACTCCTAGGTAGAAAGGAACAAAGATGTATTGTGTTGCTGGACTCAAATGCCATCTTAAACAGAAGGGCACCAATACCAGTTGGTTTCTTCTGGTGATAAACATGAAAGCAAAGATGATACTGGGCCTATTGTCTCAAAGGTTCCCCCCCCCGCCTTAGGAAAATTGTTTATTTATGACTTCTGTTTTAAACAGCACGATGAAAATGCTCTTGCTGCTCATGGGAAGAGCTTCTTAGCCAGTTTCTGCAGGAACGATTAGGACAGGAGGTCTTGCTCCCAAAATTATTCTGCGTGGGGTGTTTGCCCACACAGCTATCCAATTCTCATCAAGCCCTGTGTCCAGGGTTTCCTCTGACTTGTCCACTGTAGTCGCCCCCTGGCAATAGTAACCTGAAGACTCAAGTTTGTTCCTGAAACACTAACACTGGAGTTAAATGTGCTGTTACTTGCAATGATTCTTTTGAGCCATGAAAGGAAAACTGGAAATTAATATTGAGTAAATCAATAGGACTAAAAATTCTGGTTTTATTTTGTAGATATTATTCTGACAGTGAACTAGATTACATTTCAGGTTGTTTTTTTCCCGTTTAATAAACTCATTTGACAGGTGTCTGCTTTGGCCATAGCCAGTGGAAATGGTTTATTACTTAAAGGAGGGAAAGAGGCAGCCCACAGCAATCAAATCCTCCATCATCTGACCCAAGAAGCGCTCTCCATTCATGGAGTCAAAGATGCAGTGCAGCTGGTAAGGGCCTAGAGTTCAGCCAACTATTCCTTTGGTATGTATAAAAAGTATGGGCAAGACTGGAGAGTTGAAGCTGTAAACTGTGGGTGTTGCAACTCCCACAGGTGAACACGAGAGAGGAGGTAGAAGATCTCTGCCGTTTGGATAAGCTGATAGATCTGATCATCCCACGTGGTTCATCGCAGCTGGTCAGGAATATCCAGAAAGCTGCCAAGGGAATCCCAGTGATGGGACACAGCGAAGGGATCTGCCATGTGTTCGTGGACACGGATGCCAGCGTTGAGAAGGTCACACGGATAAGTAAGCTGTGAGAGGGTGACTTGAACTTCAAGTGTGGAGTATGCAATGTAGTTACGGTGATTTATAGTGCAATATGCTGTTCAAAGTCTTTGTCATGAATGTTGTGTAACCAATTATCTACTCTTAAACCTCAGTCAGAGACTCAAAGTGTGAATATCCTGCTGCCTGTAATGCTCTGGAAACTCTCTTAATTCATCGAGACTTGCTGCGAACCCCGTTGTTTGATCAGATCATAGACATGTTGAGAGTAGAACAGGTTAGTCACTCATATGTGTGTTGTGTTTTGTGGGGTTTTTTTGTTTTTTCCTAACACTTTGGAAGTACTTGGTCTGGCAGATGTAGTCCTGTTTAGCTTTATGATGGCATAACACTTCAGTACCCGCAAGTGTCTTTGTACATGTCAGTGAACTTAGGGAGAGCTTTGCTTCACACAACATCAAGTTTTTCTGTAGAAATTGCTTCAAAGTAGCTTATTCGGGACAGCTACAGGTGATTACTGGGATACAAATACTTAGTTCTATATAGCAAAAATAATCTGCTGTAGTGGAGCATATGTACACAACCCTTTCTCTGCCCTTTCAAATTCTGGCTGAATTGTTGTTAACCTCCCAGGTGCAAGGCCTTCTCAAATCTATTAATTTAGTTCCTTACCCAGGTGAATTCCCTTCCTCTTTTTTATCCTTTCTGAATTTGCTTCATCCATGTGTTTTCTTAAATTGTCCTCTTGTTTGCCTGTTACTCACACCCATTTTCCCTCCTAGTATGTCCAAGGAACATCAAAAGGCCGGTAATACTAATGGGTTGCCTAGACACGAGCAGTGGTTTTTCAGTAAAGGTAGCAGATATGCATCAGGAGAGAAATATCCATGAAATAGTATGAACTGCACATAAATCAAGGGTGTTCACACAGCAATTTGTATTTAACACTTAGAGTATACAGGCAGTGATTAATGCAGGTAAAACAGAGAGGCCATATGTTTTGATGATGTTAAAAGGGTTGTAGTAATAGAAGCTGATAAATAGTCCAGGATCAAGTTCTCAGTGGTTTTTTTGATGTCTTACTCAGTTTGATTTTGGGAAGGATAAAGTGCAGAGTAGGTGTTTGGATTTTGGATGAGAGGAATGTGAGTACTAGTGCATTACCACTGCTACTCACCCACCCAGCTCCAGTGGGAGGGATATTACCGCTGGCTAATCTGACCTGACAACAGAAACATGCAAATTGTGGGCAGAACTATGCAATTAAAGGAATTTATAGTTGCACAAGAAAATGCTGTTTTACAGATACCTTCTTAAAAGCTTTCAAATTTAGTAGATTTATGCCTTACTTCCCATTTATGTTTGTCTTGTCAAATTTTCTTATGTTTCATTTGCATGAGGATTTCTCTGCCATATGTATTCTAAATCATTCCTTGTTGTTCAGGTGGCTCAGTGCTATAATTAAACTCAGAGGTTGATACTGTGTTAAATTTTCTTTATACCAAATGAAAAATATCTGTATGAGTTTTCTTGGTTTTGGACCCAGTAACTTCTTGGTGTCTGAAACATGTGCTTCAGAGAGAGCTGGTGTCAATTCACAAAATAAAAGGGTAAAAGCTTTTCTTCAACTTTAGTAGGTGCAAAGTTGGAAGCATTCCTTTGGTTATTTTCTGCATTGCAGTTGCTTGCTTGAAACCGAGGCTGGCTGCATTTTATTTTAGCTGTTTTCCCAGCACTAGTGTTGTACTGTCCTCCTGCCCAAGAACTTTCTGAGCTTTAAATGATTTGAAATGAGTCCTGAGTTAGCAATTTGTCATGGTAGGCAGCCAACCTGGCATATCAGCTGTTGGACCCTGTTGCTAATTCACCAGTCTGCCAAGTTTTACGAGTATGGGCGTATTTTTCTTACACTGCATGTTGTGGGTTAAGTCCAGTCAGTGGCCAAGCCCTATCCAGGTGCTTGCTTTACTCTGCCCTCCCCCAGGTGGGACAAGGGGAGAGAATTAGAGCAGGGAACTTTGTGGATTGAAAGACAGATTGATAAGTGAAGGAAAGAGGAAGGAGAAAGGGCACGAAGAGGAGGAAAAAACCCCAACACCCCCTGCCCAAACCCAAAACCCTACCAGCCCCCAAAGCACCTGCAAGTGAGGCAAAGCTAATTGCCTGTGGTCTGCCACAAGCAAACCAATGTCCAACCAGTCTCTGAGCATGGCTTATCTTTTTCCAAACCCCCTCCTCTCAGTTTGAATTGCTGAGTGTGACAGTGTCTGGCATGGAATACCCCTTTGGTCAGTTCTGGTCAGCTCTCGTGGCTGTATCCCCTACCAGCATCCTGCACACTCCCAAGCTTCTTTCTACACGCGTCAGAGTCGGGGGGAAAAGAGGAAGCCTTGATGCTGTGCAAGCTCTGCTCAGCAACAGCCCAGCACTGGTATGTTTGTAGCACTGTTGCAGTTACAAGTCCAGGACACAGCACCACAAGGACTGCTGTCCATCTCACACAGAGCACAAGGAGACTGCTGTCCGTCTCTCACAGATCACAAGAAGCCTCACCTGGAAGGCTCTGGAATGGTCAGTAGCACAAAATGTTTCTGGTTTCTGGTATTGCAGGTGAGGATTCACGCTGGCCCCAAGTTTGCATCTTACCTGACGTTTAGCCCTTCAGAAGTGAAGTCTCTGCGCACGGAATATGGAGACCTGGAGTGCTGCATTGAGGTGGTAGACAGTGTTCAAGAGGCTGTTGAACATATCCACAAGTATGGAAGTTCTCACACAGATGTTATTATCACAGAGAATGGTTAGTGACCAGTCTCCTTTCCTTAAGCCACTGTTTTGGTCTGACTGCAATTCCTGGTGTTAATGTAACCAATTACATTGCAGTAGTTCTTCTCTTGGGTCTGTGCCAGTTCAAAACATAACTAGATCTGTGCCGAGACTCTCCAACCAAACCAAGCCCAGAACTCAGGATAATCAGCTGCAGTAAGGTCCTGTTGATCTGTGTCTGGCCAGTGTGTGAGTCAAGCAGGCTTCTGTTCCTGAACCTCCTACTGAGCAGACTGTCACTAACAGGCATGTGTTTGATACCATAACCCACTGCCACAGGACCTGGTGCACCAGTGATTTGTAGGGACTGTACCGGAAATAGAACTGATTTCAAATGGTTGTCTTGTCACTAAGGGCAATGACTTGCAGTTCACAGACTTGCATGTGGCATTTCTGCATTGTGGTTCCCAAATATCACCTGCAATCGCAGTTGAGTTTAGGATTTTTCATTATCTGGAACAATTCCATGTTTGAGACTAATGGAGAGCTGACTCTGTAGTTTAACTGTCTCAGTTGAACTGACAAACGTGGTTTGGGGCAGCTGTTCTTTCTCCCCATACAACATTTAGTCATACAACTAAATACCTCTTTGAAGGTTCTAGACTGGATGTATTTAAAATTAGACACCTTTTGCTTTCTTCTAGTCTTCACTAGTTTGTTTTTAACATTTGCAGTTGTGTCTGCTTGGTAAGCATACTGGGAAGGAGGTATAAATGAGCATGGCATAGCTCAGGCTGTTTAAATACTTTCTGATAAAGTTACACGTGAAAGTTGTATTGTTACATCTGTTCACTGTTTTACATTGTTTTATTGGAGTACATGACCATTCTGTATGTAATGGATTTTATTTTTGTCTCTGCCTCTTTCCCAGAGCAAACAGCAGAGTTCTTCCTCCAGCATGTTGACAGCGCTTGTGTTTTCTGGAATGCCAGTACCCGATTCTCTGATGGCTACAGATTTGGACTTGGTAAGAGAGAAAATATTGCAGGGATGTGACTGCAGAATTTGCTGGTGTGTGTGAAGAGTGTGGCACTATGAACTCTGGAAGATAGGATTACTCTCTTATCTTACTACTGTCTAATGAAAGGTTTTCAGGAAAGGTACTGCACAAAAAGATGAAGCCTAGACACACAAAGTTGGTTTGGATCCTTTGAAGCTCTGTTCAGCCTCTCTCTCTTGCATCTTTCTTTCTTAAAGTAACTCTGTAGCAGCCAGAAGTATAAACATTACAATTTATAAGGTCATTGTTAACCTCCTCTAACTTTTATATCAGGTCACAACTTCTGGCATTTTGAGGGAAGCAGAGAATGGCAGGTCACTGAAAGGCAGGTGGCTTTTTGACATAGAGGAGCAAAACTGTTGAGTATGAAGTGAACATCATCAAAGGATTAACTACTTTTATTTTGAATGTTTCCTACAGGTGCTGAAGTGGGAATTAGTACTTCTCGTATCCATGCACGTGGACCAGTGGGAATTGAAGGACTCTTAACTACGAAGTGGTTGTTGAGGGGGGACAATCATGTTGTTTCTGACTTCTCAGAGCATGGGAGCATGAAGTATCTCCATGAGAGTCTCCCACTCCCTCAGAGAAATACCAACTAAGAACACTGCAGTTGGAGGTAAAGTCCAGGGGTATAATTATTTCCCGAAGGTGTCCAGGCCTCAAGGCAGTCTCTGGTGAAGGAGTTTGGTTTTCATCTTCAGGGGCATTGTCTTGGTTATTGTGCAGTGCAGTTAATACAAAAGGATCCCACCCATGAGCTTCCCCTCCGCCTTTTGAGTTTCCTTAGCTACAAAATGACCTCACTTCTCCCAGAGACAGATGTCTTCAAATCATACAGGTAACATAAGAAAGAATTTCACTATTTGCTGCATTCTTTTTTTATCTCAGAGCTCCCAATAGCAAATATGCATGGTGGTGGAGCATATTTTTTTCCCATAAATCTTTGGTTTTTTCAAGTATCTCTTCCGGAAAACAGACTCAGTAGTTCTGGTTTTGAGGGTTTTTTCTTCAGACTTACGATCATGGCAGCTTTTAAAAGCTGGAAAGCTTTACTCTTAGTTTCTTAGTATTTGATCACTCATGAGATAGGGGGACAAATGTTCCAAATGTATAGTAAGCTTTTGACCAAGAAACCTTTTATATCTAATTCTTTGTATCGTTGACTGTTGTAGATAAATAACATAATTGTCTGCTGCATGAATTTTATTTATTTGTACTTAAGGTTTCTTTTTCTTTGATTTTATATAAAACAACCTTCCACAACCCCTCCTCCAACAGCAATTCTGCCTCTGGAATGAAGCTCTGGCTCTATAGGAACGGTTCCCTTTGCCATAGAGTTCCCCGCTGGCCTCAGTGTGTCCGCTCGTGCCCTGCGGTGCTCCCCGCAGTCTGTCCCCTCCCCGCAGTCTGTCCCCTCCCCGCCCTGCGGTGCTCCCCGCAGTCTGTCCCCTCCCCGCAGTCTGTCCCCTCCCCGCAGTCTGTCCCCTCCCCGCCCTGCGCTGCTCCCCGCAGTCAGTCCCATCCCTCTCTCGGTTCGGCAGGGCTTGCTGCCCCACCAGGGCACCGTTTCCTCCCGCCCTCTTCTCTACCGTCCCCCGCCGGACACACTCGCCCAAAACCTTCCCCCAAAACACCTTCAGGCCCTCTCAGAGTCCTCCCTCACCCCCTTAAATTTCCACAAACCCTCTCAACCCCATGCAAGCCCTCCAAAACCCCTTAGCCCTCTCAAGCCCCAAGTCCCTTTATCCTCTCCAAGTCCCCACCAAAACTCCATAACTTCCCCCCCCAAATCCTGCTCAAAACCTCTGACATGCCCCACAAAGCCAGCCAATCTCCCAGCCTTCCCACAACCTCCCCATAACCACCCCAAACACCCCAGAACTCCCCCCAGGTCCCCCCAAACCCTCCAGACCCCTCAGACCCACACTTTAGCTCCCCCACAATCCCCCTCAAAACTTCTCCAAACCTCCCCCAAAACCCAAAGACCAACCCAAAATCCCCCAGACCTCCTTAGCCCCCACAGAATCCCCCTAGAATCCCCCCTCCACAGTGCTGCCTAACCCCTTCCCACATGCCCTCAAATATCCTCTTTAGCCCTCAAATCCCACAAGACACCCCCAAACCCCTTTAGCCCCCTCAAATCCCTCCTCAAGACCTACCCAAATCCCCCCAAAACCTCTGCCAAGACCACACAAAGTCCTCATCCCTTCTTTAGCCCACCCAAGCCCCACAAAATTCTCCCCAAATTCCCACAATGCCCTCCAAATCCTCCAAGCCCCGCTAACCCCCCAAAATCCTCATTAAACCCCCCAAAACAACCCCAACCCCTCCTTAAACCCACACGAAACTCCCCAAAAGTCAACCCCCCCAACAGATCCTCTGATCCCTCCGCACACCCCCCCAAAACCCCAAAACTACCCCAAATTTATTGTTTGCCTTCTGTTTGCACCTGCTGTGCTGTTAGGCCTAACCCATCTTTAAACAAATGTGCTGGTAAGGGCTGTCCATACTGGTTTATATTGGTGTGTACTGGGGCATGTTGGGGCACTTGAGGCTCTCTATGGTTCATGATGGTGCAACTATGAATTTGTACTGGTCCATACTGGTTTAAACTGATCTATACTGGGGCAGATGGAGGGGACTGGAGGGCCTCTGTGTGCCACTTGAGAGCCATTATAGGGCAGCCATGGGTCCATACTGGTTTATACTGGTCTCAGGTGCTACCCCTCACCCACAACCTGCAGAAGCCGCTGATGATCCAGGACCTGCTGCAGGTGCTGTCTGAGCAGGTGGGGTGGGATGCCCAAAGTCCCCCCGGTGTGTCCAGGACCCTGGAAGCTCCCTCCCAGCTTACCCCGGGAGTGTCCAGGTGACTGCAAGGGACACCCAGGTGTGCCCCAGATGTTCCCAAACACTTCAGATGCACCCTCTGTGTGTCCACGTGTGTGCAGGTGATGTCAGCCCCTCCCCAGCATGGACAGGTGAGCCTCCAGGTGTGCCCCTGTATATCCAAGGATGCCGCAGTGCAGTGGGCATGTCCCAGGAGTATCCAGGTGTATTCCATGGTGCCCCATTGACCCTCTAGCCCTGAGCAGGGCCCAGCTGCCCCATGGAAGGGGGGACAGGGTTTGTGGCGTCCGGGGGGGGTTCACCGACACCCTGCCCTCACCCCGTCCTTTGTCCAATCGCAGTTGTCGCTGCTGCCAACCCCAGCTACTGCTGGGGGGCGTGGTCAGGCTGAGCTCCACCCACACCACACTGGAGGACCCTCCCCCTCTCTAGAGTGACATCACCGGGAGCCAATAAATGACCAGGACAGAAAGAAGCGGTTTATTCCGAGCGGGGGCGGAGCAAGACAGTGATTGGTCCATAGGGGCGAGGCTGGTCAAGCCGCAGCCAATGGGCGGCACAGAGCTCTGGGGGGCGGGGCTTGGGTTAGCGGCGGGGCCCGCCCAGCGCGGGGGGGGGCAGGATTTGGGGTAAACAGGCGTGGCTTGTATAAAGGGGGTGGGGCTCCGGGGGAAGGGAGGGCCGCAAGGAAAGGGTGGAGGATGGTTTGTGGAAAGGAGGCCGAGCTTGGGGAAACGGGTTATGGAAAGAGGTGGATGGAGCTTAGAGTAAGGGGTTGGCTTAAAGGCAATGGGCTGGGAAAGGGGTGTGGTTTAGAGAAAAGGTGGAGCTTAGGGGAAGGGGTGGGTCTTGAAAGGGAGTAGATGGGGAAGGGGGCTTGGCTAAAAGGAGAAGGGGAGGTGCTCAGAGCAAGAGGCTTAAGAGGCAGCGCTTTTGCGGAAAGGGCATGGCTTGCAGGACCCTGAAGGGGAAAGGGGCATGGCCTGGGGAATGGGCGTGGTTCGGCACTCACCTAGGCAGAGGGCAAAGATCTGTGCCACGAGTGGGCGGAGTGACCCCGGGGGCAACATGGCCGCCAGCTCTGTCCCCTCTGGGCGCTGGGCATGGTCCAGAATCAGCCTGGGGAGAGTCCAGATGCCACAGATCCTGATTCCAACCTCCAAATTTTCCCCTAATTCCTCAAATTTTCCTGTTTTTGGCCAGCGTTCACAAAATTCTCTGTGATCCCACAGGTCCCAATCCCACCTCACAGATCCCAATCCCAACTCACCTCCGAAGGTCAGGAGCAGCTCCAGTTGGCTCTGGAAGCTCTGGGACAATGGGTGGGGCCGGGGCGGGCAGGGGGCTGTGGGCAATACCTGGGAGGTCAGTGTGACCCCACCTTCTTTCCCCAAGCCACACCCACTTTCACCAACTCACACGTTACCGCTGAACCCCTCCCTCCTTTCCCCAAACGCCACCCCATTTCCTCAAGTTCTGCTCCTTTTCCCAATCTCACTCCCTTTCCAAGCCCTACCCTTTTCCCAGCCACCCTGTCTTTCCCAGGACACGGCCCCTCTTCCTCCTTTGATGGTGTAAGCCCCGCCCCCACACTCAAGCCTCACCCACCCCCCCACCCCCGTCCATTGGCAGCGGCGGGATCAGCTCCACCCCCACCCCACAAACCAATCTCCGCCCCACCCAGAATAAACCCCGCCCCTTGCCACGCCCTCCCAGCCACGCCCCTGCCACTCCCATGTCCCAGCTCCACCCCTGCCCTGCCCTCACTCACCGTCTCTCCAACGGCTCCTCCTCAAGGGGTTCCAGGGACAGTTCTGAGGGTGGGAAGGGGCCAAAAGTGACCACCCTGGGCCTGCCCCAAACCGCCCCATAGCGACCCCCAAAGTGCCCCACAGCGACTGAAACATCCCCATTGTGACCAAAACTGGCCCACAGTGACCTCCAAGTGCTCCACAGTGATGCCAAACTGCCCCACAGAGGCCCCAAACCACCCCATAGTGACTCCCAAGTGCCCTAGAAACCCCCCAGCTTCACCTGAGGAGAGCAGGGGGGGCAGACTCGGCTCCAGGGCCTCCCGAAGCACCTGGAAAGGGACAGGTATGTGGGGCAGGGGGTCTATGGGGCAAGATTGGGATCTGTGGGGTGGGATTGGGGTTTATGGACCAGATCTATGAGGCAGGAGAGATCTATGGGGCAGGGAGGAATCTATGAGGTGGATCTACAAGGCAGATCTACGAGGATCTACGAGGGGACAGACCTCTAGGGTGTGAATGGGATCTATGGAGCAGGATTGGGGACCTATGGGGCAGATCCATGGGGCCTCACCTCCACCTCGCTGGGCAGCTCTGGAGGCAGGGCCACAGGCAGGGCAGGGCGCTGGGCACAGCGGCCCCACAGCTCCCACAGCTCCGGGGGCAGCCACTCTATGGAGTAGAGCAGGGGGTCACCCAATAAGGGGCAGGAACCCCCGCTATGGGGCAGGAACCCCTGCTATGGGGCAGCTGTAGGGATCTCACCGTGGGTTGGGGCATTCAGTAGCTCACTTGCAGGGCGGCGGAACCTGTGGGGTGGCTCCAGCAGCAGCTGTGGGGCAGAGAAAGGACCAATGGGATAATATACTTGGGAGGGGGATCTGTGGGTCAGATCTATGGGGAAGAGGGGTCTATGGGGCAGGTCTGTGGGGCAGGGGGATCTCTGGGGCAGATCTGTGGGTCCTGGAGAGATCTATGGGTCAGAAAGTATCTGTGGGGTAGATCTGTTGGGGGATGGATGAGGTAGGGGATCTATGGGTCAGAGATAGGATCTATGGGACAGATCTAAGGGATATGTATGAGGTAGGGGATCTATGGGTCAGAGATAGGATCTATGGGACAGATCTAAGGGATATGTATGAGGTAGGGGATCTATGGGTCAGAGATGGGATCTATGGGGCACTCTATGGGTCAGGGTGGATCTATGGGACAGATCTATGGGCCAGACCCCCCCCTCCCCTCCCCACTCACCAGGGGCTCACAGTGGACTTGAGGCTGGAGCAGCTGTGCCCGGAACAGCTCTGGGGCGATGCTGGGCAGGAAGTCTATGTGGGGTGGGGGGCGACGACGGGGCAGGCGCCGAGCCACGGGGACCTCTGGGGTGGGGGGGGGCAGGACGGGCTCCTCCAGGGGTCGAAGAGCTACCCCAGAAGTGCCCACAGCCCTGTAAGTATCCCCAGCCCCATAAATGTCCCCATAGCCCCACAAGTGCCTCCAACCCCGTACATGCTCCCACCCCACGTGTACCCCAGCCCGTTAAGTGCCCCCAGCCCATAAGTGCTGCCCCACCCCCTAAGTGCCCCCCAGGTCTCACCGGGGAGGGCAGGCGGTGCTGGCAGCTCCTCTAGTTCTTCCACTGTGGGGCAGAGACCCTTGTGACCCTACAGAACCCCAAGTGCCCCCAAGTGCTTCCCCAGCCCCAAAAATGACTCCAAGTGCCCCAAATCCCCCCAGCCCAACACTTGCCCCACAAGTGATCCCAACCACCCTTCACGTGCTTCACAGTGACCCCGAGGTGCCCCTCAACTGCCCCCCAAATGCCCCATGACACCCAATTCCCTTCCTTCTGCCTGCCCCCCAAGTGCTCCCTTGCCCTGTAAGTGCCCCCCTCACCTGGGGGCAGCAGCTCCTCAGCCTCGAGCAGCAGCTGCAGCTCCCGGGGGGTCACTTCAGGCAGCTCCTCCTGACCCCAGAGACCCCCAAATTACTCCTGAGACTCTCAAAGACTCCCAGCAATCCCCAAGTAATGCCCAGGGACCACCCAGGACCCCCAAATTGTGGCACCTCCAGGGGCGGCGGCAGTGACGGAACTTCAAGTTCCCGCAGGGTGATGGACTCAGGGGACACCGTCAGGGGTGGCCCTGGAGGTACAGACCAGTATAGACCAGTACACAGCACTACAGACCAGCATCCACCCATATACAGCCTCCCGGAATGCCCTGAGCCCACCAGTATGGGCCAGTATGGACTAGAAGGGACTGGTATAAACCAGCACGGATGAGTAAAGATCAATACACACCCATGTCAACCAGTATAAACCAGTGTGGGCCACTAGCCACAAGCTCTATACCAGTCCTAAACCCCTATGACCCCACTAGCATAAACCAGTACGGACCAGAGCAGACCAGCAACCATTGCCCATCCAGCCCTAAACCCACCGGCAGCCACCAGTATAAACCACTATAGCCCAGAGCTCACCTGGGGGGACCTCGACCTCCATGGGTGGGGGCAGGAGCTCCTCTACCTGTGGGGCAGGCACAGACCAGTATAAACCAGTCTGGGGTCACTATGGGGAAATCTGTGGACAATCTGGGGAAATTTGGGCAAAAAATGGGAAATTTGGGGAAAATTAAGGAAATTTTGGGCAAATTTGGGGAATGGGGGAAAAATGGAGAAGTTTTGAGGCAAAAATGGGGAGATCAGAGACAAAATGGGGAAATTAGGAGAAATTTATGAAATCTTAATAAAGCAGGCAAAGATGGTGAAATTCAGAACAAATTCAAACAATTTTTGGGCAAACTTGGGGAACTGAAGCACATTTGGAGAAGTCTGGGGGAAATTTGGGCATAAATGGAGAAATTAAACTCAAAATGAGGAAATCTGGGAAAACTGATGAAATTTGGGGGAAACTGCAGAAAAATGGGCTTATTTGCATGTTTTGGGCAAGTTTGGGCAGGTAGCTACAAACAGGCCCCACCCCAGAGTTCCTCCAATCCAGCACTCTGGCTCTGGTGAGTGGCCACGCCCACCAAGAACCAAAAAATGGGAAAACTGTGGCAATTTGGAGTAAACTGAGGTGTAAAACGGGGAAGTTCGGGGAAATTTGAGGAAACTTGGGGAAAATGGGGAAGTGTGGAGTCACCATGGGACAAGGTGGGGGGGCCGTGGTGGGTCTGGGGGTTGGTACCTGCAGAAGCTCCACCCCCATCACCCCAAAAAAGGGGTCAGGGGCCAATTCCAGCTGCATCATTAGAGCCTGGGAATCAGGGAGCAAGTGGGTCCTGGGGGGAAAAAGGGAGGTTAGGAGGGGCTTGGGGGCAATGGGGAGGTCACAGGTGAGACCTCGAGGGAGGACAGGTGAGGCCCGGGTGGGTTGGGGGTCCCTGAGAAAGTCTGGGAAGGTTCAGGGGATCTCAGAGAAGTGGGGGGCAGGTCCTGGAGGAGTTGAGGGGTCCCACGTGGGTTGTGGGGGGTTCTGGGGTGTTTCAGGATTGATTTCGATGTTTTCAGGTGTTTTGAGTGTTTTTTTCATGTTTTGGGGATGTTTTTTGGAGTGGTTTTGGGATGTCCGGGGGTGGTTTGGGGCTCTCTAGGTGTATTTTGGGGATGTTATGGGATGTCTTCGGGTTGTTTGTGGAGTATTTTGGGTATGCTTTGGGGTACTTTTGGATGTTTAGGGGTGGCTTGGAGTTGTTTCAAGCTGTTCTGAGAATATGTTGGGGTGGTTTGGGCCGTTTTGGGGGTCTCCCACCGGCGAGGGGGGCTCAGGTCGATCTCCAGGGGCCGCCGCGCGCGGTGCAGGCGCTCCAGGATCTGCGACGCCTCCTCTGGGCGGGGGAGGAACTGCGGCTGGAACGGGACTCCCAAACACCCCAGAAACCTCCCAGGGACCCCGCAAACACCCACCAGCACCCACCGAGCATCCCCCGAAACCTCTCAGGGGCCCCCCCAAAACTCCTCCCGTGACCCACGAATCCCCCAGGGACCACCCAAACATCCCCAGACCCCCGTAAGCCCCCCCCAGGCTGTCCCCGGCCCGTCCAGCCCCCGAGCCGCGCCCGCTGCCCTACCGAGCAGGCTCCCGCACTGCCGCCCGTACACGCGGGCCAGCCCGAGCTGCAGCAGCGCCGCCAGGTACAGCACGAATCCCCCAGGGACCACCCAAACATCCCCAGACCCCCGTAAGCCCCCCCCCAGGCTGTCCCCGGCCCGTCCAGCCCCCGAGCCGCGCCCGCTGCCCTACCGAGCAGGCTCCCGCACTGCCGCCCGTACACGCGGGCCAGCCCGAGCTGCAGCAGCGCCGCCAGGTACAGCGAGCACCGGGGGGGCGGCGCCCCGGCCGGCGGGGGCGGGGCCTCCCACCCGCTGCGACCAACCACGAAGGACATCACGGCAGCACTGGGCGGGATTAGAGAAGAGCTGCGCCAATGGGAGCGAGGCAGGCGCGGGCAGGGGAGCCGGGGGTGTTTGGGGGGCCGGGAACACTCCGGGGTGTCTTGGCAGTAGCCACAGGAGCGTTGTGGGGTATTCTGAGTATTTGAGGGGCTGTTTCGGAGTATTGTGGGGGGGTTTGAGGTATTTCAGAATTTCGAGGTTTCCTCTCCTGCCGCGACCAATCGCAAATGGCGGCACCGCGCTCTGGGCGGGGCCAGAAAACCTCCGGCCAATGGGAGAGGGGAGGGCGGGGCGGGGGAACCCCCTCCGTGATTGGCTCTAGTGGGGCCGCCCGGGGACCTTACCAGGTGCGCGGCCCGAGCCCGCTCAGCGATTGGCCGCCGCCCCCCCGCGCGGCCCGAGCCCGCTCAGCGATTGGCCGGAGCCCTTACCAGGTGCGCGGCCCGAGCCCGCTCAGCGATTGGCCGGAGCCCTTACCAGGTGCGCGGCCCGAGCCCGCTCAGCGATTGGCCGCAGCCCCCCGCGCGGCCCGAGCCCGCTCAGCGATTGGCCGCAGCCCTTACCAGGTGCGCGGCCCGAGCCCGCTCAGCGATTGGCCGCCCCCCCCCCCGCGCGGCCCGAGCCCGCTCAGCGATTGGCCGCCGCCCCCCCGCGCGGCCCGAGCCCGCTCAGCGATTGGCCGGAGCCCCCCGCGCGGCCCGAGCCCGCTCAGCGATTGGCCGCAGCCCTTACCAGGTGCGCGGCACGTCCACGCGCAGGCACTCCCGGCGCAGCAGCCGCGAGCTGCAGGTGGCGGCCAACCTGCGGCACCGACCGGTCAGGGCGCGGCCGGGCCCGCGGGGCGGGCGGGGCGGGGACGGACCCTACCAGATGGTGCCGAAACAGCCCGTGTGTCGCCGCAGCACCTCGGGGTAGTAGAACATGGCGGGAGGTGCAAAACGCCACAAAAACGCTCAAAAATACCCCAAATCGGGTGATCAAATTTGAATGAATCACGGCGGTGGTCGAATGATGTTTAAAAAGCGGAGGGTCACAAGGCAATTTAGCCGTTAAAATCCCGGAAAAAAAACCCGAAAAATCGCTCAAAATTTAAATAAAGTGGACTAAAAATTTTAAATACTAATAAGTTATATTTTAAAAAGGGAGGGTTAAAAGGCGATTGGGACACCACAATGCCTCAGAAAAGACCCAACTCCCCGTCAAAATGAAAAAAAAAATCGAAAATTTGAATAAATATCAATTGTTTAAATAGAGGGTGAAAAGGCGATTCTGGTTCTAAAATGCCCAAAAGACCCGGAGGTCTTAAAACGCCAGAAACTCCTCAAACCCCCTACAGAAATCCCCCCAAGTTAAATAAAGGTTGAATAAATATGTAGCAGTATTTGTCATTAAAAAATGGAAGGTAAAAAGGTGTTCTGGGCTCTGAAATACCCCAAGAAAGCCCCCAAAGCCGTAAGAATGCTCGTTAAATAAATGAAGTTCAACTAATTAAGAAATAGCTTTTAGGAAGTTAAAGCGTTTAAGATAAATTTGGCTCCAAAATGAGGCAAAAATGCCCTGAACTGCATTTAACTGGAACAAATTGCATAAGAATTAAAGAACCGAAGGTAAATGTTACTCAAAACTGAAAAATTGAGGCAATTCACCTTAACTCGAGTAAAAACTGGCTTTAAGAAAGGTTTTTAGCGCTAAACCCCCTGAAAACACACCTGAAACTCTGTAAAAAAAACCTCAAACTCCCCTAATAACCCGCGACTAAAACGAAATAATCGATTAAATAATTAAACTATTTCCTTAAGGGATTAAATTAAGAGAACTAATTAATTTCAGTCAGTAAATGGGCTGTAAACCGGCCCGAAGCCCTCCCAGATTTTCCCTCCTAAGCCCCAAAACCACCTAAAAATCCTCCGCGGTGCCAACGCCTTAATTAATCCCTCAGTTGACCTCCAAGCTCCCGGAACTAATTAAATTTGTTAACTGAGTGAGGCGCCGCCGCCGCCGCCGCCGCCGCCAGACTGAACAGGCTCGCGCCCCCGCTGGTACCGCCCCTGCCGCCTCTGGCCAATCAGCGCTCCGCTCTCCGCGGGACGCCCCGCCCCCTTTCCGGCACCGCTCTTTCCCGGGCTTTTGCTGCTCAGCCAATCAGCGCGCGGCTCCCCTCAGCAACAGAGAAAAGGCGGGTGCCTCAATAGCGATGACCAATCAGCGCTGTCTCTGCGAGGAGCGCGAAGAGCTAAACCAATGGTAGCGCTCTGTGCCTCACGCCGGCGGCCAATCAGAGTGCGGTGGCCGGCAGGGAGGAATGGCGGAAAGGAGCGAGCACCGGGGGATATCGCGGGGTCTCGGGGGGCACGGGGGCACCGCCCGTCATTGCTGGAGGCTCCAAAGTGCCCCAGGAGCTGCCGCGCTGCCTCCCTCGCCTCTCGGCCGCGGTCCCTGCCTACCAACCAGCGCGCGGCTTCACCGTCACGCCATAGCCACATATGGACTTCCTTTGCACAGGTGGCGTGGCCGCAGCGGCACCGCCTCCAGCAGGCGGCACGTCTGGCTCTATTTGCATAAAAGGGCGCGGCCTCATCCCCGCGCGCAGCCACATGTGGTGTTCATTTGCATAAAAGCGCGCGTGCCCCACAGCGACCCCCAAGGACACCCACAGTGACCCCCTAGTGCCCCAAAGATGCCCCCAAACATCCCATACAGACCCATAAGTGCCTCATGTGGACCTCCAGAGTACGCCAAGAGTCCTGTGGTGACCCCCCAGTACCCCATAGGGACGTTTAGAGACCCCTAAGTGTATCACAGCAAAACCCAAGTGCCCCATAGAGACCCCCAAGTGACCTAAAGGGGCCTTCCAAGTGACCCTCCAAGCCCCAGAGAGACCCATAAGTGATGCCCAATTGACCCACAGAGATGCCCAAGTGCTCTACAGGAATCTTCAGGTTACTTCGAGTGCCCCATGGGGACCCCCAAGTCCCGCCTTGCCCCCCCTTCCCTGTTACACATCAGCAGAGCCTGGCATGTCCTGATGCCATTTCCCTCCTAGATGCTCCTCTCGGAACATCATCCCCAATTCCTTCTGCTTCAGCTCCAGGCATAACACAGGAGGAGCTGGGGGCTCCCAGGAGGCCTTTGGGGGGTTCCATGTGTGGCTTGGGAAGGTCCCAGGTGAATTTTGGGGGTCCCAGATGTGTTTGGAGGGGCCCAACTGTATTTATGGGGGTCCCATATGTGTTTAGGGGCTCCCGTGTGTGTTTTCGGGTCTCCCAAGTGTGTTTATAGGGTCCCACGTGTGGCTTGGGAAGGAGTCAGAGGTTTTTTAGGGGGTCCCAAATGTGTTTGGGGAGTCCCAGCTGTATTTAGGGGGGGTTCCTCATGTTTGAGGGTTACCACGTGTGTTTTGGGGTTCCAAGCGTATTTTGGGGTCTCCCAAGTGCGTTTGCAGGGTCCCATGTGTGGCTTGGGAAGGTTCCAGATGAGTGCTGCGGGGTTCCAGGTGTGTTTGGGGGTCCCAGATGTGTTTGAGTAGGTCTCATGCATATTTTGGAGGATCCCAGTCGTGTTTCCCCCCCAGACCCCCACTAGATGTGGCCCTGCCCCCACTGCACATACCTGAATGAAGGTCCCACCCACTCCTGTGCCACCTGCCAGGGTCCCAGTGCCCCTGCCCCCTTCCCCATGGGCTTGGTGGCAGCTCCTGGGCCACAGTGGCCATTGTGAGGGGGAGTTTTGGGCGGCCTCGGGGCGTCTGGAGGGGCATGACGGCAGTTTTAAAAGATCTCAACACTAGAGAAACATCCAGGAAAAGTCATTCTTTTTCTGCAAGGAGGCAGTTTGTGAGCACAGGGTGGGGGTTGTGCCTTCCCACAAAAATACTCCCCTTGGTGCATATGGGGTGAGGGGATCTTGGCCATGTGCAGCTGGAGACAAGGTGTGTAGGTACCTGTGTGTGACACCCGTGTGTATCAGGACAGAGCTTCTGGTGAGATTGGAGCTGCCAGGGAGTTTAAAGGGGCACAGTTGTCTGGAAAAGGCTTCTGTTGATCTCTGCGCCAAAGGTGATGCAAACCATTTTTTCCTCCTCTCAGCTGCAGACTTCACAAGGCTCCCCAAGATCCCCACACAGCAGGGCTTAAAGAGCTGAGGGTGTCCCTGCTCTTTGGGTTCTCAGCTGTGCCTGTGGGGGTGGTGACACCTTCTCTGTGTGCTCTGAGGCAGTCAAAAACACCAGGGCATCCACTGGGCCTCTTGGGCAGCCTGAACTGTTGCAGCACTGGCTGTGGGTTTGGTTTTTATCTTCCCTTAGAGTAAACCCTCTCCTCTCACTGATTTTTGCATAGCAATTGAAACTTAAATAAAAGTTCCCATTGTGTAATTTACCAACTGACTTGCACTGGTTACACTGAAGGTGCCAGTTGGTTGTAGGGTATGGTTTACTGGTTGTACTGGAGCAGTTTGGTGTTTGGTTAAGAGAGGAGGCAATGGACACTCAGATTCTGGGGAGGCGCACTCAAAAACTGGGAAAAGGGGCAGTCAAAAATTGGGGGGGCAATCAAATTTTGGGGAAGGGCACTCAGAAAACTGGGGAAAGGGGCACTCAAATTTTGGGGAAAGGGGCACTCCAAATTTACCAGAGGGGCCCTCAAATTTTGGGGAGGAGCAGGCAAAAGTTGGGAGACCCCCAGAGACCCCCAAAGACACCTGAGAGTCCCCATGAAAACCCCTCAAAACACACCTAAGACCCCTAAACACACACCTGGGACCTCCTCCAGACACACCCGAGACCCCAAACACACCTGGGAGCCCCCCAAAACACAACTGGGACCCCCTCAGGGACCCCCAAACACACCTGGGGATCCCCCTTGGCCCCTTCCCCCTCCCCAAGACCTCCAGCCCCTCCCTCCTCCATGGGCCCTGATGCTGAAGGGGTTTTAGGTTTCTGATTTTTCACATTTTGTAGATTTTAGGAACACAGTAGTTGTAGATTTTTAGAGGGTTAATATTTCTAACAGTTTAAGTTTAATGCCTTTCTATCACTTCCTCTGTCCCAGAATGGGGAGCTCAAATTCCTTTAGTTAATTAATCTTGTTTAGACTCTTTCCAAGGTAAAAAGCTGAAGGATATCAGAAGGCCCACAGAACAAGACATAAACACAGGCCAAAGTGACCCAGAACTCAGAACATTGGAAGAACTCCAAAGGACCTTTGTGTGCCCGAGGCAGAGGAGCTGATGAAGATGGAGGGTCTTGACAACCCCCCAGACCCAATTCTGGGGGGCTGGACCAGGGGTGGAACCAGGGCTGGACTCAGAAATGTGTAGAGAAATGATTGGAGAGATTATAAAAGCCATGGAAACAAGAACTGGGGCACATGCGTGTCATCCCGTATTCCTGTGGGCCGCAGGCCTGTGATATTAAAGGACCTTCACTTTTTATCTTCCCCTACACTAAGGTGGCTCAGAGCCCTGCTTGGTGGGGGGCACTCACAGCATCAGCCCCCTTCCCATCCCCGCTGTGAGCACGAGGCCGACCAGGACCACCCAAAGGACCCTCTGTGGCTCCATCGCCTCCTCTGAGGGGTCGTGGCCCCTCCAGCCCCCATTTAATCCCCCCAAAAGCCCCTCCTCCAATCCCCTTCTTGGAAGGCCCTGCCCCTCCACCCTGGGGTGTCGCCAAGGGGGTCGGGACACACTACCCACCCCCACCCCCCTGGGAGGAGGGGGGTAGGGGAGGGGCTCAGGTGTGCCTGGGGGAGGCTCAGGTGTGTCTGGGTGGGCTCAGGTGTGTGGGAGGGGCTCAGGTGTGCCTGGGGGGAGGAGGTGGACTCGTCACTCGGGTAGGGGAGGGACTCAGGTGTGTCTGGGGGGGGAAACACTCAGGTGGGGGAGGGGCTCAGGTGTGTCTGGGGGGGGAAACACTCAGGTGGGGGAGGGGCGTCTCAGGTGTGCCCAGGACCCCCCCAAAGGGCCCCACAAGTGTTTGGCACTCAAATTTTGAGGGAGGGGCAATCAAAAATTGTGGAAAAGGCCAATCAAATTTTGGGAAGGGGCACTCAAAAATTGGGGAAAGGGGCATGGAAGAATTACGGGAGGGGCACTCAAATTTTGGAGAAAGGGGCACTAAAAATTGGGAAAAAGGCCACTCAAATTTTGGAGAGGGAAACTGAAGTTTTGGGGAAAGTGGCACTCAAATTTTTGGGAAGGGCACTCAAAAATTGAGGAAAGGTGCACTCAAAAATTGGGGGAGAGGCACTCAGATTTTGGGGAAGGGGCACACAAAACTTGGGGAAAGGGGCACTAAAAATTGGGAGAATGGCACTCAAATTTTGGGGAGAAGGGACACTCAAGAATTACACGAGAGGCACTCAAAAATTAGGGTTGGGGTCACTCCAATTTTGAGGGAGGGACACTCAGATTTGGGAAGGGGCCCTGGAATTTTAGGGAGGAACACTCAAATTTTTGGGAGGGACCATCAAACTTTGGGGGAAGGGCACTCAAATTTTGGGGAAAGGAGCACTCAAATTTTAGGGAGGGGCACTCCAATGTTGGAGTGGGGCACTCAAAAAATACTGGAGGGGCACTCAGAAATTGAAGAGGGGCACTCAAATTTTAGGGAGGGACAGTCAGATTTTGGGGAGGGGCACTCAAAATTTGGGGGTAAAAATTGGGGAAAGGAGCACTCCAATTTTGGGCAAAGGGGCACTAAAAATTGGGGAAAGGGACACTGAAGAATTATGGGAGGGGCACTCAAATTTTGGGCAAAGGGGCACTAAAAATTTGGGGAAAGGGACACACATTTTGGGGAGGGAAACTGAAGTTTTGGCGAATGGGACACTCAAATTTTGGGGAGGGGCACTAAAAAACTGGGGAGAGAGCACTCAAATTTTGGGGAGCCATGGACTTGTGCTCAAATGAACACACTTGTGCAGGTCCCTGGGATCCGGTGCAAGGTGCAGGTGTCCTACTGTTCAGGGGTGCAGGGTCTGAGGGACTGTATTGCCTGTGGCTTTGCAGGACATGAAGAATGAGGGGAACTGTGGTGCCCGAGCTGTGTCCCGTCAGGTCGTGTTTCCCTCTGGGGACAGAGAGCCTGTGGGCGGAGCTGTGAGTGTTTGGATGAGCAGCTGAGTGTCCCTGAGCCCTCTGCTGTGTCTGTGCTGCAGGTTCTGTGCATGCTGAGTGTCCCTGAGCCCTCTGCTGTGTCTGTGCTGCTCTGTCTGTGCCTGCTGAGTGTCCCTGAGCCCTCTGCTGTGTCTGTGCTGCAGGTTCTGTGCATGCTGAGTGTCCCTGAGCCCCCTGCTCTGTCTGTGCTGCAGGTTCTGTGCCTGCTGAGTGTCCCTGAGCCCTCTGCTGTGTCTGTGCTGCAGGTTCTGTGCATGCTGAGTGTCCCTGAGCCCTCTGCTGTGTCTGTGCTGCTCTGTCTGTGCCTGCTGAGTGTCCCTGAGCCCTCTGCTGTGTCTGTGCTGCTCTGTCTTGTGCCTGCTGAGTGTCCCTGAGCCCTCTGCTGTGTCTGTGCTGCAGGTTCTGTGCCTGCTGAGTGTCCCTGAGCCCCCTGCTCTGTCTGTGCTGCAGGTTCTGTGCATGCTGAGTGTCCCTGAGCCCTCTGCTGTGTCTGTGCTGCAGGTTCTGTGCCTGCTGAGTGTCCCTGAGCCCTCTGCTCTGTCTGTGCTGCTCTGTCTGTGCCTGCTGAGTGTCCCTGAGCCCTCTGCTGTGTCTGTGCTGCAGGTTCTGTGCATGCTGAGTGTCCCTGAGCCCTCTGCTGTGTCTGTGCTGCAGGTTCTGTGCCTGCTGAGTGTCCCTGAGCCCCCTGCTCTGTCTGTGCTGCAGGTTCTGTGCCTGCTGAGTGTCCCTGAGCCCTCTGCTGTGTCTGTGCTGCAGGTTCTGTGCCTGCTGAGTGTCCCTGAGCCCTCTGCTGTGTCTGTGCTGCAGGTTCTGTGCCTGCTGAGTGTCCCTGAGCCCTCTGCTGTGTCTGTGCTGCAGGTTCTGTGCCTGCTGAGTGTCCCTGAGCCCTCTGCTGTGTCTGTGCTGCAGGTTCTGTGCATGTCGAGTCCGACCGCTGTCACTACTGCGCACGCGCGTAGCCCTAAGCTGTATCTCTACTGCGCACGCGCGGAGTACAGCGAGGTGTCCCCACTGGGCTCTGTCCTGCTGGATGCCACATCCCGTGTTCGTTCATGGCGCTGTTTTCCCGCACCTGCCGCAGCCGGTGCCGCGGGAGCGCGCGGGGAACATCCCGCCGCCGGTGCGGCTGCTGCAGAGGCGTTCCTGGAGCGCGGCGCCGGCACCATCGCCCGCAGCGCCGCCGCCAAGATCGTGAGTGCCGGGGCCGCGGGGCAGGGGCTGGGCTGGGCTGGGCCTCAGTGGCGCTCCATACACGGATAAATACTCTGCATGCAGCTCGGTGGGTGCTTTCCCGTCCTGGGGGTGAGGTGAATCCTGGGCTCCTGTGCTTTTGTCAGCCGAGATGGAAAATTCCTGCACTTGGTTTTGGCAAGTGGCAGTTTCCCAGAATTTTCTTGCCTTGTTTGCTTCCTGTGGAACATGTGGACCAGCAGAACTCTCAGGGCTTGTGTTCAGAACAGGCTTGAGGAGAGTGAGTGAGTGAGTGAGTGAGTGAGTGAGTGGAGTGAGTGAGTGGAGTGAGTGAGTGGAGTGAGTGAGTGGAGTGAGTGGAGTGAGTGAGTGAGTGAGTGAGTGAGTGAGTGAGTGAGGGAGGGAGGGAGTGAGTGAGTGAGTGAATGAGTGAGTGAGTGAGTGAGTGGAGTGAGTGAGTGGAGTGAGTGAGTGGAGTGAGTGAGTGAGTGAGTGGAGTGAGTGAGTGAGGGAGGGAGTGAGTGAGTGGAGTGAGTGAGTGAGTGGAGTGAGTGAGTGAGTGAGTGGAGTGAGTGAGTGAGTGAGTGGAGTGAGTGAGTGAGTGGAGTGAGTGAGTGAGTGAGTGGAGTGAGTGAGTGAGGGAGGGAGTGAGTGAGTGAGTGAGTGAATGAGTGAGTGGAGTGAGTGAGTGAGTGAGTGAATGAGTGAGTGAGTGAGTGAGTGGAGTGAGTGAGTGAGTGAGGGAGTGAATGAGTGAGTGGAGTGAGTGGAGTGAGTGAGTGAGTGAGTGGAGTGAGTGAGTGAGTGAGGGAGTGAATGAGTGAGTGGAGTGAGTGAGTGAGTGAGGGAGTGAATGAGTGAGTGGAGTGAGTGAGTGAGTGAGTGGAGTGAGTGAGTGAGTGAGGGAGTGAGTGAGTGAGTGAGTGAGTGAGTGGAGTGAGTGAGTGAGTGAGTGGAGTGAGTGAGTGAGTGAGTGGAGTGAGTGAGTGAGGGAGTGAGTGAGTGGAGTGAGTGAGTGAGTGGAGTGAGTGAGTGAATGAGTGAGTGGAGTGAGTGAGTGAGTGAGTGAGTGAGTGAGGGAGTGAATGAGTGAGTGGAGTGAGTGGAGTGAGTGAGTGGAGTGAGTGAGTGAGTGGAGTGAGTGAGTGAGTGAGTGAGGGAGTGAGTGGAGTGAGTGAGTGAGTGAGTGGAGTGAGTGAGTGAGGGAGTGAGTGAGTGAGTGGAGTGAGTGAGTGAGTGAGTGGAGTGAGTGAGTGGAGTGAGTGGAGTGAGTGAGTGAGTGAGTGAGTGAGTGAGTGGAGTGAGGGAGTGAGTGGAGTGAGTGAGTGAGTGAGTGGAGTGAGTGAGTGGAGTGAGTGAGTGAGTGGAGTGAGTGAGTGAGTGAGTGAGTGAGTGAGTGAGTGAGTGGAGTGAGGGAGTGAGTGGAGTGAGTGAGTGAGTGAGTGGAGTGAGTGAGTGAGGGAGTGAGTGAGTGAGTGGAGTGAGTGGAGTGAGTGAGTGAGTGAGTGAGTGGAGTGAGTGAGTGAGTGAGTGGAGTGAGTGAGTGAGGGAGTGAATGAGTGAGTGGAGTGAGTGGAGTGAGTGGAGTGAGTGGAGTGAGTGAGTGAGTGAGTGAGTGAGTGAGTGAGTGAGTGAGAAGGAGCCACAACGTGTCTTCCTTGTCCTGCACTGCAGGATCAGAATCCTGGTTTAGGTTAGGGATGCTTTTGCACTGGTGTGTGTCTTCGATGGTCAGAGCCAACTTTCTGCTGGGCCACTTAGGAAGAACAGTTGCCTAGAGCTTCATGTTTGCTTTCCTTGCAGCCTGGAGTGTTGGGGGGATTCCTGAAGCTGATTGCCTTGAAAGCCAGTGATCCCCAAGGCTTTGACCTGCTAAACAGCATCATGGAGCATATGCCCCCGTGAGTATGAGCTCAAATTGCATTCAAAACTGACTTCTGTGGGCTTTGGTTCTGCAGTGTGCAGTCATGCCAAAGGTTAACACTTCAGGAGCAAAAATGTCACATTTATCAGTTAAAGAGATGGGAACAACTTTCTCTGTGTTTTCTGTAAAGTGACAGCACCAGTCAAAGCCCACTGTGAACTGAATAACTGTTCTTTTAAATTTCCAGTGAATCAGTTGACTGGTACAGGAAACAGGTCTTCATTCTGCTATTCCAAAGACTTCCAAGTTCCAAACCAACAAAACTTATCAAAAGTAAGTTCCTTGCTCTGAAAAGCTCCAGTGTGACACGAGCGGTTCAGAGTGTGCAGTTGCACAGATCAGGCATCCTGTACATGGGTGGGACTCTGGTGGCTCCAGGGACTTGCTCCAAATGCTCTGGAGTCAAGGGGGCATAAAGGGCAGTGGCCACAGCAGGTGACACTCCATGAAAACTGAGGGAATGGAACTAAAGGACTTGTGTAGTTCTCCTCCTTTCCTGGTGTGTGTGATGTCGTTACTTGTCTGAAAGTGTCTCCATTTAATCTCCAGCTAATAGCAACACACTTGCCCTGCCACACAGCACAGCCATTCTGACCACTGCTCTCTGCAGTTTGTGTTCATGCTGGGAAACATTCCATGCTTTTGTGTCATTTTGGCCTTCATGGGAATAAAGTTCTGAGGAAGGGTTTACGTTCCTCTGTCAAAGCTGTGACACATTGTTGAAATCATCCCCAGGCAGATGGCCATGCTGATGAAATTCGTGATGTTATCTCTACACAGATCACACAAGGTCTGTTATTAATCCTTTAAAATCTGCTTGATGCCTCCTGTAGAGGAGCAAGAATTACAGGGTTCTTCCAGTGGTGTTCCACCAACCAAATGGAAGTGGTGCTTCCAGCGTTCCACGTTTCAGTGTTGTGGTGCCCGAGAAGATGAGCAGTTTTTAGGCAAACTTTGGAGCAGCAAGTTAATGCCCTTCAGTAAAAGGGAACATTTATGAAGGCTGCCCTTCCTGTCTCCTTCTTAGAATGCATTTTGCTGCTGACTCTAAAGCAATTCTCTTGTTTTCATCTGGAGTTTTACTTCATCCTTTTTCTCGTTGCTTTCTCGTCTTCATTAACTAGTATGGCACAGGAAATGGGGCATGAGCTCTGCAGGAAATACTTGGCAGCATACAGCCAAAGGGAGTGTGTTCTGTTGGCTTGGGTTGTATTTCAGGCTGCTGTGCAGTTTTTGCCTTTGAAGCAGGAAAGAGTTGTCTCTCTGGCTGAAATGGCAAAGGAGGTTTGGCGCTAATCTGACTGCCCGGGTGCCTCTCCTTTTGGGGTTCATTTCTGATTTTCTGCCCACAGTTCCTCACTGATAGTTCAAGTTACTGATCTCCTGAGCGGGTCATAAAAGGGAATCATTGCTGTCTCTGGTTTTTATCCTTTGTAAAAAGTTTGTATGTGCAAAGATCTATGTAAGAGGGCAGCAATTGTTAAGAAACAAATTGTCTTGTGTTCTCTGTTTCCTGGTGCTTTGTGTGGTTTCTGCTTTTCTTTGGTCACCATAGGGTGATAAATCGTTCTGATACTTTTTCTCTAACTGTCATACTAGGATGTTTGAAACAGGCTTGGAGAAAATGATGATTCCTGAAATCCAGAAAGAGTCTTGGAGAAGTTGAAAAGCAGATCCGTGCTGTTGGCATCACCAAGACATTAACAGAATGTCCTCCCGTGATGGACACTGAGTACCCCAAGCTGTGGTAGGTGCCACACTTCTTCAGGGTCTGCTGGTGATGCTGTTGGAGGTCTGGAAAGTAGAAGCTTTCACCAGAATAGGCCCCTCCAATAAACTCCTTTGGCATTTCTTCAGGCCCACTGTTGTGGTGAGACTCAGCTTGAGGCTTTTCATACCTTTTCATCCTTCACTGCACAAAGGGAAGTGTGTTTTCAAAGCAAATGGCAGAGCTGGTTTGAGATGTGTTTGAGCCTGGATTTGGCTGAGTAGAGCTCCACTGAAGGGAATTAGGCTACTGTCAGCTTGCATTCCTTCTGGAAAGCTGGGCCCACTTTTGACTTGTAACTGTCATAGTCAGGAGGCCTGAGAATACTCACAACCTGACAGGCTGTAGAGTCTTAGCCTGAAAGTGGAATCTGGGGGAAAGCTCTGGAGACTGAAAGGCAGTCCAGCAGTCTGGGGGCTCAGGTAGCCTGAACTGAATGACAGTAACCAGGTCCTGGACTAGAACTCTTTTTGAATGTACTTAGAGAAAAGCTGTAATCTGGAAAAGAATTGCTATTCTTGGGTTTGTATCACAGCAATTTGAGCTGCTAAAAAATGCGGGCATTGCTGATGCTGTTAATATGAGCAGCTGCATTGTGCCTGGAAAGGACCCAGACCCACAGTCCTAGTGCAGCTTCCCTGGGACAGGGACGGTGCCAGGAGTTAAGCAAGTCCCTGCAAAGGGGTTCCAGGTAATCTGAGCGTTCTTGTGAAGCACAGGCTGTCCTCACCTGTTCACTGTTCCCCTCCCCTCTCCCCCCAGGATTCCTTTGCTGCAGGCCCTCCCTCCTTGGCTTGTTCGAGCTGCCTGAGGATGACACGACCCCTGACAAGGAGCACTTCATTGACACAGAGGATACTCCAGGCTATCAGACTGCATTCTCCCAGCTGGCCTTTGCTGGGAAGGAAGAACATGATCCTGTGGGGCAAATGGTGAACAATCCCAGGATCCAGCTGGCCCAGTCTCTGCACAAACTGTTCACAGCGTGCCCAGGCAGGGTAGGTGGCTTGGGCTCTGCATCCCTGGGCTGCATTCAGCAGAGAAGAAATGCCTCTGTGAGAATGGTCTCTTGCTAAGGTTTGATAATCAGCAAAATGAAGTGTGTTGTAGGCAGAAGGCAAGGTCTTGCTGTGTCTTCTTGTTCATTGGAACTTGGCTTTTGTAAGGTTTTCCTGGTAACCTCAGAAAGGCCTTATTTTTCACAGCACTTAGTTTAGCAATCAGCTCAAATATATGCTATTTAAAAGATGAAGATTTATCCACTTGATGGCCTATAA
Organism: Pithys albifrons albifrons; assembly: GCF_047495875.1. Classification (NCBI taxonomy): domain Eukaryota; kingdom Metazoa; phylum Chordata; class Aves; order Passeriformes; family Thamnophilidae; genus Pithys; species Pithys albifrons. The sequence goes on along the minus strand of NC_092466.1, from coordinate 175,095 downwards.
GTAATGGTTGTCTCCTGTTCAGTTGCATGGACTTGGGAGATTCAGGCAGCTCATATAAAATTAGACATTTTGAGTGCACAGTTAACTCTTACCCCAGATAGTGTTTGTTTTGTTCAAGATTTGGGTAAGTAAAGATTGTCTGAGAGATGAGCTGTTTCACCCTCAATAACTGCTGCTCTGAGAGTGTCTGAGCTTGTGCCCTGTGCATGAAGAGCCATGGCAGTGGCTGAGTGTCCCTGAGCCCTCTGCTGTGTCTGTGCTGCAGGTTCTGTGCCTGCTGAGTGTCCCTGAGCCCTCTGCTGTGTCTGTGCTGCAGGTTCTGTGGATGCTGAGTGTCCCTGAGCCCTCTGCTGTGTCTGTGCTGCAGGTTCTGTGGATGCTGAGTGTCCCTGAGCCCTCTGCTGTGTCTGTGCTGCTCTGTCTGTGCATGCTGAGTGTCCCTGAGCCCTCTGCTGTGTCTGTGCTGCAGGTTCTGTGCATGCTGAGTGTCCCTGAGCCCTCTGCTGTGTCTGTGCTGCTCTGTCTGTGCATGCTGAGTGTCCCTGAGCCCTCTGCTGTGTCTGTGCTGCAGGTTCTGTGCATGCTGAGTGTCCCTGAGCCCTCTGCTGTGTCTGTGCTGCAGGTTCTGTGCATGTTGAGTGTCCCTGAGCCCTCTGCTGTGTCTGTGCTGCAGGTTCTGTGCATGTTGAGTGTCCCTGAGCCCTCTGCTGTGTCTGTGCTGCTCTGTCTGTGCATGCTGAGTGTCCCTGAGCCCTCTGCTGTGTCTGTGCTGCAGGTTCTGTGCATGCTGAGTGTCCCTGAGCCCTCTGCTGTGTCTGTGCTGCAGGTTCTGTGGATGCTGAGTGTCCCTGAGCCCTCTGCTCTGTCTGTGCTGCTCTGTCTGTGCCTGCTGAGTGTCCCTGAGCCCTCTGGAGTTACAATCTGGAAAAGGATTGCTTTTCTTGGGTTTCTATCATGGCAATTTGAGCTGATAAAAAAATGAGTGCATTGCTGATGCTGTTATTATCAGTAGCTGCATTGTGCCTGGAGAGGACCCAGACCCACAGTCCTAGTTGTTATGGGTTTGGCCAGATGGGCCTAAATTTAGTTTTTAGAAGTTCAGCTAGGCCTGGGAATTGTCAGCTGACTTGAGCTGGACTGAGCTAGCTAACAGCTGACTTCTTCTGGCCAATAATATTGTATTCCATACCATATTGCATCATCTCAAAAGGGGTAAGAGCTGGTGTGTGGGAGTGGCTTAGGCAGTTGCTTCACAGCTGTGGTCCCAGCAAGACACTCTGCTGTCCCAGGAGGGATGGGGAGGCCCAAGCCCGGAGTACCAGCTTACCATCATGTTATCTTAGGGAAGTAAAATGTTTGTTCTTAGCTTTTCTCTCTGCTTAAGTCTGTCTCTGAAGAATTGACTTCTCTAGAATGATTTGTAGTTGAAATGGTAGAATTTGTGTTTACTGGGAAGTGGGAAATTATTTCTTGTTATACATAACTTGTGTAAGTGTGTGTTATATTGTAGTTTCCTCTTAATTTTCTCTTTTCTGTGTAAATACATGTAGTTAGTTCCAGCATAAACCTGCTTTTGAGGTTTTTCCTTTTCTCTCTCTCTTCTTTTTTTCCCTTGGCTGGTTGGGGGGAGGAGGAACCCTCTTCACTCTGTCCTGGACAGTTGGCGTTTTGCCAGCTCAACCCAGGACACTAGTGCAGCTTCCCTGGGACAGGGACAGTGCCAGGAGTTAAGCAAGTCTCTGCAAAGGGGTTCCAGGTAATCTGAGCATTCTTGTGAAGCACAGGCTGTCCTCACCTGTTCACTGTTCCTCTCCCCTCTCCCCCCAGGATTCCTTTGCTGCAGGCCCTCCCTCCTTGGCTTGTTTGAGCTGCCTGAGGATGGCATGACACAACCCCTGACAAGGAGCACTTCACTGACAGAGAGGATACTCCAGGCTATCAGACTGCATTCTCTCAGCAGGATCAGCCCTAAACTACCTCACGGTACCCCTGAACCCTCAGTGGACACGTCCAGCACCTGAACAGAAACCCAAGTCCTTATTTATTTACAGAGGCGAAATGATTGGTAATTGCTTATGATCTGTGGAGAATTTCCTTTGGAACGATCAGAGAGTTGTATCAAGGCAGAGCGTTTCTTTTGGTTCTTTTTCTTGTGGTTTGTAATTTCCTTTCAGGCTTGAATGAGTTTTTTGTGCTCCTGTTAGAAAAGCAGCATGATTTTACCTTCCTGTTTTGGGGGGCTTTGTTTGTTTCCATTGTTATCCCTGTTAAATCAGGCCTCCTGTGAATAGCCTGCGTTGTCCTACAGGACTGCTTTGTTTATGGATCAGAGAGAGAGAAGGGAACTGACTTTTCCTTCTCTTGAATTTTTCCAAGCACAAGTGGGACATCATCTTGCTACTCCCCAAAGCACTGCAGGGATGTGGGAGTAGTTTAGTGCTGGTTCAGTTCTCTGGGAAATAACCACGTTGCAGAGGTTTAAGAATCAGTAACAATTGTATTGTCTTTTAAATGCTAGGGTCTTTTAAATGCTGGGTCCTGCAGTCCCGGCATGATGAGGGAAAGAGGAACTTGAGTTCTTCTGAGAAACCTTCTGTTATTCCTTGTGCAGTCTTTTTTTCCTGTTCTATGAGTCACGGCTCACTCTCTCTCTAACAAAATCTGTTAGAGAGTTAGACTGCACTTTAGAATTTGGGTCTGTTCCCTACAAAGTTTTGCAACGTCCGAAGGAGTGGAGCGCTGACTGCTGTCAGCAAAGCTGATTTGTTAATACTCTGTCAGATTTCCCTCAGCTTTGGGCAGGAAAGGCAAGGGTTTGGGTCAGGAATTGTGAAAGCAGCGCCTGTGTGCCTGTTGCTTCTTGTGTGTGTGTGGCAGGGCTGGGACAAGGGCTCGTGCAGGAACCTCCAGAGCCAGGAGGAACAGCAGCAATTTGTGGAGAAAGAAAACTCCAGGTGTTAAGTGCTGCCAAATTTGTTCTTGCCTTATCCTGTGCTCTGTAATCAGTAACAGGTGACGTGCAGAAATGTCCTAGGGCCAGGGGAGAGCTGAGCTCGGTGCGGGTGCTGCACAGGGCACAGACGCAGGGGTGGAGTGGGAGTCTTTGGGACTTCTCAGAGGGAAGGGAGGGCTGGATGTGTCAGAGGGAGCCATCGACTTGTGCTCACTTGAACACACTTGTGCAGGTCCCTGGGATCCAGTGTAAAGTGCAGGTGTCCTCGTGTTCAGGGGTGAAGGGTCTGAGAGGGACTGTACTTCCTGTGACTTTGCAGGGCACCAGGAATGAGAGGAACTGTGATGTCCGAGGTGTGTCCCGTCCAGTCGTTTTTCCCTCTGGGAACATAGAGCCTGTGGGCGGAGCTGTGAGTGTTTGGATGAGCAGCTGAGTGTCCCTGAGCCCTCTGCTGTGTCTGTGCTGCTCTGTCTGTGCCTGCTGAGTGTCCCTGAGCCCCCTGCTGTGTCTGTGCTGCAGGTTCTGTGCCTGCTGAGTGTCCCTGAGCCCTCTGCTGTGTCTGTGCTGCAGGTTCTGTGCCTGCTGAGTGTCCCTGAGCCCTCTGCTGTGTCTGTGCTGCAGGTTCTGTGCCTGCTGAGTGTCCCTGAGCCCCCTGCTCTGTCTGTGCTGCAGGTTCTGTGCATGCTGAGTGTCCCTGAGCCCTCTGCTGTGTCTGTGCTGCTCTGTCTGTGCATGCTGAGTGTCCCTGAGCCCCCTGCTGTGTCTGTGCTGCAGGTTCTGTGCCTGCTGAGTGTCCCTGAGCCCCCTGCTCTGTCTGTGCTGCAGGTTCTGTGCCTGCTGAGTGTCCCTGAGCCCTCTGCTATGTCTGTGCTGCAGGTTCTGTGCCTGCTGAGTGTCCCTGAGCCCCCTGCTCTGTCTGTGCTGCAGGTTCTGTGCCTGCTGAGTGTCCCTGAGCCCCCTGCTCTGTCTGTGCTGCAGGTTCTGTGATTGCTGAGTGTCCCTGAGCCCCCTGCTCTGTCTGTGCTGCAGGTTCTGTGCCTGCTGAGTGTCCCTGAGCCCCCTGCTCTGTCTGTGCTGCAGGTTCTGTGATTGCTGAGTGTCCCTGAGCCCTCTGCTCTGTCTGTGCTGCAGGTTCTGTGCATGCTGAGTGTCCCTGAGCCCTCTGCTGTGTCTGTGCTGCTCTGTCTGTGCATGCTGAGTGTCCCTGAGCCCTCTGCTGTGTCTGTGCTGCTCTGTCTGTGCATGCTGAGTGTCCCTGAGCCCTCTGCTGTGTCTGTGCTGCTCTGTCTGTGCATGCTGAGTGTCCCTGAGCCCTCTGCTGTGTCTGTGCTGCAGGTTCTGTGCATGGTGAGCACCAGCCTGAATGCAGTGACAATCTGGAAAAGAATTGCTTTTCTTGGGTTTGTATCTCGGCAGTTTGACCTGCTAAAAAATGAGGGCATTGCTGATGCTGTTAATATGAGCAGCTGCATTGTGCCTGGAGAGGACCCAGACCCACAGTCCTAGTGCAGCTTCCCTGGGACAGGGACAGTGCCAGGAGTTAAGCAAGTCCCTGCAAAGGATGGAGTAAATCTGCTCCTTGCATCTGTAAGGAAAGACTGAGTAGTAGGGAAGGGGAGCATTTATATGCTGTATTGAGATTTCCATCTGCTCCCAGGTGCAGCAGTGATGGGGTGGCTGGGTTTGGTCTGGGCCTGTGAGGATCAGCCCTAAACAACCCCACCTCACCAGAGGGCCCTGAACCCTCAAGGGAAATGTCCAGTAGGAACCAGACCAGTCGGTAGTTATTGCAGAGGAAAAACCATGCGAAAGAAAAGGTACTTCTGTTCTTCGTGGCAATCCTGTAATGCCTTGTGCAGTCTCTGTGTGCTGTTCTTGGAGTGACCACCCCGTGTGTGTCTAACAAAACCTGTTAGAAAGGTAGTCAGGGATTGGAATTGGGGTCTGATCCCTACAGACTCTTGCAAAGCCTGAAGGACTGCAGTGATGAGTGTGCTCAGCAAAGGAGGTTTCTCAGTATCTGCTCAGATTTCCCTCAGCTCTGGGGGCCTGGTGGCCAGCTGGAGGTGGCGGGGACACACATGGGACCCCTTGAGCTTTGTGGGAGGAGCTGGGGGTTGGCACGGTGCGATTTTTTGTTCTTTGGGTTTTTTTCTTGGTTTTCTGATTTCCTTTTTGAGCTCTGTGGTGCTAGGGAGAAAAATCTGGAAACAAATCAAACTGAAGGGATTTGCTGAGTTGCTTTGCAGAGAAGTGCCACCTTCAGAGGATGCACAAATCCACCAGGAAGTCAACGAAGGAGCTGTGGAAAGTGCAGCAGAGTGCAGGGAGCAGCCACTGTCCCAGCTCCCTGGTTTTGGGGGCATTAGTCCACCTACGGAAAGGAAAAAAGCCTCCCCGTCTTGTTTTCAGCCCTGCAGAGGAATGTCGTGTTCCAGAATTTCGGAGGGATTTGTGTGTGTCCTGTGCTGGCAGCTGCGTGTCTTGGGAGGCCATGGAGTGACATACATTGGGGGGACATGGGGGGACAAGGGGAGGACATGGGGGGGGACACGGGGAGGACATGGGGGGGGACATCAGGGGGACATGGGAGGACACCAGGGGGACATGGGGGTACATCGAGGGGACATGGGGAGGACATGAGGGAGATGGGGTGGACATGGGGGACGCAGGGGACATGGAGGAAACATGGGGGGAACATTGGGGACATGGGAAGGCTATGGGGGGACATGCAGGGGACATGGGACGTCCAGGGAAGTCCGAGAGGGCCCAGGGGGGTCCAGAGGGGTCCAAAGCGTTTTGGGGGGTCCAGGAGAGTTCAAGTTGGTCCAGGAGGGTCCAGGGGTTTTCCCTGGGGGTATGAGGGGGTGGTCCATGGGGGCCCTAGGAGGATTCAAGGTGGTCCAGGAATGTTCAGGAGGGTTCAGGGTGTTTTAAGGGAGTGGAAGGGGGTTTCAGAGGGGTCCAAGGGGGTCCAGGAGAGATTCGGAGGGTCCAGGGGGTTTTGGGGGGGGTCCAGGAGTGTCCAGGGGAGTCTCAGAGGTGTCCAGAAAGGTTCGAAGGGGTCCAGAAGGGTCTAAGGAGGGTCCAAGGGGTCCCAGGCAGGTTTGAGAGGGGTCCAGGGGGCTTCAGGGGGTTTGGAGGGGTCCAGGGGAGTCCAAGTGTGATTCAAGAGGGTCCAAGGTTTTTGAGAGTGTCAAGGGGGGCTGGGGGGGGGTGCAAAGTGGTCCAAGAGAGTTGAGGAAAGTCCAAGGGGGATTCAGGGGGGTCCAGGGGAGTTCAGGAGGGTCCAAAGCGATCCAGGAGAAGTCAGAGAGAAATGAGGGGGGTCTCACAGTGGATCGTGGGTCTCAGAGGAGTCACAGGGAGGTAAGGGGAGGTAAGAGTGGTCAGGGGGTGCCTGGGGAACTCAGGGACCCCCATTGCCCACAGCCCAGCAATGTCGGCCCTCGGGAACCTCCCTTGGGGACCCCGGGTGCCCGAAATGTCGTCCCTCGGGAACCCCCCCTTCGAGGAGCCCCAGCGCCCGAGGTGTCGCCCCTCGGCAACACCCCCTCGGGGAACCCCGGCGGCCAAGGTGTCGCCCCTCGGCCAGCACGCCCTTGGGGAGCCTCGGCGCCCGAGGTGTCGCCCCATGGACAACCTCCTTGGGGACCCCAGAGACCCACCCAGGGACCCCCCAGGGACCCCCAAAGACCCCAGAGATTCCCAGACACTCACAGGGACCCCCAGGGTCCCTCAGGAAGCTACAGAGATCTCCCAGAGAACCCCCAGTTTCCCCCAGAGACCCCCCAGAGACTGTCAGAGACCCCCAGACACCCCCAAGGGACTCCCAGACGCCCCCACGGACCCCTAGGGCCCCCCCAGGGACCCCCCAGAGACCCCCAGAGACTCTCAGAGACCCCCCAAGGACCCCCAGAGAGCCCACTGGGACTCCCCAGGGACCCCCCAGAGACTCCCCATAGATCACCAGGGACCGCCCAAGGACCCCCGCAGACCCCCAGACACCCCCAGAGACTCCCAGGGGCCCCCAGAAACTCCCAGAGATCCCTCAGGGACCCACAGAGACCCCTCAGGAACCCCCAGAGACTCCCAGACACCCCAGAGACTCCCAGAAACCCTCAGAGACCCCCCCAGGGACCTCCAGAGACTCCAAGAGACCCCCATGGACCCCCCAGGGACCACCAGAAAGCCCCAGAGACCCCCATGGACCCCCCAGGGACCCCCCAGAGATTCTCAGAGACCTCCAGGGACTCCCAGACACCCGCCGAGACCCCCTAGGGACCCCCAGAGACCCTCCATAGATCACCAGGGACTGCCCAAGGACCCCCACAGACCCCCAGACACCCGCAGAGACTCCCAGGGGCCCCCAGAAACTCCCGGAGACCCCTCAGGGACCCGCAGAGACCCCTGAGGGACCCCCAGAGACTCCCAGACACCCGCCAGGAACCCTCAGATGCCCCCAGAGACCCCCAGAGATCCCCAGAGACCCCCAGACCCCTCCAGGGACCCCCAGACACCCCCAGAGACCCTCAGGGACCCCCCAGAGACTCTCAGAGACCTCCAGGGACTCCCAGACACACGCCGAGACCCCCCAGGGACACCCAGAGACCCCCAGACACCTGCCAGGGCCCCTCAGATGCCCCCAGAGATCCCCAGAGACCCCCAGACCCCTCATGGGACCCCCAGGGACCCCCAGAGACCCCCCCAGAGACCCCCAGAGACCCCACAGGGACCCCCAAGGACCCCATAGGGACCCCCACAGATCCCCAGAGACCCCCCCTGTGACCCCCAAAGAACTCCCCTGGGGATCTCCTGGGACCCCCCAGAAACCCCCAGACATCCCCAGAGACTCCCAGAGACCCCCCAGGGACCCTCAGACACCCCCAGAGACTCACAGAGACCCCCAGAGACTCTCAGAGATCCCCCAGGGACCCACAGGAACCCCTCAAAGATCCACCAGAGACCCCCCAGGGACCCCCAAGGAACTCCCCTGGGGATCCCCTCGGACCCCCCAGAAATCCCCAGACACCCCCAGAGACCCCCCAGGGACCCTCAGACACCCCCAGAGACTCACAAAGACCCCCAGAGACCCTCAGGGACCCCCCAGGGACCCCCATAGACCGCCCAGAGATCACGAGATGCCCCCCGGGGACCTCCAGAGACCCCTCCAGAGATCACGAGAAACCCCTCCGAGACCCCCAGGGACCTCCAGAGACCCCCAGGGACCCACCTTGGGACCCCCAGAGGACCCCAGGGACCCACAGAAACCCCTCATAGATCCACCAGAGACCCCCATAGATCCCACAGAGACCTCCAGAGAACCCCAGAGACCACCAGAGATGCTCCGGAGACACCCCAGAGACCCCCACAGAGATCCCCGGTGCCCGAAATGTCGTCCCTCGGGGAACCCCCTTGGGGACCCCCGGTGCCCAAAATGTCGTCCGTCGGGGAACCCCCTTGGGGACCCCCGGTGCCCGAAATGTCGTCCGTCGGGAACCCCCCTTGGGGACCCCCGGTGCCCGAAATGTCGTCCGTCGGGGAACCCCCTTGGGGACCCCCGGTGCCCAAAATGTCGTCCGTCGGGGAACCCCCTTGGGCACCCCCGGTGCCCAAAATGTCGTCCGTCGGGAAACCCCCTTGGGGACCCCCGGTGCCCAAAATGTCGTCCGTCGGGGAACCCCCTTGGGGACCCCCGGTGCCCAAAATTGTCGTCCCTCCGGGAACCCCCTTGGGGACCCCCGGTGCCCAAAATGTCGTCCGTCGGGGAACCCCCTTGGGGACCCCCGGTGCCCAAAACTGTCGTCCCTCCGGGAACCCCCTTGGGGACCCCCGGTGCCCAAAACTGTCGTCCCTCGGCAATCCCCCCTTGGGGAGTCCCGGCGCCCGAGGTGTCGCCCCGCCGCAACCTCAACCCGATGACTCTCGGCGCCCGAGGTGTCGGCCCTCGGCAACCTCGCCTTGCGGACCCCCGGCGACCGAGGTGTCGCCCCTCGTCACGCCCCTCCTTGGGGACCCCCGGCGGGCATTGGAGGTGGTGGGGGCTGGACTACGATGCAGTTCTTGGACATGTCCGGCAGGCGGCGCCAGCGAGGGAGAAGGGCCGGCGAGGGCGGGATTCGAACCGGCGTTTGGGCAGCGGTATCTGCATCGCTACTGCGCACGTGCGGATTAGGGAGCTTCGGCGGTACTGCGCAAGCGCGGAGTACGGCGCGCCGTCGCTACTGCGCATGCGCGGAGTACAGCGCGCCCTCCCAACTGCGCACGCGCGGAGTACAGCGCGCCGTCCCAACTGCGCATGCGCGGAGTACAGAGCGCCGTCCCTACTGCGCAAACGCGGAGTACGGAGCGCCGTCGCTACTGCGCATGCGCGGAGTACAGCGCGCCCTCCCAACTGCGCACGCGCGGAGTACAGCGCGCCGTCCCAACTGCGCATGCGCGGAGTACAGAGCGCCGTCCCTACTGCGCATGCGCGGAGTACGGAGCGCCGTCCCTACTGCGCACGCGCGGTATACACAGCGCCGTCGGTACTGCGCATGCGCGGAGCACAGCGCGCCGTCCCTCCTGTGCTCGCCCGGAGTCCGCCTCTCTGTCTCTCCTGCTCGATGCCACATCCCGTGTTCGTTCATGGCGCTGTTTTCCCGCACCTGCCGCAGCCGGTGCCGCGGGAGCGCGCGGGGAACATCCCGCCGCCGGTGCGGCTGCTGCAGAGGCGTTCCTGGAGCGCGGCGCCGGCACCATCGCCCGCAGCGCCGCCGCCAAGATCGTGAGTGCCGGGGCCGCGGGGCAGGGGCTGGGCTGGGCTGGGCCTCAGTGGCGCTCCATACACGGATAAATACTCTGCATGCAGCTCGGTGGGTGCTTTCCCGTCCTGGGGGTGAGGTGAATCCTGGGCTCCTGTGCTTTTGTCAGCCGAGATGGAAAATTCCTGCACTTGGTTTTGGCAAGTGGCAGTTTCCCAGAATTTTCTTGCCTTGTTTGCTTCCTGTGGAACATGTGGACCAGCAGAACTCTCAGGGCTTGTGTTCAGAACAGGCTTGAGGAGAGTGAGTGAGTGAGTGAGTGAGTGAGTGAGTGAGTGAGTGGAGTGAGTGAGTGGAGTGAGTGAGTGGAGTGAGTGAGTGAGTGAGTGAGTGAGTGAGTGAGTGAGTGAGTGAGGGAGTGAGTGAGTGAGTGAGTGAGTGAGGGAGTGAATGAGTGAGTGAGTGAGTGAGTGAGTGAGTGAGTGAGTGAGGGAGTGAGTGAGTGAGTGAGTGAGGGAGTGAGTGAGTGAATGAGTGAGTGAGTGAGTGAGTGGAGTGAGTGGAGTGAGTGAGTGGAGTGAGTGAGTGAGTGGAGTGAGTGAGTGAGTGAATGAGTGAGTGAGTGAGTGGAGTGAGTGAGTGAGTGAGTGAGTGAGTGAGTGAGTGAGGGAGTGAGTGAGTGGAGTGAGTGAGTGAGTGGAGTGAGTCAGGGAGTGAATGAGTGAGTGGAGTGACTGAGTGAGTGAGTGAGTGAGTGGAGTGAGTGGAGTGAGTGAGTGAGTGAGTGAGTGAGTGGAGTGAGTGAGTGGAGTGAGTGAGTGAGTGAGTGAGTGGAGTGAGTGAGTGAGTGAGTGAGTGAGTGAGTGAGAAGGAGCCACAACGTGTCTTCCTTGTCCTGCACTGCAGGATCAGAATCCTGGTTTAGGTTAGGGATGCTTTTGCACTGGTGTGTGTCTTCGATGGTCAGAGCCAACTTTCTGCTGGGCCACTTAGGAAGAACAGTTGCCTAGAGCTTCATGTTTGCTTTCCTTGCAGCCTGGAGTGTTGGGGGGATTCCTGAAGCTGATTGCCTTGAAAGCCAGTGATCCCCAAGGCTTTGACCTGCTAAACAGCATCATGGAGCATATGCCCCCGTGAGTATGAGCTCAAATTGCATTCAAAACTGACTTCTGTGGGCTTTGGTTCTGCAGTGTGCAGTCATGCCAAAGGTTAACACTTCAGGAGCAAAAATGTCACATTTATCAGTTAAAGAGATGGGAACAACTTTCTCTGTGTTTTCTGTAAAGTGACAGCACCAGTCAAAGCCCACTGTGAACTGAATAACTGTTCTTTTAAATTTCCAGTGAATCAGTTGACTGGTACAGGAAACAGGTCTTCATTCTGCTATTCCAAAGACTTCCAAGTTCCAAACCAACAAAACTTATCAAAAGTAAGTTCCTTGCTCTGAAAAGCTCCAGTGTGACACGAGCGGTTCAGAGTGTGCAGTTGCACAGATCAGGCATCCTGTACATGGGTGGGACTCTGGTGGCTCCAGGGACTTGCTCCAAATGCTCTGGAGTCAAGGGGGCATAAAGGGCAGTGGCCACAGCAGGTGACACTCCATGAAAACTGAGGGAATGGAACTAAAGGACTTGTGTAGTTCTCCTCCTTTCCTGGTGTGTGTGATGTCGTTACTTGTCTGAAAGTGTCTCCATTTAATCTCCAGCTAATAGCAACACACTTGCCCTGCCACACAGCACAGCCATTCTGACCACTGCTCTCTGCAGTTTGTGTTCATGCTGGGAAACATTCCATGCTTTTGTGTCATTTTGGCCTTCATGGGAATAAAGTTCTGAGGAAGGGTTTACGTTCCTCTGTCAAAGCTGTGACACATTGTTGAAATCATCCCCAGGCAGATGGCCATGCTGATGAAATTCGTGATGTTATCTCTACACAGATCACACAAGGTCTGTTATTAATCCTTTAAAATCTGCTTGATGCCTCCTGTAGAGGAGCAAGAATTACAGGGTTCTTCCAGTGGTGTTCCACCAACCAAATGGAAGTGGTGCTTCCAGCGTTCCACGTTTCAGTGTTGTGGTGCCCGAGAAGATGAGCAGTTTTTAGGCAAACTTTGGAGCAGCAAGTTAATGCCCTTCAGTAAAAGGGAACATTTATGAAGGCTGCCCTTCCTGTCTCCTTCTTAGAATGCATTTTGCTGCTGACTCTAAAGCAATTCTCTTGTTTTCATCTGGAGTTTTACTTCATCCTTTTTCTCGTTGCTTTCTCGTCTTCATTAACTAGTATGGCACAGGAAATGGGGCATGAGCTCTGCAGGAAATACTTGGCAGCATACAGCCAAAGGGAGTGTGTTCTGTTGGCTTGGGTTGTATTTCAGGCTGCTGTGCAGTTTTTGCCTTTGAAGCAGGAAAGAGTTGTCTCTCTGGCTGAAATGGCAAAGGAGGTTTGGCGCCAATCTGACTGCCCGGGTGCCTCTCCTTTTGGGGTTCATTTCTGATTTTCTGCCCACAGTTCCTCACTGATAGTTCAAGTTACTGATCTCCTGAGCGGGTCATAAAAGGGAATCATTGCTGTCTCTGGTTTTTATCCTTTGTAAAAAGTTTGTATGTGCAAAGATCTATGTAAGAGGGCAGCAATTGTTAAGAAACAAATTGTCTTGTGTTCTCTGTTTCCTGGTGCTTTGTGTGGTTTCTGCTTTTCTTTGGTCACCATAGGGTGATAAATCGTTCTGATACTTTTTCTCTAACTGTCATACTAGGATGTTTGAAACAGGCTTGGAGAAAATGATGATTCCTGAAATCCAGAAAGAGTCTTGGAGAAGTTGAAAAGCAGATCCGTGCTGTTGGCATCACAAAGACATTAACAGAATGTCCTCCCGTGATGGACACTGAGTACCCCAAGCTGTGGTAGGTGCCACACTTCTTCAGGGTCTGCTGGTGATGCTGTTGAAGGTCTGGAAAGTAGAAGCTTTCACCAGAATAGGCCCCTCCAATAAACTCCTTTGGCATTTCTTCAGGCCCACTGTTGTGGTGAGACTCAGCTTGAGGCTTTTCATACCTTTTCATCCTTCACTGCACAAAGGGAAGTGTGTTTTCAAAGCAAATGGCAGAGCTGGTTTGAGATGTGTTTGAGCCTGGATTTGGCTGAGTAGAGCTCCACTGAAGGGAATTAGGCTACTGTCAGCTTGCATTCCTTCTGGAAAGCTGGGCCCACTTTTGACTTGTAACTGTCATAGTCAGGAGGCCTGAGAATACTCACAACCTGACAGGCTGTAGAGTCTTAGCCTGAAAGTGGAATCTGGGGGAAAGCTCTGGAGACTGAAAGGCAGTCCAGCAGTCTGGGGGCTCAGGTAGCCTGAACTGAATGACAGTAACCAGGTCCTGGACTAGAACTCTTTTTGAATGTACTTAGAGAAAAGCTGTAATCTGGAAAAGAATTGCTATTCTTGGGTTTGTATCACAGCAATTTGAGCTGCTAAAAAATGCGGGCATTGCTGATGCTGTTAATATGAGCAGCTGCATTGTGCCTGGAAAGGACCCAGACCCACAGTCCTAGTGCAGCTTCCCTGGGACAGGGACGGTGCCAGGAGTTAAGCAAGTCCCTGCAAAGGGGTTCCAGGTAATCTGAGCGTTCTTGTGAAGCACAGGCTGTCCTCACCTGTTCACTGTTCCCCTCCCCTCTCCCCCCAGGATTCCTTTGCTGCAGGCCCTCCCTCCTTGGCTTGTTCGAGCTGCCTGAGGATGACACGACCCCTGACAAGGAGCACTTCATTGACACAGAGGATACTCCAGGCTATCAGACTGCATTCTCCCAGCTGGCCTTTGCTGGGAAGGAAGAACATGATCCTGTGGGGCAAATGGTGAACAATCCCAGGATCCAGCTGGCCCAGTCTCTGCACAAACTGTTCACAGCGTGCCCAGGCAGGGTAGGTGGCTTGGGCTCTGCATCCCTGGGCTGCATTCAGCAGAGAAGAAATGCCTCTGTGAGAATGGTCTCTTGCTAAGGTTTGATAATCAGCAAAATGAAGTGTGTTGTAGGCAGAAGGCAAGGTCTTGCTGTGTCTTCTTGTTCATTGGAACTTGGCTTTTGTAAGGTTTTCCTGGTAACCTCAGAAAGGCCTTATTTTTCACAGCACTTAGTTTAGCAATCAGCTCAAATATATGCTATTTAAAAGATGAAGATTTATCCACTTGATGGCCTATAAGTAATGGTTGTCTCCTGTTCAGTTGCATGGACTTGGGAGATTCAGGCAGCTCATATAAAATTAGACATTTTGAGTGCACAGTTAACTCTTACCCCAGATAGTGTTTGTTTTGTTCAAGATTTGGGTAAGTAAAGATTGTCTGAGAGATGAGCTGTTTCACCCTCAATAACTGCTGCTCTGAGAGTGTCTGAGCTTGTGCCCTGTGCATGAAGAGCCATGGCAGTGGCTGAGTGTCCCTGAGCCCTCTGCTGTGTCTGTGCTGCAGGTTCTGTGCATGCTGAGTGTCCCTGAGCCCTCTGCTGTGTCTGTGCTGCAGATTCTGTGCATGCTGAGTGTCCCTGAGCCCTCTGCTGTGTCTGTGCTGCAGGTTCTGTGGATGCTGAGTGTCCCTGAGCCCTCTGCTGTGTCTGTGCTGCTCTGTCTGTGCATGCTGAGTGTCCCTGAGCCCTCTGCTGTGTCTGTGCTGCAGATTCTGTGCATGCTGAGTGTCCCTGAGCCCTCTGCTGTGTCTGTGCTGCAGGTTCTGTGGATGCTGAGTGTCCCTGAGCCCTCTGCTGTGTCTGTGCTGCTCTGTCTGTGCATGCTGAGTGTCCCTGAGCCCTCTGCTGTGTCTGTGCTGCTCTGTCTGTGCCTGCTGAGTGTCCCTGAGCCCTCTGCTGTGTCTGTGCTGCAGGTTCTGTGCATGCTGAGTGTCCCTGAGCCCTCTGCTGTGTCTGTGCTGCAGATTCTGTGCATGCTGAGTGTCCCTGAGCCCTCTGCTGTGTCTGTGCTGCAGGTTCTGTGGATGCTGAGTGTCCCTGAGCCCTCTGCTGTGTCTGTGCTGCTCTGTCTGTGCATGCTGAGTGTCCCTGAGCCCTCTGCTGTGTCTGTGCTGCAGATTCTGTGCATGCTGAGTGTCCCTGAGCCCTCTGCTGTGTCTGTGCTGCAGGTTCTGTGGATGCTGAGTGTCCCTGAGCCCTCTGCTGTGTCTGTGCTGCTCTGTCTGTGCATGCTGAGTGTCCCTGAGCCCTCTGCTGTGTCTGTGCTGCTCTGTCTGTGCCTGCTGAGTGTCCCTGAGCCCTCTGCTGTGTCTGTGCTGCAGGTTCTGTGCATGCTGAGTGTCCCTGAGCCCTCTGCTGTGTCTGTGCTGCAGGTTCTGTGCATGCTGAGTGTCCCTGAGCCCTCTGCTCTGTCTGTGCTGCTCTGTCTGTGCCTGCTGAGTGTCCCTGAGCCCTCTGGAGTTACAATCTGGAAAAGGATTGCTTTTCTTGGGTTTCTATCATGGCAATTTGAGCTGATAAAAAAATGAGTGCATTGCTGATGCTGTTATTATCAGTAGCTGCATTGTGCCTGGAGAGGACCCAGACCCACAGTCCTAGTTGTTATGGGTTTGGCCAGATGGGCCTAAATTTAGTTTTTAAAAGTTCAGCTAGGCCTGGGAATTGTCAGCTGACTTGAGCTGGACTGAGCTAGCTAACAGCTGACTTCTTCTGGCCAATAATATTGTATTCCATACCATATTGCATCATCTCAAAAGGGGTAAGAGCTGGTGTGTGGGAGTGGCTTAGGCAGTTGCTTCACAGCTGTGGTCCCAGCAAGACACTCTGCTGTCCCAGGAGGGATGGGGAGGCCCAAGCCTGGAGTACCAGCTTACCATCATGTTATCTTAGGGAAGTAAAATGTTTGTTCTTAGCTTTTCTCTCTGCTTAAGTCTGTCTCTGAAGAATTGACTTCTCTAGAATGATTTGTAGTTGAAATGGTAGAATTTGTGTTTACTGGGAAGTGGGAAATTATTTCTTGTTATACATAACTTGTGTAAGTGTGTGTTATATTGTAGTTTCCTCTTAATTTTCTCTTTTCTGTGTAAATACATGTAGTTAGTTCCAGCATAAACCTGCTTTTGAGGTTTTTCCTTTTCTCTCTCTCTTCTTTTTTTCCCTTGGCTGGTTGGGGGGAGGAGGAACCCTCTTCACTCTGTCCTGGACAGTTGGCGTTTTGCCAGCTCAACCCAGGACACTAGTGCAGCTTCCCTGGGACAGGGACAGTGCCAGGAGTTAAGCAAGTCTCTGCAAAGGGGTTCCAGGTAATCTGAGCATTCTTGTGAAGCACAGGCTGTCCTCACCTGTTCACTGTTCCTCTCCCCTCTCCCCCCAGGATTCCTTTGCTGCAGGCCCTCCCTCCTTGGCTTGTTTGAGCTGCCTGAGGATGGCATGACACAACCCCTGACAAGGAGCACTTCACTGGCAGAGAGGATACTCCAGGCTATCAGACTGCATTCTCTCAGCAGGATCAGCCCTAAACTACCTCACGGTACCCCTGAACCCTCAGTGGACACGTCCAGCACCTGAACAGAAACCCAAGTCCTTATTTATTTACAGAGGCGAAATGATTGGTAATTGCTTATGATCTGTGGAGAATTTCCTTTGGAACGATCAGAGAGTTGTATCAAGGCAGAGCGTTTCTTTTGGTTCTTTTTCTTGTGGTTTGTAATTTCCTTTCAGGCTTGAATGAGTTTTTTGTGCTCCTGTTAGAAAAGCAGCATGATTTTACCTTCCTGTTTTGGGGGGCTTTGTTTGTTTCCATTGTTATCCCTGTTAAATCAGGCCTCCTGTGAATAGCCTGCGTTGTCCTACAGGACTGCTTTGTTTATGGATCAGAGAGAGAGAAGGGAACTGACTTTTCCTTCTCTTGAATTTTTCCAAGCACAAGTGGGACATCATCTTGCTACTCCCCAAAGCACTGCAGGGATGTGGGAGTAGTTTAGTGCTGGTTCAGTTCTCTGGGAAATAACCACGTTGCAGAGGTTTAAGAATCAGTAACAATTGTATTGTCTTTTAAATGCTAGGGTCTTTTAAATGCTGGGTCCTGCAGTCCCGGCATGATGAGGGAAAGAGGAACTTGAGTTCTTCTGAGAAACCTTCTGTTATTCCTTGTGCAGTCTTTTTTTCCTGTTCTATGAGTCACGGCTCACTCTCTCTCTAACAAAATCTGTTAGAGAGTGAGACTGCACTTTAGAATTTGGGTCTGTTCCCTACAAAGTTTTGCAACGTCCGAAGGAGTGGAGCGCTGACTGCTGTCAGCAAAGCTGATTTGTTAATACTCTGTCAGATTTCCCTCAGCTTTGGGCAGGAAAGGCAAGGGTTTGGGTCAGGAATTGTGAAAGCAGCGCCTGTGTGCCTGTTGCTTCTTGTGTGTGTGTGGCAGGGCTGGGACAAGGGCTCGTGCAGGAACCTCCAGAGCCAGGAGGAACAGCAGCAATTTGTGGAGAAAGAAAACTCCAGGTGTTAAGTGCTGCCAAATTTGTTCTTGCCTTATCCTGTGCTCTGTAATCAGTAACAGGTGACGTGCAGAAATGTCCTAGGGCCAGGGGAGAGCTGAGCTCGGTGCGGGTGCTGCACAGGGCACAGACGCAGGGGTGGAGTGGGAGTCTTTGGGACTTCTCAGAGGGAAGGGAGGGCTGGATGTGTCAGAGGGAGCCATCGACTTGTGCTCACTTGAACACACTTGTGCAGGTCCCTGGGATCCAGTGTAAAGTGCAGGTGTCCTCGTGTTCAGGGGTGAAGGGTCTGAGAGGGACTGTACTTCCTGTGACTTTGCAGGGCACCAGGAATGAGAGGAACTGTGATGTCCGAGGTGTGTCCCGTCCAGTCGTTTTTCCCTCTGGGAACATAGAGCCTGTGGGCGGAGCTGTGAGTGTTTGGATGAGCAGCTGAGTGTCCCTGAGCCCTCTGCTGTGTCTGTGCTGCTCTGTCTGTGCCTGCTGAGTGTCCCTGAGCCCCCTGCTGTGTCTGTGCTGCAGGTTCTGTGCCTGCTGAGTGTCCCTGAGCCCTCTGCTGTGTCTGTGCTGCAGGTTCTGTGCCTGCTGAGTGTCCCTGAGCCCTCTGCTGTGTCTGTGCTGCAGGTTCTGTGCCTGCTGAGTGTCCCTGAGCCCCCTGCTCTGTCTGTGCTGCAGGTTCTGTGCATGCTGAGTGTCCCTGAGCCCTCTGCTGTGTCTGTGCTGCTCTGTCTGTGCATGCTGAGTGTCCCTGAGCCCCCTGCTGTGTCTGTGCTGCAGGTTCTGTGCCTGCTGAGTGTCCCTGAGCCCCCTGCTCTGTCTGTGCTGCAGGTTCTGTGCCTGCTGAGTGTCCCTGAGCCCCCTGCTCTGTCTGTGCTGCAGGTTCTGTGATTGCTGAGTGTCCCTGAGCCCCCTGCTCTGTCTGTGCTGCAGGTTCTGTGCCTGCTGAGTGTCCCTGAGCCCCCTGCTCTGTCTGTGCTGCAGGTTCTGTGATTGCTGAGTGTCCCTGAGCCCTCTGCTCTGTCTGTGCTGCAGGTTCTGTGCATGCTGAGTGTCCCTGAGCCCTCTGCTGTGTCTGTGCTGCTCTGTCTGTGCATGCTGAGTGTCCCTGAGCCCTCTGCTGTGTCTGTGCTGCAGGTTCTGTGCATGGTGAGCACCAGCCTGAATGCAGTGACAATCTGGAAAAGAATTGCTTTTCTTGGGATTGTATCTCGGCAGTTTGACCTGCTAAAAAATGAGGGCATTGCTGATGCTGTTAATATGAGCAGCTGCATTGTGCCTGGAGAGGACCCAGACCCACAGTCCTAGTGCAGCTTCCCTGGGACAGGGACAGTGCCAGGAGTTAAGCAAGTCCCTGCAAAGGATGGAGTAAATCTGCTCCTTGCATCTGTAAGGAAAGACTGAGTAGTAGGGAAGGGGAGCATTTATATGCTGTATTGAGATTTCCATCTGATCCCAGGTGCAGCAGTGATGGGGTGGCTGGGTTTGGTCTGGGCCTGTGAGGATCAGCCCTAAACAACCCCACCTCACCAGAGGGCCCTGAATCCTCAAGGGAAATGTCCAGTAGGAACCAGACCAGTCGGTAGTTATTGCAGAGGAAAAACCATGCGAAAGAAAAGGTACTTCTGTTCTTTGTGGCAATCCTGTAATGCCTTGTGCAGTCTCTGTGTGCTGTTCTTGGAGTGACCACCCAGTGTGTGTCTAACAAAACCTGTTAGAAAGGTAGTCAGGGATTGGAATTGGGGTCTGATCCCTACAGACTCTTGCAAAGCCTGAAGGACTGCAGTGATGAGTGTGCTCAGCAAAGGAGGTTTCTCAGTATCTGCTCAGATTTCCCTCAGCTCTGGGGGCCTGGTGGCCAGCTGGAGGTGGCGGGGACACACATGGGACCCCTTGAGCTTTGTGGGAGGAGCTGGGGGTTGGCACGGTGCGATTTTTTGTTCTTTGGGTTTTTTTCCTGGTTTTCTGATTTCCTTTTTGAGCTCTGTGGTGCTAGGGAGAAAAATCTGGAAACAAATCAAACTGAAGGGATTTGCTGAGTTGCTTTGCAGAGAAGTGCCACCTTCAGAGGATGCACAAATCCACCAGGAAGTCAACGAAGGAGCTGTGGAAAGTGCAGCAGAGTGCAGGGAGCAGCCACTGTCCCAGCTCCCTGGTTTTGGGGGCATTAGTCCACCTACGGAAAGGAAAAAAGCCTCCCCGTCTTGTTTTCAGCCCTGCAGAGGAATGTCGTGTTCCAGAATTTCGGAGGGATTTGTGTGTGTCCTGTGCTGGCAGCTGCGTGTCTTGGGAGGCCATGGAGTGACATACATTGGGGGGACATGGGGGGACAAGGGGAGGACATGGGGGGGGACACGGGGAGGACATGGGGGGGGACATCAGGGGGACATGGGAGGACACCAGGGGGACATGGGGGTACATCGAGGGGACATGGGGAGGACATGAGGGAGATGGGGTGGACATGGGGGACGCAGGGGACATGGAGGAAACATGGGGGGAACATTGGGGACATGGGAAGGCTATGGGGGGACATGCAGGGGACATGGGACGTCCAGGGAAGTCCGAGAGGGCCCAGGGGGGTCCAGAGGGGTCCAAAGCGTTTTGGGGGGTCCAGGAGAGTTCAAGTTGGTCCAGGAGGGTCCAGGGGTTTTCCCTGGGGGTATGAGGGGGTGGTCCATGGGGGCCCTAGGAGGATTCAAGGTGGTCCAGGAATGTTCAGGAGGGTTCAGGGGGTTTTAAGGGAGTGGAAGGGGGTTTCAGACGGGTCCAAGGGGGTCCAGGAGAGATTCGGAGGGTCCAGGGGGTTTTGGGGGGGGTCCAGGAGTGTCCAGGGGAGTCTCAGAGGTGTCCAGAAAGGTTCGAAGGGGTCCAGAAGGGTCTAAGGAGGGTCCAAGGGGTCCCAGGCAGGTTTGAGAGGGGTCCAGGGGGCTTCAGGGGGTTTGGAGGGGTCCAGGGGAGTCCAAGTGTGATTCAAGAGGGTCCAAGGTTTTTGAGAGTGTCAAGGGGGGCTGGGGGGGGGTGCAAAGTGGTCCAAGAGAGTTGAGGAAAGTCCAAGGGGGATTCAGGGGGGTCCAGGGGAGTTCAGGAGGGTCCAAAGCGATCCAGGAGAAGTCAGAGAGAAATGAGGGGGGTCTCACAGTGGATCGTGGGTCTCAGAGGAGTCACAGGGAGGTAAGGGGAGGTAAGAGTGGTCAGGGGGTGCCTGGGGAACTCAGGGACCCCCATTGCCCACAGCCCAGCAATGTCGGCCCTCGGGAACCTCCCTTGGGGACCCCGGGTGCCCGAAATGTCGTCCCTCGGGAACCCCCCCTTCGAGGAGCCCCAGCGCCCGAGGTGTCGCCCCTCGGCAACACCCCCTCGGGGAACCCCGGCGGCCAAGGTGTCGCACCTCGGCCAGCACGCCCTTGGGGAGCCTCTGCGCCCGAGGTGTCGCCCCATGGACAACCTCCTTGGGGACCCCAGAGACCCACCCAGGGACCCCCCAGGGACCCCCAAAGACCCCAGAGATTCCCAGACACTCACAGGGACCCCCAGGGTCCCTCAGGAAGCTACAGAGATCTCCCAGAGAACCCCCAGTTTCCCCCAGAGACCCCCCAGAGACTGTCAGAGACCCCCAGACACCCCCAAGGGACTCCCAGACGCCCCCACGGACCCCTAGGGCCCCCCCAGGGACCCCCCAGAGACCCCCAGAGACTCTCAGAGACCCCCCAAGGACCCCCAGAGAGCCCACTGGGACTCCCCAGGGACCCCCCAGAGACTCCCCATAGATCACCAGGGACCGCCCAAGGACCCCCGCAGACCCCCAGACACCCCCAGAGACTCCCAGGGGCCCCCAGAAACTCCCAGAGATCCCTCAGGGACCCGCAGAGACCCCTCAGGAACCCCCAGAGACTCCCAGACACCCCAGAGACTCCCAGAAACCCTCAGAGACCCCCCCAGGGACCTCCAGAGACTCCAAGAGACCCCCATGGACCCCCCAGGGACCACCAGAAAGCCCCAGAGACCCCCCAGGGACCACCAGAGACCCCCCAGAGATTCTCAGAGACCTCCAGGGACTCCCAGACACCCGCCGAGACCCCCCAGGGACCCCCAGAGACCCTCCATAGATCACCAGGGACTGCCCAAGGACCCCCACAGACCCCCAGACACCCGCAGAGACTCCCAGGGGCCCCCAGAAACTCCCGGAGACCCCTCAGGGACCCGCAGAGACCCCTGAGGGACCCCCAGAGACTCCCAGACACCCGCCAGGAACCCTCAGATGCCCCCAGAGACCCCCAGAGATCCCCAGAGACCCCCAGACCCCTCCAGGGACCCCCAGACACCCCCAGAGACCCTCAGGGACCCCCCAGAGACTCTCAGAGACCTCCAGGGACTCCCAGACACACGCCGAGACCCCCCAGGGACACCCAGAGACCCCCAGACACCTGCCAGGGCCCCTCAGATGCCCCCAGAGATCCCCAGAGACCCCCAGACCCCTCATGGGACCCCCAGGGACCCCCAGAGACCCCCCCAGAGACCCCCAGAGACCCCACAGGGACCCCCAAGGACCCCATAGGGACCCCCACAGATCCCCAGAGACCCCCCCTGTGACCCCCAAAGAACTCCCCTGGGGATCTCCTGGGACCCCCCAGAAACCCCCAGACATCCCCAGAGACTCCCAGAGACCCCCCAGGGACCCTCAGACACCCCCAGAGACTCACAGAGACCCCCAGAGACTCTCAGAGATCCCCCAGGGACCCACAGGAACCCCTCAAAGATCCACCAGAGACCCCCCAGGGACCCCCAAGGAACTCCCCTGGGGATCCCCTCGGACCCCCCAGAAATCCCCAGACACCCCCAGAGACCCCCCAGGGACCCTCAGACACCCCCAGAGACTCACAAAGACCCCCAGAGACCCTCAGGGACCCCCCAGGGACCCCCATAGACCGCCCAGAGATCACGAGATGCCCCCCGGGGACCTCCAGAGACCCCTCCAGAGATCACGAGAAACCCCTCCGAGACCCCCAGGGACCTCCAGAGACCCCCAGGGACCCACCTTGGGACCCCCAGAGGACCCCAGGGACCCCCCAGGGACCCCCCAGAGACCCCCCAGAGATTCTCAGAGACCTCCAGGGACTCCCAGACACCCGCCGAAATCCCCCAGGGACCCCCAGAGACCCTCCATAGATCACCAGGGACTGCCCAAGGACCCCCACAGAACCTCAGACACCCCCAGAGACTCCCAGGAGTCCCCAGAAACTCCCAGAGACACCTCAGGGACCCGCAGAGACCACTGAGGGACACCCAGAGACTTCTAGACACCCGCCAGGAACCCTGAGATGCCCCCAGAGACCCCCAGAGATCCCCAGAGACCCCCAGACCCCTCCAGGGACCCCCAGACACCCGCAGAGACCCGCAGGGACCCCCAGGGATCCCCAGAGACCCCCCAGAGACTCTCAGAGACCTCCAGGGACTCCCAGACACACGCCGAGACACCCCAGGGACCCCCAGAGACCCCCAGACACCCGCCAGGGACCCTCAGATACCCCCAGAGACCCCCAGAGATCCCCAGAGACCCCCAGACCCCTCCAGGGACACCCAGAGACCCCCAGAGACCCCCAGAGACCCTCCAGAGACACCCAGAGACTCTCAGAGATCCCCCAGAGACCCCACAGGGACCCCCAAGGACCCCCTAGGGACCCCCACAGAACCCCAGAGACCCCCCCTGTGACCCCCAAAGAACTCCCCTGGGGATCTCCTGGGACCCCACAGAAACCCCCAGACACCCCCAGAGACTCCCAGAGACCCCCCAGGGACCCTCAGACACCCCCAGAGACTCATAGAGACCCCCAGAGACCCCCAGAGACTCTCAGAGATCCCCCAGGGACCCACAGGAACCCCTCAAAGATCCACCAAAGACCCCCAGAGACCCTCAGGGACCCCCCAGGGACCCCCATAGACCGCCCAGAGATCACGAGATGCCCCCCAGGGACCTCCAGAGACCCCTCCAGAGATCACGAGAAACCCCTCCGAGACCCCCAGGGACCTCCAGAGACCCCCAGGGACCCACCTTGGGACCCCCAGAGGACCCCAGGGACCCACAGGAACCCCTCATAGATCCACCAGAGACCCCCATAGATCCCACAGAGACCTCCAGAGAACCCCAGAGACCACCAGAGATGCTCCGGAGACACCCCAGAGACCCCACAGAGATCCCCGGTGCCCGAAATGTCGTCCCTCGGGGAACCCCCTTGGGGACCCCCGGTGCCCGAAATGTCGTCCCTCGGGGAACCCCCTTGGGGAGCCCCGGCGCCCGAGGTGTCGCCCCTCGGCAACCCCCCCCTTCGGGGACTTCCGGCGCCCGAAATGTCGCCCCTTGGGGACCCCCCATTTGGGGACCCCCGGTGCCCGAGGTGTCGCCCCTCGGCAACCACCCCGTGGGGAGCCCCGGTGCCCGAAATGCCGTCCCTCGGCCAAACTCCTTGGGGACCCCAGAGACCCCCCAGAGGACCCCCCCAGGGACTCCACAGGGACCCCCAGAGACCCCAGAGATTCCCAGACACTCCCAGGGACACCCAGGGACCCCCAGGACGCTACAGAGATCTCCCAGAGAACCCCCAGTTTCCCCCAGAGACCGCCCAGAAACTGTCAGAGACCCCCAGACACCCCCAGACACCCCAGGGACCCCCCTAGACCTCCAGACACCCCCCAGGGACTCCCAGACGCCCCCACGGACCCCCAGGGCCCCGCCAGGGACCTCCCAGAGACCCCCAGAGACTCTCAGAGACCCCCCAGGGACCCCCAGAGAGCCCACTGGGACTCCCCAGGGACCCCCAGAGACTCCCCATAGATCACCAGGGACCGCCCAAGGACCCCCGCAGACCCCCAGACACCCCCAGAGACTCCCAGGGGCCCCCAGAAACTCCCAGAGATCCCTCAGGGACCCGCAGAGACCCCTCGGGAACCCCCAGAGACTCCCAGACACCCCAGAGTCTCCCAGAAACCCTCAGAGACCCCCCAGGGACCTCCAGAGACCCCAGAGACTCCAAGAGACCCCCAGAGACCCCCAGGGACCCCCCAGGGACCCCCAAGAGACCCCCCAGAGATTCTCAGAGACCTCCAGGGACTCCCAGACACCCGCCGAAACCCCCCAGGGACCCCCAGAGACCCTCCATAGATCACCAGGGACTGCCCAAGGACCCCCACAGAACCCCAGACACCTCCAGAGACTCCCAGGGGTCCCCAGAAACTCCCAGAGACCTCTCAGGGACCCGCAGAGACCCCTGAGGGACCCCCAGAGACTTCTAGACACCCGCGTGGAACCCTCAGATGCTCCCAGAGACCCCCAGAGATCCCCAGAGACTTCCAGACCCCTCCAGGGACCCCCAGACACCCGCAGAGACCCGCAGGGACCCCCAGGGACCCGCAGAGACCCCCCCAGAGACTCTCAGAGACCTCCAGGGACTCCCAGACACATGCCGAGACACCCCAGGGACCCCCAGAGACCCGCCAGGGACCCTCAGATGCCCCCAGAGACCCCCAGAGATCCCCAGAGACCCCCAGACCCCTCCAGGGACACCCAGACACCCCCAGAGACCCCCAGGGACCCCCAGAGACCCTCCAGAGACCCCCAGAGACTCTCAGAGATCCCCCAGAGACCCCACAGGGACCCCCAAGGACCCCCTAGGGACCCCCACAGAACCCCAGAGACCCCCCCTGTGACCCCCAAAGAACTCCCCTGGGGATCTCCTGGGACCCCCCAGAAACCCCCAGACACCCCCAGAGACTCCCAGAGACCCCCCAGGGACCCTCAGACACCCCCAGAGACTCATAGAGACCCCCAGAGACCCCCAGAGACTCTCAGAGATCCCCCAGGGACCCACAGGAACCCCTCAAAGATCCACCAGAGACCCTCAGGGACCCCCCAGGGACCCCCATAGACCGCCCAGAGATCACGAGATGCCCCCCAGGGACCTCCAGAGACCCCTCCAGAGATCACGAGAAACCCCTCCGAGACCCCCAGGGACCTCCAGAGACCCCCAGGGACCCACCTTGGGACCCCCAGAGGACCCCACCTTGGGACCCCCAGAGGACCCCAGGGACCCACAGGAACCCCTCATAGATCCACCAGAGACCCCCATAGATCCCACAGAGACCTCCAGAGAACCCCAGAGACCACCAGAGATGCTCCGGAGACACCCCAGAGACCCCCACAGAGATCCCCGGTGCCCGAAATGTCGTCCCTCGGGGAACCCCCTTGGGGACCCCTGGTGCCCAATATGTCGTCCCTCGGGGAACCCCCTTGGGGACCCCCGGTGCCCAAAATGTCGTCCCTCGGGGAACCCCCTTGGGGAGCCCCGGCGCCCGAGGTGTCGCCCCTCGGCAACCCCCCACTTCGGGGACTTCCGGCGCCCGAAATGTCGCCCCTTGGGGACCCCCCATTTGGGGACCCCCGGTGCCCGAGGTGTCGCCCCTCGGCAACCACCCCGTGGGGAGCCCCGGTGCCCGAAATGCCGTCCCTCGGCCAACCTCCTTGGGGACCCCAGAGACCCCCAGAGGACCCCCCCAGGGACTCCACAGGGACCCCCAGAGACCCCAGAGATTCCCAGACACTCCCAGGGACACCCAGGGACCCCCAGGACGCTACAGAGATCTCCCAGAGAACCCCCAGTTTCCCCCAGAGACCCCCCAGAAACTGTCAGAGACCCCCAGACACCCCCAGACACCCCAGGGACCCCCCTAGACCTCCAGACACCCCCCAGGGACTCCCAGACGCCCCCACGGACCCCGAGGGCCCCGCCAGGGACCTCCCAGAGACCACCAGAGACTCTCAGAGACCCCCCAGGGACCCCCAGAGAGCCCACTGGGACTCCCCAGGGACCCCCAGAGACTCCCCATAGATCACCAGGGACCGCCCAAGGACCCCCGCAGACCCCCAGACACCCCCAGAGACTCCCAGGGGCCCCCAGAAACTCCCAGAGATCCCTCAGGGACCCGCAGAGACCCCTCAGGGACCCCCAGAGACTCCCAGACACCCCAGAGACTCCCAGAAACCCTCAGAGACCCCCCAGGGACCTCCAGAGACCCCAGAGACTCCAAGAGACCCCCAGAGACCCCCAGGGACCCCCCAGGGACCCCCAAGAGACCCCCCAGAGATTCTCAGAGACCTCCAGGGACTCCCAGACACCCGCCGAAACCCCCCAGGGACCCCCAGAGACCCTCCATAGATCACCAGGGACTGTCCAAGGACCCCCACAGAACCTCAGACACCCCCAGAGACTCCCAGGGGTCCCCAGAAACTCCCAGAGACCTCTCAGGGACCCGCAGAGACCCCTGAGGGACCCCCAGAGACTTCTAGACACCCGCCAGGAACCCTGAGATGCCCCCAGAGACCCCCAGAGATCCCCAGAGACCCCCAGACCCCTCCAGGGACCCCCAGACACCC
Organism: Pithys albifrons albifrons; assembly: GCF_047495875.1. Classification (NCBI taxonomy): domain Eukaryota; kingdom Metazoa; phylum Chordata; class Aves; order Passeriformes; family Thamnophilidae; genus Pithys; species Pithys albifrons. Next base: position 148,521 of record NC_092466.1, on the reverse strand, counting down.
GCAGAGACCCCCAGGGACCCCCAGGGACCCCCAGAGACCCCCCAGAGACTCTCAGAGACCTCCAGGGACTCCCAGACACACGCCGAGACACCCCAGGGACCCCCAGAGACCCTCCAGAGACCCCCAGAGACTCTCAGAGATCCCCCAGAGACCCCACAGGGACCCCCAAGGACCCCCTAGGGACCCCCACAGAACCCCAGAGACCCCCCCTGTGACCCCCAAAGAACTCCCCTGGGGATCTCCTGGGACCCCCCAGAAACCCCCAGACACCCCCAGAGACTCCCAGAGACCCCCCAGGGACCCTCAGACACCCCCAGAGACTCCCAGAGACCCCCCAGGGACCCTCAGACACCCCCAGAGACTCATAGAGACCCCCAGAGACCCCCAGAGACTCTCAGAGATCCCCCAGGGACCCACAGGAACCCCTCAAAGATCCACCAGAGATCCCCAGAGATCCTCAGGGACCCCCCAGGGACCCCCATAGACCGCCCAGAGATCACGAGATGCCCCCCAGGGACCTCCAGAGACCCCTCCAGAGATCACGAGAAACCCCTCCGAGACCCCCAGGGACCTCCAGAGACCCCCAGGGACCCACCTTGGGACCCCCAGAGGACCCCAGGGACCCACAGGAACCCCTCATAGATCCACCAGAGACCCCCATAGATCCCACAGAGACCTCCAGAGAACCCCAGAGACCACCAGAGATGCTCCAGAGACACCCCAGAGACCCCCACAGAGATCCCCGGTGCCCGAAATGTCGTCCCTCGGGGAACCCCCTTGGGGACCCCCGGTGCCCGAAATGTCGTCCGTCGGGGAACCCCCTTGGGGACCCCCGGTGCCCAAAATGTCGTCCGTCGGGGAACCCCCTTCGGGGACCCCCGGTGCCCGAAATGTCGTCCGTCGGGGAACCCCCTTGGGGACCCCCGGTGCCCGAAATGTCGTCCGTCGGGGAACCCCCTTGGGGACCCCCGGTGCCCAAAATGTCGTCCGTCGGGGAACCCCCTTGGGGACCCCCGGTGCCCAAAATGTCGTCCGTCGGGGAACCCCCTTGGGGACCCCCGGTGCCCAAAACTGTCGTCCCTCCGGGAACCCCCTTGGGGACCCCCGGTGCCCAAAATGTCGTCCGTCGGGGAACCCCCTTGGGGACCCCCGGTGCCCAAAACTGTCGTCCCTCCGGGAACCCCCTTGGGGACCCCCGGTGCCCAAAACTGTCGTCCCTCGGCAATCCCCCCTTGGGGAGTCCCGGCGCCCGAGGTGTCGCCCCGCCGCAACCTCAACCCGATGACTCTCGGCGCCCGAGGTGTCGGCCCTCGGCAACCTCGCCTTGCGGACCCCCGGCGACCGAGGTGTCGCCCCTCGTCACGCCCCTCCTTGGGGACCCCCGGCGGGCATTGGAGGTGGTGGGGGCTGGACTACGATGCAGTTCTTGGACATGTCCGGCAGGCGGCGCCAGCGAGGGAGAAGGGCCGGCGAGGGCGGGATTCGAACCGGCGTTTGGGCAGCGGTATCTGCATCGCTACTGCGCACGTGCGGATTAGGGAGCTTCGGCGGTACTGCGCAAGCGCGGAGTACGGCGCGCCGTCGCTACTGCGCATGCGCGGAGTACAGCGCGCCCTCCCAACTGCGCACGCGCGGAGTACAGCGCGCCGTCCCAACTGCGCATGCGCGGAGTACAGAGCGCCGTCCCTACTGCGCAAACGCGGAGTACGGCGCGCCGTCGCTACTGCGCATGCGCGGAGTACAGCGCGCCCTCCCAACTGCGCACGCGCGGAGTACAGCGCGCCGTCCCAACTGCGCATGCGCGGAGTACAGAGCGCCGTCCCTACTGCGCATGCGCGGAGTACGGAGCGCCGTCCCTACTGCGCACGCGCGGTATACACAGCGCCGTCGGTACTGCGCATGCGCGGAGCACAGCGCGCCGTCCCTCCTGTGCTCGCCCGGAGTCCGCCTCTCTGTCTCTCCTGCTCGATGCCACATCCCGTGTTCGTTCATGGCGCTGTTTTCCCGCACCTGCCGCAGCCGGTGCCGCGGGAGCGCGCGGGGAACATCCCGCCGCCGGTGCGGCTGCTGCAGAGGCGTTCCTGGAGCGCGGCGCCGGCACCATCGCCCGCAGCGCCGCCGCCAAGATCGTGAGTGCCGGGGCCGCGGGGCAGGGGCTGGGCTGGGCTGGGCCTCAGTGGCGCTCCATACACGGATAAATACTCTGCATGCAGCTCGGTGGGTGCTTTCCCGTCCTGGGGGTGAGGTGAATCCTGGGCTCCTGTGCTTTTGTCAGCCGAGATGGAAAATTCCTGCACTTGGTTTTGGCAAGTGGCAGTTTCCCAGAATTTTCTTGCCTTGTTTGCTTCCTGTGGAACATGTGGACCAGCAGAACTCTCAGGGCTTGTGTTCAGAACAGGCTTGAGGAGAGTGAGTGAGTGAGTGAGTGAGTGAGTGAGTGAGTGAGTGGAGTGAGTGAGTGGAGTGAGTGAGTGGAGTGAGTGGAGTGAGTGAGTGAGTGAGTGAGTGAGGGAGTGAATGAGTGAGTGAGTGAGTGAGTGAGTGAGTGAGTGAGTGAGTGAGTGAGGGAGTGAGTGAGTGAGTGAGTGAGGGAGTGAGTGAGTGAATGAGTGAGTGAGTGAGTGAGTGGAGTGAGTGGAGTGAGTGAGTGGAGTGAGTGAGTGAGTGGAGTGAGTGAGTGAGTGAATGAGTGAGTGAGTGAGTGGAGTGAGTGAGTGAGTGAGTGAGTGAGTGAGTGAGTGAGGGAGTGAGTGAGTGGAGTGAGTGAGTGAGTGGAGTGAGTCAGGGAGTGAATGAGTGAGTGGAGTGACTGAGTGAGTGAGTGAGTGAGTGGAGTGAGTGGAGTGAGTGAGTGAGTGAGTGAGTGAGTGGAGTGAGTGAGTGGAGTGAGTGAGTGAGTGAGTGAGTGGAGTGAGTGAGTGAGTGAGTGAGTGAGTGAGTGAGAAGGAGCCACAACGTGTCTTCCTTGTCCTGCACTGCAGGATCAGAATCCTGGTTTAGGTTAGGGATGCTTTTGCACTGGTGTGTGTCTTCGATGGTCAGAGCCAACTTTCTGCTGGGCCACTTAGGAAGAACAGTTGCCTAGAGCTTCATGTTTGCTTTCCTTGCAGCCTGGAGTGTTGGGGGGATTCCTGAAGCTGATTGCCTTGAAAGCCAGTGATCCCCAAGGCTTTGACCTGCTAAACAGCATCATGGAGCATATGCCCCCGTGAGTATGAGCTCAAATTGCATTCAAAACTGACTTCTGTGGGCTTTGGTTCTGCAGTGTGCAGTCATGCCAAAGGTTAACACTTCAGGAGCAAAAATGTCACATTTATCAGTTAAAGAGATGGGAACAACTTTCTCTGTGTTTTCTGTAAAGTGACAGCACCAGTCAAAGCCCACTGTGAACTGAATAACTGTTCTTTTAAATTTCCAGTGAATCAGTTGACTGGTACAGGAAACAGGTCTTCATTCTGCTATTCCAAAGACTTCCAAGTTCCAAACCAACAAAACTTATCAAAAGTAAGTTCCTTGCTCTGAAAAGCTCCAGTGTGACACGAGCGGTTCAGAGTGTGCAGTTGCACAGATCAGGCATCCTGTACATGGGTGGGACTCTGGTGGCTCCAGGGACTTGCTCCAAATGCTCTGGAGTCAAGGGGGCATAAAGGGCAGTGGCCACAGCAGGTGACACTCCATGAAAACTGAGGGAATGGAACTAAAGGACTTGTGTAGTTCTCCTCCTTTCCTGGTGTGTGTGATGTCGTTACTTGTCTGAAAGTGTCTCCATTTAATCTCCAGCTAATAGCAACACACTTGCCCTGCCACACAGCACAGCCATTCTGACCACTGCTCTCTGCAGTTTGTGTTCATGCTGGGAAACATTCCATGCTTTTGTGTCATTTTGGCCTTCATGGGAATAAAGTTCTGAGGAAGGGTTTACGTTCCTCTGTCAAAGCTGTGACACATTGTTGAAATCATCCCCAGGCAGATGGCCATGCTGATGAAATTCGTGATGTTATCTCTACACAGATCACACAAGGTCTGTTATTAATCCTTTAAAATCTGCTTGATGCCTCCTGTAGAGGAGCAAGAATTACAGGGTTCTTCCAGTGGTGTTCCACCAACCAAATGGAAGTGGTGCTTCCAGCGTTCCACGTTTCAGTGTTGTGGTGCCCGAGAAGATGAGCAGTTTTTAGGCAAACTTTGGAGCAGCAAGTTAATGCCCTTCAGTAAAAGGGAACATTTATGAAGGCTGCCCTTCCTGTCTCCTTCTTAGAATGCATTTTGCTGCTGACTCTAAAGCAATTCTCTTGTTTTCATCTGGAGTTTTACTTCATCCTTTTTCTCGTTGCTTTCTCGTCTTCATTAACTAGTATGGCACAGGAAATGGGGCATGAGCTCTGCAGGAAATACTTGGCAGCATACAGCCAAAGGGAGTGTGTTCTGTTGGCTTGGGTTGTATTTCAGGCTGCTGTGCAGTTTTTGCCTTTGAAGCAGGAAAGAGTTGTCTCTCTGGCTGAAATGGCAAAGGAGGTTTGGCGCCAATCTGACTGCCCGGGTGCCTCTCCTTTTGGGGTTCATTTCTGATTTTCTGCCCACAGTTCCTCACTGATAGTTCAAGTTACTGATCTCCTGAGCGGGTCATAAAAGGGAATCATTGCTGTCTCTGGTTTTTATCCTTTGTAAAAAGTTTGTATGTGCAAAGATCTATGTAAGAGGGCAGCAATTGTTAAGAAACAAATTGTCTTGTGTTCTCTGTTTCCTGGTGCTTTGTGTGGTTTCTGCTTTTCTTTGGTCACCATAGGGTGATAAATCGTTCTGATACTTTTTCTCTAACTGTCATACTAGGATGTTTGAAACAGGCTTGGAGAAAATGATGATTCCTGAAATCCAGAAAGAGTCTTGGAGAAGTTGAAAAGCAGATCCGTGCTGTTGGCATCACCAAGACATTAACAGAATGTCCTCCCGTGATGGACACTGAGTACCCCAAGCTGTGGTAGGTGCCACACTTCTTCAGGGTCTGCTGGTGATGCTGTTGAAGGTCTGGAAAGTAGAAGCTTTCACCAGAATAGGCCCCTCCAATAAACTCCTTTGGCATTTCTTCAGGCCCACTGTTGTGGTGAGACTCAGCTTGAGGCTTTTCATACCTTTTCATCCTTCACTGCACAAAGGGAAGTGTGTTTTCAAAGCAAATGGCAGAGCTGGTTTGAGATGTGTTTGAGCCTGGATTTGGCTGAGTAGAGCTCCACTGAAGGGAATTAGGCTACTGTCAGCTTGCATTCCTTCTGGAAAGCTGGGCCCACTTTTGACTTGTAACTGTCATAGTCAGGAGGCCTGAGAATACTCACAACCTGACAGGCTGTAGAGTCTTAGCCTGAAAGTGGAATCTGGGGGAAAGCTCTGGAGACTGAAAGGCAGTCCAGCAGTCTGGGGGCTCAGGTAGCCTGAACTGAATGACAGTAACCAGGTCCTGGACTAGAACTCTTTTTGAATGTACTTAGAGAAAAGCTGTAATCTGGAAAAGAATTGCTATTCTTGGGTTTGTATCACAGCAATTTGAGCTGCTAAAAAATGAGGGCATTGCTGATGCTGTTAATATGAGCAGCTGCATTGTGCCTGGAAAGGACCCAGACCCACAGTCCTAGTGCAGCTTCCCTGGGACAGGGACGGTGCCAGGAGTTAAGCAAGTCCCTGCAAAGGGGTTCCAGGTAATCTGAGCGTTCTTGTGAAGCACAGGCTGTCCTCACCTGTTCACTGTTCCCCTCCCCTCTCCCCCCAGGATTCCTTTGCTGCAGGCCCTCCCTCCTTGGCTTGTTCGAGCTGCCTGAGGATGACACGACCCCTGACAAGGAGCACTTCATTGACACAGAGGATACTCCAGGCTATCAGACTGCATTCTCCCAGCTGGCCTTTGCTGGGAAGGAAGAACATGATCCTGTGGGGCAAATGGTGAACAATCCCAGGATCCAGCTGGCCCAGTCTCTGCACAAACTGTTCACAGCGTGCCCAGGCAGGGTAGGTGGCTTGGGCTCTGCATCCCTGGGCTGCATTCAGCAGAGAAGAAATGCCTCTGTGAGAATGGTCTCTTGCTAAGGTTTGATAATCAGCAAAATGAAGTGTGTTGTAGGCAGAAGGCAAGGTCTTGCTGTGTCTTCTTGTTCATTGGAACTTGGCTTTTGTAAGGTTTTCCTGGTAACCTCAGAAAGGCCTTATTTTTCACAGCACTTAGTTTAGCAATCAGCTCAAATATATGCTATTTAAAAGATGAAGATTTATCCACTTGATGGCCTATAAGTAATGGTTGTCTCCTGTTCAGTTGCATGGACTTGGGAGATTCAGGCAGCTCATATAAAATTAGACATTTTGAGTGCACAGTTAACTCTTACCCCAGATAGTGTTTGTTTTGTTCAAGATTTGGGTAAGTAAAGATTGTCTGAGAGATGAGCTGTTTCACCCTCAATAACTGCTGCTCTGAGAGTGTCTGAGCTTGTGCCCTGTGCATGAAGAGCCATGGCAGTGGCTGAGTGTCCCTGAGCCCTCTGCTGTGTCTGTGCTGCAGGTTCTGTGCCTGCTGAGTGTCCCTGAGCCCTCTGCTGTGTCTGTGCTGCAGGTTCTGTGCATGCTGAGTGTCCCTGAGCCCTCTGCTGTGTCTGTGCTGCAGGTTCTGTGCCTGCTGAGTGTCCCTGAGCCCTCTGCTCTGTCTGTGCTGCTCTGTCTGTGCCTGCTGAGTGTCCCTGAGCCCCCTGCTCTGTCTGTGCTGCAGGTTCTGTGCATGTTGAGTGTCCCTGAGCCCTCTGCTCTGTCTGTGCTGCAGGTTCTGTGCATGCTGAGTGTCCCTGAGCCCTCTGCTGTGTCTGTGCTGCAGATTCTGTGCATGCTGAGTGTCCCTGAGCCCTCTGCTGTGTCTGTGCTGCTCTGTCTGTGCATGCTGAGTGTCCCTGAGCCCTCTGCTGTGTCTGTGCTGCAGGTTCTGTGCATGGTGAGCACCAGCCTGAATGCAGTGACAATCTGGAAAAGAATTGCTTTTCTTGGGATTGTATCTCGGCAGTTTGACCTGCTAAAAAATGAGGGCATTGCTGATGCTGTTAATATGAGCAGCTGCATTGTGCCTGGAGAGGACCCAGACCCACAGTCCTAGTGCAGCTTCCCTGGGACAGGGACAGTGCCAGGAGTTAAGCAAGTCCCTGCAAAGGATGGAGTAAATCTGCTCCTTGCATCTGTAAGGAAAGACTGAGTAGTAGGGAAGGGGAGCATTTATATGCTGTATTGAGATTTCCATCTGCTCCCAGGTGCAGCAGTGATGGGGTGGCTGGGTTTGGTCTGGGCCTGTGAGGATCAGCCCTAAACAACCCCACCTCACCAGAGGGCCCTGAACCCTCAAGGGAAATGTCCAGTAGGAACCAGACCAGTCGGTAGTTATTGCAGAGGAAAAACCATGCGAAAGAAAAGGTACTTCTGTTCTTTGTGGCAATCCTGTAATGCCTTGTGCAGTCTCTGTGTGCTGTTCTTGGAGTGACCACCCCGTGTGTGTCTAACAAAACCTGTTAGAAAGGTAGTCAGGGATTGGAATTGGGGTCTGATCCCTACAGACTCTTGCAAAGCCTGAAGGACTGCAGTGATGAGTGTGCTCAGCAAAGGAGGTTTCTCAGTATCTGCTCAGATTTCCCTCAGCTCTGGGGGCCTGGTGGCCAGCTGGAGGTGGCGGGGACACACATGGGACCCCTTGAGCTTTGTGGGAGGAGCTGGGGGTTGGCACGGTGCGATTTTTTGTTCTTTGGGTTTTTTTCTTGGTTTTCTGATTTCCTTTTTGAGCTCTGTGGTGCTAGGGAGAAAAATCTGGAAACAAATCAAACTGAAGGGATTTGCTGAGTTGCTTTGCAGAGAAGTGCCACCTTCAGAGGATGCACAAATCCACCAGGAAGTCAACGAAGGAGCTGTGGAAAGTGCAGCAGAGTGCAGGGAGCAGCCACTGTCCCAGCTCCCTGGTTTTGGGGGCATTAGTCCACCTACGGAAAGGAAAAAAGCCTCCCCGTCTTGTTTTCAGCCCTGCAGAGGAATGTCGTGTTCCAGAATTTCGGAGGGATTTGTGTGTGTCCTGTGCTGGCAGCTGCGTGTCTTGGGAGGCCATGGAGTGACATACATTGGGGGGACATGGGGGGACAAGGGGAGGACATGGGGGGGGACACGGGGAGGACATGGGGGGGGACATCAGGGGGACATGGGAGGACACCAGGGGGACATGGGGGTACATCGAGGGGACATGGGGAGGACATGAGGGAGATGGGGTGGACATGGGGGACGCAGGGGACATGGAGGAAACATGGGGGGAACATTGGGGACATGGGAAGGCTATGGGGGGACATGCAGGGGACATGGGACGTCCAGGGAAGTCCGAGAGGGCCCAGGGGGGTCCAGAGGGGTCCAAAGCGTTTTGGGGGGTCCAGGAGAGTTCAAGTTGGTCCAGGAGGGTCCAGGGGTTTTCCCTGGGGGTATGAGGGGGTGGTCCATGGGGGCCCTAGGAGGATTCAAGGTGGTCCAGGAATGTTCAGGAGGGTTCAGGGTGTTTTAAGGGAGTGGAAGGGGGTTTCAGAGGGGTCCAAGGGGGTCCAGGAGAGATTCGGAGGGTCCAGGGGGTTTTGGGGGGGGTCCAGGAGTGTCCAGGGGAGTCTCAGAGGTGTCCAGAAAGGTTCGAAGGGGTCCAGAAGGGTCTAAGGAGGGTCCAAGGGGTCCCAGGCAGGTTTGAGAGGGGTCCAGGGGGCTTCAGGGGGTTTGGAGGGGTCCAGGGGAGTCCAAGTGTGATTCAAGAGGGTCCAAGGTTTTTGAGAGTGTCAAGGGGGGCTGGGGGGGGGTGCAAAGTGGTCCAAGAGAGTTGAGGAAAGTCCAAGGGGGATTCAGGGGGGTCCAGGGGAGTTCAGGAGGGTCCAAAGCGATCCAGGAGAAGTCAGAGAGAAATGAGGGGGGTCTCACAGTGGATCGTGGGTCTCAGAGGAGTCACAGGGAGGTAAGGGGAGGTAAGAGTGGTCAGGGGGTGCCTGGGGAACTCAGGGACCCCCATTGCCCACAGCCCAGCAATGTCGGCCCTCGGGAACCTCCCTTGGGGACCCCGGGTGCCCGAAATGTCGTCCCTCGGGAACCCCCCCTTCGAGGAGCCCCAGCGCCCGAGGTGTCGCCCCTCGGCAACACCCCCTCGGGGAACCCCGGCGGCCAAGGTGTCGCACCTCGGCCAGCACGCCCTTGGGGAGCCTCGGCGCCCGAGGTGTCGCCCCATGGACAACCTCCTTGGGGACCCCAGAGACCCACCCAGGGACCCCCCAGGGACCCCCAAAGACCCCAGAGATTCCCAGACACTCACAGGGACCCCCAGGGTCCCTCAGGAAGCTACAGAGATCTCCCAGAGAACCCCCAGTTTCCCCCAGAGACCCCCCAGAGACTGTCAGAGACCCCCAGACACCCCCAAGGGACTCCCAGACGCCCCCACGGACCCCTAGGGCCCCCCCAGGGACCCCCCAGAGACCCCCAGAGACTCTCAGAGACCCCCCAAGGACCCCCAGAGAGCCCACTGGGACTCCCCAGGGACCCCCCAGAGACTCCCCATAGATCACCAGGGACCGCCCAAGGACCCCCGCAGACCCCCAGACACCCCCAGAGACTCCCAGGGGCCCCCAGAAACTCCCAGAGATCCCTCAGGGACCCGCAGAGACCCCTCAGGAACCCCCAGAGACTCCCAGACACCCCAGAGACTCCCAGAAACCCTCAGAGACCCCCCCAGGGACCTCCAGAGACTCCAAGAGACCCCCATGGACCCCCCAGGGACCACCAGAAAGCCCCAGAGACCCCCATGGACCCCCCAGGGACCCCCCAGAGATTCTCAGAGACCTCCAGGGACTCCCAGACACCCGCCGAGACCCCCTAGGGACCCCCAGAGACCCTCCATAGATCACCAGGGACTGCCCAAGGACCCCCACAGACCCCCAGACACCCGCAGAGACTCCCAGGGGCCCCCAGAAACTCCCGGAGACCCCTCAGGGACCCGCAGAGACCCCTGAGGGACCCCCAGAGACTCCCAGACACCCGCCAGGAACCCTCAGATGCCCCCAGAGACCCCCAGAGATCCCCAGAGACCCCCAGACCCCTCCAGGGACCCCCAGACACCCCCAGAGACCCTCAGGGACCCCCCAGAGACTCTCAGAGACCTCCAGGGACTCCCAGACACACGCCGAGACCCCCCAGGGACACCCAGAGACCCCCAGACACCTGCCAGGGCCCCTCAGATGCCCCCAGAGATCCCCAGAGACCCCCAGACCCCTCATGGGACCCCCAGGGACCCCCAGAGACCCCCCCAGAGACCCCCAGAGACCCCACAGGGACCCCCAAGGACCCCATAGGGACCCCCACAGATCCCCAGAGACCCCCCCTGTGACCCCCAAAGAACTCCCCTGGGGATCTCCTGGGACCCCCCAGAAACCCCCAGACATCCCCAGAGACTCCCAGAGACCCCCCAGGGACCCTCAGACACCCCCAGAGACTCACAGAGACCCCCAGAGACTCTCAGAGATCCCCCAGGGACCCACAGGAACCCCTCAAAGATCCACCAGAGACCCCCCAGGGACCCCCAAGGAACTCCCCTGGGGATCCCCTCGGACCCCCCAGAAATCCCCAGACACCCCCAGAGACCCCCCAGGGACCCTCAGACACCCCCAGAGACTCACAAAGACCCCCAGAGACCCTCAGGGACCCCCCAGGGACCCCCATAGACCGCCCAGAGATCACGAGATGCCCCCCGGGGACCTCCAGAGACCCCTCCAGAGATCACGAGAAACCCCTCCGAGACCCCCAGGGACCTCCAGAGACCCCCAGGGACCCACCTTGGGACCCCCAGAGGACCCCAGGGACCCACAGAAACCCCTCATAGATCCACCAGAGACCCCCATAGATCCCACAGAGACCTCCAGAGAACCCCAGAGACCACCAGAGATGCTCCGGAGACACCCCAGAGACCCCCACAGAGATCCCCGGTGCCCGAAATGTCGTCCCTCGGGGAACCCCCTTGGGGACCCCCGGTGCCCAAAATGTCGTCCGTCGGGGAACCCCCTTGGGGACCCCCGGTGCCCGAAATGTCGTCCGTCGGGGAACCCCCTTGGGGACCCCCGGTGCCCGAAATGTCGTCCGTCGGGGAACCCCCTTGGGGACCCCCGGTGCCCAAAATGTCGTCCGTCGGGGAACCCCCTTGGGGACCCCCGGTGCCCAAAATGTCGTCCGTCGGGAAACCCCCTTGGGGACCCCCGGTGCCCAAAATGTCGTCCGTCGGGGAACCCCCTTGGGGACCCCCGGTGCCCAAAACTGTCGTCCCTCCGGGAACCCCCTTGGGGACCCCCGGTGCCCAAAATGTCGTCCGTCGGGGAACCCCCTTGGGGACCCCCGGTGCCCAAAACTGTCGTCCCTCCGGGAACCCCCTTGGGGACCCCCGGTGCCCAAAACTGTCGTCCCTCGGCAATCCCCCCTTGGGGAGTCCCGGCGCCCGAGGTGTCGCCCCGCCGCAACCTCAACCCGATGACTCTCGGCGCCCGAGGTGTCGGCCCTCGGCAACCTCGCCTTGCGGACCCCCGGCGACCGAGGTGTCGCCCCTCGTCACGCCCCTCCTTGGGGACCCCCGGCGGGCATTGGAGGTGGTGGGGGCTGGACTACGATGCAGTTCTTGGACATGTCCGGCAGGCGGCGCCAGCGAGGGAGAAGGGCCGGCGAGGGCGGGATTCGAACCGGCGTTTGGGCAGCGGTATCTGCATCGCTACTGCGCACGTGCGGATTAGGGAGCTTCGGCGGTACTGCGCAAGCGCGGAGTACGGCGCGCCGTCGCTACTGCGCATGCGCGGAGTACAGCGCGCCCTCCCAACTGCGCACGCGCGGAGTACAGCGCGCCGTCCCAACTGCGCATGCGCGGAGTACAGAGCGCCGTCCCTACTGCGCAAACGCGGAGTACGGCGCGCCGTCGCTACTGCGCATGCGCGGAGTACAGCGCGCCCTCCCAACTGCGCACGCGCGGAGTACAGCGCGCCGTCCCAACTGCGCATGCGCGGAGTACAGAGCGCCGTCCCTACTGCGCATGCGCGGAGTACGGAGCGCCGTCCCTACTGCGCACGCGCGGTATACACAGCGCCGTCGGTACTGCGCATGCGCGGAGCACAGCGCGCCGTCCCTCCTGTGCTCGCCCGGAGTCCGCCTCTCTGTCTCTCCTGCTCGATGCCACATCCCGTGTTCGTTCATGGCGCTGTTTTCCCGCACCTGCCGCAGCCGGTGCCGCGGGAGCGCGCGGGGAACATCCCGCCGCCGGTGCGGCTGCTGCAGAGGCGTTCCTGGAGCGCGGCGCCGGCACCATCGCCCGCAGCGCCGCCGCCAAGATCGTGAGTGCCGGGGCCGCGGGGCAGGGGCTGGGCTGGGCTGGGCCTCAGTGGCGCTCCATACACGGATAAATACTCTGCATGCAGCTCGGTGGGTGCTTTCCCGTCCTGGGGGTGAGGTGAATCCTGGGCTCCTGTGCTTTTGTCAGCCGAGATGGAAAATTCCTGCACTTGGTTTTGGCAAGTGGCAGTTTCCCAGAATTTTCTTGCCTTGTTTGCTTCCTGTGGAACATGTGGACCAGCAGAACTCTCAGGGCTTGTGTTCAGAACAGGCTTGAGGAGAGTGAGTGAGTGAGTGAGTGAGTGAGTGAGTGAGTGAGTGGAGTGAGTGAGTGGAGTGAGTGAGTGGAGTGAGTGGAGTGAGTGAGTGAGTGAGTGAGTGAGGGAGTGAATGAGTGAGTGGAGTGAGGGAGTGAATGAGTGAGTGGAGTGAGTGGAGTGAGTGAGTGAGTGAGTGAGTGAGGGAGTGAATGAGTGAGTGGAGTGAGTGAGTGAGTGAGTGAGTGAGTGAGTGAGTGAGGGAGTGAATGAGTGAGTGGAGTGAGGGAGTGAATGAGTGAGTGGAGTGAGTGGAGTGAGTGAGTGAGTGAGTGAGGGAGTGAATGAGTGAGTGGAGTGAGTGAGTGAGTGAGGGAGTGAATGAGTGAGTGGAGTGAGTGAGTGAGTGAATGAGTGAGTGAGTGAGTGAGTGAGTGGAGTGAGTGAGTGAGTGAGTGAGTGAGTGAGTGAGTGAGGGAGTGAATGAGTGAGTGGAGTGAGTGGAGTGAGTGAGTGAGTGAGTGAGGGAGTGAATGAGTGAGTGGAGTGAGTGAGTGAGTGAGTGAGTGAGTGAGTGAGTGAGTGAGTGAATGAGTGAGTGGAGTGAGTGAGTGGAGTGAGTGAGTGAGTGAGTGAGTGGAGTGAGTGAGTGAGTGAGTGAGTGAGTGAGTGAGAAGGAGCCACAACGTGTCTTCCTTGTCCTGCACTGCAGGATCAGAATCCTGGTTTAGGTTAGGGATGCTTTTGCACTGGTGTGTGTCTTCGATGGTCAGAGCCAACTTTCTGCTGGGCCACTTAGGAAGAACAGTTGCCTAGAGCTTCATGTTTGCTTTCCTTGCAGCCTGGAGTGTTGGGGGGATTCCTGAAGCTGATTGCCTTGAAAGCCAGTGATCCCCAAGGCTTTGACCTGCTAAACAGCATCATGGAGCATATGCCCCCGTGAGTATGAGCTCAAATTGCATTCAAAACTGACTTCTGTGGGCTTTGGTTCTGCAGTGTGCAGTCATGCCAAAGGTTAACACTTCAGGAGCAAAAATGTCACATTTATCAGTTAAAGAGATGGGAACAACTTTCTCTGTGTTTTCTGTAAAGTGACAGCACCAGTCAAAGCCCACTGTGAACTGAATAACTGTTCTTTTAAATTTCCAGTGAATCAGTTGACTGGTACAGGAAACAGGTCTTCATTCTGCTATTCCAAAGACTTCCAAGTTCCAAACCAACAAAACTTATCAAAAGTAAGTTCCTTGCTCTGAAAAGCTCCAGTGTGACACGAGTGGTTCAGAGTGTGCAGTTGCACAGATCAGGCATCCTGTACATGGGTGGGACTCTGCTGGCTCCAGGGACTTGCTCCAAATGCTCTGGAGTCAAGGGGGCATAAAGGGCAGTGGCCACAGCAGGTGACACTCCATGAAAACTGAGGGAATGGAACTAAAGGACTTGTGTAGTTCTCCTCCTTTCCTGGTGTGTGTGATGTCGTTACTTGTCTGAAAGTGTCTCCATTTAATCTCCAGCTAATAGCAACACACTTGCCCTGCCACACAGCACAGCCATTCTGACCACTGCTCTCTGCAGTTTGTGTTCATGCTGGGAAACATTCCATGCTTTTGTGTCATTTTGGCCTTCATGGGAATAAAGTTATGAGGAAGGGTTTACGTTCCTCTGTCAAAGCTGTGACACATTGTTGAAATCATCCCCAGGCAGATGGCCATGCTGATGAAATTCGTGATGTTATCTCTACACAGATCACACAAGGTCTGTTATTAATCCTTTAAAATCTGCTTGATGCCTCCTGTAGAGGAGCAAGAATTACAGGGTTCTTCCAGTGGTGTTCCACCAACCAAATGGAAGTGGTGCTTCCAGCGTTCCACGTTTCAGTGTTGTGGTGCCCGAGAAGATGAGCAGTTTTTAGGCAAACTTTGGAGCAGCAAGTTAATGCCCTTCAGTAAAAGGGAACATTTATGAAGGCTGCCCTTCCTGTCTCCTTCTTAGAATGCATTTTGCTGCTGACTCTAAAGCAATTCTCTTGTTTTCATCTGGAGTTTTACTTCATCCTTTTTCTCGTTGCTTTCTCGTCTTCATTAACTAGTATGGCACAGGAAATGGGGCATGAGCTCTGCAGGAAATACTTGGCAGCATACAGCCAAAGGGAGTGTGTTCTGTTGGCTTGGGTTGTATTTCAGGCTGCTGTGCAGTTTTTGCCTTTGAAGCAGGAAAGAGTTGTCTCTCTGGCTGAAATGGCAAAGGAGGTTTGGCGCTAATCTGACTGCCCGGGTGCCTCTCCTTTTGGGGTTCATTTCTGATTTTCTGCCCACAGTTCCTCACTGATAGTTCAAGTTACTGATCTCCTGAGCGGGTCATAAAAGGGAAGGATTGCTGTCTCTGGTTTTTATCCTTTGTAAAAAGTTTGTATGTGCAAACATCTATGTAAGAGGGCAGCAATTGTTAAGAAACAAATTGTCTTGTGTTCTCTGTTTCCTGGTGCTTTGTGTGGTTTCTGCTTTTCTTTGGTCACCATAGGGTGATAAATCGTTCTGATACTTTTTCTCTAACTGTCATACTAGGATGTTTGAAACAGGCTTGGAGAAAATGATGATTCCTGAAATCCAGAAAGAGTCTTGGAGAAGTTGAAAAGCAGATCCGTGCTGTTGGCATCACCAAGACATTAACAGAATGTCCTCCCGTGATGGACACTGAGTACCCCAAGCTGTGGTAGGTGCCACACTTCTTCAGGGTCTGCTGGTGATGCTGTTGAAGGTCTGGAAAGTAGAAGCTTTCACCAGAATAGGCCCCTCCAATAAACTCCTTTGGCATTTCTTCAGGCCCACTGTTGTGGTGAGACTCAGCTTGAGGCTTTTCATACCTTTTCATCCTTCACTGCACAAAGGGAAGTGTGTTTTCAAAGCAAATGGCAGAGCTGGTTTGAGATGTGTTTGAGCCTGGATTTGGCTGAGTAGAGCTCCACTGAAGGGAATTAGGCTACTGTCAGCTTGCATTCCTTCTGGAAAGCTGGGCCCACTTTTGACTTGTAACTGTCATAGTCAGGAGGCCTGAGAATACTCACAACCTGACAGGCTGTAGAGTCTTAGCCTGAAAGTGGAATCTGGGGGAAAGCTCTGGAGACTGAAAGGCAGTCCAGCAGTCTGGGGGCTCAGGTAGCCTGAACTGAATGACAGTAACCAGGTCCTGGACTAGAACTCTTTTTGAATGTACTTAGAGAAAAGCTGTAATCTGGAAAAGAATTGCTATTCTTGGGTTTGTATCACAGCAATTTGAGCTGCTAAAAAATGAGGGCATTGCTGATGCTGTTAATATGAGCAGCTGCATTGTGCCTGGAAAGGACCCAGACCCACAGTCCTAGTGCAGCTTCCCTGGGACAGGGACGGTGCCAGGAGTTAAGCAAGTCCCTGCAAAGGGGTTCCAGGTAATCTGAGCGTTCTTGTGAAGCACAGGCTGTCCTCACCTGTTCACTGTTCCCCTCCCCTCTCCCCCCAGGATTCCTTTGCTGCAGGCCCTCCCTCCTTGGCTTGTTCGAGCTGCCTGAGGATGACACGACCCCTGACAAGGAGCACTTCATTGACACAGAGGATACTCCAGGCTATCAGACTGCATTCTCCCAGCTGGCCTTTGCTGGGAAGGAAGAACATGATCCTGTGGGGCAAATGGTGAACAATCCCAGGATCCAGCTGGCCCAGTCTCTGCACAAACTGTTCACAGCGTGCCCAGGCAGGGTAGGTGGCTTGGGCTCTGCATCCCTGGGCTGCATTCAGCAGAGAAGAAATGCCTCTGTGAGAATGGTCTCTTGCTAAGGTTTGATAATCAGCAAAATGAAGTGTGTTGTAGGCAGAAGGCAAGGTCTTGCTGTGTCTTCTTGTTCATTGGAACTTGGCTTTTGTAAGGTTTTCCTGGTAACCTCAGAAAGGCCTTATTTTTCACAGCACTTAGTTTAGCAATCAGCTCAAATATATGCTATTTAAAAGATGAAGATTTATCCACTTGATGGCCTATAAGTAATGGTTGTCTCCTGTTCAGTTGCATGGACTTGGGAGATTCAGGCAGCTCATATAAAATTAGACATTTTGAGTGCACAGTTAACTCTTACCCCAGATAGTGTTTGTTTTGTTCAAGATTTGGGTAAGTAAAGATTGTCTGAGAGATGAGCTGTTTCACCCTCAATAACTGCTGCTCTGAGAGTGTCTGAGCTTGTGCCCTGTGCATGAAGAGCCATGGCAGTGGCTGAGTGTCCCTGAGCCCTCTGCTGTGTCTGTGCTGCAGGTTCTGTGCCTGCTGAGTGTCCCTGAGCCCTCTGCTGTGTCTGTGCTGCAGGTTCTGTGCATGCTGAGTGTCCCTGAGCCCTCTGCTGTGTCTGTGCTGCAGGTTCTGTGCCTGCTGAGTGTCCCTGAGCCCTCTGCTGTGTCTGTGCTGCTCTGTCTGTGCCTGCTGAGTGTCCCTGAGCCCCCTGCTCTGTCTGTGCTGCAGGTTCTGTGCATGTTGAGTGTCCCTGAGCCCTCTGCTCTGTCTGTGCTGCAGGTTCTGTGCATGCTGAGTGTCCCTGAGCCCTCTGCTGTGTCTGTGCTGCAGATTCTGTGCATGTTGAGTGTCCCTGAGCCCTCTGCTGTGTCTGTGCTGCTCTGTCTGTGCCTGCTGAGTGTCCCTGAGCCCTCTGCTGTGTCTGTGCTGCAGGTTCTGTGCCTGCTGAGTGTCCCTGAGCCCCCTGCTCTGTCTGTGCTGCAGGTTCTGTGCATGCTGAGTGTCCCTGAGCCCTCTGCTGTGTCTGTGCTGCAGGTTCTGTGCATGGTGAGCACCAGCCTGAATGCAGTGACAATCTGGAAAAGAATTGCTTTTCTTGGGATTGTATCTCGGCAGTTTGACCTGCTAAAAAATGAGGGCATTGCTGATGCTGTTAATATGAGCAGCTGCATTGTGCCTGGAGAGGACCCAGACCCACAGTCCTAGTGCAGCTTCCCTGGGACAGGGACAGTGCCAGGAGTTAAGCAAGTCCCTGCAAAGGATGGAGTAAATCTGCTCCTTGCATCTGTAAGGAAAGACTGAGTAGTAGGGAAGGGGAGCATTTATATGCTGTATTGAGATTTCCATCTGCTCCCAGGTGCAGCAGTGATGGGGTGGCTGGGTTTGGTCTGGGCCTGTGAGGATCAGCCCTAAACAACCCCACCTCACCAGAGGGCCCTGAACCCTCAAGGGAAATGTCCAGTAGGAACCAGACCGGTCGGTAGTTATTGCAGAGGAAAAACCATGCGAAAGAAAAGGTACTTCTGTTCTTTGTGGCAATCCTGTAATGCCTTGTGCAGTCTCTGTGTGCTGTTCTTGGAGTGACCACCCCGTGTGTGTCTAACAAAACCTGTTAGAAAGGTAGTCAGGGATTGGAATTGGGGTCTGATCCCTACAGACTCTTGCAAAGCCTGAAGGACTGCAGTGATGAGTGTGCTCAGCAAAGGAGGTTTCTCAGTATCTGCTCAGATTTCCCTCAGCTCTGGGGGCCTGGTGGCCAGCTGGAGGTGGCGGGGACACACATGGGACCCCTTGAGCTTTGTGGGAGGAGCTGGGGGTTGGCACGGTGCGATTTTTTGTTCTTTGGGTTTTTTTCCTGGTTTTCTGATTTCCTTTTTGAGCTCTGTGGTGCTAGGGAGAAAAATCTGGAAACAAATCAAACTGAAGGGATTTGCTGAGTTGCTTTGCAGAGAAGTGCCACCTTCAGAGGATGCACAAATCCACCAGGAAGTCAACGAAGGAGCTGTGGAAAGTGCAGCAGAGTGCAGGGAGCAGCCACTGTCCCAGCTCCCTGGTTTTGGGGGCATTAGTCCACCTACGGAAAGGAAAAAAGCCTCCCCGTCTTGTTTTCAGCCCTGCAGAGGAATGTCGTGTTCCAGAATTTCGGAGGGATTTGTGTGTGTCCTGTGCTGGCAGCTGCGTGTCTTGGGAGGCCATGGAGTGACATACATTGGGGGGACATGGGGGGACAAGGGGAGGACATGGGGGGGGACACGGGGAGGACATGGGGGGGGACATCAGGGGGACATGGGAGGACATCAGGGGGACATGGGGGTACATCGAGGGGACATGGGGAGGACATGAGGGAGATGGGGTGGACATGGGGGACGCAGGGGACATGGAGGAAACATGGGGGGAACATTGGGGACATGGGAAGGCTATGGGGGGACATGCAGGGGACATGGGACGTCCAGGGAAGTCCGAGAGGGCCCAGGGGGGTCCAGAGGGGTCCAAAGCGTTTTGGGGGGTCCAGGAGAGTTCAAGTTGGTCCAGGAGGGTCCAGGGGTTTTCCCTGGGGGTATGAGGGGGTGGTCCATGGGGGCCCTAGGAGGATTCAAGGTGGTCCAGGAATGTTCAGGAGGGTTCAGGGTGTTTTAAGGGAGTGGAAGGGGGTTTCAGAGGGGTCCAAGGGGGTCCAGGAGAGATTCGGAGGGTCCAGGGGGTTTTGGGGGGGGTCCAGGAGTGTCCAGGGGAGTCTCAGAGGTGTCCAGAAAGGTTCGAAGGGGTCCAGAAGGGTCTAAGGAGGGTCCAAGGGGTCCCAGGCAGGTTTGAGAGGGGTCCAGGGGGCTTCAGGGGGTTTGGAGGGGTCCAGGGGAGTCCAAGTGTGATTCAAGAGGGTCCAAGGTTTTTGAGAGTGTCAAGGGGGGCTGGGGGGGGGTGCAAAGTGGTCCAAGAGAGTTGAGGAAAGTCCAAGGGGGATTCAGGGGGGTCCAGGGGAGTTCAGGAGGGTCCAAAGCGATCCAGGAGAAGTCAGAGAGAAATGAGGGGGGTCTCACAGTGGATCGTGGGTCTCAGAGGAGTCACAGGGAGGTAAGGGGAGGTAAGAGTGGTCAGGGGGTGCCTGGGGAACTCAGGGACCCCCATTGCCCACAGCCCAGCAATGTCGGCCCTCGGGAACCTCCCTTGGGGACCCCGGGTGCCCGAAATGTCGTCCCTCGGGAACCCCCCCTTCGAGGAGCCCCAGCGCCCGAGGTGTCGCCCCTCGGCAACACCCCCTCGGGGAACCCCGGCGGCCAAGGTGTCGCCCCTCGGCCAGCACGCCCTTGGGGAGCCTCGGCGCCCGAGGTGTCGCCCCATGGACAACCTCCTTGGGGACCCCAGAGACCCCCAGAGACCCACCCAGGGACCCCCCAGGGACCCCCAAAGACCCCAGAGATTCCCAGACACTCACAGGGACCCCCAGGGTCCCTCAGGAAGCTACAGAGATCTCCCAGAGAACCCCCAGTTTCCCCCAGAGACCCCCCAGAGACTGTCAGAGACCCCCAGACACCCCCAAGGGACTCCCAGACGCCCCCACGGACCCCTAGGGCCCCCCCAGGGACCCCCCAGAGACCCCCAGAGACTCTCAGAGACCCCCCAAGGACCCCCAGAGAGCCCACTGGGACTCCCCAGGGACCCCCCAGAGACTCCCCATAGATCACCAGGGACCGCCCAAGGACCCCCGCAGACCCCCAGACACCCCCAGAGACTCCCAGGGGCCCCCAGAAACTCCCAGAGATCCCTCAGGGACCCGCAGAGACCCCTCAGGAACCCCCAGAGACTCCCAGACACCCCAGAGACTCCCAGAAACCCTCAGAGACCCCCCCAGGGACCTCCAGAGACTCCAAGAGACCCCCATGGACCCCCCAGGGACCACCAGAAAGCCCCAGAGACCCCCCAGGGACCACCAGAGACCCCCCAGAGATTCTCAGAGACCTCCAGGGACTCCCAGACACCCGCCGAGACCCCCCAGGGACCCCCAGAGACCCTCCATAGATCACCAGGGACTGCCCAAGGACCCCCACAGACCCCCAGACACCCGCAGAGACTCCCAGGGGCCCCCAGAAACTCCCGGAGACCCCTCAGGGACCCGCAGAGACCCCTGAGGGACCCCCAGAGACTCCCAGACACCCGCCAGGAACCCTCAGATGCCCCCAGAGATCCCCAGAGACCCCCAGACCCCTCCAGGGACCCCCAGACACCCCCAGAGACCCTCAGGGACCCCCCAGAGACTCTCAGAGACCTCCAGGGACTCCCAGACACACGCCGAGACCCCCCAGGGACACCCAGAGACCCCCAGACACCTGCCAGGGCCCCTCAGATGCTCCCAGAGATCCCCAGAGACCCCCAGACCCCTCATGGGACCCCCAGGGACCCCCAGAGACCCCCCCAGAGACCCCCAGAGACCCCACAGGGACCCCCAAGGACCCCATAGGGACCCCCACAGATCCCCAGAGACCCCCCCTGTGACCCCCAAAGAACTCCCCTGGGGATCTCCTGGGACCCCCCAGAAACCCCCAGACATCCCCAGAGACTCCCAGAGACCCCCCAGGGACCCTCAGACACCCCCAGAGACTCACAGAGACCCCCAGAGACTCTCAGAGATCCCCCAGGGACCCACAGGAACCCCTCAAAGATCCACCAGAGACCCCCCAGGGACCCCCAAGGAACTCCCCTGGGGATCCCCTCGGACCCCCCAGAAATCCCCAGACACCCCCAGAGACCCCCCAGGGACCCTCAGACACCCCCAGAGACTCACAAAGACCCCCAGAGACCCTCAGGGACCCCCCAGGGACCCCCATAGACCGCCCAGAGATCACGAGATGCCCCCCGGGGACCTCCAGAGACCCCTCCAGAGATCACGAGAAACCCCTCCGAGACCCCCAGGGACCTCCAGAGACCCCCAGGGACCCACCTTGGGACCCCCAGAGGACCCCAGGGACCCCCCAGGGACCCCCCAGAGACCCCCCAGAGATTCTCAGAGACCTCCAGGGACTCCCAGACACCCGCCGAAATCCCCCAGGGACCCCCAGAGACCCTCCATAGATCACCAGGGACTGCCCAAGGACCCCCACAGAACCTCAGACACCCCCAGAGACTCCCAGGAGTCCCCAGAAACTCCCAGAGACACCTCAGGGACCCGCAGAGACCACTGAGGGACACCCAGAGACTTCTAGACACCCGCCAGGAACCCTGAGATGCCCCCAGAGACCCCCAGAGATCCCCAGAGACCCCCAGACCCCTCCAGGGACCCCCAGACACCCGCAGAGACCCGCAGGGACCCCCAGGGATCCCCAGAGACCCCCCAGAGACTCTCAGAGACCTCCAGGGACTCCCAGACACACGCCGAGACACCCCAGGGACCCCCAGAGACCCCCAGACACCCGCCAGGGACCCTCAGATACCCCCAGAGACCCCCAGAGATCCCCAGAGACCCCCAGACCCCTCCAGGGACACCCAGAGACCCCCAGAGACCCCCAGAGACCCCCAGAGACCCTCCAGAGACACCCAGAGACTCTCAGAGATCCCCCAGAGACCCCACAGGGACCCCCAAGGACCCCCTAGGGACCCCCACAGAACCCCAGAGACCCCCCCTGTGACCCCCAAAGAACTCCCCTGGGGATCTCCTGGGACCCCCCAGAAACCCCCAGACACCCCCAGAGACTCCCAGAGACCCCCCAGGGACCCTCAGACACCCCCAGAGACTCATAGAGACCCCCAGAGACCCCCAGAGACTCTCAGAGATCCCCCAGGGACCCACAGGAACCCCTCAAAGATCCACCAAAGACCCCCAGAGACCCTCAGGGACCCCCCAGGGACCCCCATAGACCGCCCAGAGATCACGAGATGCCCCCCAGGGACCTCCAGAGACCCCTCCAGAGATCACGAGAAACCCCTCCGAGACCCCCAGGGACCTCCAGAGACCCCCAGGGACCCACCTTGGGACCCCCAGAGGACCCCAGGGACCCACAGGAACCCCTCATAGATCCACCAGAGACCCCCATAGATCCCACAGAGACCTCCAGAGAACCCCAGAGACCACCAGAGATGCTCCGGAGACACCCCAGAGACCCCACAGAGATCCCCGGTGCCCGAAATGTCGTCCCTCGGGGAACCCCCTTGGGGACCCCCGGCGCCCGAGGTGTCGCCCCTCGGCAACCCCCCCCTTCGGGGACTTCCGGCGCCCGAAATGTCGCCCCTTGGGGACCCCCCATTTGGGGACCCCCGGTGCCCGAGGTGTCGCCCCTCGGCAACCACCCCGTGGGGAGCCCCGGTGCCCGAAATGCCGTCCCTCGGCCAAACTCCTTGGGGACCCCAGAGACCCCCCAGAGGACCCCCCCAGGGACTCCACAGGGACCCCCAGAGACCCCAGAGATTCCCAGACACTCCCAGGGACACCCAGGGACCCCCAGGACGCTACAGAGATCTCCCAGAGAACCCCCAGTTTCCCCCAGAGACCGCCCAGAAACTGTCAGAGACCCCCAGACACCCCCAGACGCCCCCACGGACCCCCAGGGCCCCGCCAGGGACCTCCCAGAGACCCCCAGAGACTCTCAGAGACCCCCCAGGGACCCCCAGAGAGCCCACTGGGACTCCCCAGGGACCCCCAGAGACTCCCCATAGATCACCAGGGACCGCCCAAGGACCCCCGCAGACCCCCAGACACCCCCAGAGACTCCCAGGGGCCCCCAGAAACTCCCAGAGATCCCTCAGGGACCCGCAGAGACCCCTCAGGAACCCCCAGAGACTCCCAGACACCCCAGAGTCTCCCAGAAACCCTCAGAGACCCCCCAGGGACCTCCAGAGACCCCAGAGACTCCAAGAGACCCCCAGAGACCCCCAGGGACCCCCCAGGGACCCCCAAGAGACCCCCCAGAGATTCTCAGAGACCTCCAGGGACTCCCAGACACCCGCCGAAACCCCCCAGGGACCCCCAGAGACCCTCCATAGATCACCAGGGACTGCCCAAGGACCCCCACAGAACCCCAGACACCTCCAGAGACTCCCAGGGGTCCCCAGAAACTCCCAGAGACCTCTCAGGGACCCGCAGAGACCCCTGAGGGACCCCCAGAGACTTCTAGACACCCGCGTGGAACCCTCAGATGCTCCCAGAGACCCCCAGAGATCCCCAGAGACTTCCAGACCCCTCCAGGGACCCCCAGACACCCGCAGAGACCCGCAGGGACCCCCAGGGACCCGCAGAGACTCCCCCAGAGACTCTCAGAGACCTCCAGGGACTCCCAGACACATGCCGAGACACCCCAGGGACCCCCAGAGACCCGCCAGGGACCCTCAGATGCCCCCAGAGACCCCCAGAGATCCCCAGAGACCCCCAGACCCCTCCAGGGACACCCAGACACCCCCAGAGACCCCCAGGGACCCCCAGAGACCCTCCAGAGACCCCCAGAGACTCTCAGAGATCCCCCAGAGACCCCACAGGGACCCCCAAGGACCCCCTAGGGACCCCCACAGAACCCCAGAGACCCCCCCTGTGACCCCCAAAGAACTCCCCTGGGGATCTCCTGGGACCCCCCAGAAACCCCCAGACACCCCCAGAGACTCCCAGAGACCCCCCAGGGACCCTCAGACACCCCCAGAGACTCATAGAGACCCCCAGAGACCCCCAGAGACTCTCAGAGATCCCCCAGGGACCCACAGGAACCCCTCAAAGATCCACCAGAGACCCTCAGGGACCCCCCAGGGACCCCCATAGACCGCCCAGAGATCACGAGATGCCCCCCAGGGACCTCCAGAGACCCCTCCAGAGATCACGAGAAACCCCTCCGAGACCCCCAGGGACCTCCAGAGACCCCCAGGGACCCACCTTGGGACCCCCAGAGGACCCCAGGGACCCACAGGAACCCCTCATAGATCCACCAGAGACCCCCATAGATCCCACAGAGACCTCCAGAGAACCCCAGAGACCACCAGAGATGCTCCGGAGACACCCCAGAGACCCCCACAGAGATCCCCGGTGCCCGAAATGTCGTCCCTCGGGGAACCCCCTTGGGGACCCCTGGTGCCCAATATGTCGTCCCTCGGGGAACCCCCTTGGGGACCCCCGGTGCCCAAAATGTCGTCCCTCGGGGAACCCCCTTGGGGAGCCCCGGCGCCCGAGGTGTCGCCCCTCGGCAACCCCCCACTTCGGGGACTTCCGGCGCCCGAAATGTCGCCCCTTGGGGACCCCCCATTTGGGGACCCCCGGTGCCCGAGGTGTCGCCCCTCGGCAACCACCCCGTGGGGAGCCCCGGTGCCCGAAATGCCGTCCCTCGGCCAACCTCCTTGGGGACCCCAGAGACCCCCAGAGGACCCCCCCAGGGACTCCACAGGGACCCCCAGAGACCCCAGAGATTCCCAGACACTCCCAGGGACACCCAGGGACCCCCAGGACGCTACAGAGATCTCCCAGAGAACCCCCAGTTTCCCCCAGAGACCCCCCAGAAACTGTCAGAGACCCCCAGACACCCCCAGACACCCCAGGGACCCCCCTAGACCTCCAGACACCCCCCAGGGACTCCCAGACGCCCCCACGGACCCCGAGGGCCCCGCCAGGGACCTCCCAGAGACCACCAGAGACTCTCAGAGACCCCCCAGGGACCCCCAGAGAGCCCACTGGGACTCCCCAGGGACCCCCAGAGACTCCCCATAGATCACCAGGGACCGCCCAAGGACCCCCGCAGACCCCCAGACACCCCCAGAGACTCCCAGGGGCCCCCAGAAACTCCCAGAGATCCCTCAGGGACCCGCAGAGACCCCTCAGGGACCCCCAGAGACTCCCAGACACCCCAGAGACTCCCAGAAACCCTCAGAGACCCCCCAGGGACCTCCAGAGACCCCAGAGACTCCAAGAGACCCCCAGAGACCCCCAGGGACCCCCCAGGGACCCCCAAGAGACCCCCCAGAGATTCTCAGAGACCTCCAGGGACTCCCAGACACCCGCCGAAACCCCCCAGGGACCCCCAGAGACCCTCCATAGATCACCAGGGACTGTCCAAGGACCCCCACAGAACCCCAGACACCCCCAGAGACTCCCAGGGGTCCCCAGAAACTCCCAGAGACCTCTCAGGGACCCGCAGAGACCCCTGAGGGACCCCCAGAGACTTCTAGACACCCGCCAGGAACCCTGAGATGCCCCCAGAGACCCCCAGAGATCCCCAGAGACCCCCAGACCCCTCCAGGGACCCCCAGACACCCGCAGAGACCCCCAGGGACCCCCAGGGACCCCCAGAGACCCCCCAGAGACTCTCAGAGACCTCCAGGGACTCCCAGACACACGCCGAGACACCCCAGGGACCCCCAGAGACCCTCCAGAGACCCCCAGAGACTCTCAGAGATCCCCCAGAGACCCCACAGGGACCCCCAAGGACCCCCTAGGGACCCCCACAGAACCCCAGAGACCCCCCCTGTGACCCCCAAAGAACTCCCCTGGGGATCTCCTGGGACCCCCCAGAAACCCCCAGACACCCCCAGAGACTCCCAGAGACCCCCCAGGGACCCTCAGACACCCCCAGAGACTCCCAGAGACCCCCCAGGGACCCTCAGACACCCCCAGAGACTCATAGAGACCCCCAGAGACCCCCAGAGACTCTCAGAGATCCCCCAGGGACCCACAGGAACCCCTCAAAGATCCACCAGAGATCCCCAGAGATCCTCAGGGACCCCCCAGGGACCCCCATAGACCGCCCAGAGATCACGAGATGCCCCCCAGGGACCTCCAGAGACCCCTCCAGAGATCACGAGAAACCCCTCCGAGACCCCCAGGGACCTCCAGAGACCCCCAGGGACCCACCTTGGGACCCCCAGAGGACCCCAGGGACCCACAGGAACCCCTCATAGATCCACCAGAGACCCCCATAGATCCCACAGAGACCTCCAGAGAACCCCAGAGACCACCAGAGATGCTCCAGAGACACCCCAGAGACCCCCACAGAGATCCCCGGTGCCCGAAATGTCGTCCCTCGGGGAACCCCCTTGGGGACCCCCGGTGCCCGAAATGTCGTCCGTCGGGGAACCCCCTTGGGGACCCCCGGTGCCCAAAATGTCGTCCGTCGGGGAACCCCCTTGGGGAGCCCCGGCGCCCGAAATGTCGTCCGTCGGGGAACCCCCTTGGGGACCCCCGGTGCCCGAAATGTCGTCCGTCGGGGAACCCCCTTGGGGACCCCCGGTGCCCGAAATGTCGTCCGTCGGGGAACCCCCTTGGGGACCCCCGGTGCCCAAAATGTCGTCCGTCGGGAAACCCCCTTGGGGACCCCCGGTGCCCAAAATGTCGTCCGTCGGGGAACCCCCTTGGGGACCCCCGGTGCCCAAAACTGTCGTCCCTCCGGGAACCCCCTTGGGGACCCCCGGTGCCCAAAATGTCGTCCGTCGGGGAACCCCCTTGGGGACCCCCGGTGCCCAAAACTGTCGTCCCTCCGGGAACCCCCTTGGGGACCCCCGGTGCCCAAAACTGTCGTCCCTCGGCAATCCCCCCTTGGGGAGTCCCGGCGCCCGAGGTGTCGCCCCTCGGCAACCTCAACCCGATGACTCTCGGCGCCCGAGGTGTCGGCCCTCGGCAACCTCGCCTTGCGGACCCCCGGCGACCGAGGTGTCGCCCCTCGTCACGCCCCTCCTTGGGGACCCCCGGCGGGCATTGGAGGTGGTGGGGGCTGGACTACGATGCAGTTCTTGGACATGTCCGGCAGGCGGCGCCAGCGAGGGAGAAGGGCCGGCGAGGGCGGGATTCGAACCGGCGTTTGGGCAGCGGTATCTGCATCGCTACTGCGCACGTGCGGATTAGGGAGCTTCGGCGGTACTGCGCAAGCGCGGAGTACGGCGCGCCGTCGATACTGCGCATGCGCGGAGTACAGCGCGCCCTCCCAACTGCGCACGCGCGGAGTACAGCGCGCCGTCCCAACTGCGCATGCGCGGAGTACAGAGCGCCGTCCCTACTGCGCATGCGCGGAGTACGGAGCGCCGTCCCTACTGCGCACGCGCGGTATACACAGCGCCGTCGGTACTGCGCATGCGCGGAGCACAGCGCGCCGTCCCTCCTGTGCTCGCCCGGAGTCCGCCTCTCTGTCTCTCCTGCTCGATGCCACATCCCGTGTTCGTTCATGGCGCTGTTTTCCCGCACCTGCCGCAGCCGGTGCCGCGGGAGCGCGCGGGGAACATCCCGCCGCCGGTGCGGCTGCTGCAGAGGCGTTCCTGGAGCGCGGCGCCGGCACCATCGCCCGCAGCGCCGCCGCCAAGATCGTGAGTGCCGGGGCCGCGGGGCAGGGGCTGGGCTGGGCTGGGCCTCAGTGGCGCTCCATGCACGGACAAATACTCTGCATGCAGCTCGGTGGGTGCTTTCCCGTCCTGGGGGTGAGGTGAATCCTGGGCTCCTGTGCTTTTGTCAGCCGAGATGGAAAATTCCTGCACTTGGTTTTGGCAAGTGGCAGTTTCCCAGAATTTTCTTGCCTTGTTTGCTTCCTGTGGAACATGTGGACCAGCAGAACTCTCAGGGCTTGTGTTCAGAACAGGCTTGAGGAGAGTGAGTGAGTGAGTGAGTGAGTGAGTGAGTGAGTGAGTGGAGTGAGTGAGTGGAGTGAGTGAGTGGAGTGAGTGAGTGAGTGAGTGAGTGAGTGAGTGAGTGAGTGGAGTGAGTGAGTGAGTGAGTGAGTGAGTGGAGTGAGTGAGTGAGTGAGTGAGTGAGTGGAGTGAGTGAGTGAGTGGAGTGAGTGAGTGAGTGAGTGAGTGAGTGAGTGAATGAGTGAGTGGAGTGAGGGAGTGAATGAGTGAGTGGAGTGAGTGGAGTGAGTGAGTGAGTGAGTGAGGGAGTGAGTGGAGTGAGTGAGTGGAGTGAGTGAGTGAGGGAGTGAATGAGTGAGTGGAGTGAGTGAGTGAGTGAGTGAGTGAGTGAGTGAGTGAATGAGTGAATGAGTGAGTGAGTGAGTGAGTGAGTGAGTGGAGTGAGTGAGTGAGTGAGTGGAGTGAGTGAGTGAGTGAGTGAGTGAGGGAGTGAATGAGTGAGTGGAGTGAGTGGAGTGAGTGAGTGAGTGAGTGAGGGAGTGAATGAGTGAGTGGAGTGAGTGAGTGAGTGAGTGAGTGAGTGAGTGGAGTGAGTGAGTGAGTGAGTGAGTGAGTGAGTGAGAAGGAGCCACAACGTGTCTTCCTTGTCCTGCACTGCAGGATCAGAATCCTGGTTTAGGTTAGGGATGCTTTTGCACTGGTGTGTGTCTTCGATGGTCAGAGCCAACTTTCTGCTGGGCCACTTAGGAAGAACAGTTGCCTAGAGCTTCATGTTTGCTTTCCTTGCAGCCTGGAGTGTTGGGGGGATTCCTGAAGCTGATTGCCTTGAAAGCCAGTGATCCCCAAGGCTTTGACCTGCTAAACAGCATCATGGAGCATATGCCCCCGTGAGTATGAGCTCAAATTGCATTCAAAACTGACTTCTGTGGGCTTTGGTTCTGCAGTGTGCAGTCATGCCAAAGGTTAACACTTCAGGAGCAAAAATGTCACATTTATCAGTTAAAGAGATGGGAACAACTTTCTCTGTGTTTTCTGTAAAGTGACAGCACCAGTCAAAGCCCACTGTGAACTGAATAACTGTTCTTTTAAATTTCCAGTGAATCAGTTGACTGGTACAGGAAACAGGTCTTCATTCTGCTATTCCAAAGACTTCCAAGTTCCAAACCAACAAAACTTATCAAAAGTAAGTTCCTTGCTCTGAAAAGCTCCAGTGTGACACGAGCGGTTCAGAGTGTGCAGTTGCACAGATCAGGCATCCTGTACATGGGTGGGACTCTGGTGGCTCCAGGGACTTGCTCCAAATGCTCTGGAGTCAAGGGGGCATAAAGGGCAGTGGCCACAGCAGGTGACACTCCATGAAAACTGAGGGAATGGAACTAAAGGACTTGTGTAGTTCTCCTCCTTTCCTGGTGTGTGTGATGTCGTTACTTGTCTGAAAGTGTCTCCATTTAATCTCCAGCTAATAGCAACACACTTGCCCTGCCACACAGCACAGCCATTCTGACCACTGCTCTCTGCAGTTTGTGTTCATGCTGGGAAACATTCCATGCTTTTGTGTCATTTTGGCCTTCATGGGAATAAAGTTATGAGGAAGGGTTTACGTTCCTCTGTCAAAGCTGTGACACATTGTTGAAATCATCCCCAGGCAGATGGCCATGCTGATGAAATTCGTGATGTTATCTCTACACAGATCACACAAGGTCTGTTATTAATCCTTTAAAATCTGCTTGATGCCTCCTGTAGAGGAGCAAGAATTACAGGGTTCTTCCAATGGTGTTCCACCAACCAAATGGAAGTGGTGCTTCCAGCGTTCCACGTTTCAGTGTTGTGGTGCCCGAGAAGATGAGCAGTTTTTAGGCAAACTTTGGAGCAGCAAGTTAATGCCCTTCAGTAAAAGGGAACATTTATGAAGGCTGCCCTTCCTGTCTCCTTCTTAGAATGCATTTTGCTGCTGACTCTAAAGCAATTCTCTTGTTTTCATCTGGAGTTTTACTTCATCCTTTTTCTCGTTGCTTTCTCGTCTTCATTAACTAGTATGGCACAGGAAATGGGGCATGAGCTCTGCAGGAAATACTTGGCAGCATACAGCCAAAGGGAGTGTGTTCTGTTGGCTTGGGTTGTATTTCAGGCTGCTGTGCAGTTTTTGCCTTTGAAGCAGGAAAGAGTTGTCTCTCTGGCTGAAATGGCAAAGGAGGTTTGGCGCTAATCTGACTGCCCGGGTGCCTCTCCTTTTGGGGTTCATTTCTGATTTTCTGCCCACAGTTCCTCACTGATAGTTCAAGTTACTGATCTCCTGAGCGGGTCATAAAAGGGAATCATTGCTGTCTCTGGTTTTTATCCTTTGTAAAAAGTTTGTATGTGCAAAGATCTATGTAAGAGGGCAGCAATTGTTAAGAAACAAATTGTCTTGTGTTCTCTGTTTCCTGGTGCTTTGTGTGGTTTCTGCTTTTCTTTGGTCACCATAGGGTGATAAATCGTTCTGATACTTTTTCTCTAACTGTCATACTAGGATGTTTGAAACAGGCTTGGAGAAAATGATGATTCCTGAAATCCAGAAAGAGTCTTGGAGAAGTTGAAAAGCAGATCCGTGCTGTTGGCATCACCAAGACATTAACAGAATGTCCTCCCGTGATGGACACTGAGTACCCCAAGCTGTGGTAGGTGCCACACTTCTTCAGGGTCTGCTGGTGATGCTGTTGAAGGTCTGGAAAGTAGAAGCTTTCACCAGAATAGGCCCCTCCAATAAACTCCTTTGGCATTTCTTCAGGCCCACTGTTGTGGTGAGACTCAGCTTGAGGCTTTTCATACCTTTTCATCCTTCACTGCACAAAGGGAAGTGTGTTTTCAAAGCAAATGGCAGAGCTGGTTTGAGATGTGTTTGAGCCTGGATTTGGCTGAGTAGAGCTCCACTGAAGGGAATTAGGCTACTGTCAGCTTGCATTCCTTCTGGAAAGCTGGGCCCACTTTTGACTTGTAACTGTCATAGTCAGGAGGCCTGAGAATACTCACAACCTGACAGGCTGTAGAGTCTTAGCCTGAAAGTGGAATCTGGGGGAAAGCTCTGGAGACTGAAAGGCAGTCCAGCAGTCTGGGGGCTCAGGTAGCCTGAACTGAATGACAGTAACCAGGTCCTGGACTAGAACTCTTTTTGAATGTACTTAGAGAAAAGCTGTAATCTGGAAAAGAATTGCTATTCTTGGGTTTGTATCACAGCAATTTGAGCTGCTAAAAAATGAGGGCATTGCTGATGCTGTTAATATGAGCAGCTGCATTGTGCCTGGAAAGGACCCAGACCCACAGTCCTAGTGCAGCTTCCCTGGGACAGGGACGGTGCCAGGAGTTAAGCAAGTCCCTGCAAAGGGGTTCCAGGTAATCTGAGCGTTCTTGTGAAGCACAGGCTGTCCTCACCTGTTCACTGTTCCCCTCCCCTCTCCCCCCAGGATTCCTTTGCTGCAGGCCCTCCCTCCTTGGCTTGTTCGAGCTGCCTGAGGATGACACGACCCCTGACAAGGAGCACTTCATTGACACAGAGGATACTCCAGGCTATCAGACTGCATTCTCCCAGCTGGCCTTTGCTGGGAAGGAAGAACATGATCCTGTGGGGCAAATGGTGAACAATCCCAGGATCCAGCTGGCCCAGTCTCTGCACAAACTGTTCACAGCGTGCCCAGGCAGGGTAGGTGGCTTGGGCTCTGCATCCCTGGGCTGCATTCAGCAGAGAAGAAATGCCTCTGTGAGAATGGTCTCTTGCTAAGGTTTGATAATCAGCAAAATGAAGTGTGTTGTAGGCAGAAGGCAAGGTCTTGCTGTGTCTTCTTGTTCATTGGAACTTGGCTTTTGTAAGGTTTTCCTGGTAACCTCAGAAAGGCCTTATTTTTCACAGCACTTAGTTTAGCAATCAGCTCAAATATATGCTATTTAAAAGATGAAGATTTATCCACTTGATGGCCTATAAGTAATGGTTGTCTCCTGTTCAGTTGCATGGACTTGGGAGATTCAGGCAGCTCATATAAAATTAGACATTTTGAGTGCACAGTTAACTCTTACCCCAGATAGTGTTTGTTTTGTTCAAGATTTGGGTAAGTAAAGATTGTCTGAGAGATGAGCTGTTTCACCCTCAATAACTGCTGCTCTGAGAGTGTCTGAGCTTGTGCCCTGTGCATGAAGAGCCATGGCAGTGGCTGAGTGTCCCTGAGCCCTCTGCTGTGTCTGTGCTGCAGGTTCTGTGCCTGCTGAGTGTCCCTGAGCCCTCTGCTGTGTCTGTGCTGCAGGTTCTGTGCATGCTGAGTGTCCCTGAGCCCTCTGCTGTGTCTGTGCTGCAGGTTCTGTGCCTGCTGAGTGTCCCTGAGCCCTCTGCTCTGTCTGTGCTGCTCTGTCTGTGCCTGCTGAGTGTCCCTGAGCCCCCTGCTCTGTCTGTGCTGCAGGTTCTGTGCATGTTGAGTGTCCCTGAGCCCTCTGCTCTGTCTGTGCTGCAGGTTCTGTGCATGCTGAGTGTCCCTGAGCCCTCTGCTGTGTCTGTGCTGCAGATTCTGTGCATGCTGAGTGTCCCTGAGCCCTCTGCTGTGTCTGTGCTGCTCTGTCTGTGCATGCTGAGTGTCCCTGAGCCCTCTGCTGTGTCTGTGCTGCAGGTTCTGTGCATGGTGAGCACCAGCCTGAATGCAGTGACAATCTGGAAAAGAATTGCTTTTCTTGGGATTGTATCTCGGCAGTTTGACCTGCTAAAAAATGAGGGCATTGCTGATGCTGTTAATATGAGCAGCTGCATTGTGCCTGGAGAGGACCCAGACCCACAGTCCTAGTGCAGCTTCCCTGGGACAGGGACAGTGCCAGGAGTTAAGCAAGTCCCTGCAAAGGATGGAGTAAATCTGCTCCTTGCATCTGTAAGGAAAGACTGAGTAGTAGGGAAGGGGAGCATTTATATGCTGTATTGAGATTTCCATCTGCTCCCAGGTGCAGCAGTGATGGGGTGGCTGGGTTTGGTCTGGGCCTGTGAGGATCAGCCCTAAACAACCCCACCTCACCAGAGGGCCCTGAACCCTCAAGGGAAATGTCCAGTAGGAACCAGACCAGTCGGTAGTTATTGCAGAGGAAAAACCATGCGAAAGAAAAGGTACTTCTGTTCTTTGTGGCAATCCTGTAATGCCTTGTGCAGTCTCTGTGTGCTGTTCTTGGAGTGACCACCCCGTGTGTGTCTAACAAAACCTGTTAGAAAGGTAGTCAGGGATTGGAATTGGGGTCTGATCCCTACAGACTCTTGCAAAGCCTGAAGGACTGCAGTGATGAGTGTGCTCAGCAAAGGAGGTTTCTCAGTATCTGCTCAGATTTCCCTCAGCTCTGGGGGCCTGGTGGCCAGCTGGAGGTGGCGGGGACACACATGGGACCCCTTGAGCTTTGTGGGAGGAGCTGGGGGTTGGCACGGTGCGATTTTTTGTTCTTTGGGTTTTTTTCTTGGTTTTCTGATTTCCTTTTTGAGCTCTGTGGTGCTAGGGAGAAAAATCTGGAAACAAATCAAACTGAAGGGATTTGCTGAGTTGCTTTGCAGAGAAGTGCCACCTTCAGAGGATGCACAAATCCACCAGGAAGTCAACGAAGGAGCTGTGGAAAGTGCAGCAGAGTGCAGGGAGCAGCCACTGTCCCAGCTCCCTGGTTTTGGGGGCATTAGTCCACCTACGGAAAGGAAAAAAGCCTCCCCGTCTTGTTTTCAGCCCTGCAGAGGAATGTCGTGTTCCAGAATTTCGGAGGGATTTGTGTGTGTCCTGTGCTGGCAGCTGCGTGTCTTGGGAGGCCATGGAGTGACATACATTGGGGGGACATGGGGGGACAAGGGGAGGACATGGGGGGGGACACGGGGAGGACATGGGGGGGGACATCAGGGGGACATGGGAGGACACCAGGGGGACATGGGGGTACATCGAGGGGACATGGGGAGGACATGAGGGAGATGGGGTGGACATGGGGGACGCAGGGGACATGGAGGAAACATGGGGGGAACATTGGGGACATGGGAAGGCTATGGGGGGACATGCAGGGGACATGGGACGTCCAGGGAAGTCCGAGAGGGCCCAGGGGGGTCCAGAGGGGTCCAAAGCGTTTTGGGGGGTCCAGGAGAGTTCAAGTTGGTCCAGGAGGGTCCAGGGGTTTTCCCTGGGGGTATGAGGGGGTGGTCCATGGGGGCCCTAGGAGGATTCAAGGTGGTCCAGGAATGTTCAGGAGGGTTCAGGGTGTTTTAAGGGAGTGGAAGGGGGTTTCAGAGGGGTCCAAGGGGGTCCAGGAGAGATTCGGAGGGTCCAGGGGGTTTTGGGGGGGGTCCAGGAGTGTCCAGGGGAGTCTCAGAGGTGTCCAGAAAGGTTCGAAGGGGTCCAGAAGGGTCTAAGGAGGGTCCAAGGGGTCCCAGGCAGGTTTGAGAGGGGTCCAGGGGGCTTCAGGGGGTTTGGAGGGGTCCAGGGGAGTCCAAGTGTGATTCAAGAGGGTCCAAGGTTTTTGAGAGTGTCAAGGGGGGCTGGGGGGGGGTGCAAAGTGGTCCAAGAGAGTTGAGGAAAGTCCAAGGGGGATTCAGGGGGGTCCAGGGGAGTTCAGGAGGGTCCAAAGCGATCCAGGAGAAGTCAGAGAGAAATGAGGGGGGTCTCACAGTGGATCGTGGGTCTCAGAGGAGTCACAGGGAGGTAAGGGGAGGTAAGAGTGGTCAGGGGGTGCCTGGGGAACTCAGGGACCCCCATTGCCCACAGCCCAGCAATGTCGGCCCTCGGGAACCTCCCTTGGGGACCCCGGGTGCCCGAAATGTCGTCCCTCGGGAACCCCCCCTTCGAGGAGCCCCAGCGCCCGAGGTGTCGCCCCTCGGCAACACCCCCTCGGGGAACCCCGGCGGCCAAGGTGTCGCACCTCGGCCAGCACGCCCTTGGGGAGCCTCGGCGCCCGAGGTGTCGCCCCATGGACAACCTCCTTGGGGACCCCAGAGACCCACCCAGGGACCCCCCAGGGACCCCCAAAGACCCCAGAGATTCCCAGACACTCACAGGGACCCCCAGGGTCCCTCAGGAAGCTACAGAGATCTCCCAGAGAACCCCCAGTTTCCCCCAGAGACCCCCCAGAGACTGTCAGAGACCCCCAGACACCCCCAAGGGACTCCCAGACGCCCCCACGGACCCCTAGGGCCCCCCCAGGGACCCCCCAGAGACCCCCAGAGACTCTCAGAGACCCCCCAAGGACCCCCAGAGAGCCCACTGGGACTCCCCAGGGACCCCCCAGAGACTCCCCATAGATCACCAGGGACCGCCCAAGGACCCCCGCAGACCCCCAGACACCCCCAGAGACTCCCAGGGGCCCCCAGAAACTCCCAGAGATCCCTCAGGGACCCGCAGAGACCCCTCAGGAACCCCCAGAGACTCCCAGACACCCCAGAGACTCCCAGAAACCCTCAGAGACCCCCCCAGGGACCTCCAGAGACTCCAAGAGACCCCCATGGACCCCCCAGGGACCACCAGAAAGCCCCAGAGACCCCCATGGACCCCCCAGGGACCCCCCAGAGATTCTCAGAGACCTCCAGGGACTCCCAGACACCCGCCGAGACCCCCTAGGGACCCCCAGAGACCCTCCATAGATCACCAGGGACTGCCCAAGGACCCCCACAGACCCCCAGACACCCGCAGAGACTCCCAGGGGCCCCCAGAAACTCCCGGAGACCCCTCAGGGACCCGCAGAGACCCCTGAGGGACCCCCAGAGACTCCCAGACACCCGCCAGGAACCCTCAGATGCCCCCAGAGACCCCCAGAGATCCCCAGAGACCCCCAGACCCCTCCAGGGACCCCCAGACACCCCCAGAGACCCTCAGGGACCCCCCAGAGACTCTCAGAGACCTCCAGGGACTCCCAGACACACGCCGAGACCCCCCAGGGACACCCAGAGACCCCCAGACACCTGCCAGGGCCCCTCAGATGCCCCCAGAGATCCCCAGAGACCCCCAGACCCCTCATGGGACCCCCAGGGACCCCCAGAGACCCCCCCAGAGACCCCCAGAGACCCCACAGGGACCCCCAAGGACCCCATAGGGACCCCCACAGATCCCCAGAGACCCCCCCTGTGACCCCCAAAGAACTCCCCTGGGGATCTCCTGGGACCCCCCAGAAACCCCCAGACATCCCCAGAGACTCCCAGAGACCCCCCAGGGACCCTCAGACACCCCCAGAGACTCACAGAGACCCCCAGAGACTCTCAGAGATCCCCCAGGGACCCACAGGAACCCCTCAAAGATCCACCAGAGACCCCCCAGGGACCCCCAAGGAACTCCCCTGGGGATCCCCTCGGACCCCCCAGAAATCCCCAGACACCCCCAGAGACCCCCCAGGGACCCTCAGACACCCCCAGAGACTCACAAAGACCCCCAGAGACCCTCAGGGACCCCCCAGGGACCCCCATAGACCGCCCAGAG
Source organism: Pithys albifrons albifrons (assembly GCF_047495875.1). Lineage (NCBI taxonomy): Eukaryota > Metazoa > Chordata > Aves > Passeriformes > Thamnophilidae > Pithys > Pithys albifrons. The sequence continues at coordinate 112,205 of NC_092466.1, read as the reverse complement.
ATCACGAGATGCCCCCCGGGGACCTCCAGAGACCCCTCCAGAGATCACGAGAAACCCCTCCGAGACCCCCAGGGACCTCCAGAGACCCCCAGGGACCCACCTTGGGACCCCCAGAGGACCCCAGGGACCCCCCAGGGACCCCCCAGAGACCCCCCAGAGATTCTCAGAGACCTCCAGGGACTCCCAGACACCCGCCGAAATCCCCCAGGGACCCCCAGAGACCCTCCATAGATCACCAGGGACTGCCCAAGGACCCCCACAGAACCTCAGACACCCCCAGAGACTCCCAGGAGTCCCCAGAAACTCCCAGAGACACCTCAGGGACCCGCAGAGACCACTGAGGGACACCCAGAGACTTCTAGACACCCGCCAGGAACCCTGAGATGCCCCCAGAGACCCCCAGAGATCCCCAGAGACCCCCAGACCCCTCCAGGGACCCCCAGACACCCGCAGAGACCCGCAGGGACCCCCAGGGATCCCCAGAGACCCCCCAGAGACTCTCAGAGACCTCCAGGGACTCCCAGACACACGCCGAGACACCCCAGGGACCCCCAGAGACCCCCAGACACCCGCCAGGGACCCTCAGATACCCCCAGAGACCCCCAGAGATCCCCAGAGACCCCCAGACCCCTCCAGGGACACCCAGAGACCCCCAGAGACCCTCCAGAGACACCCAGAGACTCTCAGAGATCCCCCAGAGACCCCACAGGGACCCCCAAGGACCCCCTAGGGACCCCCACAGAACCCCAGAGACCCCCCCTGTGACCCCCAAAGAACTCCCCTGGGGATCTCCTGGGACCCCCCAGAAACCCCCAGACACCCCCAGAGACTCCCAGAGACCCCCCAGGGACCCTCAGACACCCCCAGAGACTCATAGAGACCCCCAGAGACCCCCAGAGACTCTCAGAGATCCCCCAGGGACCCACAGGAACCCCTCAAAGATCCACCAAAGACCCCCAGAGACCCTCAGGGACCCCCCAGGGACCCCCATAGACCGCCCAGAGATCACGAGATGCCCCCCAGGGACCTCCAGAGACCCCTCCAGAGATCACGAGAAACCCCTCCGAGACCCCCAGGGACCTCCAGAGACCCCCAGGGACCCACCTTGGGACCCCCAGAGGACCCCAGGGACCCACAGGAACCCCTCATAGATCCACCAGAGACCCCCATAGATCCCACAGAGACCTCCAGAGAACCCCAGAGACCACCAGAGATGCTCCGGAGACACCCCAGAGACCCCACAGAGATCCCCGGTGCCCGAAATGTCGTCCCTCGGGGAACCCCCTTGGGGACCCCCGGTGCCCGAAATGTCGTCCCTCGGGGAACCCCCTTGGGGAGCCCCGGCGCCCGAGGTGTCGCCCCTCGGCAACCCCCCCCTTCGGGGACTTCCGGCGCCCGAAATGTCGCCCCTTGGGGACCCCCCATTTGGGGACCCCCGGTGCCCGAGGTGTCGCCCCTCGGCAACCACCCCGTGGGGAGCCCCGGTGCCCGAAATGCCGTGCCTCGGCCAAACTCCTTGGGGACCCCAGAGACCCCCCAGAGGACCCCCCCAGGGACTCCACAGGGACCCCCAGAGACCCCAGAGATTCCCAGACACTCCCAGGGACACCCAGGGACCCCCAGGACGCTACAGAGATCTCCCAGAGAACCCCCAGTTTCCCCCAGAGACCCCCCAGAAACTGTCAGAGACCCCCAGACACCCCCAGACACCCCAGGGACCCCCCTAGACCTCCAGACACCCCCCAGGGACTCCCAGACGCCCCCACGGATCCCCAGGGCCCCGCCAGGGACCTCCCAGAGACCCCCAGAGACTCTCAGAGACCCCCCAGGGACCCCCAGAGAGCCCACTGGGACTCCCCAGGGACCCCCAGAGACTCCCCATAGATCACCAGGGACCGCCCAAGGACCCCCGCAGACCCCCAGACACCCCCAGAGACTCCCAGGGGCCCCCAGAAACTCCCAGAGATCCCTCAGGGACCCGCAGAGACCCCTCGGGAACCCCCAGAGACTCCCAGACACCCCAGAGTCTCCCAGAAACCCTCAGAGACCCCCCAGGGACCTCCAGAGACCCCAGAGACTCCAAGAGACCCCCAGAGACCCCCAGGGACCCCCCAGGGACCCCCAAGAGACCCCCCAGAGATTCTCAGAGACCTCCAGGGACTCCCAGACACCCGCCGAAACCCCCCAGGGACCCCCAGAGACCCTCCATAGATCACCAGGGACTGCCCAAGGACCCCCACAGAACCCCAGACACCTCCAGAGACTCCCAGGGGTCCCCAGAAACTCCCAGAGACCTCTCAGGGACCCGCAGAGACCCCTGAGGGACCCCCAGAGACTTCTAGACACCCGCGTGGAACCCTCAGATGCTCCCAGAGACCCCCAGAGATCCCCAGAGACTTCCAGACCCCTCCAGGGACCCCCAGACACCCGCAGAGACCCGCAGGGACCCCCTGGGACCCCCAGAGACCCCCCAGAGACTCTCAGAGACCTCCCGGGACTCCCAGACACATGCCGAGACACCCCAGGGACCCCCAGAGACCCCCAGACACCCGCCAGGGACCCTCAGATGCCCCCAGAGACCCCCAGAGATCCCCAGAGACCCCCAGACCCCTCCAGGGACACCCAGAGACACCCAGAGACCCCCAGGGACCCCCAGAGACCCTCCAGAGACCCCCAGAGACTCTCAGAGATCCCCCAGAGACCCCACAGGGACCCCCAAGGACCCCCTAGGGACCCCCACAGAACCCCAGAGACCCCCCCTGTGACCCCCAAAGAACTCCCCTGGGGATCTCCTGGGACCCCCCAGAAACCCCCAGACACCCCCAGAGACTCCCAGAGACCCCCCAGGGACCCTCAGACACCCCCAGAGACTCATAGAGACCCCCAGAGACCCCCAGAGACTCTCAGAGATCCCCCAGGGACCCACAGGAACCCCTCAAAGATCCACCAGAGACCCTCAGGGACCCCCCAGGGACCCCCATAGACCGCCCAGAGATCACGAGATGCCCCCCAGGGACCTCCAGAGACCCCTCCAGAGATCACGAGAAACCCCTCCGAGACCCCCAGGGACCTCCAGAGACCCCCAGGGACCCACCTTGGGACCCCCAGAGGACCCCAGGGACCCACAGGAACCCCTCATAGATCCACCAGAGACCCCCATAGATCCCACAGAGACCTCCAGAGAACCCCAGAGACCACCAGAGATGCTCCGGAGACACCCCAGAGACCCCCACAGAGATCCCCGGTGCCCGAAATGTCGTCCCTCGGGGAACCCCCTTGGGGACCCCTGGTGCCCAATATGTCGTCCCTCGGGGAACCCCCTTGGGGACCCCCGGTGCCCAAAATGTCGTCCCTCGGGGAACCCCCTTGGGGAGCCCCGGCGCCCGAGGTGTCGCCCCTCGGCAACCCCCCACTTCGGGGACTTCCGGCGCCCGAAATGTCGCCCCTTGGGGACCCCCCATTTGGGGACCCCCGGTGCCCGAGGTGTCGCCCCTCGGCAACCACCCCGTGGGGAGCCCCGGTGCCCGAAATGCCGTGCCTCGGCCAACCTCCTTGGGGACCCCAGAGACCCCCAGAGGACCCCCCCAGGGACTCCACAGGGACCCCCAGAGACCCCAGAGATTCCCAGACACTCCCAGGGACACCCAGGGACCCCCAGGACGCTACAGAGATCTCCCAGAGAACCCCCAGTTTCCCCCAGAGACCCCCCAGAAACTGTCAGAGACCCCCAGACACCCCCAGACACCCCAGGGACCCCCCTAGACCTCCAGACACCCCCCAGGGACTCCCAGACGCCCCCACGGACCCCCAGGGCCCCCCCAGGGACCCCCCAGAGACCCCCAGAGACTCTCAGAGACCCCCCAGGGACCCCCAGAGAGCCCACTGGGACTCCCCAGGGACCCCCAGAGACTCCCCATAGATGACCAGGGACCGCCCAAGGACCCCCGCAGACCCCCAGACACCCCCAGAGACTCCCAGGGGCCCCCAGAAACTCCCAGAGATCCCTCAGGGACCCGCAGAGACCCCTCAGGGACCCCCAGAGACTCCCAGACACCCCAGAGACTCCCAGAAACCCTCAGAGACCCCCCAGGGACCTCCAGAGACCCCAGAGACTCCAAGAGACCCCCAGAGACCCCCAGGGACCCCCCAGGGACCCCCCAGAGACCCCCCAGAGATTCTCAGAGACCTCCAGGGACTCCCGGACACCCGCCGAAATCCCCCAGGGACCCCCAGAGACCCTCCATAGATCACCAGGGACTGCCCAAGGACCCCCACAGAACCCCAGACACCCCCAGAGACTCCCAGGGGTCCCCAGAAACTCCCAGAGACCTCTCAGGGACCCGCAGAGATCCCTGAGGGACCCCCAGAGACTTCTAGACACCCGCCAGGAACCCTGAGATGCCCCCAGAGACCCCCAGAGATCCCCAGAGACCCCCAGACCCCTCCAGGGACCCTCAGACACCCGCAGAGACCCGCAGGGACCCCCAGGGACCCCCAGAGACCCCCCAGAGACTCTCAGAGACCTCCAGGGACTCCCAGACACACGCCGAGACACCCCAGGGACCCCCAGAGACCCCCAGACACCCGCCAGGGACCCTCAGATGCCCCCAGAGACCCCCAGAGATCCCCAGAGACCCCCAGACCCCTCCAGGGACACCCAGACACCCCCAGAGACCCCCAGAGACCCCCAGGGACCCCCAGAGACCCTCCAGAGACCCCCAGAGACTCTCAGAGATCCCCCAGAGACCCCACAGGGACCCCCAAGGACCCCCTAGGGACCCCCACAGAACCCCAGAGACCCCCCCTGTGACCCCCAAAGAACTCCCCTGGGGATCTCCTGGGACCCCCCAGAAACCCCCAGACACCCCCAGAGACTCCCAGAGACCCCCCAGGGACCCTCAGACACCCCCAGAGACTCATAGAGACCCCCAGAGACCCCCAGAGACTCTCAGAGATCCCCCAGGGACCCACAGGAACCCCTCAAAGATCCACCAGAGATCCCCAGAGATCCTCAGGGACCCCCCAGGGACCCCCATAGACCGCCCAGAGATCACGAGATGCCCCCCAGGGACCTCCAGAGACCCCTCCAGAGATCACGAGAAACCCCTCCGAGACCCCCAGGGACCTCCAGAGACCCCCAGGGACCCACCTTGGGACCCCCAGAGGACCCCAGGGACCCACAGGAACCCCTCATAGATCCACCAGAAACCCCCATAGATCCCACAGAGACCTCCAGAGAACCCCAGAGACCACCAGAGATGCTCCGGAGACACCCCAGAGACCCCCACAGAGATCCCCGGTGCCCGAAATGTCGTCCCTCGGGGAACCCCCTTGGGGACCCCCGGTGCCCAAAATGTCGTCCCTCGGAGAACCCCCTTGGGGACCCCTGGTGCCCAATATGTCGTCCGTCGGGAACCCCCCTTGGGGACCCCCGGTGCCCAAAATGTCGTCCCTCGGGGAACCCCCTTGGGGAGCCCCGGCGCCCGAGGTGTCGCCCCTCGGCAACCCTCCCCTTCGGGGACTTCCGGCGCCCGAAATGTCGCCCCTTGGGGATCCCCCATTTGGGGACCCCCGGTGCCCGAGGTGTCGCCCCTCGGCAACCACCCCGTGGGGAGCCCCGGTGCCCGAAATGCCGTGCCTCGGCCAACCTCCTTGGGGACCCCAGAGACCCCCAGAGGACCCCCCCAGGGACTCCACAGGGACCCCCAGAGACCCCAGAGATTCCCAGACACTCCCAGGGACACCCAGGGACCCCCAGGACGCTACAGAGATCTCCCAGAGAACCCCCAGTTTCCCCCAGAGACCCCCCAGAAACTGTCAGAGACCCCCAGACACCCCCAGACACCCCAGGGACCCCCCTAGACCTCCAGACACCCCCCAGGGACTCCCAGACGCCCCCACGGACCCCCAGGGCCCCCCCAGGGACCCCCCAGAGACCCCCAGAGACTCTCAGAGACCCCCCAGGGACCCCCAGAGAGCCCACTGGGACTCCCCAGGGACCCCCAGAGACTCCCCATAGATGACCAGGGACCGCCCAAGGACCCCCGCAGACCCCCAGACACCCCCAGAGACTCCCAGGGGCCCCCAGAAACTCCCAGAGATCCCTCAGGGACCCGCAGAGACCCCTCAGGGACCCCCAGAGACTCCCAGACACCCCAGAGACTCCCAGAAACCCTCAGAGACCCCCCAGGGACCTCCAGAGACCCCAGAGACTCCAAGAGACCCCCAGAGACCCCCAGGGACCCCCCAGGGACCCCCCAGAGACCCCCCAGAGATTCTCAGAGACCTCCAGGGACTCCCAGACACCCGCCGAAATCCCCCAGGGAGCCCCAGAGACCCTCCATAGATCACCAGGGACTGCCCAAGGACCCCCACAGAACCCCAGACACCCCCAGAGACTCCCAGGGGTCCCCAGAAACTCCCAGAGACCTCTCAGGGACCCGCAGAGATCCCTGAGGGACCCCCAGAGACTTCTAGACACCCGCCAGGAACCCTGAGATGCCCCCAGAGACCCCCAGAGATCCCCAGAGACCCCCAGACCCCTCCAGGGACCCTCAGACACCCGCAGAGACCCGCAGGGACCCCCAGGGACCCCCAGAGACCCCCCAGAGACTCTCAGAGACCTCCAGGGACTCCCAGACACACGCCGAGACACCCCAGGGACCCCCAGAGACCCCCAGACACCCGCCAGGGACCCTCAGATGCCCCCAGAGACCCCCAGAGATCCCCAGAGACCCCCAGACCCCTCCAGGGACACCCAGACACCCCCAGAGACCCCCAGAGACCCCCAGGGACCCCCAGAGACCCTCCAGAGACCCCCAGAGACTCTCAGAGATCCCCCAGAGACCCCACAGGGACCCCCAAGGACCCCCTAGGGACCCCCACAGAACCCCAGAGACCCCCCCTGTGACCCCCAAAGAACTCCCCTGGGGATCTCCTGGGACCCCCCAGAAACCCCCAGACACCCCCAGAGACTCCCAGAGACCCCCCAGGGACCCTCAGACACCCCCAGAGACTCATAGAGACCCCCAGAGACCCCCAGAGACTCTCAGAGATCCCCCAGGGACCCACAGGAACCCCTCAAAGATCCACCAGAGATCCCCAGAGATCCTCAGGGACCCCCCAGGGACCCCCATAGACCGCCCAGAGATCACGAGATGCCCCCCAGGGACCTCCAGAGACCCCTCCAGAGATCACGAGAAACCCCTCCGAGACCCCCAGGGACCTCCAGAGACCCCCAGGGACCCACCTTGGGACCCCCAGAGGACCCCAGGGACCCACAGGAACCCCTCATAGATCCACCAGAGACCCCCATAGATCCCACAGAGACCTCCAGAGAACCCCAGAGACCACCAGAGATGCTCCGGAGACACCCCAGAGACCCCCATAGAGATCCCCGGTGCCCGAAATGTCGTCCCTCGGGGAACCCCCTTGGGGACCCCCGGTGCCCAATATGTCGTCCCTCGGGGAACCCCCTTGGGGAGCCCCGGCGCCCGAGGTGTCGCCCCTCGGCAACCCTCCCCTTCGGGGACTTCCGGCGCCCGAAATGTCGCCCCTTGGGGACCCCCCATTTGGGGACCCCCGGTGCCCGAGGTGTCGCCCCTCGGCAACCACCCCGTGGGGAGCCCCGGTGCCCGAAATGCCGTCCCTCGGCCAACCTCCTTGGGGACCCCAGAGACCCCCAGAGGACCCCCCCAGGGACTCCACAGGGACCCCCAGAGACCCCAGAGATTCCCAGACACTCCCAGGGACACCCAGGGACCCCCAGGACGCTACAGAGATCTCCCAGAGAACCCCCAGTTTCCCCCAGAGACCGCCCAGAAACTGTCAGACACCCCCAGACACCCCCAGACACCCCAGGGACCCCCCTAGACCTCCAGACACCCCCCAGGGACTCCCAGACGCCCCCACGGACCCCCAGGGCCCCGCCAGGGACCTCCCAGAGACCCCCAGAGACTCTCAGAGACCCCCCAGGGACCCCCAGAGAGCCCACTGGGACTCCCCAGGGACCCCCAGAGACTCCCCATAGATCACCAGGGACCGCCCAAGGACCCCCGCAGACCCCCAGACACCCCCAGAGACTCCCAGGGGCCCCCAGAAACTCCCAGAGATCCCTCAGGGACCCGCAGAGACCCCTCAGGGACCCCCAGAGACTCCCAGACACCCCAGAGACTCCCAGAAACCCTCAGAGACCCCCCAGGGACCTCCAGAGACCCCAGAGACTCCAAGAGACCCCCAGAGACCCCCACGGACCCCCCAGGGACCCCCAAGAGACCCCCCAGAGATTCTCAGAGACCTCCAGGGACTCCCAGACACCCGCCGAAATCCCCCAGGGAGCCCCAGAGACCCTCCATAGATCACCAGGGACTGCCCAAGGACCCCCACAGAACCCCAGACACCCCCAGAGACTCCCAGGGGTCCCCAGAAACTCCCAGAGACCTCTCAGGGACCCGCAGAGACCCCTGAGGGACCCCCAGAGACTTCTAGACACCCGCCAGGAACCCTCAGATGCCCCCAGAGACCCCCAGAGATCCCCAGAGACCCCCAGTCCCCTCCAGGGACCCCCAGACACCCGCAGAGACCCGCAGGGACCCCCAGGGACCCCCAGAGACCCCCCAGAGACTCTCAGAGACCTCCAGGGACTCCCAGACACACGCCGAGACACCCCAGGGACCCCCAGAGACCCCCAGACACCCGCCAGGGACCCTCAGATGCCCCCAGAGACCCCCCAGAGATCCCCAGAGACCCCCAGACCCCTCCAGGGACACCCAGACACCCCCAGAGACCCCCAGAGACCCCCAGAGACCCCCAGAGACCCTCCAGAGACCCCCAGAGACTCTCAGAGATCCCCCAGAGACCCCACAGGGACCCCCAAGGACCCCCTAGGGACCCCCACAGAACCCCAGAGACCCCCCCTGTGACCCCCAAAGAACTCCCCTGGGGATCTCCTGGGACCCCCCAGAAACCCCCAGACACCCCCAGAGACTCCCAGAGACCCCCCAGGGACCCTCAGACACCCCCAGAGACTCATAGAGACCCCCAGAGACCCCCAGAGACTCTCAGAGATCCCCCAGGGACCCACAGGAACCCCTCAAAGATCCACCAGAGATCCCCAGAGATCCTCAGGGACCCCCCAGGGACCCCCATAGACCGCCCAGAGATCACGAGATGCCCCCCAGGGACCTCCAGAGACCCCTCCAGAGATCACGAGAAACCCCTCCGAGACCCCCAGGGACCTCCAGAGACCCCCAGGGACCCACCTTGGGACCCCCAGAGGACCCCAGAGACCCACAGGAACCCCTCATAGATCCACCAGAGACCCCCATAGATCCCACAGAGACCTCCAGAGAACCCCAGAGATCACCAGAGATGCTCCGGAGACACCCCAGAGACCCCCACAGAGATCCCCGGTGCCCGAAATGTCGTCCCTCGGGGAACCCCCTTGGGGACCCCCGGTGCCCAATATGTCGTCCCTCGGGGAACCCCCTTGGGGAGCCCCGGCGCCCGAGGTGTCGCCCCTCGGCAACCCTCCCCTTCGGGGACTTCCGGCGCCCGAAATGTCGCCCCTTGGGGACCCCCCATTTGGGGACCCCCGGTGTCCAAAGTGTCGCCCCTCGGCAACCACCCCGTGGGGAGCCCCGGTGCCCGAAATGCCGTCCCTCGGCCAAACTCCTTGGGGACCCCAGAGACCCCCAGAGGACCCCCCCAGGGACTCCACAGGGACCCCCAGAGACCCCAGAGATTCCCAGACACTCCCAGGGACACCCAGGGACCCCCAGGACGCTACAGAGATCTCCCAGAGAACCCCCAGTTTCCCCCAGAGACCCCCCAGAAACTGTCAGAGACCCCCAGACACCCCCAGACACCCCAGGGACCCCCCTAGACCTCCAGACACCCCCCAGGGACTCCCAGACGCCCCCACGGACCCCGAGGGCCCCGCCAGGGACCTCCCAGAGACCACCAGAGACTCTCAGAGACCCCCCAGGGACCCCCAGAGAGCCCACTGGGACTCCCCAGGGACCCCCAGAGACTCCCCATAGATCACCAGGGACCGCCCAAGGACCCCCGCAGACCCCCAGACACCCCCAGAGACTCCCAGGGGCCCCCAGAAACTCCCAGAGATCCCTCAGGGACCCGCAGAGACCCCTCAGGGACCCCCAGAGACTCCCAGACACCCCAGAGACTCCCAGAAACCCTCAGAGACCCCCCAGGGACCTCCAGAGACCCCAGAGACTCCAAGAGACCCCCAGAGACCCCCACGGACCCCCCAGGGACCCCCAAGAGACCCCCCAGAGATTCTCAGAGACCTCCAGGGACTCCCAGACACCCGCCGAAATCCCCCAGGGAGCCCCAGAGACCCTCCATAGATCACCAGGGACTGCCCAAGGACCCCCACAGAACCCCAGACACCCCCAGAGACTCCCAGGGGTCCCCAGAAACTCCCAGAGACCTCTCAGGGACCCGCAGAGACCCCTGAGGGACCCCCAGAGACTTCTAGACACCCGCCAGGAACCCTCAGATGCCCCCAGAGACCCCCAGAGATCCCCAGAGACCCCCAGACCCCTCCAGGGACCCCCAGACACCCGCAGAGACCCCCAGGGACCCCCAGGGACCCCCAGAGACCCCCCAGAGACTCTCAGAGACCTCCAGGGACTCCCAGACACACGCCGAGACACCCCAGGGACCCCCAGAGACCCCCAGACACCCGCCAGGGACCCTCAGATGCCCCCAGAGACCCCCAGAGATCCCCAGAGACCCCCAGACCCCTCCAGGGACACCCAGACACCCCCAGAGACCCCCAGAGACCCCCAGGGACCCCCAGAGACCCTCCAGAGACCCCCAGAGACTCTCAGAGATCCCCCAGAGACCCCACAGGGACCCCCAAGGACCCCCTAGGGACCCCCACAGAACCCCAGAGACCCCCCTGTGATCCCCAAAGAACTCTCCTGGGGATCTCCTGGGACCCCCCAGAAACCCCCAGACACCCCCAGAGACTCCCAGAGACCCCCCAGGGACCCTCAGACACCCCCAGAGACTCATAGAGACACCCCAGGGACCCCCAGAGACCCCCAGACACCCGCCAGGGACCCTCAGATGCCCCCAGAGACCCCCAGAGATCCCCAGAGACCCCCAGACCCCTCCAGGGACACCCAGACACCCCCAGAGACCCCCAGAGACCCCCAGGGACCCCCAGAGACCCTCCAGAGACCCCCAGAGACTCTCAGAGATCCCCCAGAGACCCCACAGGGACCCCCAAGGACCCCCTAGGGACCCCCACAGAACCCCAGAGACCCCCCCTGTGACCCCCAAAGAACTCCCCTGGGGATCTCCTGGGACCCCCCAGAAACCCCCAGACACCCCCAGAGACTCCCAGAGACCCCCCAGGGACCCTCAGACACCCCCAGAGACTCATAGAGACCCCCAGAGACCCCCAGAGACTCTCAGAGATCCCCCAGGGACCCACAGGAACCCCTCAAAGATCCACCAGAGATCCCCGGAGATCCTCAGGGACCTCCCAGGGACCCCCATAGACCGCCCAGAGATCACGAGATGCCCCCCAGGGACCTCCAGAGACCCCTCCAGAGATCACGAGAAACCCCTCCGAGACCCCCAGGGACCTCCAGAGACCCCCAGGGACCCACCTTGGGACCCCCAGAGGACCCCAGGGACCCACAGGAACCCCTCATAGATCCACCAGAAACCCCCATAGATCCCACAGAGACCTCCAGAGAACCCCAGAGACCACCAGAGATGCTCCGGAGACACCCCAGAGACCCCCACAGAGATCCCCGGTGCCCGAAATGTCGTCCCTCGGGGAACCCCCTTGGGGACCCCCGGTGCCCAAAATGTCGTCCCTCGGAGAACCCCCTTGGGGACCCCTGGTGCCCAATATGTCGTCCGTCGGGAACCCCCCTTGGGGACCCCCGGTACCCAAAATGTCGTCCCTCGGGGAACCCCCTTGGGGAGCCCCGGCGCCCGAGGTGTCGCCCCTCGGCAACCCTCCCCTTCGGGGACTTCCGGCGCCCGAAATGTCGCCCCTTGGGGACCCCCCATTTGGGGACCCCCGGTGCCCGAGGTGTCGCCCCTCGGCAACCACCCCGTGGGGAGCCCCGGTGCCCGAAATGCCGTCCCTCGGCCAACCTCCTTGGGGACCCCAGAGACCCCCAGAGGACCCCCCCAGGGACTCCACAGGGACCCCCAGAGACCCCAGAGATTCCCAGACACTCCCAGGGACACCCAGGGACCCCCAGGACGCTACAGAGATCTCCCAGAGAACCCCCAGTTTCCCCCAGAGACCCCCCAGAAACTGTCAGACACCCCCAGACACCCCCAGACACCCCAGGGACCCCCCTAGACCTCCAGACACCCCCCAGGGACTCCCAGACGCCCCCACGGACCCCCAGGGCCCCCCCAGGGACCCCCCAGAGACCCCCAGAGACTCTCAGAGACCCCCCAGGGACCCCCAGAGAGCCCACTGGGACTCCCCAGGGACCCCCAGAGACTCCCCATAGATGACCAGGGACCGCCCAAGGACCCCCGCAGACCCCCAGACACCCCCAGAGACTCCCAGGGGCCCCCAGAAACTCCCAGAGATCCCTCAGGGACCCGCAGAGACCCCTCAGGGACCCCCAGAGACTCCCAGACACCCCAGAGACTCCCAGAAACCCTCAGAGACCCCCCAGGGACCTCCAGAGACCCCAGAGACTCCAAGAGACCCCCAGAGACCCCCAGGGACCCCCCAGGGACCCCCCAGAGACCCCCCAGAGATTCTCAGAGACCTCCAGGGACTCCCAGACACCCGCCGAAATCCCCCAGGGAGCCCCAGAGACCCTCCATAGATCACCAGGGACTGCCCAAGGACCCCCACAGAACCCCAGACACCCCCAGAGACTCCCAGGGGTCCCCAGAAACTCCCAGAGACCTCTCAGGGACCCGCAGAGATCCCTGAGGGACCCCCAGAGACTTCTAGACACCCGCCAGGAACCCTGAGATGCCCCCAGAGACCCCCAGAGATCCCCAGAGACCCCCAGACCCCTCCAGGGACCCTCAGACACCCGCAGAGACCCGCAGGGACCCCCAGGGACCCCCAGAGACCCCCCAGAGACTCTCAGAGACCTCCAGGGACTCCCAGACACACGCCGAGACACCCCAGGGACCCCCAGAGACCCCCAGACACCCGCCAGGGACCCTCAGATGCCCCCAGAGACCCCCAGAGATCCCCAGAGACCCCCAGACCCCTCCAGGGACACCCAGACACCCCCAGAGACCCCCAGAGACCCCCAGGGACCCCCAGAGACCCTCCAGAGACCCCCAGAGACTCTCAGAGATCCCCCAGAGACCCCACAGGGACCCCCAAGGACCCCCTAGGGACCCCCACAGAACCCCAGAGACCCCCCCTGTGACCCCCAAAGAACTCCCCTGGGGATCTCCTGGGACCCCCCAGAAACCCCCAGACACCCCCAGAGACTCCCAGAGACCCCCCAGGGACCCTCAGACACCCCCAGAGACTCATAGAGACCCCCAGAGACCCCCAGAGACTCTCAGAGATCCCCCAGGGACCCACAGGAACCCCTCAAAGATCCACCAGAGATCCCCAGAGATCCTCAGGGACCCCCCAGGGACCCCCATAGACCGCCCAGAGATCACGAGATGCCCCCCAGGGACCTCCAGAGACCCCTCCAGAGATCACGAGAAACCCCTCCGAGACCCCCAGGGACCTCCAGAGACCCCCAGGGACCCACCTTGGGACCCCCAGAGGACCCCAGGGACCCACAGGAACCCCTCATAGATCCACCAGAGACCCCCATAGATCCCACAGAGACCTCCAGAGAACCCCAGAGACCACCAGAGATGCTCCGGAGACACCCCAGAGACCCCCACAGAGATCCCCGGTGCCCGAAATGTCGTCCCTCGGGGAACCCCCTTGGGGACCCCCAGTGCCCGAAATGTCGTCCCTCGGGGAACCCCCTTGGGGAGCCCCGGCGCCCGAGGTGTCGCCCCTCGGCAACCCTCCCCTTCGGGGACTTCCGGCGCCCGAAATGTCGCCCCTTGGGGACCCCCCATTTGGGGACCCCCGGTGCCCGAGGTGTCGCCCCTCGGCAACCACCCCGTGGGGAGCCCCGGTGCCCGAAATGCCGTCCCTCGGCCAACCTCCTTGGGGACCCCAGAGACCCCCAGAGGACCCCCCCAGGGACTCCACAGGGACCCCCAGAGACCCCAGAGATTCCCAGACACTCCCAGGGACACCCAGGGACCCCCAGGACGCTACAGAGATCTCCCAGAGAACCCCCAGTTTCCCCCAGAGACCGCCCAGAAACTGTCAGACACCCCCAGACACCCCCAGACACCCCAGGGACCCCCCTAGACCTCCAGACACCCCCCAGGGACTCCCAGACGCCCCCACGGACCCCCAGGGCCCCGCCAGGGACCTCCCAGAGACCCCCAGAGACTCTCAGAGACCCCCCAGGGACCCCCAGAGAGCCCACTGGGACTCCCCAGGGACCCCCAGAGACTCCCCATAGATCACCAGGGACCGCCCAAGGACCCCCGCAGACCCCCAGACACCCCCAGAGACTCCCAGGGGCCCCCAGAAACTCCCAGAGATCCCTCAGGGACCCGCAGAGACCCCTCAGGGACCCCCAGAGACTCCCAGACACCCCAGAGACTCCCAGAAACCCTCAGAGACCCCCCAGGGACCTCCAGAGACCCCAGAGACTCCAAGAGACCCCCAGAGACCCCCACGGACCCCCCAGGGACCCCCAAGAGACCCCCCAGAGATTCTCAGAGACCTCCAGGGACTCCCAGACACCCGCCGAAATCCCCCAGGGAGCCCCAGAGACCCTCCATAGATCACCAGGGACTGCCCAAGGACCCCCACAGAACCCCAGACACCCCCAGAGACTCCCAGGGGTCCCCAGAAACTCCCAGAGACCTCTCAGGGACCCGCAGAGACCCCTGAGGGACCCCCAGAGACTTCTAGACACCCGCCAGGAACCCTCAGATGCCCCCAGAGACCCCCAGAGATCCCCAGAGACCCCCAGTCCCCTCCAGGGACCCCCAGACACCCGCAGAGACCCCCAGGGACCCCCAGGGACCCCCAGAGACCCCCCAGAGACTCTCAGAGACCTCCAGGGACTCCCAGACACACGCCGAGACACCCCAGGGACCCCCAGAGACCCCCAGACACCCGCCAGGGACCCTCAGATGCCCCCAGAGACCCCCCAGAGATCCCCAGAGACCCCCAGACCCCTCCAGGGACACCCAGACACCCCCAGAGACCCCCAGAGACCCCCAGAGACCCCCAGAGACCCTCCAGAGATCCCCAGAGACTCTCAGAGATCCCCCAGAGACCCCACAGGGACCCCCAAGGACCCCCTAGGGACCCCCACAGAACCCCAGAGACCCCCCCTGTGACCCCCAAAGAACTCCCCTGGGGATCTCCTGGGACCCCCCAGAAACCCCCAGACACCCCCAGAGACTCCCAGAGACCCCCCAGGGACCCTCAGACACCCCCAGAGACTCATAGAGACCCCCAGAGACCCCCAGAGACTCTCAGAGATCCCCCAGGGACCCACAGGAACCCCTCAAAGATCCACCAGAGATCCCCAGAGATCCTCAGGGACCCCCCAGGGATCCCATAGACCGCCCAGAGATCACGAGATGCCCCCCAGGGACCTCCAGAGACCCCTCCAGAGATCACGAGAAACCCCTCCGAGACCCCCAGGGACCTCCAGAGACCCCCAGGGACCCACCTTGGGACCCCCAGAGGACCCCAGAGACCCACAGGAACCCCTCATAGATCCACCAGAGACCCCCATAGATCCCACAGAGACCTCCAGAGAACCCCAGAGATCACCAGAGATGCTCCGGAGACACCCCAGAGACCCCCACAGAGATCCCCGGTGCCCGAAATGTCGTCCCTCGGGGAACCCCCTTGGGGACCCCCGGTGCCCGAAATGTCGTCCCTCGGGGAACCCCCTTGGGGAGCCCCGGCGCCCGAGGTGTCGCCCCTCGGCAACCCCCCACTTCGGGAACTTCCGGCGCCCGAAATGTCGCCCCTTGGGGACCCCCCATTTGGGGACCCCCGGTGCCCGAGGTGTCGCCCCTCGGCAACACCCCGTGGGGAGCCCCGGTGCCCGAAATGCCGTCCCTCGGCCAACCTCCTTGGGGACCCCAGAGACCCCCAGAGGACCCCCCCAGGGACTCCACAGGGACCCCCAGAGACCCCAGAGATTCCCAGACACTCCCAGGGACACCTCAGGGACCCCCAGGACGCTACAGAGATCTCCCAGAGAACCCCCAGTTTCCCCCAGAGACCGCCCAGAAACTGTCAGACACCCCCAGACACCCCCAGACACCCCAGGGACCCCCCTAGACCTCCAGACACCCCCCAGGGACTCCCAGACGCCCCCACGGACCCCCAGGGCCTCGCCAGGGACCTCCCAGAGACCCCCAGAGATTCTCAGAGACCTCCAGGGACTCCCAGACACCCGCCGAAACCCCCCAGGGACCCCCAGAGACCCTCCATAGATCACCAGGGACTGCCCAAGGACCCCCACAGAACCCCAGACACCCCCAGAGACTCCCAGGGGTCCCCAGAAACTCCCAGAGACCTCTCAGGGACCCGCAGAGACCCCTGAGGGACCGCCAGAGACTTCTAGACACCCGCCAGGAACCCTCAGATGCCCCCAGAGACCCCCAGAGATCCCCAGAGACCCCCAGACCCCTCCAGGGACCCCCAGACACCCGCAGAGACCCGCAGGGACCCCCAGGGACCCCCAGAGACCCCCCAGAGACTCTCAGAGACCTCCAGGGACTCCCAGACACACGCCGAGACACCCCAGGGACCCCCAGAGACCCCCAGACACCCGCCAGGGACCCTCAGATGCCCCCAGAGACCCCCAGAGATCCCCAGAGACCCCCAGACCCCTCCAGGGACCCCCAGACACCCCCAGAGACCCCCAGAGACCCCCAGGGACCCCCAGAGACCCTCCAGAGACCCCCAGAGACTCTCAGAGATCCCCCAGGGACCCCCAGAGAGCCCACTGGGACTCCCCAGGGACCCCCAGAGACTCCCCATAGATCACCAGGGACCGCCCAAGGACCCCCGCAGACCCCCAGACACCCCCAGAGACTCCCAGAGGCCCCCAGAAACTCCCAGAGATCCCTCAGGGACCCGCAGAAACCCCTCAGGGACCCCCAGAGACTCCCAGACACCCCAGAGACTCCCAGAAACCCTCAGAGACCCCCCAGGGACCTCCAGAGATCCCAGCGACTCCAAGAGACCCCCAGAGACCCCCACGGACCTCCCAGGGACCCCCAAGAGACCCCCCAGAGATTCTCAGAGACCTCCAGGGACTCCCAGACACCCGCCGAAATCCCCCAGGGAGCCCCAGAGACCCTCCATAGATCACCAGGGACTGCCCAAGGACCCCCACAGAACCCCAGACACCCCCAGAGATTCCCAGGGGTCCCCAGAAACTCCCAGACACCTCTCAGGGACCCGCAGAGACCCCTGAGGGACCCCCAGAGACTTCTAGACACCCGCCAGGAACCCTGAGATGCCCCCAGAGACCCCCAGAGATCCCCAGAGACCCCCAGTCCCCTCCAGGGACCCCCAGACACCCGCAGAGACCCCCAGGGACCCCCAGGGACCCCCAGAGACCCCCCAGAGACTCTCAGAGACCTCCAGGGACTCCCAGACACACGCCGAGACACCCCAGGGACCCCCAGAGACCCCCAGACACCCACCAGGGACCCTCAGATGCCCCCAGAGACCCTCCAGAGATCCCCAGAGACCCCCAGACCCCTCCAGGGACACCCAGACACCCCCAGAGACCCCCAGAGACCCCCAGGGACCCCCAGAGACCCTCCAGAGACCCCCAGAGACTCTCAGAGATCCCCCAGAGACCCCACAGGGACCCCCAAGGACCCCCTAGGGACCCCCACAGAACCCCAGAGACCCCCCTGTGATCCCCAAAGAACTCCCCTGGGGATCTCCTGGGACCCCCCAGAAACCCCCAGACACCCCCAGAGACTACCAGAGACCCCCCAGGGACCCTCAGACACCCCCAGAGACTCATAGAGACACCCCAGGGACCCCCAGAGACCCCCAGACACCCGCCAGGGACCCTCAGATGCCCCCAGAGACCCCCTAAGATCCCCAGAGACCCCCAGACCCCTCCAGGGACACCCAGACACCCCCAGAGACCCCCAGAGACCCCCAGAGACCCTCCAGAGACCCCCAGAGACTCTCAGAGATCCCCCAGAGACCCCACAGGGACCCCCAAGGACCCCCTAGGGACCCCCACAGAACCCCAGAGACCCCCCCTGTGACCCCCAAAGAACTCCCCTGGGGATCTCCTGGGACCCCCAGGAAACCCCCAGACACCCCCAGAGACTCCCAGAGACCACACAGGGACCCTCAGACACCCCCAGAGACTCATAGAGACCCCCAGAGACCCCCAGAGACTCTCAGAGATCCCCCAGGGACCCACAGGAACCCCTCAAAGATCCACCAGAGATCCCCAGAGATCCTCAGGGACCCCCCAGGGACCCCCATAGACCGCCCAGAGATCACGAGATGCCCCCCAGGGACCTCCAGAGACCCCTCCAGAGATCACGAGAAACCCCTCCGAGACCCCCAGGGACCTCCAGAGACCCCCAGGGACCCACCTTGGGACCCCCAGAGGACCCCAGGGACCCACAGGAACCCCTCATAGATCCACCAGAGACCCCCATAGATCCCACAGAGACCCCCAGAGACCCCCAGAGACCCCCAGAGAACCCCCAGTTTCCCCCAGAGACCGCCCAGAAACTGTCAGAGACCACCAGACACCCCCAGACACCCCAGGGACCCCCCTAGACCTCCAGACACCCCCCAGGGACTCCCAGACGCCCCCACGGACCCCCAGGGCCCCGCCAGGGACCCCCAGAGAGCCCCAGAGACTCTCAGAGACCCCCCAGGGACCCCCAGAGAGCCCACTGGGACTCCCCAGGGACCCCCAGAGACTCCCCATAGATCACCAGGGACCGCCCAAGGACCCCCGCAGACCCCCAGACACCCCCAGAGATTCCCAGAGGCCCCCAGAAACTCCCAGAGATCCCTCAGGGACCCGCAGAGACCCCTCAGGGACCCGCAGAGACTCCCAGACACCCCAGAGACTCCCAGAAACCCTCAGAGACCCCCCAGGGACCTCCAGAGACCCCAGAGACTCCAAGAGACCCCCAGAGACCCCCACGGACCCCTCAGGGACCCCCAAGAGACCCCCCAGAGATTCTCAGAGACCTCCAGGGACTCCCAGACACCCGCCGAAATCCCCCAGGGAGCCCCAGAGACCCTCCATAGATCACCAGGGACTGCCCAAGGACCCCCACAGAACCCCAGACACCCCCAGAGACTCCCAGGGGTCCCCAGAAACTCCCAGAGACCTCTCAGGGACCCGCAGAGACCCCTGAGGGACCCCCAGAGACTTCTAGACACCCGCCAGGAACCCTCAGATGCCCCCAGAGACCCCCAGAGATCCCCAGAGACCCCCAGTCCCCTCCAGGGACCCCCAGACACCCGCAGAGACCCCCAGGGACCCCCAGGGACCCCCAGAGACCCCCCAGAGACTCTCAGAGACCTCCAGGGACTCCCAGACACACGCCGAGACACCCCAGGGACCCCCAGGGACCCCCAGACACCCGCCAGGGACCCTCAGATGCCCCCAGAGACCCCCAGAGATCCCCAGAGACCCCCAGACCCCTCCAGGGACACCCAGACACCCCCAGAGACCCCCAGAGACCCCCAGGGACCCCCAGAGACCGTCCAGAGACCCCCAGAGACTCTCAGAGATCCCCCAGAGACCCCACAGGGACCCCCAAGGACCCCCTAGGGACCCCCACAGAACCCCAGAGACCCCCCTGTGATCCCCAAAGAACTCCCCTGGGGATCTCCTGGGACCCCCCAGAAACCCCCAGACACCCCCAGAGACTACCAGAGACCCCCCAGGGACCCTCAGACACCCCCAGAGACTCATAGAGACACCCCAGGGACCCCCAGAGACCCCCAGACACCCGCCAGGGACCCTCAGATGCCCCCAGAGACCCCCAGAGATCCCCAGAGACCCCCAGACCCCTCCAGGGACACCCAGACACCCCCAGAGACCCCCAGAGACCCCCAGAGACCCCCAGAGACCCTCCAGAGACACCCAGAGACTCCCAGAGACCCCCCAGGGACCCTCAGACACCCCCAGAGACTCATAGAGACCCCCAGAGACCCCCAGAGACTCTCAGAGATCCCCCAGGGACCCACAGGAACCCCTCAAAGATCCACCAGAGATCCCCAGAGATCCTCAGGGACCCCCCAGGGACCCCCATAGACCGCCCAGAGATCACGAGATGCCCCCCAGGGACCTCCAGAGACCCCTCCAGAGATCACGAGAAACCCCTCCGAGACCCCCAGGGACCTCCAGAGACCTCCAGGGACCCACCTTGGGACCCCCAGAGGACCCCAGGGACCCACAGGAACCCCTCATAGATCTACCAGAGACCCCCATAGATCCCACAGAGACCTCCAGAGAACCCCAGAGACCACCAGAGATGCTCCGGAGACACCCCAGAGACCCCCACAGAGATCCCCGGTGCCCGAAATGTCGTCCCTCGGGGAACCCCCTTGGGGACCCCCGGTGCCCGAAATGTCGTCCCTCGGGGAACCCCCTTGGGGAGCCCCGGCGCCCGAGGTGTCGCCCCTCGGCAACCCCCCACTTCGGGAACTTCCGGCGCCCGAAATGTCGCCCCTTGGGGACCCCCCATTTGGGGACCCCCGGTGCCCGAGGTGTCGCCCCTCGGCAACACCCCGTGGGGAGCCCCGGTGCCCGAAATGCCGTCCCTCGGCCAACCTCCTTGGGGACCCCAGAGACCCCCAGAGGACCCCCCCAGGGACTCCACAGGGACCCCCAGAGACCCCAGAGATTCCCAGACACTCCCAGGGACACCTCAGGGACCCCCAGGACGCTACAGAGATCTCCCAGAGAACCCCCAGTTTCCCCCAGAGACCGCCCAGAAACTGTCAGACACCCCCAGACACCCCCAGACACCCCAGGGACCCCCCTAGACCTCCAGACACCCCCCAGGGACTCCCAGACGCCCCCACGGACCCCCAGGGCCTCGCCAGGGACCTCCCAGAGACCCCCAGAGATTCTCAGAGACCTCCAGGGACTCCCAGACACCCGCCGAAACCCCCCAGGGACCCCCAGAGACCCTCCATAGATCACCAGGGACTGCCCAAGGACCCCCACAGAACCCCAGACACCCCCAGAGACTCCCAGGGGTCCCCAGAAACTCCCAGAGACCTCTCAGGGACCCGCAGAGACCCCTGAGGGACCGCCAGAGACTTCTAGACACCCGCCAGGAACCCTCAGATGCCCCCAGAGACCCCCAGAGATCCCCAGAGACCCCCAGACCCCTCCAGGGACCCCCAGACACCCGCAGAGACCCGCAGGGACCCCCAGGGACCCCCAGAGACCCCCCAGAGACTCTCAGAGACCTCCAGGGACTCCCAGACACACGCCGAGACACCCCAGGGACCCCCAGAGACCCCCAGACACCCGCCAGGGACCCTCAGATGCCCCCAGAGACCCCCAGAGATCCCCAGAGACCCCCAGACCCCTCCAGGGACCCCCAGACACCCCCAGAGACCCCCAGAGACCCCCAGGGACCCCCAGAGACCCTCCAGAGACCCCCAGAGACTCTCAGAGATCCCCCAGGGACCCCCAGAGAGCCCACTGGGACTCCCCAGGGACCCCCAGAGACTCCCCATAGATCACCAGGGACCGCCCAAGGACCCCCGCAGACCCCCAGACACCCCCAGAGACTCCCAGAGGCCCCCAGAAACTCCCAGAGATCCCTCAGGGACCCGCAGAGACCCCTCAGGGACCCCCAGAGACTCCCAGACACCCCAGAGACTCCCAGAAACCCTCAGAGACCCCCCAGGGACCTCCAGAGATCCCAGAGACTCCAAGAGACCCCCAGAGACCCCCACGGACCTCCCAGGGACCCCCAAGAGACCCCCCAGAGATTCTCAGAGACCTCCAGGGACTCCCAGACACCCGCCGAAATCCCCCAGGGAGCCCCAGAGACCCTCCATAGATCACCAGGGACTGCCCAAGGACCCCCACAGAACCCCAGACACCCCCAGAGATTCCCAGGGGTCCCCAGAAACTCCCAGACACCTCTCAGGGACCCGCAGAGACCCCTGAGGGACCCCCAGAGACTTCTAGACACCCGCCAGGAACCCTGAGATGCCCCCAGAGACCCCCAGAGATCCCCAGAGACCCCCAGTCCCCTCCAGGGACCCCCAGACACCCGCAGAGACCCCCAGGGACCCCCAGGGACCCCCAGAGACCCCCCAGAGACTCTCAGAGACCTCCAGGGACTCCCAGACACACGCCGAGACACCCCAGGGACCCCCAGAGACCCCCAGACACCCGCCAGGGACCCTCAGATGCCCCCAGAGACCCTCCAGAGATCCCCAGAGACCCCCAGACCCCTCCAGGGACACCCAGACACCCCCAGAGACCCCCAGAGACCCCCAGGGACCCCCAGAGACCCTCCAGAGACCCCCAGAGACTCTCAGAGATCCCCCAGAGACCCCACAGGGACCCCCAAGGACCCCCTAGGGACCCCCACAGAACCCCAGAGACCCCCCTGTGATCCCCAAAGAACTCCCCTGGGGATCTCCTGGGACCCCCCAGAAACCCCCAGACACCCCCAGAGACTACCAGAGACCCCCCAGGGACCCTCAGACACCCCCAGAGACTCATAGAGACACCCCAGGGACCCCCAGAGACCCCCAGACACCCGCCAGGGACCCTCAGATGCCCCCAGAGACCCCCTAAGATCCCCAGAGACCCCCAGACCCCTCCAGGGACACCCAGACACCCCCAGAGACCCCCAGAGACCCCCAGAGACCCTCCAGAGACCCCCAGAGACTCTCAGAGATCCCCCAGAGACCCCACAGGGACGCCCAAGGACCCCCTAGGGACCCCCACAGAACCCCAGAGACCCCCCCTGTGACCCCCAAAGAACTCCCCTGGGGATCTCCTGGGACCCCCAGGAAACCCCCAGACACCCCCAGAGACTCCCAGAGACCACACAGGGACCCTCAGACACCCCCAGAGACTCATAGAGACCCCCAGAGACCCCCAGAGACTCTCAGAGATCCCCCAGGGACCCACAGGAACCCCTCAAAGATCCACCAGAGATCCCCAGAGATCCTCAGGGACCCCCCAGGGACCCCCATAGACCGCCCAGAGATCACGAGATGCCCCCCAGGGACCTCCAGAGACCCCTCCAGAGATCACGAGAAACCCCTCCGAGACCCCCAGGGACCTCCAGAGACCCCCAGGGACCCACCTTGGGACCCCCAGAGGACCCCAGGGACCCACAGGAACCCCTCATAGATCCACCAGAGACCCCCATAGATCCCACAGAGACCCCCAGAGACCCCCAGAGACCCCCAGAGAACCCCCAGTTTCCCCCAGAGACCGCCCAGAAACTGTCAGAGACCACCAGACACCCCCAGACACCCCAGGGACCCCCCTAGACCTCCAGACACCCCCCAGGGACTCCCAGACGCCCCCACGGACCCCCAGGGCCCCGCCAGGGACCCCCAGAGAGCCCCAGAGACTCTCAGAGACCCCCCAGGGACCCCCAGAGAGCCCACTGGGACTCCCCAGGGACCCCCAGAGACTCCCCATAGATCACCAGGGACCGCCCAAGGACCCCCGCAGACCCCCAGACACCCCCAGAGACTCCCAGAGGCCCCCAGAAACTCCCAGAGATCCCTCAGGGACCCGCAGAGACCCCTCAGGGACCCGCAGAGACTCCCAGACACCCCAGAGACTCCCAGAAACCCTCAGAGACCCCCCAGGGACCTCCAGAGACCCCAGAGACTCCAAGAGACCCCCAGAGACCCCCACGGACCCCTCAGGGACCCCCAAGAGACCCCCCAGAGATTCTCAGAGACCTCCAGGGACTCCCAGACACCCGCCGAAATCCCCCAGGGAGCCCCAGAGACCCTCCATAGATCACCAGGGACTGCCCAAGGACCCCCACAGAACCCCAGACACCCCCAGAGACTCCCAGGGGTCCCCAGAAACTCCCAGACACCTCTCAGGGACCCGCAGAGACCCCTGAGGGACCCCCAGAGACTTCTAGACACCCGCCAGGAACCCTGAGATGCCCCCAGAGACCCCCAGAGATCCCCAGAGACCCCCAGTCCCCTCCAGGGACCCCCAGACACCCGCAGAGACCCCCAGGGACCCCCAGGGACCCCCAGAGACCACCCAGAGACTCTCAGAGACCTCCAGGGACTCCCAGACACACGCCGAGACACCCCAGGGACCCCCAGGGACCCCCAGACACCCGCCAGGGACCCTCAGATGCCCCCAGAGACCCCCAGAGATCCCCAGAGACCCCCAGACCCCTCCAGGGACACCCAGACACCCCCAGAGACCCCCAGAGACCCCCAGGGACCCCCAGAGACCCTCCAGAGACCCCCAGAGACTCTCAGAGATCCCCCAGAGACCCCACAGGGACCCCCAAGGACCCCCTAGGGACCCCCACAGAACCCCAGAGACCCCCCTGTGATCCCCAAAGAACTCCCCTGGGGATCTCCTGGGACCCCCCAGAAACCCCCAGACACCCCCAGAGACTACCAGAGACCCCCCAGGGACCCTCAGACACCCCCAGAGACTCATAGAGACACCCCAGGGACCCCCAGAGACCCCCAGACACCCGCCAGGGACCCTCAGATGCCCCCAGAGACCCCCAGAGATCCCCAGAGACCCCCAGACCCCTCCAGGGACACCCAGACACCCCCAGAGACCCCCAGAGACCCCCAGAGACCCCCAGAGACCCTCCAGAGACACCCAGAGACTCCCAGAGACCCCCCAGGGACCCTCAGACACCCCCAGAGACTCATAGAGACCCCCAGAGACCCCCAGAGACTCTCAGAGATCCCCCAGGGACCCACAGGAACCCCTCAAAGATCCACCAGAGATCCCCAGAGATCCTCAGGGACCCCCCAGGGACCCCCATAGACCGCCCAGAGATCACGAGATGCCCCCCAGGGACCTCCAGAGACCCCTCCAGAGATCACGAGAAACCCCTCCGAGACCCCCAGGGACCTCCAGAGACCTCCAGGGACCCACCTTGGGACCCCCAGAGGACCCCAGGGACCCACAGGAACCCCTCATAGATCTACCAGAGACCCCCATAGATCCCACAGAGACCTCCAGAGAACCCCAGAGACCACCAGAGATGCTCCGGAGACACCCCAGAGACCCCCACAGAGATCCCCGGTGCCCGAAATGTCGTCCCTCGGGGAACCCCCTTGGGGACCCCCGGTGCCCGAAATGTCGTCCCTCGGGGAACCCCCTTGGGGAGCCCCGGCGCCCGAGGTGTCGCCCCTCGGCAACCCCCCACTTCGGGAACTTCCGGCGCCCGAAATGTCGCCCCTTGGGGACCCCCCATTTGGGGACCCCCGGTGCCCGAGGTGTCGCCCCTCGGCAACACCCCGTGGGGAGCCCCGGTGCCCGAAATGCCGTCCCTCGGCCAACCTCCTTGGGGACCCCAGAGACCCCCAGAGGACCCCCCCAGGGACTCCACAGGGACCCCCAGAGACCCCAGAGATTCCCAGACACTCCCAGGGACACCTCAGGGACCCCCAGGACGCTACAGAGATCTCCCAGAGAACCCCCAGTTTCCCCCAGAGACCGCCCAGAAACTGTCAGACACCCCCAGACACCCCCAGACACCCCAGGGACCCCCCTAGACCTCCAGACACCCCCCAGGGACTCCCAGACGCCCCCACGGACCCCCAGGGCCTCGCCAGGGACCTCCCAGAGACCCCCAGAGATTCTCAGAGACCTCCAGGGACTCCCAGACACCCGCCGAAACCCCCCAGGGACCCCCAGAGACCCTCCATAGATCACCAGGGACTGCCCAAGGACCCCCACAGAACCCCAGACACCCCCAGAGACTCCCAGGGGTCCCCAGAAACTCCCAGAGACCTCTCAGGGACCCGCAGAGACCCCTGAGGGACCGCCAGAGACTTCTAGACACCCGCCAGGAACCCTCAGATGCCCCCAGAGACCCCCAGAGATCCCCAGAGACCCCCAGACCCCTCCAGGGACCCCCAGACACCCGCAGAGACCCGCAGGGACCCCCAGGGACCCCCAGAGACCCCCCAGAGACTCTCAGAGACCTCCAGGGACTCCCAGACACACGCCGAGACACCCCAGGGACCCCCAGAGACCCCCAGACACCCGCCAGGGACCCTCAGATGCCCCCAGAGACCCCCAGAGATCCCCAGAGACCCCCAGACCCCTCCAGGGACCCCCAGACACCCCCAGAGACCCCCAGAGACCCCCAGGGACCCCCAGAGACCCTCCAGAGACCCCCAGAGACTCTCAGAGATCCCCCAGAGACCCCACAGGGACCCCCTAGGGACCCCCACAGAACCCCAGAGACCCCCCCTGTGACCCCCAAAGAACTCCCCTGGGGATCTCCTGGAACCCCCCAGAAACCCCCAGACACCCCCAGAGACTCCCAGAGACCCCCCAGGGACCCTCAGACACCCCCAGAGACTCATAGAGACCCCCAGAGACCCCCAGAGACTCTCAGAGATCCCCCAGGGACCCACAGGAACCCCTCAAAGATCCATCAGAGACCCCCAGAGACCCTCAGGGACCCCCCAGGGACCCCCATAGACCTCCCAGAGATCACGAGATGCCCCCCAGAGACCTCCAGAGACCCCTCCAGAGATCACGAGAAACCCCTCCGAAACCCCCAGGGACCTCCAGAGACCCCCAGGGACCCACCTTGGGAACCCCAGAGGACCCCAGGGACCCACAGGAACCCCTCATAGATCCACCAGAGACCCCCATAGATCCCACAGAGACCTCCAGAGAACCCCAGAGACCACCAGAGATGCTCCGGAGACACCCCAGAGACCCCCACAGAGATCCCCGGTGCCCGAAATGTCGTCCCTCGGGGAACCCCCTTGGGGAGCCCCGGCGCCCGAAATGTCGTCCCTCGGGGAACCCCCTTGGGGAGCCCCGGCGCCCGAGGTGTCGCCCCTCGGCAACCCCCCCCTTCGGGGACTTCCGGCGCCCGAAATGTCGCCCCTTGGGGACCCCCCATTTGGGGACCCCCGGTGCCCGAGGTGTCGCCCCTCGGCAACCACCCCGTGGGGAGCCCCGGTGCCCGAAATGCCGTCCCTCGGCCAACCTCCTTGGGGACCCCAGAGACCCCCAGAGGACCCCCCAGGGACTCCACAGGGACCCCCAGAGACCCCAGAGATTCCCAGACACTCCCAGGGACACCCAGGGACCCCCAGGACGCTACAGAGATCTCCCAGAGAACCCCCAGTTTCCCCCAGAGACCGCCCAGAAACTGTCAGAGACCCCCAGACACCCCCAGACACCCCAGGGACCCCCCTAGACCTCCAGACACCCCCCAGGGACTCCCAGACACCCCCACGGACCCCCCTGGGCCTCGCCAGGGACCTCCCAGAGACCCCCAGAGACTCTCAGAGACCCCCCAGGGACCCCGAGAGAGCCCACTGGGACTCCCCAGGGACCCCCAGAGACTCCCCATAGATCACCAGGGACCGCCCAAGGACCCCCGCAGACCCCCAGACACCCCCAGAGACTCCCAGGGGCCCCCAGAAACTCCCAGAGATCCCTCAGGGACCCGCAGAGACTCCCAGACACCCCAGAGACTCCCAGAAACCCTCAGAGACCCCCCAGGGACCTCCAGAGACCCCAGAGACTCCAAGAGACCCCCAGAGACCCCCACGGACCCCTCAGGGACCCCCAAGAGACCCCCCAGAGATTCTCAGAGACCTCCAGGGACTCCCAGACACCCGCCGAAATCCCCCAGGGAGCCCCAGAGACCCTCCATAGATCACCAGGGACTGCCCAAGGACCCCCACAGAACCCCAGACACCCCCAGAGACTCCCAGGGGTCCCCAGAAACTCCCAGACACCTCTCAGGGACCCGCAGAGACCCCTGAGGGACCCCCAGAGACTTCTAGACACCCGCCAGGAACCCTGAGATGCCCCCAGAGACCCCCAGAGATCCCCAGAGACCCCCAGTCCCCTCCAGGGACCCCCAGACACCCGCAGAGACCCCCAGGGACCCCCAGGGACCCCCAGAGACCACCCAGAGACTCTCAGAGACCTCCAGGGACTCCCAGACACACGCCGAGACACCCCAGGGACCCCCAGGGACCCCCAGACACCCGCCAGGGACCCTCAGATGCCCCCAGAGACCCCCAGAGATCCCCAGAGACCCCCAGACCCCTCCAGGGACACCCAGACACCCCCAGAGACCCCCAGAGACCCCCAGGGACCCCCAGAGACCCTCCAGAGACCCCCAGAGACTCTCAGAGATCCCCCAGAGACCCCACAGGGACCCCCAAGGACCCCCTAGGGACCCCCACAGAACCCCAGAGACCCCCCTGTGATCCCCAAAGAACTCCCCTGGGGATCTCCTGGGACCCCCCAGAAACCCCCAGACACCCCCAGAGACTACCAGAGACCCCCCAGGGACCCTCAGACACCCCCAGAGACTCATAGAGACACCCCAGGGACCCCCAGAGACCCCCAGACACCCGCCAGGGACCCTCAGATGCCCCCAGAGACCCCCAGAGATCCCCAGAGACCCCCAGACCCCTCCAGGGACACCCAGACACCCCCAGAGACCCCCAGAGACCCCCAGAGACCCCCAGAGACCCTCCAGAGACACCCAGAGACTCCCAGAGACCCCCCAGGGACCCTCAGACACCCCCAGAGACTCATAGAGACCCCCAGAGACCCCCAGAGACTCTCAGAGATCCCCCAGGGACCCACAGGAACCCCTCAAAGATCCACCAGAGATCCCCAGAGATCCTCAGGGACCCCCCAGGGACCCCCATAGACCGCCCAGAGATCACGAGATGCCCCCCAGGGACCTCCAGAGACCCCTCCAGAGATCACGAGAAACCCCTCCGAGACCCCCAGGGACCTCCAGAGACCTCCAGGGACCCACCTTGGGACCCCCAGAGGACCCCAGGGACCCACAGGAACCCCTCATAGATCTACCAGAGACCCCCATAGATCCCACAGAGACCTCCAGAGAACCCCAGAGACCACCAGAGATGCTCCGGAGACACCCCAGAGACCCCCACAGAGATCCCCGGTGCCCGAAATGTCGTCCCTCGGGGAACCCCCTTGGGGACCCCCGGTGCCCGAAATGTCGTCCCTCGGGGAACCCCCTTGGGGAGCCCCGGCGCCCGAGGTGTCGCCCCTCGGCAACCCCCCACTTCGGGAACTTCCGGCGCCCGAAATGTCGCCCCTTGGGGACCCCCCATTTGGGGACCCCCGGTGCCCGAGGTGTCGCCCCTCGGCAACACCCCGTGGGGAGCCCCGGTGCCCGAAATGCCGTCCCTCGGCCAACCTCCTTGGGGACCCCAGAGACCCCCAGAGGACCCCCCCAGGGACTCCACAGGGACCCCCAGAGACCCCAGAGATTCCCAGACACTCCCAGGGACACCTCAGGGACCCCCAGGACGCTACAGAGATCTCCCAGAGAACCCCCAGTTTCCCCCAGAGACCGCCCAGAAACTGTCAGACACCCCCAGACACCCCCAGACACCCCAGGGACCCCCCTAGACCTCCAGACACCCCCCAGGGACTCCCAGACGCCCCCACGGACCCCCAGGGCCTCGCCAGGGACCTCCCAGAGACCCCCAGAGATTCTCAGAGACCTCCAGGGACTCCCAGACACCCGCCGAAACCCCCCAGGGACCCCCAGAGACCCTCCATAGATCACCAGGGACTGCCCAAGGACCCCCACAGAACCCCAGACACCCCCAGAGACTCCCAGGGGTCCCCAGAAACTCCCAGAGACCTCTCAGGGACCCGCAGAGACCCCTGAGGGACCGCCAGAGACTTCTAGACACCCGCCAGGAACCCTCAGATGCCCCCAGAGACCCCCAGAGATCCCCAGAGACCCCCAGACCCCTCCAGGGACCCCCAGACACCCGCAGAGACCCGCAGGGACCCCCAGGGACCCCCAGAGACCCCCCAGAGACTCTCAGAGACCTCCAGGGACTCCCAGACACACGCCGAGACACCCCAGGGACCCCCAGAGACCCCCAGACACCCGCCAGGGACCCTCAGATGCCCCCAGAGACCCCCAGAGATCCCCAGAGACCCCCAGACCCCTCCAGGGACCCCCAGACACCCCCAGAGACCCCCAGAGACCCCCAGGGACCCCCAGAGACCCTCCAGAGACCCCCAGAGACTCTCAGAGATCCCCCAGAGACCCCACAGGGACCCCCTAGGGACCCCCACAGAACCCCAGAGACCCCCCCTGTGACCCCCAAAGAACTCCCCTGGGGATCTCCTGGAACCCCCCAGAAACCCCCAGACACCCCCAGAGACTCCCAGAGACCCCCCAGGGACCCTCAGACACCCCCAGAGACTCATAGAGACCCCCAGAGACCCCCAGAGACTCTCAGAGATCCCCCAGGGACCCACAGGAACCCCTCAAAGATCCATCAGAGACCCCCAGAGACCCTCAGGGACCCCCCAGGGACCCCCATAGACCTCCCAGAGATCACGAGATGCCCCCCAGAGACCTCCAGAGACCCCTCCAGAGATCACGAGAAACCCCTCCGAAACCCCCAGGGACCTCCAGAGACCCCCAGGGACCCACCTTGGGAACCCCAGAGGACCCCAGGGACCCACAGGAACCCCTCATAGATCCACCAGAGACCCCCATAGATCCCACAGAGACCTCCAGAGAACCCCAGAGACCACCAGAGATGCTCCGGAGACACCCCAGAGACCCCCACAGAGATCCCCGGTGCCCGAAATGTCGTCCCTCGGGGAACCCCCTTGGGGAGCCCCGGCGCCCGAAATGTCGTCCCTCGGGGAACCCCCTTGGGGAGCCCCGGCGCCCGAGGTGTCGCCCCTCGGCAACCCCCCCCTTCGGGGACTTCCGGCGCCCGAAATGTCGCCCCTTGGGGACCCCCCATTTGGGGACCCCCGGTGCCCGAGGTGTCGCCCCTCGGCAACCACCCCGTGGGGAGCCCCGGTGCCCGAAATGCCGTCCCTCGGCCAACCTCCTTGGGGACCCCAGAGACCCCCAGAGGACCCCCCAGGGACTCCACAGGGACCCCCAGAGACCCCAGAGATTCCCAGACACTCCCAGGGACACCCAGGGACCCCCAGGACGCTACAGAGATCTCCCAGAGAACCCCCAGTTTCCCCCAGAGACCGCCCAGAAACTGTCAGAGACCCCCAGACACCCCCAGACACCCCAGGGACCCCCCTAGACCTCCAGACACCCCCCAGGGACTCCCAGACACCCCCACGGACCCCCCTGGGCCTCGCCAGGGACCTCCCAGAGACCCCCAGAGACTCTCAGAGACCCCCCAGGGACCCCGAGAGAGCCCACTGGGACTCCCCAGGGACCCCCAGAGACTCCCCATAGATCACCAGGGACCGCCCAAGGACCCCCGCAGACCCCCAGACACCCCCAGAGACTCCCAGGGGCCCCCAGAAACTCCCAGAGATCCCTCAGGGACCCGCAGAGACTCCCAGACACCCCAGAGACTCCCAGAAACCCTCAGAGACCCCCCAGGGACCTCCAGAGACCCCAGAGACTCCAAGAGACCCCCAGAGACCCCCACGGACCCCCCAGGGACCCCCAAGAGACCCCCCAGAGATTCTCAGAGACCTCCAGGGACTCCCAGACACCCGCCGAAACCCCCCAGGGACCCCCAGAGACCCTCCATAGATCACCAGGGACTGCCCAAAGACCCCCACAGAACCTCAGACACCCCCAGAGACTCCCAGGAGTCCCCAGAAACTCCCAGAGACCTCTCAGGGACCCGCAGAGACCCCTGAGGGACCCCCAGAGACTTCTAGACACCCGCCAGGAACCCTCAGATGCTCCCAGAGACCCCCAGAGATCCCCAGAGACCCCCAGACCCCTCCAGGGACCCCCAGACACCCGCAGAGACCCGCAGGGATCCCCAGGGACCCCCAGAGACCCCCCAGAGACTCTCAGAGACCTCCAGGGACTCCCAGACACACGCCGAGACACCCCAGGGACCCCCAGAGACCCCCAGACACCCGCCAGGGACCCTCAGATGCCCCCAGAGACCCCCAGAGATCCCCAGAGACCCCCAGACCCCTCCAGGGACACCCAGACACCCCCAGAGACCCCCAGAGACCCCCAGGGACCCCCAGAGACCCTCCAGAGACCCCCAGAGACTCTCAGAGATCCCCCAGAGACCCCACAGGGACCCCCAAGGACCCCCTAGGGACCCCCACAGAACCCCAGAGACCCCCCCTGTGACCCCCAAAGAACTCCCCTGGGGATCTCCTGGAACCCCCCAGAAACCCCCAGACACCCCCAGAGACTCCCAGAGACCCCCCAGGGACCCTCAGACACCCCCAGAGACTCATAGAGACCCTCAAAGATCCACCAGAGATCCCCAGAGATCCTCAGGGACCCCCCAGGGACCCCCATAGACCGCCCAGAGATCACGAGATGCCCCCCAGGGACCTCCAGAGACCCCTCCAGAGATCACGAGAAACCCCTCCGAGACCCCCAGGGACCTCCAGAGACCCCCAGGGACCCACCTTGGGACCCCCAGAGGACCCCAGGGACCCACAGGAACCCCTCATAGATCCACCAGAGACCCCCATAGATCCCACAGAGACCTCCAGAGAACCCCAGAGACCACCAGAGATGCTCCGGAGACACCCCAGAGACCCCCACAGAGATCCCCGGTGCCCGAAATGTCGTCCCTCGGGGAACCCCCTTGGGGATCCCCGGTGCCCGAAATGTCGTCCCTCGGGGAACCCCCTTGGGGAGCTCCGGCGCCCGAGGTGTTGCCCCTCGGCAACCCCCCACTTCGGGGACTTCCGGCGCCCGAAATGTCGCCCCTTGGGGACCCCCCATTTGGGGACCCCCGGTGCCCGAGGTGTCGCCCCTCGGCAACCACCCCGTGGGGAGCCCCGGTGCCCGAAATGCTGTCCCTCGGCCAACCTCCTTGGGGACCCCAGAGACCCCCAGAGGACCCCCCCAGGGACTCCACAGGGACCCCCAGAGACCCCAGAGATTCCCAGACACTCCCAGGGACACCCAGGGACCCCCAGGACGCTACAGAGATCTCCCAGAGAACCCCCAGTTTCCCCCAGAGACCGCCCAGAAACTGTCAGAGACCACCAGACACCCCCAGACACCCCAGGGACCCCCCTAGACCTCCAGACACCCCCCAGGGACTCCCAGACGCCCCCACGGATCCCCAGGGCCCCGCCAGGGACCTCCCAGAGACCCCCAGAGACTCTCAGAGACCCCCCAGGGACCCCCAGAGAGCCCACTGGGACTCCCCAGGGACCCCCAGAGACTCCCCATAGATCACCAGGGACCGCCCAAGGACCCCCGCAGACCCCCAGACACCCCCAGAGACTCCCAGGGGCCCCCAGAAACTCCCAGAGATCCCTCAGGGACCCGTAGAGACCCCTCAGGGACCCCCAGAGACTCCCAGACACCCCAGAGACTCCCAGAAACCCTCAGAGACCCCCCAGGGACCTCCAGAGACCCCAGAGACTCCAAGAGACCCCCAGGGACCCCCAGAGACCCTCCAGAGACCCCCAGAGACTCTCAGAGATCCCCCAGAGACCCCACAGGGACCCCCAAGGACCCCCTAGGGACCCCCACAGAACCCCAGAGACCCCCCCTGTGACCCCCAAAGAACTCCCCTGGGGATCTCCTGGAACCCCCCAGAAACCCCCAGACACCCCCAGAGACTCCCAGAGACCCCCCAGGGACCCTCAGACACCCCCAGAGACTCATAGAGACCCTCAAAGATCCACCAGAGATCCCCAGAGATCCTCAGGGACCCCCCAGGGACCCCCATAGACCGCCCAGAGATCACGAGATGCCCCCCAGGGACCTCCAGAGACCCCTCCAGAGATCACGAGAAACCCCTCCGAGACCCCCAGGGACCCACCTTGGGACCCCCAGAGGACCCCAGGGACCCACAGGAACCCCTCATAGATCCACCAGAGACCCCCATAGATCCCACAGAGACCTCCAGAGAACCCCAGAGACCACCAGAGATGCTCCGGAGACACCCCAGAGACCCCCACAGAGATCCCCGGTGCCCGAAATGTCGTCCCTCGGGGAACCCCCTTGGGGACCCCCGGTGCCCGAAATGTCGTCCCTCGGGGAACCCCCTTGGGGAGCTCCGGCGCCCGAGGTGTTGCCCCTCGGCAACCCCCCACTTCGGGGACTTCCGGCGCCCGAAATGTCGCCCCTTGGGGACCCCCCATTTGGGGACCCCCGGTGCCCGAGGTGTCGCCCCTCGGCAACCACCCCGTGGGGAGCCCCGGTGCCCGAAATGCCGTCCCTCGGCCAACCTCCTTGGGGACCCCAGAGACCCCCAGAGGACCCCCCCAGGGACTCCACAGGGACCCCCAGAGACCCCAGAGATTCCCAGACACTCCCAGGGACACCCAGGGACCCCCAGGACGCTACAGAGATCTCCCAGAGAACCCCCAGTTTCCCCCAGAGACCGCCCAGAAACTGTCAGACACCCCCAGACACCCCCAGACACCCCAGGGACCCCCCTAGACCTCCAGACACCCCCCAGGGACTCCCAGACGCCCCCACGGACCCCCAGGGCCCCGCCAGGGACCTCCCAGAGACCCCCAGAGACTCTCAGAGACCCCCCAGGGACCCCCAGAGAGCCCACTGGGACTCCCCAGGGACCCCCAGAGACTCCCCATAGATCACCAGGGACCGCCCAAGGACCCCCGCAGACCCCCAGACACCCCCAGAGACTCCCAGGGGCCCCCAGAAACTCCCAGAGATCCCTCAGGGACCCGCAGAGACCCCTCAGGGACCCCCAGAGACTCCCAGACACCCCAGAGACTCCCAGAAACCCTCAGAGACCCCCCAGGGACCTCCAGAGACCCCAGAGACTCCAAGAGACCCCCAGAGACCCCAACGGACCCCCCAGGGACCACCAGAGACCCCCCAGAGATTCTCAGAGACCTCCAGGGACTCCCAGACACCCGCCGAAACCCCCCAGGGACCCCCAGAGACCCTCCATAGATCACCAGGGACTGCCCAAGGACCCCCACAGAACCCCAGACACCTCCAGAGACTCCCAGGGGTCCCGAGAAACTCCCAGAGACCTCTCAGGGACCCGCAGAGACCCCTGAGGGACCCCCAGAGACTTCTAGACACCCGCCAGGAACCCTCAGATGCTCCCAGAGACCCCCAGAGATCCCCAGAGACCCCCAGACCCCTCCAGGGACACCCAGACACCCGCAGAGACCCGCAGGGACCCCCAGGGACCCCCAGAGACCCCCCAGAGACTCTCAGAGACCTCCAGGGACTCCCAGACACACGCCGAGACACCCCAGGGACCCCCAGAGACCCCCAGACACCCGCCAGGGACCCTCAGATGCCCCCAGAGACCCCCAGAGATCACCAGAGACCCCCAGACCCCTCCAGGGACACCCAGACACCCCAAGAGACCCCCAGACCCCCAGGGACCCCCAGAGACCCTCCAGAGACCCCCAGAGACTCTCAGAGATCCCCCAGAGACCCCACAGGGACCCCAAGGACCCCCTAGGGACCCCCACAGAACCCCAGAGACCCCCCCTGTGACCCCCAAAGAACTCCCCTGGGGATCTCCTGGGACCCCC
The DNA here is from genome assembly GCF_047495875.1 of Pithys albifrons albifrons. Taxonomy (NCBI): domain Eukaryota; kingdom Metazoa; phylum Chordata; class Aves; order Passeriformes; family Thamnophilidae; genus Pithys; species Pithys albifrons. The sequence continues at coordinate 76,437 of NC_092466.1, read as the reverse complement.
CAGAAACCCCCAGAAAGCCCCAGAGACTCCCAGAAACCCCCCAGGGACCCTCAGACACCCCCAGAGACTCATAGAGACCCCCAGAGACCCCCAGAGACTCTCAGAGATCCCCCAGGGACCCACAGGAACCCCTCAAAGATCCACCAGAGACCCCCAGAGACCCTCAGGGACCCCCCAGGGACCCCCATAGACCGCCCAGAGATCACGAGATGCCCCCCAGGGACCTCCAGAGACCCCTCCAGAGATCACGAGAAACCCCTCCGAGACCCCCAGGGACCTCCAGAGACCCCCAGGGACCCACCTTGGGACCCCCAGAGGACCCCAGGGACCCACAGGAACCCCTCATAGATCCACCAGAGACCCCCATAGATCCCACAGAGACCTCCAGAGAACCCCAGAGACCACCAGAGATGCTCCGGAGACACCCCAGAGACCCCCACAGAGATCCCCGGTGCCCGAAATGTCGTCCCTCGGGGAACCCCCTTGGGGACCCCCGGTGCCCGAAATGTCGTCCCTCGGGGAACCCCCTTGGGGAGCCCCGGCGCCCGAGGTGTCGCCCCTCGGCAACCCCCCACTTCGGGAACTTCCGGCGCCCGAAATGTCGCCCCTTGGGGACCCCCCATTTGGGGACCCCCGGTGCCCGAGGTGTCGCCCCTCGGCAACACCCCGTGGGGAGCCCCGGTGCCCGAAATGCCGTCCCTCGGCCAACCTCCTTGGGGACCCCAGAGACCCCCAGAGGACCCCCCCAGGGACTCCACAGGGACCCCCAGAGACCCCAGAGATTCCCAGACACTCCCAGGGACACCCAGGGACCCCCAGGACGCTACAGAGATCTCCCAGAGAACCCCCAGTTTCCCCCAGAGACCGCCCAGAAACTGTCAGAGACCCCCAGACACCCCCAGACACCCCAGGGACACCCCTAGACCTCCAGACACCCCCAAGGGACTCCCAGACGCCCCCACGGACCTTCAGGGCCCCGCCAGGGACCTCCCAGAGACCCCCAGAGACTCTCAGAGACCCCCCAGGGACCCCCAGAGAGCCCACTGGGACTCCCCAGGGACCCCCAGAGACTCCCCATAGATCACCAGGGACCGCCCAAGGACCCCCCCAGACCCCCAGACACCCCCAGAGACTCCCAGGGGCCCCCAGAAACTCCCAGAGATCCCTCAGGGACCCGCAGAGACCCCTCAGGGACCCCCAGAGACTCTCAGAGATTCGCCAGAGACCCCACAGGGACCCCCAAGGACCCCCTAGGGACCCCCACAGAACCCCAGAGACCCCCCCTGTGACCCCCAAAGAACTCCCCTGGGGATCTCCTGGGACCCCCCAGAAAGCCCCAGACACCCCCAGAGACTCTCAGAGATCCCCCAGGGACCCTCAGACACCCCCAGAGACTCATAGAGACCCCCAGAGACCCCCAGAGACTCTCAGAGATCCCCCAGGGACCCACAGGAACCCCTCAAAGATCCACCAGAGACCCCCAGAGACCCTCAGGGACCCCCCAGGGACCCCCAGAGACCGCCCAGAGATCACGAGATGCCCCCCAGGGACCTCCAGAGACCCCTCCAGAGATCACGAGAAACCCCTCCGAGACCCCCAGGGACCTCCAGAGACCCCCAGGGACCCACCTTGGGACCCCCAGAGGACCCCAGGGACCCACAGGAACCCCTCATAGATCCACCAGAGACCCCCATAGATCCCACAGAGACCTCCAGAGAACCCCAGAGACCACCAGAGATGCTCCGGAGACACCCCAGAGACCCCCACAGAGATCCCCGGTGCCCGAAATGTCGTCCCTCGGGGAACCCCCTTGGGGACCCCCGGTGCCCGAAATGTCGTCCCTCGGGGAACCCCCTTGGGGAGCCCCGGCGCCCGAGGTGTCGCCCCTCGGCAACCCCCCACTTCGGGGACTTCCGGCGCCCGAAATGTCGCCCCTTGGGGACCCCCCATTTGGGGACCCCCGGTGCCCGAGGTGTCGCCCCTCGGCAACCACCCCGTGGGGAGCCCCGGTGCCCGAAATGCCGTCCCTCGGCCAACCTCCTCGGGGACCCCAGAGACCCCCAGAGGACCCCCCCAGGGACTCCACAGGGACCCCCAGAGACCCCAGAGATTCCCAGACACTCCCAGGGACACCCAGGGACCCCCCAGAGACTCTCAGAGACCTCCAGGGACTCCCAGACACACGCCGAGACACCCCAGGGACCCCCAGAGACCTCCAGACACCCGCCAGGGACCCTCAGATGCCCCCAGATACTCCCAGAGATCCCCAGAGACCCCCAGACCCCTCCAGGGACACCCAGACACCCCCAGAGACCCGCAGGGACCCCCAGGGACCCCCAGAGACCCCCCAGAGACTCTCAGAGACCTCCAGGGACTCCCAGACACGCGCCAAGACCCCCCAGGGACCCCCAGAGACCCCCAGACACCCACCAGGGACCCTCAGATACCCCCAGAGACCCCCCATAGATCCCCAGAGACCCCCAGACCCCTCCAGGGACTCTCAGACACCCCCAGAGACCCCCCAGAGACCCCCAGGAACCCCCAGAGACCCTCCAGAGACCCCCAGAGACTCTCAGATATCCCCCAGAGACCCCACAGGGACTCCCAAGGACCCCCTAGGGACCCCCACAGACCCCAGAGACCCCCCCTGTGACCCCCAAAGAACTCCCCTGGGGATCTCCTGGGACCCCCCAGAAAGCCCCAGAGACTCCCAGAGACCCCCCAGGGACCCTCAGACACCCCCAGAGACTCATAGAGACCTCCAGAGATCCCCAGAGACTCTCAGAGATCCCCCAGGGACCCACAGGAACCCCTCAAAGATCCACCAGAGACCCCCCAGAGATTCTCAGAGACCTCCAGGGACTCCCAGACACCCGCCGAAACCCCCCAGGGACCCCCAGAGACCCTCCATAGATCACCAGGGTCTGCCCAAGGACCCCCACAGAACCCCAGACACCTCCAGAGACTCCCAGGGGTCCCCAGAAACTCCCAGAGACCTTTCAGGGACCCGCAGAGACCCCTGAGGGACCCCAGAGACTTCTAGACACCCGCCAGGAACTCTCAGATGCCCCCAGAGACCCCCAGAGATCCCCAGAGACTTCCAGTCCCCTCCAGGGACCCCCAGACACCCGCAGAGACACGCAGGGACCCCCAGGGACCCCCAGAGACCCCCCAGAGACTCTCAGAGACCTCCAGGGACTCCCAGACACACGCCGAGACACCCCAGGGACCCCCAGAGACCCCCAGACACCCGCCAGGGACCCTCAGATGCCCCCAGAGACCCTCAGAGATCCCCAGAGACCCCCAGACCCCTCCAGGGACCCCCAGAGACCCCCAGACACCCGCCAGGGACCCTCAGATGCCCCCAGAGACCCCCCAGAGATCCCCAGAGACCCCCAGACCCCTCCAGGGACCCCCAGACACCTCCAGAGACCCCCAGAGATCCCCAGGGACCCCCAGAGACCCTCCATAGATTCCCAGAGACTCTCAGAGATCCCCCAGAGACCCCACAGGGACCCCCAAGGACCCCCTAGGGACCCCCACAGAACCCCAGAGACCCCCCCTGTGGCCCCCAAAGAACTCCCCTGGGGATCTCCTGGGACCCCCCAGAAACCCACAGACACCCCCAGAGACTCCCAGAGACCCCCAGGGACCCTCAGACACCCCCAGAGACTCCCAGAGACCCTCAGAGACCCTCAGGAACCCCCCAGAGACCACCATAGACCGCCCAGAGATCATGAGATGCCCCCAGGGACCTCCAGAGACCCCCAGGGACCCACCTTGGGACCCCCAGAGGACCCCAGGGACCCACAGGAACCACTCACAGATCCACCAGAGACCCCCATAGATCCCACAGAGACCTCCAGAGAACCCCAGAGACCACCAGAGATGCTCCGGAGACACCCCAGAGACCCCCACAGAGATCCCCGGTGCCCGAAATGTCGTCCCTCGGGGAACCCCCTTGGGGAGCCCCGGTGCCCGAAATGTCGCCCCTTGGGGACCCCCCATTTGGGGACCCCCGGTGCTTGAGGTGTCGCCCCTCGGCAACCACCCCGTGGGGAGCCCCGGTGCCCGAAATGCCGTCCCTCGGCCAACCTCCTTGGGGACCCCAGAGACCCCCAGAGGACCCCCCCAGGGACTCCACAGGGACCCCCAGAGATCCCAGAGATTCCCAGACACTCCCAGGGACACCCAGGGACCCCCCAGGGACCCGCAGGATGCTACAGAGATCTCCCAGAGAACCCCCAGTTTCCCCCAGAGACCCCCCAGAAACTGTCAGAGACCCCCAGACACCCCCAGACACCCCAGGGACCCCCCTAGACCTCCAGACACCCCCCAGGGACTCCCAGACGCCCCCACGGACCCCCAGGGCCCCCCCAGGGACCCCCCAGAGACCACCAGAGACTCTCAGAGACCCCCCAGGGACCCCCAGAGAGCCCACTGGGACTCCCCAGGGACCCCCAGAGACTCCCCATAGATCACCAGGGACCGCCCAAGGACTCCCGCAGACCCCCAGACACCCCCAGAGACTCCCAGGGGCCCCCAGAAACTCCCAGAGATCCCTCAGAGACCCGCAGAGACCCCTCAGGGACCCCCAGAGACTTCCAGACATCCCAGAGGCCCCCAGAAACCCTCAGGGACCCCCCAGGGACCCCCATAGACCGCCCAGAAATCACGAGATGCCCCCCAGGGACCTCCAGAGGCCCCTCCAGAGATCACGAGAAACCCCTCCGAGACCCCCAGGGACCTCCAGAGACCCCCAGGGACCCACCTTGGGACCCCCAGAGGACTCCAGGGACCCACAGAGACCCTTCATAGATCCACCAGAGACCCCCATAGATCCCACAGAGACCTCCAGAGAACCCCAGAGACCACCAGAGATGCTCCAGAGACCCCCCAGAGACCCCCACAGACATCCCCGGTGCCCGAAATGTCGTCCCTCGGGGAACCCCCTTGGGGACCCCCGGTGCCCGAAATGTCGTCCCTCGGGGAACCCCCTTGGGGAGCCCCGGCGCCCGAGGTGTCGCCCCTCGGCAACCCCCCCCTTCGGGGACTTCCGGCGCCCGAAATGTCGCCCCTTGGTAACTCCCCATTTGGGGACCCCCGGTGCCCGAGGTGTCGCCCCTCGGCAGCCACCCCTTGGGGAGCCCCGGTGCCCGAAATGTCGTCCCTCGGACAACCCCCTTGGGGACCCACGGTGCTCGAAATGTCATCCCTCGGACACCCGCCTTAGTTTCCCCTGGTGCCTGAAATGCCGTCCCTCGGCCAACCTCCTTGGGGACCCCAGAGACCCCCAGAGGACCCCCCCAGGGACTCCACAGGGACCCCCAGAGACCCCAGAGATTCCCAGACACTCCCAGGGACACCCAGGGACCCCCAGGGCGCTACAGAGATCTCCCAGAGAACCCCCAGTTTCCCCCAGAGACCCCCCAGAAACTGTCAGAGACCCCCAGACACCCCCAAACACCCCAGGGACCCCCCTAGACCTCCAGACACCCCCCAGGGACTCCCAGACGCCCCCACGGACCCCCAGGGCCCCCCCAGGGACCCGCCAGAGACCCCCAGAGACTCTCAGAGACCCCCCAGGGACCCCTAGAGAGCCCACTGGGACTCCCCAGGGACCCCCAGAGACTCCCCATAGATCACCAGGGACCACCCAAGGACCCCCGCAGACCCCCAGACACTCCCAGAGACTCCCAGGGGCCCCCAGAAACTCCCAGAGATCCCTCAGGGACCCGCAGAGACCCCTCAGGGACCCCCAGAGACTCCCAGACACCCCAGAGACTCCCAGAAACCCTCAGAGACCCCCCAGGGACCTCCAGAGACCCCAGAGACTCCAAGAGACCCCCAGAGACCCCCACGGACCCCCCAGCGACCACCAGAAAGCTACAGAGACCCCCCAGAGACCCCCCAGGGACCACCAGAGAGCCCCCAGAGATTCTCAGAGACCTCCAGGGACTCCCAGACACCCGCCGAGACCCCCCAGGGACCCCCAGAGACCCTCCATAGATCACCAGGGACTGCCCAAGGACCCCCACAGAACCCCAGACACCCCCAGAGACTCCCGGGCCTCCCAGAAACTCCAAGAGACCCCTCAGGGACCCGCAGAGACCCCTGAGGGACCCTCAGAGACTCCCAGACACCCGCCAGGAACCCTCAGATGCCCCCAGAGACCCCCAGAGATCCCCAGAGACCCCCAGACCCCTCCAGGGACCCCCAGACACCCTCAGAGACTCCCAGAGACCCTCAGGGACCCCCCAGGGACCCCCCAGGGACCACCATAGACCGCCCAGAGATCACGAGATGCCCCCCAGGGACCTCCAGAGACCCCTCCAGAGATCACGAGAAACCCCTCCGAGACCCCCAGGGACCTCCAGAGACCCCCAGGGACCCACCTTGGGACCCCCAGAGGACTCCAGGGACCCACAGGAACCCCTCATAGATCCACCAGAGACCCCCCATAGACCTCCAGAGAACCCCAGAGACCACCAGAGATGCTCCAGAGACACCCCAGAGACCCCCACAGAGATCCCCGGTGCCCGAAATGTCGTCCCTCGGGGAACCCCCTTGGGGACCCCCGGTGCCCGAAATGTCGTCCCTCGGGGAACCCCCTTGGGAAACCCTGGCGCCCGAGGTGTCGCCCCTCGGCAACCCCCGCCTTCGGGGACTTCCGGCGCCCGAAATGTCACCCCTTGGCAACCCCCCATTTGGGGACCCCCAGTGCCCGAGGTGTCGCCCCTCGGCAACCACCCTTTGGAGAACCCCGGCGCCCGAGGCATCGCCACTTGGCCGCTCCCCCTTGGGAACCCCCGGCGCCCGAGGCGTCGCCCCTCGGCAACCCCACCTTGGGGACTCTCGGCGCCCGAGGCGTGTCTGCTCGGTAACCCCCCTTTCGGGGACCCCCGGCCCCCGAGGCGTTGCTCATGGCAAACCCCTCTTTGGGGACCCCCGGCGTCCGAGGCGCCGCCCCTCGGCAACCCCGCGTTGGGTACCCTCGTCGCCCAAGGCTTCGCCCCTCGGCAACACCCCCATGGGGACCACCGGCGCCCGAGGGCTCGTCCCACGGCAACTCCCCTGGGGGACCCCCGACGCCCGAGGTGTCGCCCCTTGGGGATCACTGGCGCCCGAGGCGTCGCCCCTAGGCAACCCCCTCATGGGAACCCTCGGCGCCCGAGGCGTCGCCCCTCGGCAACAATTTCTTGGAGACTCCCGGCGCCCGAGGCGTCGCCACTCGGCCACTCCCCCTTGGGAATACCCACCGCTCGAGTCATCGCCCCTTGGCAGCCCCCCTTTTGGGAACCACCGGCACCGGAAGCGTCGCTTCTCGGCAACAACATCTTGGGGACTCCCGATGACCATGCGTCACCCCTCGGCAGCCCCCCCTTGGGGACTTCCGGCGCCCGAGGCGTCACCCCTCGGCAACCCCCCTTTGGGGACCCCCGGCACTAGAGGCGTCGCCCCTAGGCAACTCCCCCTTTTGGACCCCCGGCGCCCACCAGAGATGGTCCAGAGACACCCCAGAGACTCCCACAGAGATCCCCGGTGCCTGAAATGTCGTCCCTCGAGCAACCCTTTTGGGGACCCCCGGTGCCCAAAATGTCGTCCCTCGGGGAACCCCCTTGGGGAGCCCTGGCGCCCGAGGTTTCGCCCCTCGGCAACCCCCTCTTTGGGGACCCCCGGCACCCGAGGCGTCGCCCCTAGGCAACCCCCCCTTTTGGACCCCCGGCACCCAAAGTGTCGCCCTATCGCAACTCCCCTTGGGGACCCTCGGCGCCCGAAGCGTCCCTGTCTCGGCAACCCCGCCTTGAGGACCCCCCGCACTCAAGTGGTCGCCCCTTTGGCAATCCCTTTCTTTGAGGACCTATGGGGCCCGAGGGGTCGCCCCTCGGCAACCCCGCCTTTCGGACCCCCGTCGCCCCAGGCTATGCCATCCGACAATCCCCCCATGGGGACCACCGGCGCTAGAGGGCTCGTCCCACGGCAACCCCCTTTTGGGAACCCCAGAGCCTGATGCGTCGCCCCTCGGCAACTCCGCCTTTGGGACTCCCGTCGCCCGAGGCTTTGCAATTCAACAATCCCCCCATGGGGACCACTGGCGCCTGAGGGCTCGTCCCACGGCAACCCCACCTTGGGAACCCCAGAGCCTGAGGTGTCGCCCCTCGGCAACCCTCCCTTTGGGGACCCTCGCGACCGAGGCGTCGCCCCTCGGCAACCTTTGCTTGGGGACCCCCGGCACCCGAGGGACGCGCCTCGGCAACCCCATCTCGGGGACCCTCGTCGCCCGAGGCATCCACCCTCGGCAACCACCACTTTGGGACTCCCGGCGCCTGTGGCGTAACCCCTCGGCAACCCCCCTTTGGGGACCCCCGGCGCCTTAGGTCTTGCCCCCGGGGACCGAGGGACGCCCCTCGGAAATCCCCTTTGGGGACTCGCGGCCGCCGAGGGACGGCCCTCGGAAACCCAACCTTGGGGAACCCCAGCGACCGAGGCGTCGCCCCTCGGCAACCCCCCCTTTGGGATTCCCAGGCGCCCGAGGCGTCGCTTCTCGGCAACCCCCTTTTGGGGTCCCCCAGTGCCCAAAATGTCGTCCCTCTGGAATCCTCCATGGGGAACCCGCTGCCCGAAATGTCATCCCTTTAGCAACCCCCCCTTCCAGAACCCCCGGCGCCCGAGGCGCCTCCTCTCGGCAACCCCCCTCTTAGGGACCTACGGCGCCCGAGGCGTCGCCCCTAGGCAACCCCTCCATGGAAACCCCCGGCGCCCGAGGCGCCGCTCCTCGGTAACCCCCCTCTTGGGGACCCTCGGCACCGGAGGCGTCACCCTCCGGCACCCCCCCCTTGGGGACCCTTGGCGCCCGAGGCGTCTCCGCTTGGCAACCCGCTTTTGGGGACCCCCGGCACCCGATGCGTCGCCCCTAGGAAACCCCCCCATGGGAACCCTTGAATCCCGAGGCGTCGCCCCTCGGCAACCCCACCTTGAGGACCCTCGGTGCTCGAGGCGTCGCCCCTTGGCAACCCCGCCTTTGGGACCCCCGGCGTCGGAAGGACGCCCCTCGGCAACCGCCCTTTTGGGACCTCTAGCGCCCGATGCGTCGCCCCTAGGCAACCCCACAATGGGAAACCCCGTCGTCCGAGGCGTCACCCCTCGGCAACCCCCCTCTTTGGGGACCCTCGCGACAGAGGCGTCGCCCCTCGAAAACCCCCCTTGGGGACCCGAGGCGCCCGAGGCGCCGCCTTTTGGCTAGGCTAGCCTTGGAGACTCGCGGTATCTGTGACGCCGCTCCTCGGCCAGCCCTCTCCTTGGGGACCCTCGACGCCCAAGGTGCCGCCCCTTGGCCAGCCCCTCCTTTGGGACCCCCGGTGCCTGAGGCTTCGCCCCTCGGCAACCTTGCCTTTGGGACCCCTGGTGTCGGAGTGACGTCCCTCGGCAACCCCTCTTTTGGGACCCTCGGCGCCCGAGGAGTTGCATATCGGCAACCAACACTTTTGGACCTTCGGCGCCTGAGGCATCGCCCCTCGGCAACCCCCCATTGGGGACCCCCATCGATCAAGGCGTCGCATATCGGCAACCTCCCCTTTTGGACCCCTGGCGCCCAAGGCGTCGCCCCTCGGTGAACCCCCTTGGGGACCCCTAGCGCCTGAGGCATCCCCCTCTCGGAAACCTCCCCTTGGGGACCCCCCGCTCACGAGGGGTCGCCGCTCGGCAACCCCTTTATTTGGGGACCCTCGGAGCCCGAGGTGTCACCCCTCGGTAACCCGCACTTTGGGGACCCTCGCGACTGAGGCATCGCTTTTCGGCAACCCCTCTTTGGGGACCCCCGGCGCCCAACGCGCCGCCCCTCGGCTAGCCCCGCCTTGGGGATCTGCGACACCCATGGTGCCGCCCCTCGGCCAGCCCCCCCTTGGAAACCCCCAACGCCCAAGGCGCCGACCCTTGGCCAGCCCCCCCTTGGGGACCCTCGGCGCCCGAGGCGTCGCCCCTCGGCAACCCTGCCTTTGGGACCCTCGCGGCGGAAGGACGCCCTTCAGCAACTCCCCTTTTGGGACCCCCGGCGCCCGAGTGACGCGCCTCGGCAACCCCATCTTGGGGACTCCCGGCGCCCGAGGTGCCGCCCTTCGGCCAGCCCCCCTTTGGGGACCCTCGGCACCCAAAGCGCCCACACTCGGCCAGCCCCCTCTTTTGGGACCGCCGGCGCCCGAGGCATCGCCCCTCGGCAACCTCCCCTTGGGGAGTCCCGGCGACCGATGTGTCACCCCTCGGAAACCCCTCCTAGAGGACCCCCGGCGCCCGAGGGCTCGCCCCTTGGCAACCCCCTTGTTTGGGGACCCCCGGCACCCGAGGTGTTGCCTCTCGGCAACCCTGCCTTGGGGAGCCCCGGAGCCCGAGGTGTCGCATCTCGGCAATACCCCCTTGGAGAGCCCCGGCGCCCGAGGTGTCGCCTCTCGGCAGCCCTGACTTGGAGAGCTCCGGCGACTGAAATGTCCTTCCTCGGCATCCCCCCTTGGGGACCCTCGATGCAGAAAATGTCGCCCCTTGGACCCGCCTCAGTTCCCAAAATGTCATCCCTCGATAACTCCCCCGTCGGGACCCACTGGGTGCCCAAAATTTCGATCCCCTCGTCAACCTCACCTTGGGGAATGCCGGCACCTGGGGTGTCGCCCCTCGGCAACTCCCCCTTCGGGACCCATCATCGCCACTCATCAACCCCCTCTTGCGGAGCCCCGGAGCCCAAGGTGTCGCCCCTTGGTAACCCCCCCTTTGGGGAGGCTCGGCGACCAAGGTGTCGCCCCTTAGGAACCCCTTCTTGGGGACCCCTGATGCCCGACGGCTTGCCCCTCGGCAAACTCCCCCTTGGGGACAACCGGCGCCCGAGGGCTCGCCCATCGGCAACCCCTTTTTGGGGACCTCCGGTGCCCAAAATGTCGCCCCTCAGCAATTACCCTTTGAGGATCCCCGGCGACCGAGGTGTCGCCCCTTGGCAACCCACCCCTTGGGGAGCCCCGGCGCCCGAGGTGTCGCCTCTCGGTAACCCCCTCTTGGGGACCCGAGGCGACCAAGGTGTCGCCCCTCGGGAATTCCTCCATGGGGAGCCCCGGCAACCAAGGTGTCGCCCCTCGGTACCCCCGACTTGGGGAGCCTCAGCGACTGAAATGTCATTGCTCGGCATCCCCCTCTTGGGGATGCAGAAAATGTCGTCCCTTGGACCCCCCCCAGTGCCCAAAATGTCGCCCCTCGAGAACTCTCTCGTCGGGACCCACTGGGTGCCCAAAATGTCGATCCCCTCGGCAACCCCCTTTTGGGGAACGACGGCGCCCGAGGTGTCGCCACTCGGCAACACCCCCTTGGGGACTCCCGGCGCCCCAGGTTTCGCCCTTCGGTAAGCCCCCCTTGGGTATCCCCGGCGCCCGAGGTATCGCCCCTCGGCAACCCCCCCTTAGGGACCCCCGGCTCCCGAGGTGTCGCCCATCGGCAGCCCCCCCTTAGGGAACCCCGGCGCCCGAGGTGTCGCCCCTCGGAAACCCCCCCTTGGAGACCCGAGGCGTCTGAGGTGTCGCGCCTCGGCAACCCCCACTTCGGGACCCCCGGCGCCCGAGGCGTCGCCCTTCGGCCACCCCCCTCTTGGAAACCACCGGCGCCCGAAATGTCATCCCTCGGCAACCCCCCCTTGGGGACCCTCGGCACCCAAGGCGTCGCCCCTCAGCAACCCCCCCTTGGTGACCCTCGGAGCCCGAGGCGTCGCCCCTCGGCAACCCCCTTTTGGGGACCCCCGGCGCCCGAGGCGTCGACCCTCGGCAACTCCCCCTTGGGGTGCACCAGTGCCCAAAATGTCGTCCCTCGGGAATCCTTCTTGGGGAACCCGCTGCCCGAAATGTCGTCCCTCGGCAACCCCCCCTTCGGGGACCCCTGGCGCCCGAGGCGCCTCCCCTCGGCAACCCCCCCTTAGGGACCTACGGCGCCCGAGGCTCTGCCCCTCGGAATCCCCCCCTTGGGGACCCCCGGCGCCCGAGGCTTTGCCCCATGGCTGGCGCACATTGGGGACCTTTGACGCCCGAGTCGTCGCCCCACGGCAACCAACCTTCGGGGACCCTTGGCGCCCAAGAGCTCGCCCCTCGGCAACCCCCCCTTGGGTACTGCTGGCGCCCGAGGCGCCGCCTCTCGGCCAGCTTCGACTTGGGGACCCATGGCGCCCGAGGCTCCGCCCCTCGGCCAGGCCCGCCTTGTGGACCCACGGCGCCCGAGGCTCCGCCCCTCGGCCAGCCCCGCTTCGGGGACCCCAGGCGCCCGAGGCGCCGCCCCTCGGCCAGGGCCGCCTTAGGGACCCCCGGCGCCCGAGGCTCCGCCCCTCGGCCAGCCCCGCCTTGGCGACCCTTGGCGCCCGAGGCTCCGCCCCTCGGCCAGGCCCACCTTGGGGACCCGAGGCGCCCGAGGCGCCGCCCCTCGGCCAGCCCCGACCTGGGGAGTCCCGGCGCCCGTGGCGTCGCCCCTCGGCAATTCCGCCTTGGGGACCCCAGGGACTCCCTCACCCCGGTGCCTGACATTTCGCCCCCCGGAGTTCCCACCGGGGACCCCACCTCACGGTGCCCAAGATGCCGCCCTCTGGGAGCGCCCGCCGGGAACCCCCGCCCTCGTTGCCTGAAATGCAGGCCCCCCGGGAGCCCCCGCCGGGGACCTCCCGGCGCCCGGTGCCCGAAATGTCGCCCCTCGGGAGCCCCACCCGGGGACCCCACCTGCGTGCCCGAAATGTCGCCCTCCCGAAAACACCTATTGGGGAGCCCCGGTGCCAAAAATGTGGGCCCTCGGGAACCCCCCTTTGGGGACCCGGGTGCCCAAAGCGTCGTCCCTTGGGAACCTCCCTTAGGGACCCCCGGTGCTCAAAATGTCGGCCCTCGGGAGCCCGACTTGGGGACCCCCGGTGCCCAAAAGTTCGTCTCTCGGAAACCTCCCTTGAGGACCCCGGTGCCCAAAATGTCGTCCGTCGGGAACCCCCCTTGGGGACCCCCGGTGCCCAAAATGTCGGCCCTCGGGAACCCCCCTTGGGGACCCCCGGTGCCCAAAATGTCGGCCCTCGGGAACCCCCCTTGGGGACCCCCGGTGCCCAAAATGTCGGCCCTCGGGAACCCCCCTTGGGGACCCCCGGTGCCCAAAATGTCGTCCGTCGGGAACCCCCCTTGGGGACCCCCGGTGCCCAAAATGTCGTCCGTCGGGAACCCCCCTTGGGGACCCCCGGTGCCCAAAATGTCGTCCGTCGGGAACCCCCCTTGGGGACCCCCGGTGCCCAAAATGTCGTCCCTCGGGAACCCCCCTTGGGGACCCCCGGTGCCCAAAATGTCGTCCGTCGGGAACCCCCCTTGGGGACCCCCAATACCCAAAATGTCGGCCCTCGGGAACCCCCCTTGGGGACCCCCGGCGCCCAAAATGTCGTCCATCGGGAACCCCCCTTGGGGACCCCCGGTGCCCAAAATGTCGTCCGTCGGGAACCCCCCTTGGGGGCCCCCGGCGCCCGAGGTGTCGCCCCGCGGACCCCCTCTTTGGGATCCCCGGCGCCCGAGGCGCCGCCCCTCGGCCAGGCCCGCCTTGGGGACCCCCGGCGCCCGAGGCTCCGCCCCTCGGCCAGCCCCGCCTTGGGGACCCTCGGCGCCCGAGGCTCCGTCCTTCGGCCAGCCCCGCCTTGGGGACTTCCGGCGCCCGAGGCGCCGCCCCTCGGCCATCCCCGCCCATGGCGACCCGAGGCGCCTGAGGCGCCGCCCATCGGCCAGCCCCGTCTTGGGGACCCCCGACGACCGAGGTCTCGCCCATCGGCAAACTCCCCCTTGGGGAAAACCAGGGCCTGAGGGCTCGGCCCTCGGCAACCCCCCTTGGGGACCCCCGGCGCCCGAGGTGTCGCCCCTCGGACCCCCTCTTTGGGATCCCCGGCGCCCGAGGTGTTGCCCAGCGAAAACCCCTCCTTGGGGACCCCCGGCGCCCGAGGCGCCGCCCCTCGGCTAGCCCCGCCTTGGGAATCCGCGACGCCCATGGCGCCGCCCCTCGGCCAGCCCCCTTTTGGGGACGCTCGGCACCCAAAGCGCCCACACTCGGCCAGCCCCCCCTTTTGGGATCGCCGGCGCCCGAGGCGTCGCCCCACGGCAACAACGCCTCAGGGACCCCCAGCGCCGGAGGCGTCGCCGCTCGGCAACCCCCCCTTTTGTGCCCCCCGGGGCCTGTGGCATCGCTCCTCGGCAACCCCCTCTTGGGGACCCCCGGTGCCAAAAATCTCGCCCCTCGGCAACCCCCCTTTGGGGACCACCGGCGCCCGAGGCGCCGCCCCTAAGCCAGCCCCGCCTTGGGGACCCCCGGCGCCCGAGGCTCCGCCCCTCGGCCAGCCCCGCCTTGGGGACCCGAGGCGCCCGAGGCGCCGCCCCTCGGCAGCCCCGTCTTGGGGACTCCCGACGCCCGAGGCGCCGCCCAACGGCCAGCCCCGCCTTGGGGACCCGAGGCGCCCGAGGCGCCGCCCCTCGGCTGCCCCGTCTTGGGGACTCCCGACGCCCGAGGCTCCGCCCCTCGGCCAGCCCCGCCTTGGGGAACCCCGGCGCCCGGGACGCCACCCATCGGCCAGCCCCGCCTTGGGGACCTCCGGCGCCCGAGGCTCCGCCCCTCGGCCAGCCCCGCCTTGGGGACCCGAGGCGCCCGAGGCGGCGCCCCTCGGCAGCCCCGTCTTGGGGACTCCCGACGCCCGAGGCGCCGCCCAACGGCCAGCCCCGCCTTGGGGACCCCCGGCATTCGAGGCTCCGCCCCTCGGCCAGCCCCGCCTTGGGGAACCCTGGCGCCCGGGGCGCCACCCATCGGCCAGCCCCGCCTTGGGGACCCCCGGCGCCCGAGGCTCCGCCCCTCGGCCAGGCCTGCCCTGGGGACCTTCGGCGCCCGAGGCTCCGCCCCTCGGCCAGCCCCGCCTTGGGGACCCCCGGCATTCGAGGCTCCGCCCCTCGGCCAGTCCCGCCTTGGGGACCCCAGGTGCCCGAGGCTCCGCCCCTCGGCCAGCCCCGCCTTGGGGACCCTCGGCTCCCGAGGCTCCGCCCCTCGGCCAGGCCCGTCTTGGGGACCCTCGGCGCTCGAGGCGCCGCCCCTCGGCCAGCCCCGCCTTGGGGTCCCCCGGCGCCCGAGTCTTCGCCCCACGGCAACCCCCTTTTGGGGACCCCCGGCGCCCGAGGCGTCGACCCTCGGCAACTCCCTCTTCGGGGTGCACCAGTGCCCAAAATGTCGTCCCTCGGGAATCCTTCTTGGGGAACCCGCTGCCCGAAATGTCGTCCCTCGGCAACCCCCCCTTCGGGGACCCCTGGCGCCCGAGGCGCCTCCCCTCGGCAACCCCCCCTTAGGGACCTACGGCGCCCGAGGCTCCGCCCCTCGGAATCCCTCTTGGGGACCCCCGGCGCCCGAGGCTTTGCCCCATGGCTGGCGCACATTGGGGACCTTTGACGCCCGAGTCGTCGCCCCACGGCAACCAACCTTCGGGGACCCGAGGCGCCCAAGAGCTCGCCCCTCGGCAACCCCCCCTTGGGTACCGCTGGCGCCTGAGGCGCCGCTTCTCGGCCAGCTTCGACTTGGGGACCCATGGCGCCCGAGGCTCCGCCCCTCGGCCAGGCCCGCCTTGTGGACCCACGGCGCCCGAGGCTCCGCCCCTCGGTCAGCCCCGCTTCGGGGACCCCAGGCGCCCGAGGCGCCGCCCCTCGGCCAGGGCCGCCTTAGGGACCCCCGGCGCCCGAGGCTCCGCCCCTCGGCCAGCCCCGCCTTGGGGACCCTTGGCGCCCGAGGCTCCGCCCCTCGGCCAGGCCCACCTTGGGGACCCGAGGCGCCCGAGGCGCCGCCCCTCGGCCAGCCCCGACCTGGGGAGTCCCGGCGCCCATGGCGTCGCCCCTCGGCAATTCCGCCTTGGGGACCCCAGGGACTCCCTCACCCCGGTGCCTGACATTTCGCCCCCCGGAGTTCCCACCGGGGACCCCACCTCACGGTGCCCAAGATGCCGCCCTCTGGGAGCGCCCGCCGGGAACCCCCGCCCTCGTTGCCTGAAATGCAGGCCCCCCGGGAGCCCCCGCCGGGGACCTCCCGGCGCCCGGTGCCCGAAATGTCGCCCCTCGGGAGCCCCACCCGGGGACCCCACCTGCGTGCCCGAAATGTCGCCCTCCCGAAAACACCTATTGGGGAGCCCCGGTGCCAAAAATGTGGGCCCTCGGGAACCCCCCTTTGGGGACCCGGGTGCCCAAAGCGTCGTCCCTTGGGAACCTCCCTTAGGGACCCCCGGTGCTCAAAATGTCGGCCCTCGGGAGCCCGACTTGGGGACCCCCGGTGCCCAAAAGTTCGTCTCTCGGAAACCTCCCTTGAGGACCCCGGTGCCCAAAATGTCGTCCGTCGGGAACCCCCCTTGGGGACCCCCGGCGCCTAAAATGTCGGCCCTCGGGAACCCCCCTTGGGGGACCCCCGATGCCCAAAATGTCGGCCCTCGGGAACCCCCCTTGGGGACCCCCGGTGCCCAAAATGTCGTCCGTCGGGAACCCCCCTTGGGGACCCCCGGTGCCCAAAATGTCGTCCGTCGGGAACCCCCCTTGGGGACCCCCGGTGCCCAAAATGTCGTCCGTCGGGAACCCCCCTTGGGGACCCCCGGTGCCCAAAATGTCGTCCGTCGGGAACCCCCCTTGGGGACCCCCGGTGCCCAAAATGTCGTCCGTCGGGAACCCCCCTTGGGGACCCCCGGTGCCCAAAATGTCGTCCGTCGGGAACCCCCCTTGGGGACCCCCGGTGCCCAAAATGTCGTCCGTCGGGAACCCCCCTTGGGGACCCCCAATGCCCAAAATGTCGGCCCTCGGGAACCCCCCTTGGGGACCCCCGGCGCCCAAAATGTCGTCCCTCGGGAACCCCCCTTGGGGACCCCCGGTGCCCAAAATGTCGTCCGTCGGGAACCCCCCTTGGGGACCCCCGGCGCCCAAAATGTCGCCCCTCGGACCCCCTCTTTGGGATCCCCGGCGCCCGAGGCGCCGCCCCTCGGCCAGGCCCGCCTTGGGGACCCTCGGCGCCCGAGGCTCCGCCCCTCGGCCAGGCTCGCCTTGGGGACCCTCGGCGCCCGAGGCTCCGCCCTTCGGCCAGCCCCGCCTTGGGGACTTCCGGCGCCCGAGGCGCCGCCCCTCGGCCATCCCCGCCCATGGCGACCCAAGGCGCCTGAGGCGCCGCCCATCGGCCAGCCCCGCCTTGGGGACCCCCGACGACCGAGGTCTCGCCCATCCGCAAACTCCCACTCGGGGAAAACCAGGGCCTGAGGGCTCGGCCCTCGGCAACCCCCCTTGGGGACCCTCGGCGCCCGAGGTGTCGCCCCTCGGACCCCCTCTTTGGGATCCCCGGCGCCCGAGGTGTTGCTCAGCGAAAACCCCTCCTTGGGGACCCCCGGCGCCCGAGGCGCCGCCCCTCGGCTAGCCCCGCCTTGGGAATCCGCGACGCCCATGGCGCCGCCCCTCGGCCAGCCCCCTTTTGGGGACGCTCGGCACCCAAAGCGCCCACACTCGGCCAGCCCCCCCTTTTGGGACCGCCGGCGCCCGAGGCGTCGCCCCACGGCAACAACGCCTCAGGGACCCCCAGCGCCGGAGGCGTCGCCGCTCGGCAACCCCCCCTTTTGGGCCCCCCGGGGCCTGTGGCGTCGCTCCTCGGCAACCCCCTCTTGGGGACCCCCGGTGCCCAAAATCTCGCCCCTCGGCAACCCCCCTTTGGGGACTACCGGCGCCCGAGGCGCCGCCCCTAAGCCAGCCCCGCCTTGGGGACCCCCGGCGCCCGAGGCTCCGCCCCTCGGCTGCCCCGTCTTGGGGACTCCCGACGCCCGAGGCTCCGCCCCTCGGCCAGCCCCGCTTTGGGGAACCCCGGCGCCCGAGACGCCACCCATCGGCCAGCCCCGCTTTGGGGACCCCCGGCGCCCGAGGCTCCGCCCCTCGGCCAGCCCCGCCTTGGGGACCCGAGGCGCCATAGGCGGCGCCCCTCGGCAGCCCCGTCTTGGGGACTCCCGACGCCCGAGGCGCCGCCAAACGGCCAGCCCCGCCTTGGGGACCCCCGGCATTCGAGGCTCCGCCCCTCGGCCAGCCCCGCCTTGAGGAACCCTGGCGCCCGGGGCGCCACCCATCGGCCAGCCCCGCCTTGGGGACCCCCGGCGCCCGAGGCTCCGCCCCTCGGCCAGGCCTGCCCTGGGGACCTTCGGCGCCCGAGGCTCCGCCCCTCGGCCAGCCCCGCCTTGGGGACCCCCGGCATTCGAGCCTCCGCCCCTCGGCCAGCCCCGCCTTGGGGACCCCAGGCGCCCGAGGCTCCGCCCCTCGGCCAGCCCCGCCTTGGGGACCCTCGGCTCCCGAGGCTCCGCCCCTCTGCCAGGCCCGCCTTGGGGACCCTTGGCGCCCGAGGCTCCGCCCCTCGGCCAGCCCCGCCTTGGGGACCCTCGGCGCCCGAGGCTCCGCCCCTCGGCCAGCCCCGTCTTGGGGACCCTCGGCGCTCGAGGCGCCGCCCCTCGGCCAGCCCCGCCTTGGGGTCCCCCGGCGCCCGAGTCTTCGCCACTCGGCAACCCCCTTTTGGGGACCCCCGGCGCCCGAGGCGTCGACCCTCGGCAACTCCCCCTTCGGGGTGCACCAGTGCCCAAAATGTCGTCCCTCGGGAATCCTTCTTGGGGAACCCGCTGCCCGAAATGTCGTCCCTCGGCAACCCCCCCTTCGGGGACCCCTGGCGCCCGAGGCGCCTCCCCTCGGCAACCCCCCCTTAGGGACCTACGGCGCCCGAGGCTCCGCCCCTCGGAATCCCCCTTGGGGACCCCCGGCGCCCGAGGCTTTGCCCCATGGCTGGCGCACATTGGGGACCTTTGACGCCCGAGTCGTCGCCCCACGGCAACCAACCTTCGGGGACCCTCGGCGCCCAAGAGCTCGCCCCTCGGCAACCCCCCCTTGGGTACCGCTGGCGCCCGAGGCGCCGCCTCTCGGCCAGCTTCGACTTGGGGACCCATGGCGCCCGAGGCTCCGCCCCTCGGCCAGGCCCGCCTTGTGGACCCACGGCGCCCGAGGCTCCGCCCCTCGGCCAGCCCCGCTTCGGGGACCCCAGGCGCCCGAGGCGCCGCCCCTCGGCCAGGGCCGCCTTAGGGACCCCCGGCGCCCGAGGCTCCGCCCCTCGGCCAGCCCCGCCTTGGCGACCCTTGGCGCCCGAGGCTCCGCCCCTCGGCCAGGCCCACCTTGGGGACCCGAGGCGCCCGAGGCGCCGCCCCTCGGCCAGCCCCGACCTGGGGAGTCCCGGCGCCCGTGGCGTCGCCCCTCGGCAATTCCGCCTTGGGGACCCCAGGGACTCCCTCACCCCGGTGCCTGACATTTCGCCCCCCGGAGTTCCCACCGGGGACCCCACCTCACGGTGCCCAAGATGCCGCCCTCTGGGAGCGCCCGCCGGGAACCCCCGCCCCCGTTGCCTGAAATGCAGGCCCCCCGGGAGCCCCCGCCGGGGACCTCCCGGCGCCCGGTGCCCGAAATGTCGCCCCTCGGGAGCCCCACCCGGGGACCCCACCTGCGTGCCCGAAATGTCGCCCTCCCGAAAACACCTATTGGGGAGCCCCGGTGCCAAAAATGTGGGCCCTCGGGAACCCCCCTTAGGGACCCGGGTGCCCAAAGCGTCGTCCCTTGGGAACCTCCCTTAGGGACCCCCGGTGCTCAAAATGTCGGCCCTCGGGAGCCCGACTTGGGGACCCCCGGTGCCCAAAAGTTCGTCTCTCGGAAACCTCCCTTGAGGACCCCGGTGCCCAAAATGTCGTCCGTCGGGAACCCCCCTTGGGGACCCCCGGCGCCCAAAATGTCGGCCCTCGGGAACCCCCCTTGGGGACCCCCGGTGCCCAAAATGTCGGCCCTCGGGAACCCCCCTTGGGGACCCCCGGTGCCCAAAATGTCGTCCGTCGGGAACCCCCCTTGGGGACCCCCGGTGCCCAAAATGTCGTCCGTCGGGAACCCCCCTTGGGGACCCCCAATGCCCAAAATGTCGTCCGTCGGGAACCCCCCTTGGGGGCCCCCGGCGCCCGAGGTGTCGCCCCTCGGACCCCCTCTTTGGGATCCCCGGCGCCCGAGGTGTTGCCCAGCGGAAACCCCTCCTTGGGGACCCCCGGCGCCCGAGGCGCCGCCCCTCGGCCAGCCCCGCCTTGGGGACCCTCGGCGCCCGAGGCTCCGCCCCTCGGCCAGGCTCGCCTTGGGGACCCTCGGCGCCCGAGGCGCCGCCCATCGGCCAGCCCCGCCTTGGGGACCCCGGACGACCGAGGTCTCGCCCATCGGCAAACTCCCCCTTGGGGAAAACCAGGGCCTGAGGGCTCGGCCCTCGGCAACCCCCCTTGGGGACCCCCGGCGCCCGAGGTGTCGCCCCTCGGACCCCCTCTTTGGGATCCCCGGCGCCCGAGGTGTTGCCCAGCGAAAACCCCTCCTTGGGGACCCCCGGCGCCCGAGGCGCTGCCCCTCGGCTAGCCCCGCCTTGGGAATCCGCGACGCCCATGGCGCCGCCCCTCGGCCAGCCCCCTCTTTTGGGACCGCCGGCGCCCGAGGCGTCGCCCCACGGCAACAACGCCTCAGGGACCCCCAGCGCCGGAGGCGTCGCCGCTCGGCAACCCCCCCTTTTGGGCCCCCCGGGGCCTGTGGCGTCGCTCCTCGGCAACCCCCTCTTGGGGACCCCCGGTGCCCAAAATCTCGCCCCTCGGCAACCCCCCTTTGGGGACCACCGGCGCCCGAGGCGCCGCCCCTAAGCCAGCCCCGCCTTGGGGACCCCCGGCGCCCGAGGCTCCGCCCCTCGGCCAGCCCCGCCTTGGGGACCCGAGGCGCCCGAGGCGCCGCCCATCGGCAGCCCCGTCTTGGGGACTCCCGACGCCCGAGGCTCCGCCCCTCGGCCAGGCCCGCCTTGGGGAACCTTGGCGCCCGGGACGCCACCCATCAGCCAGCCCCGCCTTGGGGACCCCCGGCGCCCGAGGCTCCGCCCCTCGGCCAGCCCCGCCTTGGGGACCCCCGGCGCCCGAGGCTCCGCCCCTCGGCCAGGCCTGCCCTGGGGACCCCCGGCGCCCGAGACTCCGCCCCTCGGCCAGCCCCGCCTTGGGGACCCCAGGCGCCCGAGGCTCCGCCCCTTGGCCAGCCCCGCCTTGGGGACCCTCGGCTCCCGAGGCTCCGCCGCTCGGCAAGCCCCGTCTTGGGGTCCCCCGGCGCCCGAGTCTTTGCCCCTCGGCAACCCCCTTTTGGGGACCCCCGGCGCCCGAGGCGTCGACCCTCGGCAACTCCCCTTTGGGGTGCACCAGTGCCCAAAATGTCGTCCCTCGGGAATCCTTCTTGGGGAACCCGCTGCCCGAAATGTCGTCCCTCGGCAACCCCCCCTTCGGGGACCCCTGGCGCCCGAGGCGCCTCCCCTCGGCAACCCCCCCTTAGGGACCTACGGCGCCCGAGGCTCCGCCCCTCGGAACCCCCCCTTGGGGACCCCCGGCGCCCGAGGCTTTGCCCCATGGCTGGCGCACATTGGGGACCTTTGACGCCCGAGTCGTCGCCCCACGGCAACCAACCTTCGGGGACCCTCGGCGCCCAAGAGCTCGCCCCTCGGCAACCCCCCCTTGGGTACCGCCGGCGCCCGAGGCGCCGCCTCTCGGCCAGCTTCGGCTTGGGGACCCATGGCGCCCGAAGCTCCGCCCCTCGGCCAGGCCCGCCTTGTGGACCCCCGGCGCCCGAGGCTCCGCCCTTCGGCCAGCCCCGCCTTGGGGACTTCCGGCGCCCGAGGCGCCGCCCCTCGGCCATCCCCGCCCATGGCGACCCGAGGCGCCTGAGGCGCCGCCCATCGGCCAGCCTCGCCTTGGGGACCCCCGACGACCGAGGTCTCGCCCATCGGCAAACTCCCCCTTGGGGAAAACCAGGGCCTGAGGGCTCGGCCCTCGGCAACCCCCCTTGGGGACCCCCGGCGCCCGAGGTGTCGCCCCTCGGACCCCCTCTTTGGGATCCCCGGCGCCCGAGGTGTTGCCCAGCGAAAACCCCTCCTTGGGGACCCCCGGCGCCCGAGGCGCCGCCCCTCGGCTAGCCCCGCCTTGGGAATCCGCGACGCCCATGGCGCCGCCCCTCGGCCAGCCCCCTTTTGGGGACGCTCGGTACCCAAAGCGCCCACACTCGGCCAGCCCCCCCTTTTGGGACCGCCGGCGCCCGAGGCGTCGCCCCACGGCAACAACGCCTCAGGGACCCCCAGCGCCGGAGGCGTCGCCGCTCGGCAACCCCCCTTTTGGGCCCCCCGGGGCCTGTGGCGTCGCTCCTCGGCAACCCCCTCTTGGGGACCCCCGGTGCCCAAAATCTCGCCCTTCGGCAACCCCCCTTTGGGGACCACCGGCGCCCGAGGCGCCGCCCCTAAGCCAGCCCCGCCTTGGGGACCCCCGGCGCCCGAGGCTCCGCCCCTCGGCCAGCCCCGCCTTGGGGAACCCCGGCGCCCGAGGCGCCGCCCCTCGGCCAGCCCCGCCTTGGGGACCCCCGGCGCCCGAGGCTCCGCCCCTCGGCCAGCCCCGCCTTGGGGACCCGAGGCGCCCGAGGCGCCGCCCCTCGGCAGCCCCGTCTTGGGGACTCCCGACGCCCGAGGCGCTGCCCAACGGCCAGCCCCGCCTTGGGGACCCGAGGCGCCCGAGGCGCCGCCTCTCGGCAGCCCCGTCTTGGGGACCCCCGGCGCCCGAGGCTCCGCCCCTCGGCCAGGCCTGCCCTGGGGACCTTCGGCGCCCGAGGCTCCGCCCCTCGGCCAGCCCCGCCTTGGGGACCCCCGGCATTCGAGGCTCCGCCCCTCGGCCAGCCCCGCCTTGGGGACCCGAGGCGCCCGAGGCTCCGCCCCTCGGCCAGCCCCGTCTTGGGGACCCTCGGCTCCCGAGGCTCCGCCCCTCGGCCAGCCCCGCCTTAGGGACCCTTCGCGCCCGAGGCGCCGCCCCTCGGCCAGCCCCGCCTTGGGGACCCCCGGCATTCGAGGCTCCGCCCCTCGGCCAGCCCCGCCTTGGGGACCCGAGGCGCCGGAGGCGTCGACCCTCGGCAGCCCCGTCTTGTGGACTCCCGACTCCCGAGGCGCCGCCCATCGGCCAGCCCCGCCTTGGGGACCCCCAGGATTCGAGGCTCCGCCCCTCGGCCAGCCCCGCCTTGGGGACCCGAGGCGCCCGAGGCGCCGCCCCTCGGCAGCCCCGTCTTGTGGACTCCCGACTCCCGAGGCGCCGCCCATCGGCCAGCCCCGCCTTGGGGAACCCCGGCATTCGAGGCTCCGCCCCTCGGCCAGCCCCGCCTTGGGGAACCCCGGCGCCCGGGACGCCACCCATCGGCCAGCCCCGCCTTGGGGACCCCCGGCGCCCGAGGCTCCGCCCCTCGGCCAGGCCTGCCCTGGGGACCTTCGGCGCCCGAGGCTCCGCCCCTCGGCCAGCCCCGCCTTGGGGACCCCCGACATTCGAGGCTCCGCCCCTCGGCCAGCCCCGCCTTGGGGACCCCAGGCGCCCGAGGCTCCGCCCCTCGGCCAGCCCCGCCTTGGGGACCCTTGGCGCCCGAGGCTCCGCCCCTCGGCCAGCCCCGCCTTGGGGACCCTCGGCGCCCGAGGCTCCGCCCCTCGGCCAGCCCCGTCTTGGGGACCCTCGGCGCTCGAGGTGCCGCCCCTCGGCCAGCCCCGCCTTGGGGTCCCCCGGCGCCCGAGTCTTCGCCCCTCGGCAACCCCCTTTTGGGGACCCCCGGCGCCCGAGGCGTCGACCCTCGGCAACTCCCCCTTGGGGTGCACCAGTGCCCAAAATGTCGTCCCTCGGGAATCCTTCTTGGGGAACCCGCTGCCCGAAATGTCGTCCCTCGGCAACCCCCCCTTCGGGGACCCCTGGCGCCCGAGGCGCCTCCCCTCGGCAACCCCCCCTTAGGGACCTACGGCGCCCGAGGCTCCGCCCCTCGGAATCCCCCTTGGGGACCCCCGGCGCCCGAGGCTTTGCCCCATGGCTGGCGCACATTGGGGACCTTTGACGCCCGAGTCGTCGCCCCACGGCAACCAACCTTCGGGGACCCTCGGCGCCCAAGAGCTCGCCCCTCGGCAACCCCCCCTTGGGTACCGCTGGCGCCCGAGGCGCCGCCTCTCGGCCAGCTTCGACTTGGGGACCCATGGCGCCCGAGGCTCCGCCCCTCGGCCAGGCCCGCCTTGTGGACCCACGGCGCCCGAGGCTCCGCCCCTCGGCCAGCCCCGCTTCGGGGACCCCAGGCGCCCGAGGCGCCGCCCCTCGGCCAGGGCCGCCTTAGGGACCCCCGGCGCCCGAGGCTCCGCCCCTCGGCCAGCCCCGCCTTGGCGACCCTTGGCGCCCGAGGCTCCGCCCCTCGGCCAGGCCCACCTTGGGGACCCGAGGCGCCCGAGGCGCCGCCCCTCGGCCAGCCCCGACCTGGGGAGTCCCGGCGCCCGTGGCGTCGCCCCTCGGCAATTCCGCCTTGGGGACCCCAGGGACTCCCTCACCCCGGTGCCTGACATTTCGCCCCCCGGAGTTCCCACCGGGGACCCCACCTCACGGTGCCCAAGATGCCGCCCTCTGGGAGCGCCCGCCGGGAACCCCCGCCCCCGTTGCCTGAAATGCAGGCCCCCCGGGAGCCCCCGCCGGGGACCTCCCGGCGCCCGGTGCCCGAAATGTCGCCCCTCGGGAGCCCCACCCGGGGACCCCACCTGCGTGCCCGAAATGTCGCCCTCCCGAAAACACCTATTGGGGAGCCCCGGTGCCAAAAATGTGGGCCCTCGGGAACCCCCCTTAGGGACCCGGGTGCCCAAAGCGTCGTCCCTTGGGAACCTCCCTTAGGGACCCCCGGTGCTCAAAATGTCGGCCCTCGGGAGCCCGACTTGGGGACCCCCGGTGCCCAAAAGTTCGTCTCTCGGAAACCTCCCTTGAGGACCCCGGTGCCCAAAATGTCGTCCGTCGGGAACCCCCCTTGGGGACCCCCGGCGCCCAAAATGTCGGCCCTCGGGAACCCCCCTTGGGGACCCCCGGTGCCCAAAATGTCGGCCCTCGGGAACCCCCCTTGGGGACCCCCGGTGCCCAAAATGTCGTCCGTCGGGAACCCCCCTTGGGGACCCCCGGTGCCCAAAATGTCGTCCGTCGGGAACCCCCCTTGGGGACCCCCAATGCCCAAAATGTCGTCCGTCGGGAACCCCCCTTGGGGGCCCCCGGCGCCCGAGGTGTCGCCCCTCGGACCCCCTCTTTGGGATCCCCGGCGCCCGAGGTGTTGCCCAGCGGAAACCCCTCCTTGGGGACCCCCGGCGCCCGAGGCGCCGCCCCTCGGCCAGCCCCGCCTTGGGGACCCTCGGCGCCCGAGGCTCCGCCCCTCGGCCAGGCTCGCCTTGGGGACCCTCGGCGCCCGAGGCGCCGCCCATCGGCCAGCCCCGCCTTGGGGACCCCGGACGACCGAGGTCTCGCCCATCGGCAAACTCCCCCTTGGGGAAAACCAGGGCCTGAGGGCTCGGCCCTCGGCAACCCCCCTTGGGGACCCCCGGCGCCCGAGGTGTCGCCCCTCGGACCCCCTCTTTGGGATCCCCGGCGCCCGAGGTGTTGCCCAGCGAAAACCCCTCCTTGGGGACCCCCGGCGCCCGAGGCGCTGCCCCTCGGCTAGCCCCGCCTTGGGAATCCGCGACGCCCATGGCGCCGCCCCTCGGCCAGCCCCCTCTTTTGGGACCGCCGGCGCCCGAGGCGTCGCCCCACGGCAACAACGCCTCAGGGACCCCCAGCGCCGGAGGCGTCGCCGCTCGGCAACCCCCCCTTTTGGGCCCCCCGGGGCCTGTGGCGTCGCTCCTCGGCAACCCCCTCTTGGGGACCCCCGGTGCCCAAAATCTCGCCCCTCGGCAACCCCCCTTTGGGGACCACCGGCGCCCGAGGCGCCGCCCCTAAGCCAGCCCCGCCTTGGGGACCCCCGGCGCCCGAGGCTCCGCCCCTCGGCCAGCCCCGCCTTGGGGACCCGAGGCGCCCGAGGCGCCGCCCATCGGCAGCCCCGTCTTGGGGACTCCCGACGCCCGAGGCTCCGCCCCTCGGCCAGGCCCGCCTTGGGGAACCTTGGCGCCCGGGACGCCACCCATCAGCCAGCCCCGCCTTGGGGACCCCCGGCGCCCGAGGCTCCGCCCCTCGGCCAGCCCCGCCTTGGGGACCCCCGGCGCCCGAGGCTCCGCCCCTCGGCCAGGCCTGCCCTGGGGACCCCCGGCGCCCGAGACTCCGCCCCTCGGCCAGCCCCGCCTTGGGGACCCCAGGCGCCCGAGGCTCCGCCCCTTGGCCAGCCCCGCCTTGGGGACCCTCGGCTCCCGAGGCTCCGCCGCTCGGCAAGCCCCGTCTTGGGGTCCCCCGGCGCCCGAGTCTTTGCCCCTCGGCAACCCCCTTTTGGGGACCCCCGGCGCCCGAGGCGTCGACCCTCGGCAACTCCCCTTTGGGGTGCACCAGTGCCCAAAATGTCGTCCCTCGGGAATCCTTCTTGGGGAACCCGCTGCCCGAAATGTCGTCCCTCGGCAACCCCCCCTTCGGGGACCCCTGGCGCCCGAGGCGCCTCCCCTCGGCAACCCCCCCTTAGGGACCTACGGCGCCCGAGGCTCCGCCCCTCGGAACCCCCCCTTGGGGACCCCCGGCGCCCGAGGCTTTGCCCCATGGCTGGCGCACATTGGGGACCTTTGACGCCCGAGTCGTCGCCCCACGGCAACCAACCTTCGGGGACCCTCGGCGCCCAAGAGCTCGCCCCTCGGCAACCCCCCCTTGGGTACCGCCGGCGCCCGAGGCGCCGCCTCTCGGCCAGCTTCGGCTTGGGGACCCATGGCGCCCGAAGCTCCGCCCCTCGGCCAGGCCCGCCTTGTGGACCCCCGGCGCCCGAGGCTCCGCCCTTCGGCCAGCCCCGCCTTGGGGACTTCCGGCGCCCGAGGCGCCGCCCCTCGGCCATCCCCGCCCATGGCGACCCGAGGCGCCTGAGGCGCCGCCCATCGGCCAGCCTCGCCTTGGGGACCCCCGACGACCGAGGTCTCGCCCATCGGCAAACTCCCCCTTGGGGAAAACCAGGGCCTGAGGGCTCGGCCCTCGGCAACCCCCCTTGGGGACCCCCGGCGCCCGAGGTGTCGCCCCTCGGACCCCCTCTTTGGGATCCCCGGCGCCCGAGGTGTTGCCCAGCGAAAACCCCTCCTTGGGGACCCCCGGCGCCCGAGGCGCCGCCCCTCGGCTAGCCCCGCCTTGGGAATCCGCGACGCCCATGGCGCCGCCCCTCGGCCAGCCCCCTTTTGGGGACGCTCGGTACCCAAAGCGCCCACACTCGGCCAGCCCCCCCTTTTGGGACCGCCGGCGCCCGAGGCGTCGCCCCACGGCAACAACGCCTCAGGGACCCCCAGCGCCGGAGGCGTCGCCGCTCGGCAACCCCCCTTTTGGGCCCCCCGGGGCCTGTGGCGTCGCTCCTCGGCAACCCCCTCTTGGGGACCCCCGGTGCCCAAAATCTCGCCCTTCGGCAACCCCCCTTTGGGGACCACCGGCGCCCGAGGCGCCGCCCCTAAGCCAGCCCCGCCTTGGGGACCCCCGGCGCCCGAGGCTCCGCCCCTCGGCCAGCCCCGCCTTGGGGAACCCCGGCGCCCGAGGCGCCGCCCCTCGGCCAGCCCCGCCTTGGGGACCCCCGGCGCCCGAGGCTCCGCCCCTCGGCCAGCCCCGCCTTGGGGACCCGAGGCGCCCGAGGCGCCGCCCCTCGGCAGCCCCGTCTTGGGGACTCCCGACGCCCGAGGCGCTGCCCAACGGCCAGCCCCGCCTTGGGGACCCGAGGCGCCCGAGGCGCCGCCTCTCGGCAGCCCCGTCTTGGGGACCCCCGGCGCCCGAGGCTCCGCCCCTCGGCCAGGCCTGCCCTGGGGACCTTCGGCGCCCGAGGCTCCGCCCCTCGGCCAGCCCCGCCTTGGGGACCCCCGGCATTCGAGGCTCCGCCCCTCGGCCAGCCCCGCCTTGGGGACCCGAGGCGCCCGAGGCTCCGCCCCTCGGCCAGCCCCGTCTTGGGGACCCTCGGCTCCCGAGGCTCCGCCCCTCGGCCAGCCCCGCCTTAGGGACCCTTCGCGCCCGAGGCGCCGCCCCTCGGCCAGCCCCGCCTTGGGGACCCCCGGCATTCGAGGCTCCGCCCCTCGGCCAGCCCCGCCTTGGGGACCCGAGGCGCCGGAGGCGTCGACCCTCGGCAGCCCCGTCTTGTGGACTCCCGACTCCCGAGGCGCCGCCCATCGGCCAGCCCCGCCTTGGGGACCCCCAGGATTCGAGGCTCCGCCCCTCGGCCAGCCCCGCCTTGGGGACCCGAGGCGCCCGAGGCGCCGCCCCTCGGCAGCCCCGTCTTGTGGACTCCCGACTCCCGAGGCGCCGCCCATCGGCCAGCCCCGCCTTGGGGAACCCCGGCATTCGAGGCTCCGCCCCTCGGCCAGCCCCGCCTTGGGGAACCCCGGCGCCCGGGACGCCACCCATCGGCCAGCCCCGCCTTGGGGACCCCCGGCGCCCGAGGCTCCGCCCCTCGGCCAGGCCTGCCCTGGGGACCTTCGGCGCCCGAGGCTCCGCCCCTCGGCCAGCCCCGCCTTGGGGACCCCCGACATTCGAGGCTCCGCCCCTCGGCCAGCCCCGCCTTGGGGACCCCAGGCGCCCGAGGCTCCGCCCCTCGGCCAGCCCCGCCTTGGGGACCCTTGGCGCCCGAGGCTCCGCCCCTCGGCCAGCCCCGCCTTGGGGACCCTCGGCGCCCGAGGCTCCGCCCCTCGGCCAGCCCCGTCTTGGGGACCCTCGGCGCTCGAGGTGCCGCCCCTCGGCCAGCCCCGCCTTGGGGTCCCCCGGCGCCCGAGTCTTCGCCCCTCGGCAACCCCCTTTTGGGGACCCCCGGCGCCCGAGGCGTCGACCCTCGGCAACTCCCCCTTGGGGTGCACCAGTGCCCAAAATGTCGTCCCTCGGGAATCCTTCTTGGGGAACCCGCTGCCCGAAATGTCGTCCCTCGGCAACCCCCCCTTCGGGGACCCCTGGCGCCCGAGGCGCCTCCCCTCGGCAACCCCCCCTTAGGGACCTACGGCGCCCGAGGCTCCGCCCCTCGGAAACCCCCCCTTGGAGACCCCCGGCGCCCGAGGCTTTGCCCCATGGCTGGCGCACATTGGGGACCTTTGACGCCTGAGTCGTCGTCCCACGGCAACCAACCTTCGGGGACCCTCGGCGCCCAAGAGCTCGCCCTTCGGCAACCCCCTCTTGGGGACCCCCGACATTTGAGGCGTCGCCTCTCGGCCAGCCCCTCCTTGGAAACCCATGCCGCCCGAGGCTGCGCCCCTCGGCCAGCCCCACCTTGTGGACCCCCGGCGCCCGAGGCTCCACCCCTCGGCCATCCTCACCTTGGGGATCCCCGGCGCCCGAAGCGCCGCCCCTCGGTCAGCCCCGCCTTGGGGAGCCCGGGCGCCCGAGGCTCTGCCCCTCGTCCAGGCCCGCCTTGGGGACCCGAGGCGCCCGAGGCGCCGCCCCTCGGCCAGCCCCACCCTGGGGACCCCCGGCGCCCGTGGCGTTGCCCCTCGGCCAGCCCCGCCTTGGGGTCCCCGGGCACTCTCCCACCCCGGTACCCGACATGTCGCCCCCCGGAGTTCCTGCCGGGAACCCCACCTCACGGTGCCCGAAATGCTGCCCCCTGGGAGCGTTTGACAGGGACCCCCCGGCGCCCGGTGCCCGAAATGTCGCCCCCCGGGACCCCCTGCCGGGGAACCCCTTGCGTGCCTGAAATGTCGCCTCCTCAAAAACCCCTTTTGGGGACCCCCGGTGCCAAAAATGTTGGCCCTCGGAAACCCCCCTTGGGGACCCTCGGTGCCCAAAATGTCGGCCCTCTGGAACCTTCTTTGGGGACCCCCGGTGCCCAAAATGTCGGCCCTCGGGAACCCCTCTTGGGGACCTCCGGTGCCCAAAATGTCGGCCCTCGGGAACCCCCCTTGGGGACCCCCAGTGCCCAAAATGTCGGCCCTCAGGAACCCCGCTTGGGGACCCCCGGTGCCCAAAATTTCGCACTTCGGGAGGCCGACTCGGGGAACCCCCTTCCCTGGTGCCTGAAGTGTCGTCCCTTGGGAGGCCGACCGGGGGAACCCCCTTCCCTGGTACCCGAAGTGTTACCCTTCGGGTGGCCGCCCAAGGCAACCCTCTTTCCCAGTACCTGAAATGTTGCCCCCGGGGAGGTCGCCAGGGGGAACCCCCTTTCCTGGTGCCCGACCTGTCGCCCCTCGGGAGGCCGCCAGGGGGACCCTCTTTCCCCAGTGCCTGAAGTGTCGCCCCTCGGGAGGCCGCCCAGGGGAACCCCCTTCCTCGGTGCTCAAAGTGTCGCCCCTCGGGATGCCGCCCAGGGGAGCCCTCATCCCCAGTGCCTGAAGTATTGCCCCTCGGGAGGCCGCTGGGGGGAGCCCCCTTTCTCTGAGACCGAAATGTCGCCCATCAGGAGGCCGCCCGGGGCAACACCCTTCCCCAGTGCCCGAAGTGTCGCCCCTTGTGATGCCGCCCGGGAGAACCCCCTTGCCTGGTGCTCGAAGTGTCGCCCCTCGGGATGTCGCCCGGGGGAACCCTCTTCTCCAGTACCCGAAGTGTCGTCCCTCGGGAGGCTGCCCGGGGGAACCCCCTTCCCCGGTGCCTGAAGTGTCGCCCCTTGGGAGGCCACCCGGGGGAACCCTCTTTCTCGGTGCCCAAAATGTCACCCCTCGGGAGGCTGCCCGGGGGACCCCCCTTCCCCAATGCCCGAAGTGTCGGACAACTGTAGGCTTCTCAGGGGAACCCTCCTTCCTAGTACCGAAGTGTCGCTCCTCGGGAGGTCGCCCGGGGTACCCGCCTTTTCCAGTGCACAAAGTGTCGCCCCTCGGGAGGCCGCCCGGGGGACCCCCCTTCCCCGGTGCCTGAAGTGTCACACCACAGGAGGCCGCCGGGGGACCCACCTTTCCCGGTGCCCGAAGTGTTGCACCACAGTAGGCTGCCCAGGGGACCCCCCTTTCCCGGTGCCCAAACTGTCGCCCCTAAGGAGGCCCCCCGGGGGACCCCCATTTCCCGGTTCCCGAAGTGTTGCCCCCTCGAGAGGCTGCCCGGGGGGACCCCCCTTTCCCTGTGCACGAGGTGCCGCCCCTTGGGAGGCCGCTTTGGGAACCCCCCTTCCCCCGTGCCTGAAGTGTCGCCCCTTGGGAGGCCGCCCGGGGGACCCCCCTTCCCGGTGCCCGAAGTGTCGCCCTTCGGGAGGCCACCAGGGGGGAACCCTCTTCCATGATGCTAAAAGTGTCGCCCCTCGGGATGCCACCCGGGGGAGCCCCCTTTTCATGAGACCGAAGTGTCACCCCTTGGGAGGCCGCCCGGGGGATCCCCCTTCTCCCGTACCTGAAGTGTCGCCCCTTGGGCGGCAGCCCGGGGGAACCCTCTTCCATGGTGCTTGAAGTGTCACCCCTTGGGAGGGCGCCCAGGGGAACCACTTTCCCAAGTGCCCGAAGTGTCGCACCACAGTAGGCTGCCCGGGAAACTCCCCTTTCCCAGTGTCCGAAGTGTCGCCCCTCGGGAGGCCGCCCGGGGGACACCCCTTCCCCAGTGCCCGAAGTGTTGCACCTCAGTAGGCTGCCCAGGGGACCCCCCTTTCCCGGTGCCCGAAGTGTCGCCACTTGGGAGGGCGCCCAGGGGACCCCCCTTTCTCCGTGAACGAAGTGTCGCACTTTGAAAAGCCACCCGAGGGAAACCCCTTTCCCTGAGCTCAAAGTGTCGCCCCGCGGGAGGCCGCCGGGGGGACCCGCCTTTCCCAGTGCGTGAAGGGTCTCCCTTCGGGAGGCTGCCAGGGCGTCCCCCCTTTCCTGGGGCCTGAAGTGTCGCCCCTCGGCAGGGTGTTTGGGGGAACCCCCTTCCCCAGTACCCGAAGTGTTACCCTTCGGGACTCCACCCAGGGGAACCCCCTTCCCAGTACCCGAAATGTCGACCGTCGGTAGGCCGCTCGGGGGAGCCCCCTGCTCCAGTGCCTGAAGTGTTGCCCGTCGGGAGGCCGCGAGGGTGAACCCCCTTCCCAGTGCCCAAAGTGTCACGCCCTCGGAAGGCCACCCAGGGCAGCCTCCTTTCCCTAAAAGAGAAGTGTCACCCTTCGGGAGGCCACCATGGGGAACCCCCTTCTCTGGAGCCAGAAGTGTTGCCTCTTGGCACGCCTCCCAGGGGAACCCCCTTTTTCTGAGCCCAAAGTGTCAACCTTCGGGTGGCCTCCCAAGAGACCCCCCCTTTCCCTGCGACCAAAGTGTCGCCCCTCGGTAGGCCGCCCGGGGGAAACCCCTTTCCCGGTGCCCAAAGTGTTGCCTCTTGGGAGGCCGCCCGGGGGACTCGCCCTTTCCCCGTGCACGAAGTGTCACTCTTCGAAAAGCCGTACGGGGGAACCCACTTCCCTGGTTCCCAAAGTGTCGCTCCTCGGAAGGCTGCCCAGGGGATCCCCCTTTCCCTGAGCTCGAAGAGTCGCCCCACAGGAGGCCGCCCGGGAAACTCCCCTTTCCCAGTGCCCGAAGTGTTGCCCCTCAGGAGGCCGCCCGGGAGACCCCTCTTCCCCAGTGCCTGAAGTGTCACCACTTGGGAGGGTGCCCAGCGGGACCCCCCTTTCCCTGTGCATGAAGTGTCGCACTTTGAAAAGCCTCTCGGGGGAACTCCCTTTCCCGGTACCCAAAGTGTCGCCCCTCAGAAGGCTTCCCAGGGGAAACCCCTTTTCCTGAGCTCAAAGTGTCGCCCCGCGGGAGGCCGCCTGGGGGAACCCTCTTCTCCGCTGCCCAAAGTGTCGCCCCTCGGGAGGCCGCCCGGGGGAACCCTCTTTCCCAGTGCCCGAAATGTCACCTCTCAAGAGGCTGCCCGGGGGACCCACCTTCCCCAGTGTCTGAAGTGTCGCAGCATTGTAGGCTGCCCAGGGGAACCCTCTTTCCCTGTACCAAAGCGTCGCCCCTCGGGAGGCCACCCAGGGGAACCCCCTTTTTCTGAGCTCGAAGTGTCACCCCGCGGGAGGCCGCCTGTGGGACGCCCCTTTCCCAGTGCACGAAGTGTTTCCCTTCAGGAGGCCGCCAGTGGGACCCCCCTTTCCTGGTGCCTGAAGTGTTGCCCCTTGGCGGGCCAACCAGGGGAACCTCCTTTCCTGGTACCTGAAGTGTCGCCCCTTGGGAGGCCGCCAGGGGGAGCCCTCTTTCTCAGTGCCTGAAGTGTCGCCCCTCAGGAGGCCGCCCGGGGAAACCCCCTTCCCCTGTTCTCAAAGTGTCGCCCCTCGGGATGCCACCCGGGTGAATCCCCTTCCCCAGTTCTTGAAGTGTCGCACCTCATGAGGCCGCCCGGGAGAGCCCCCTTTCCCTTAGACCAAAGTGGCGCCCCTCGGGAGGCCGCCCGGGGGAACCCCCTTCTCCGGAGCCAGAAGTCTTGCCTTTTGGGACGCCTCCCAGGGGAACCCCCTTTTTCTGAGCCCGAAGTGTCAACCTTCGGGAGGCCTCCCAAGAGACCCCCTTTTCCCTGAGACCGAAGTGTCTCCCCTCGGGAGGCCGCTCGTGTGAACCCCCTTTCCCGGTGCAAGTAGTGTCGCTCCTCGGGAGGCTGCCCTGGCGACCCCCCTTCCCAGGTGCCCAAAGTGTCGCACCACAGGAGGCCGCCCGGGGGACCCCTTTCCCGGTGACCGAAGTGTCTCCCCTCGGGAGGCCGCTCGTGTGAACCCCCTTTCCCGGTGCAAGTAGTGTCGCTCCTCGGGAGGCTGCCCTGGCGACCCCCCTTCCCAGGTGCCCAAAGTGTCGCACCACAGGAGGCCGCCCGGGGGACCCCTTTTCCCGGTGACTGAAGTGTCGCCCCTCGGAAGGCCGACTGGGGAAACCGCATTCCCCGGTACCCGAAGTTTTACCCTTCGGGAGGCCACCCAGGGGAACCCCCTTCCCCAGTGTCCGAAGTGTCGCAGAAATGTAGGCTGCCCAAGGGAACCCTCTTTCCCTGTACCAAAATGTCGCCCTTCGGAAGGCTGCCCGGGGGACCCACCTTTTCCGATGCACAAAGTGTCGCCCCTCAGGAGACCGCCTAGCGAACCCCCTTTCCCATATGCCCGAAGTGTCGCACAACAGTAGGCTGCCTGGGAAACTCCCTTTTCCCAGTGCCTGAACTGTCGCCCCTCGGGAGGCCGCCCGGGGGACCCCCATTTCCCCGTGCACGCAGTGTCGCTCTTCGAAAAGCCGCCCGGGGGAACCCACATGCCCAATGCCCAAAGTGTTGCCCCTTGGAAGGCTTGCCAGGGGATCCCCCTTTACCTGAGCTTGAAGTGTCGCCCCGCGGGAGGCCGCCCGGGGAAACCCTCTTCTCCAGTGCCCAAAGTGTCGCCCCTCGAGAGGCCACCCGGGGGAACCCTCTTTCCCAGTGCCCAAAATGTCAACCCTCAAGAGGCCGACCGGGGGACCCGCCTTCCCCAGTGCCTGAAGTGTCGCACCACTGTCGGCTTCCCAGGGGAACCCTCTTTCCCAGTACCGAAGTGTTACCCCTCGGGAGGCCGCCCGGGGGACCCGCCTTTCCCGGTGCCCAAAGTGTCGCACCTCAGAAGGCCGCCCAGCAGACCCCCCTTCCCAAGTGCCCGAAGAGTCGCACCACATTAGTCTGTCTGGGAAACTCCACTTTCCCAGTGGCCGAAGTGTCACCCCTCGGGAGGCCGCTTGGGGGACCCGCCTTTCCTGGTTCCCAAAGTGTCGCACCTCGGAAGGCCACCCAGCGGACCCCCCTTCCCAAGTGCCCGAAGAGTCGCACCACATTAGGCCGTCCGGGAAACTCCACTTTCCCAGTGCCCGAAGTGTCGCCCTTCGAAAAGCTGCCCGGGGGAACCCACATCCCCGGTGCCCAGTGTCACCCCTCAGAAGGCTTCCCAGGGGATCCCCCTTTCCCTGAGCTTGAAGTGTCGCCCTGCGGGAGGCCGCCCTGGGGAACCCTCCTCTTTGGTGCCCAAAGTTTCGCCGCTCGGGAGACCGCCCTGGGGAACCCTCCTCTTTGCTGCCCAAAGTTTCGCCCCTCGGGAGGCCACCCGGGGGAACCCTCTTTCCCAGTGCCCGAAATGTCACCTCTCAAGAGGCTGCCCTGGGGACCCCCCTTTCCTGGTGCCTGAAGTGTCGCCACATGGGAGGCCACCCGGGGGACCCTCCTTTCCCCGTGCACGCAGTGTCGCTCTTCAAAAAGCCGCCTGGGGGAACCCACATCCCCTGTGCCCAAAGTGTTTCCCCTCAGAAGGCTGCCCAGGGGATCCCCCTTTACCTGAGCTCGAAGTGTCGCTTCGCGGGAGGCCGCCCGGGGGAACCCTCTTCTCCGGTGCCCAAAGTGTCGCCCCTCAGGAGGCCACGCGGGGGAACCCTCTTTCCCAGTGCCCAAAATGTCAACCCTCAAGAGGCCGACCGGGGGACCCGCCTTCCCCAGTGCCGAAGTGTCGCACCACTGTCGGCTTCCCAGGGGAACCCTCTTTCCCAGTATCGAAGTGTCACCCTTCGGGAGGCCGCCCGGAGGATCCGCCTTTCCCGGTGCCCAAAGTGTCGCACCTCGGAAGGCCGCCCAGCGGACCCCCCTTCCCAAGTGCCCGAAGAGTCGCACCACATTAGGCTGTCCGGGAAACTTCACTTTCCCAGTGGCTGAAGTGTCGCCCCTCGGGAGGCCGCCCGGGGGACCCCCCTTTCCTGGTGCCTGAAGTGTCGCAACATGGGAGGCCACCCGGGGGACCCTCCTTTCCCCGTGCACGAAGTGTCGCTTTTCGAAAAGCTGCCCGGGGGAACCCACATCCCCAGTGCCCAGTGTCACCCCTCAGAAGGCTTCCCAGGGGATCCCCCTTTCCCTGAGCTTGAAGTGTCGCCCCGCGGGAGGCCGCCCTGGGGAACCCTCCTCTTTGGTCCCCAAAGTTTCGCTATCGGGAGGCCACCGGGGGGAACCCTCTTTCCCAGTGCCCGAAATGTCACCTCTCAAGAGGCTGCCCTGGGGACCCCCCTTTCCTGGTGCCTGAAGTGTCGCCACATGGGAGGCCACCCGGGGGACCCTCCTTTCCCCGTGCACGCAGTGTCGCTCTTCAAAAAGCCGCCTGGGGGAACCCACATCCCCTGTGCCCAAAGTGTTTCCCCTCAGAAGGCTGCCCAGGGGATCCCCCTTTACCTGAGCTCGAAGTGTCGCTTCGCGGGAGGCCGCCCGGGGGAACCCTCTTCTCCGGTGCCCAAAGTGTCGCCCCTCAGGAGGCCACGCGGGGGAACCCTCTTTCCCAGTGCCCAAAATGTCAACCCTCAAGAGGCCGACCGGGGGACCCGCCTTCCCCAGTGCCGAAGTGTCGCACCACTGTCGGCTTCCCAGGGGAACCCTCTTTCCCAGTACCGAAGTGTCACCCTTCGGGAGGCCGCCCGGAGGATCCGCCTTTCCCGGTGCCCAAAGTGTCGCACCTCGGAAGGCCGCCCAGCGGACCCCCCTTCCCAAGTGCCCGAAGAGTCGCACCACATTAGGCTGTCCGGGAAACTTCACTTTCCCAGTGGCTGAAGTGTCGCCCCTCGGGAGGCCGCCGGGGGGACCCCCCTTTCCTGGTGCCTGAAGTGTCGCAACATGGGAGGCCACCCGGGGGACCCTCCTTTCCCCGTGCACGAAGTGTCGCTTTTCGAAAAGCTGCCCGGGGGAACCCACATCCCCAGTGCCCAGTGTCACCCCTCAGAAGGCTTCCCAGGGGATCCCCCTTTCCCTGAGCTTGAAGTGTCGCCCCGCGGGAGGCCGCCCTGGGGAACCCTCCTCTTTGGTCCCCAAAGTTTCGCTATCGGGAGGCCACCGGGGGGAACCCTCTTTCCCAGTGCCCGAAATGTCACCTCTCAAGAGGCTGCCCTGGGGACCCCCCTTTCCTGGTGCCTGAACTGTCGCCCCTCGGGAGGCCGCCCGGGGGAACCCCCTTTCCAGTGCCCGAAATGTCACCTCTCAAAAGGCTGCCCGGGGGAACCCCCTTCCCCAGTGTCCGAAGTGTCGCAGAAATGTAGGCTGCCCAGGAGAACCCTCTTTCCCTGTACCGAAGTGTCGCCCTTCGGGAGGCCGCCCGGGGGACCCCCCTTTCCCCGTGCACGATGTGTTGCTCTTCAAGAAGCCACCCAGGGGAACCCACTTCCCCTGTGCCCAAAGTGTCGCCACTCGGAAGGCTTTCCAGGGGATCCCTCTTTCCCTGAGCTCGAAGTGTCGCCCCGCGGGAGGCCGCCCGGGGGAACCCTCGTCTTTGGTACCCAAATTGTCGCCCCTCGGGAGGCCAACCGGGGGAACCCTCTTTCCCAGTGCCCGAAATGTCACCTCTCAAGAGGCTGCCCGGGGGACCCCCCTTCCCCAGTGCCTGAAGTGTCAGAGCATTGCAGGCTGCCCAGGGGAACCCTCTTTCCCAGCACCAAAGTGTCGCCCCTCGGGAGGCCGCCCAGGGGAACCCCCTTTTCCTGAGCTCGAAATGTCGCCCCGCAGGAGGCCGCCTGTGGGACGCCCCTTTCCCAGTGCGTGAAGTGTCTCCCTTCGGGAGGCCGCCAGTGGGACCCGCCTTTCCTCGTGCCTGAAGTGTCGCCCCTCGGCAGGCCGCCCAGGGGAACCTCCTTCCCCAGTACCCAAAGTGTCGCCCCTCGGGAGGCCGCCAGGGGGAGCCCTCTTCCCCAGTGCCTGAAGTGTCGCCCCTTGGGAGGCCGCCCGGAGCAACCCCCTTCCCCTGTTCTCAAAGTGTCGCTCCTCGGGAGGCCGGCCGGGGCAACCCCCTTCCCCAGTTCTTGAATTGTCGCCTCTCGGGAGGCCGCCCGGGAGAGCCCCCTTTCCCCGAGACCAAAGTGGCGCCCCTCGGGAGGCCGCCCGGGGGAAACCCCTTTCCCGGTGCCAAAAGTGTCACCCCTCGGGAGGCCGCCCGTGAGACCCCCCTTCCTCAGTGCCCGAAGTTTTGTACCACAGTAGGTTGCCCAGGGGATCCCCCTTTCCTGGTGCCCGAAGTGTCGCCACTTGGGAGGCCGCCCTAAGGAACCCCCTTTTCCCGGTGCCCGAAGTGTCGCCTCCTTGGAGGCCGCCCGGGGGACCCCCCTTTCCCCGTGCATGAAGTGTCACTCTTCGAAAAGCCGTACAGGGGAACCCACTTCCCCGGTGCCCAAAGTTTCGCCCCTCGGAAGGCTGCCTAGGGGATCCCCCTTTCCCTGAGCTCGAAGAGTCGCCCCACAGGAGGCCGCCCGGGAGACCCCCCTTCCCCAGTGCCCGAAGTGTTGCACCACAGTAGGCTGCCTGGGGGACCCCCCTTTCCTGGTGCCCGAAGTGTCGCCACTTGGGAGGACGCCCAGGGGACCCCCCTTTCTCCGTGCACGAAGTGTCGCACTTTGAAAAGCCTCTCGGGGGAACTCCCTTTCTCGGTACCCAAAGTGTCGCCCCTCGGAAGGCTGCCCAGGGGAAATCCCTTTTCCTGAGCTCAAAGTGTCGCCCCGCGGGAGGCCGCCCGGGGGAACCGCCTTTCCCAGTGTGCGAAGTGTCTCCCTTCGGGAGGCCGCCAAGGGTCCCCCCTTTCCTGGTGCCTGAAATGTCGCCCCTTGGCAGGCCGTTTGGGGGAACCCCCTTCCCCGGTACCCGAAGTGTTACCCTTCGGGACTCCGCCCAGGGGAACCCATTTCCCTGGTACCCTAAGTGTCGCCTGTCGGGAGGCCACCCGGGGGAGCCCCCTTCCCCAAAGCCTGAAGTGTTGCCCGTAGGGAGGCCGCGCGGGTGAACCCCCTTCCCAGTGCCTAAAGTGTTGCCCCCTCGGAAGGCCACCCGGGGCAGCCCCCTTTCCCTGGGACCGAAGTGTCGCCGCTCCGGAGGCCGCCTGGGGGAAACGCCTTTCCTGATGCCAAAAGTGTCACCCTTTGGGAGGCCGCCCTGGGGAACCCCCTTTCCCGGTGCCTTAAATGTCGCACCTCGGGAAGCCGCCCGGGAGACCCCCGTTCCCCAGTGCCCGAAGTGTTGTACCACAGTAGGCTGCCCAGGGGATCCCCCTTTTGTGGCGTCCGAAGTGTCGCCACTTGGGAGGCCGTCCGGGGGACCCCCCTTTCCCCGTGCATGAAGTGTCGCACTTTGAAAAGCCGCCCAGGGGAACCCCCTTCCCCGGTACCCAAAGTGTTGCCCCTCGGAAGGCTGCCCAGTGGACCCTCCTTCCCAAGTGCCCGAAGTGTCGCACCACAGTAGGCTGCCCAGGAAACGTCCCCTTTCCCACTGCCCTAAGTGTCGCCCCTCGGGATTCTGCCCGGGGGACAACCCTTCCCCAGTGCCTGAAGTGTTGCACCACATTAGGCTGTCCGGGAAACTCCACTTTCCCAGGGCCCGAAGTGTTGCCCCTCGGGAGGCCGCCCAGGGGACCCCGCTTTCCCCGTGCACGAAGTGTCACTCTTCTAAAAGCCACCCGGGGGAACCCACTTTCCCGGTGCCCAAAGTGTCGCCCCTCAGAAGGCTTCCCAGGGGATCCCTCTATCCCTGAGCTTGAAGTGTCGCCCCGCGGGAGGCCGCCCGGGGGAACCCTTCTCTTTGGTGCCCAAAGTGTCGCCCCTCGAGAGGCCAACCGGGGGAACCCTCTTTCCCAGTGCCTGAAAAGTCACCTCTCAAGAGGCTGCCCTGGGGACCCCCCTTCCCCAGTGCCTGAAGTGTCGCAGCATTGTAGGCTGGCCAGGGGAACCCTCTTTCCCTGTACCAAAGCGTCGCCCCTCGGGAGGCAGCCAGGGGGAGCCCTCTTCCCCAGTGCCTGAAGTGTCGCCCCTCGGGAGGCCGCCCGGGGAAACCCCCTTCCCCTGTTCTTGAAGTGTTGCCCCTCATGAGGCCGCACAGGGGAGCCCCCTTTCCCTGAGACCGAAGTGGCGCCCCTCGGGAGGCCGCCCGGGGGAACCCCCTTCTCTGGAGCCAGAAGTTTTGCCTTTTGGGACGCCTCCCGGGGGAACCCCCTTTTTCTGAGCCCGAAGTGTCAACCTTCGGGCGGCCTCCCAAGAGACCCCCCTTTCCCTGAGACCAAAGTGTCGCCCCTTGGGAGGCCGCCCGTGAGACTCCACTTCCCCAGTGCCCGAAGTGTTGTACCACAGTAGGCTGCCCAGGGGATCCCCCTTTCCCGGTGCCCGAAGTGTCGCCACTCAGGAGGCCGCCCGGGGGACCCCCCTTTACCCGTGCACGAAGTGTCGCTCTTCGAAAAGCCACTCGGGGGAACCCCCTTCCCCGGAGCCCAAAGTGTCGCCCTTCGGAAGGCTGCCCAGGGGATCCCCCTTTCCCTGAGCCCGAAGTGTCGCCCTGTGGGAGGCCACCCGGGGGAACGCTCTTTCCCGGTGCCCGAAATGTCACCCCTCAAGAGGCCGCCCAGGGGACCCCCCTTCCCCAGTGCCTGAAGTGTCGCACCACTGTTGGCTTCCCAGGGGAACCCTCTTTCCCAGTACTGAAGTGTCGCACCTTGGATGGTTGCCCAGCGGACCCCCCTTCCCAAGTGCCCGAAGTGTCGCACAACATTAGGCTGCCCAGGAAATTCCACTTTCCCTGTGCCCAAAGTGTCGCCCCTCGGCGGCCTCCCGGGGGATCCCCCTTCCCTGGGTGCCCGAAGTGTCTCCCCTCGGGAGGCCGCTCGTGTGAACCCCCTTTCCCGGTGCAAGTAGTGTTGCTCCTCGGGAGGCTGCCCTGGCGACCCCCCTTCCCAGGTGCCCAAAGTGTCGCACCACAGGAGGCCGCCCGGGGGACCCCCTTCCCGGAGCCTGAAGTATCGCCTCTCGGGAGGCCACCCGGGGGACCCCTATTTCCTGATGCCTGAAGTGTCGCCCCTGGAAAGGCTGACCGGGGGAACCACATTCCCCGGTACCCGAAGTTTTACCCTTCGGGAGGCCGCCCAGGGGAACCCCCTTCCCCAGTGTCCGAAGTGTCGCACAACAGTAGGCTGCCCGGGAAACTCCCCTTTCCCAGTGCCTGAAGTGTCGCCCCGTGGGAGGCCGCCCGGGGGACCCCCCTTTCCCCGTGCACAAAGTGTTGCTCTTCAAAAAGCCTCCCGGGGGAACCCACATCCACGGTGCCCAGTGTCACCCTTCGGAAGGCTTCCCAGGGGATCCCCCTTTCCCTGAGCTTGAAGAGTCACCCCGCAAGAGGCCGCCCGGGGGATCCCTCTTCTCCGGTGCCCAAAGTGGTGCCCCTCGGGAGGCCGCCCGGGGGAACCCCCTTCTCCGGAGCCAGAAGTTTTGCCTTTTGGGACGCCTCCCGGGGGAACCCCCTTTTTCTGAGCCCGAAGTGTCAACCTTCGGGCGGCCTCCCAAGAGACCCCCCTTTCCCTGAGACCGAAGTGTCGCCCCTCGGGAGGCCGCCCGTGAGACTCCACTTCCTCAGTGCCCGAAGTGTTGTACCACAGTAGGCTGCCCAGGGGATCCCCCTTTCCCGGTGCCCGAAGTGTTGCCACATGGGAGGCCACCCGGGGGACCCCCCTTTCCTGGTGCCCGAAGTGTCGCCACATGGAAGGCCACCCGGGGGACCCTCCTTTCCCCGTGCACGCAGTGTCGCTCTTCAAAAAGCCGCCTGGGGGAACCCACATCCCCTGTGCCCAAAGTGTTTCCCCTCAGAAGGCTGCCCAGGGGATCCCCCTTTACCTGAGCTCGAAGTGTCGCTTCGCGGGAGGCCGCCCGGGGGAACCCTCTTCTCCGGTGCCCAAAGTGTCGCCCCTCAGGAGGCCACCCGGGGGAACCCTCTTTCCCAGTGCCCAAAATGTCAACCCTCAAGAGGCCGACCGGGGGACCCGCCTTCCCCAGTGCCGAAGTGTCGCACCACTGTCGGCTTCCCAGGGGAACCCTCTTTCCCAGTACCGAAGTGTCACCCTTCGGGAGGCCGCCCGGAGGATCCGCCTTTCCCGGTGCCCAAAGTGTCGCACCTCGGAAGGCCGCCCAGCGGACCCCCCTTCCCAAGTGCCCGAAGAGTCGCACCACATTAGGCTGTCCGGGAAACTTCACTTTCCCAGTGGCTGAAGTGTCGCCCCTCGGGAGGCCGCCCGGGGGACCCCCCTTTCCTGGTGCCTGAAGTGTCGCCACATGGGAGGCCACCCGGGGGACCGTCCTTTCCCCGTGCACGCAGTGTCGCTCTTCAAAAAGCCGCCTGGGGGAACCCACATCCCCTGTGCCCAAAGTGTTTCCCCTCAGAAGGCTTCCCAGGGGATCCCCCTTTCCCTGAGCTTGAAGTGTCGCTTCGCGGGAGGCCGCCCGGGGGAACCCTCTTCTCCGGTGCCCAAAGTGTCGCCCCTCGAGAGGCCACCCGGGGGAACCCTCTTTCCCAGTGCCCAAAATGTCACCCCTCAAGAGGCCGCCCGGGGGACCCCTCTTCCCCAGTGCCTGAATTGTCACACCACTGTCGGCTTCCCAGGGGAACCCTCTTTCCCAGTACCGAAGTGTCGCCCCTCGGGAGGCCGCCTAGCGGACCCACCTTCCCAAGTGCCCGAAGAGTCGCACCACATTA
This sequence comes from Pithys albifrons albifrons, assembly GCF_047495875.1. Lineage (NCBI taxonomy): Eukaryota > Metazoa > Chordata > Aves > Passeriformes > Thamnophilidae > Pithys > Pithys albifrons. The sequence goes on along the minus strand of NC_092466.1, from coordinate 34,037 downwards.
GGCTGTCCGGGAAACTCCACTTTCCCAGTGCCCAAAGTGTCGCCACTTGGGAGGCCGCCCGGGGGACCCCTCTTTCCCCATGCACAAAGTGTCGCTCTTCGAAAAGCCACCCAGGGGAACCCACATCCCCGGTGCCCAAAGTGTCGCCCCTCGGAAGGCTTCCCAGGGGATGCCTCTTTCCCTGAGCTTGAAGTGTCGCCCCGCGGGAGGCCGCCCTGGGGAACCCTCCTCTTTGGTGCCCAAAGTTTCGCTATCGGGAGGCCACCTGGGGGAACCCTCTTTCCCAGTGCCCGAAATGTCACCACTCAAGAGGCTGCCCGGGGGACCCCCCTTCCCCAGTGCCAGAATTGTCGCACCACTGTCGGCTTCCCAGGGGAACCCTCTTTCCCAGTACCCAAGTGTCACCCCTCGGGAGGCCGCCCCGGGGACCCGCCTTTCCTGGTGCCCAAAATGTCGCACCTCGGAAGGCCGCCCAGCGGACCCCCCTTCCCAAGTGCCCGAAGAGTCGCACCATATTAGGCTGTCCGGGAAACTCCACTTTCCCAGTGCCCGAGGTGTCGCCCCTCGGAAGGCCACCCGGGGGACCCCCCTTTCCCTGAGCACGAAGTGTCGCTCTTCGAAAAGCCACCCAGGGGAACCCACTTCCCCTGGGCCCAAAGTGTCACCCCTCGGAAGGCTTCCCAGCGGATCCCTCTTTCCCTCAGCTCGAAGTGTCGCCCTGCGGGAGGCCGCCCAGGTAACCCTCCTCTTTGGTGCCCAAAGTGTCACCCCTCGGGAGGCCACCCAGGGGAACCCTCTTTCCCAGTGCCCGAAATGTCACCTCTCAAGAGGCTGGCCGGGGGACCCCCCTTCCCCAGTGCCTGAAGTATCGCAGCATTGTAGGCTGCCCAGGGGAACCCTCTTTCCCAGTACCAAAGTGTCGCCCCTCGGGAGGCCGCCCAGGGGAACTCCCTTTTCCTGAGCTCGAAGTGTCGCCCCGCGGGAGGCCGCCTGTGGGACCCCCCTTTCCCAGTGCGCAACGTGTCTCCCTTTGGGAGGCCGCCAGTGGGACCCCCCTTTCCTGGTGCCTGAAATGTCGCCCCTCGGCAGGCAGCCCGGGGCACACCCCTTCCCCTGTTCTCAAAGTGTCGCCCTTCGAGATGCCGGCTGGGTGAACCCCCTTCCCCAGTCCTTGAATTGTCGCCTCTCGTGAGGCCGCCCAGGGGAGCCCCCTTTCCCTGCGACCTAAGTGGCTCCCCTCGGGAGGCTGCCCGGGGCAACCCCCTTCTCCGGAGCCAGAAGTCTTGCCTTTTGGGACGCCTCCCAGGGGAACCCCCTTTTTCTGAGCCCGAAATGTCAACCTTCGGGAGGCCTCACAAGAGACCCCCCCTTTCCCTGAGACCGAAGTGTTGCCCCTATGGAGACTGCCCGGGGGAAACCCCTTTCCCGGTGCCCAAAGTGATGCCCCTCAGGAGGCCGCCCTGGGGAACCCCCTTTCCCTGAGACCGAAGTGTCGGCCCTCGGGAGGCCGCCCGTGAGACCCCCCTTCCCCAGTGCCCGAAGTGTTGTACCACAGTAGGCTGCCCAGGGGATCCCCCTTTTGCGGTTCCCGAAGTGTCACCACTTGGGAGGCCGCCCAGGGGACCCCCCTTTACCCGTGCACGAAGTGTTGCTCTTCGAAAAGCCACCCGGGGAAACCCCTTCCCCGGAGCCCAAAGTGTCGCCCCTCGGAAGGCTGCCCAGGGGATTCCCCTTTCCCTGAGCTCGAAGTGTCGCCCCGTGGAAGGCCACCTGGGGGAACCTTCTTTCCCGGTGCCCGAAATGTCACCCCTCAAGAGGCCGCCCAGGGGACCCCCCTTCCCCAGTGCCTGAAGAGTCGCACCACTGTCGGCTTCCCAGGGGAACCCTCTTTCTCAGTACCGAAGTGTCGCCCCTCGGGAGGCCGCTTGGGGAACCCGCCTTTCCCGGTGCCCAAAGTGTCGCACCTCGGAAGGCCGCCCAGCGGGCCCCCCTTCCCAAGTACACAAAGTGTCGCACAACATTAGGCTGCCCGGGAAACTCCACTTTCCCTGAGACAGAAGTGTCGCCCCTCGGGAGGCCGCCCGGGGGAAACCCCTTTCCCGGTGCCCAAAGTGTCGCCTCTAGGGAGGCCGCCAGGGGGAACCCACATCCCTGGTGCCCAAAGTGTCGCCCCACCAAGGCCTCCCGGGGGAACCCTCTTTCCCGGTGCAAGTAGTGTCGCTCCTCGGGAGGCTGCCCTGGCGACCCCCCTTCCCAGGTGCCCAAAGTGTCGCACCACAGGAGGCCGCCCGGGGGACCCCTTCCCGGTGCCTGAAGTGTTGCCTCTCGGGAGGCCAGCCGGGGAACCCAATTTCCCAATGCCTGAAGTGTCGCCCCTCGGAAGGCCGACCGGGGGAACCGCATTCCCCGGTACCCAAAGTTTTGCCCTTCGGGAGGCCGCCCAGGGGAACCCCCTTCCCCAGTGTCTGAAGTGTCGCAGAAATGTAGGCTGCCCAGGGGAACCCTCTTTCCCAGTACCGAAGTGTCACCGCTTGGGAGGCTGCCCGAGGGGACTCGCCTTTTTCGGTGCTTAAAGTGTCGTCCCTCGGGAGGCCACCCAGCGGATCCCCCTTTCCCGGTGCCCAAGGTGTCGCGCCTCAGAAGGCCGCCCAGCAAACCCCCTTTCCCATGTGCCCGAAGTGTCGCACCACAGTAGGCTGCCCGGGAAACTCCCCTTTCCCAGTGCTTCAAGTGTCGCCCCTCGGAAGGCCGCCCGGGGGACCCTCCTTTCCCCGTGCACGAAGTGTTGCTCTTCAAAAAGCCACCTGGGGGAACCCACATCCCCAGTGCCCAAAGTGTTGCCCCTTGGAAGGCCTCCTAGGAGATCCCCCTTTCCCTGAGCTCGAAGTGTCACCCCACGGGAGGCCGCCCGGGGGAACCCTCTTCTCCAGTGTCCAAAGTGTCGCCCCTCGAGAGGCCGCCCGGGGGAGCCATCTTTCCCAGTGCCAGAAATGTCACCTCTCAAGAGGCTGCCCGGGGGACCCCCCTTCCCCAGTGCCTGAAGTGTCGCACCATTGTAGGCTTCCCAGAGGAACCCTCTTTCCCAGTACTGAAGTGTCGCCCCTCGGAAGGCTGCCCAGGGGATCCCCTTTTCCCTGAGCTCGAAGTGTCGCCCTGCGGGAGGCCACCCGGGGGAACCCTCTTTCCCAGTGCCCAAAATGTCACCCCTCAAGAGGCCGCCCGAGGGACCCCCCTTCCCCAGTGCCTGAAGTGTCGCACCACTGTTGGCTGTTCACGGGGAACCCTCTTTCCCAGTAGCGAAGTGTCACCCCTCGGGAGGCCGCCCGGGGGACCCGCCTTTCCCGGTGCCCAAAGTGTCGCACCTCGGAAGGCCACCCAGCGGACCCCCCTTCCCAAGTGCCCGACGTGTCGCACCACATTAGGCTGTCTGGGAAACTCCACTTTCCCAGTGCCCAAAGAGTCGCCGCTCGGGAGGCCGCCCGGAGGACCACCCCTTTCCCGGTGCCCGAAGTGTCGCTACTTGGGAGGCCACCCGGGGGACCCCCCTTTCCCCGTGCACGAAATGTCGCTCTTCGAAAAGCCACCCAGGGGAACCCACTTCCCCGGTGCCCAAAGTGTCACCCATCGGAAGGCTTCCAAAGGGATCCCTCTTTCCCTGAGCTCGAAGTGTCGCCCCGCGGGAGGCGGCCTGTGGGATCCCCCTTTCCCAGTGCGTGAAGTGTCTCCCTTCGGGAAGCCGCCAGTGGGACCCCCCTTTCCTGGTGCCTGAAGTGTCGCCCCACTGCAGGTCGCCCAGGGGAACCTCCTTCCCCGGTACCCAAAGTGTCGCTCCTCATGAGGCTGCCGGGGAACCCCCTTCCTGGTGCTATAAGAGTCGCCCCTCGGGAGGCCGCCCGGGGCAACCCCCTTCCCCAGTTCTTGAAGTGTCGCCCCTCGTGAGGCCGCCCGGGGGAGCCCCCTTTCCCTGAGACCGAAGTGGCGCCCCTCGGGAGGCCGCCTGGGGGAACCCCCTTCTTCGGAGCCAGAAGTGTTGCCTTTTGGGTTGCCTCCCGGGGGAACTCCCTTTTTCTGAGCTTGAAGTGTCAACCTTTGGGAGGCCTCCCAAGAGATCCCCCCTTTCCCTGAGACCCAAGTGTCGCCCCTCGGGAGGTCGCCCAGGGATAACCCCTTTCCCGGTGCCCAAAGTGTCACCCCTCGGGAGGCCGCCCTGGGGAACCCCCTTTCCCGGTGCCTGAAGTGTCGCCCCTCGGGAGGCCGCCTGGGAGACTCCACTTCCCCAGTGCCCGAAGTGTTGTACCACAGTAGGCTGCCCAGGGGATCCCCCTTTCCCAATGCCCAAAGTGTCGCCACTTGGGAGGCGGCCCAGGGGACCCCCCTTTCCCCGTGCACGAAGTGTTGCTCTTCGAAAAGCCACCCGGGGGAACCCCCGTCCCCGGAGCCCGAAGTGTCGCCTCTCGGAAGGCTGCCCAGGGGATCCCCCTTTCCCTGAGCTCGAAGTGTCACCCCGCGGGAGGCCACCCGGGGAACCCTCTTTCCCAGCGCCCGAAATGTCACCTCTCAAGAGGCCGCCTGGGGGACCCCCCTTCCCCAGTGCCTGAAGTGTCGCACTACTCTCGGCTTCCCAGGGGAACCCTCTTTCCCAGTACCGAAGTGTCGCCCCTTGGGAGGCCGCTTGGCGAACCCGCCTTTCCCGGTGCCCAAAGTGTCGCACCTCGTAAGGCCGCCCAGCGGACCCCCCTTGCCAAGTGCCCGAGTGTCGCACCACATTAGGCTGCCCGGGAAACTCCACTTTCCCAGTGCCCGAAGTGTCGCCCCTCTGGAGGCCACCCAGGGGTCCCCCCTTTCCCATTGCCCAAAGTGTCACCCTGCGGGAGGCCGCCCGTAGGAGCCCCTATTCCATGAGACCAAAGTCTCCCCCCTCGGGAGGCTGCCCGGGGGAACCCCCTTTCCCGGAGCCTGACGTATTGCTACTTTGGACTCCTCCCGGGTGAACCTCCTTTCCTTTAGCCCGAAGTGTCAACCTTCGGAAGGCCGCCCAAGAGACCCCCCTTTCTCTGAGACCGAAGTGTCGCCCCTCTGGAGGCCGCCCGGGGAAAACCCCTTTCCCGGTGCCCAAAGTGTCGCCTCTAGGGAGGCCGCCAGGGGGAACCCCCTTCCCTGTGCCCAAAGTGTCGCCCCTCGGAGGCCTCTCGGAGGAACCCCCTTCCCTGGTGCCCAAAGTGTCTCTCCTCGGGCGGCCGCTCGGGTGAACCTCCTTTCCCGGTGCAAGTAGTGTCGCTCCTCGGGACGCTGCCCTGGAGACCCTCCTTCCCAGGTGCCCGAAGTGTCGCACCACAGGAGGCCGCCTGGGGGACCCCCTTCCCAGGTGCCTGAAGTGTTGCCTCTCGGGAGGCCACCCGGGGGACCCCTATTTCCCGATGCCTGAAGTATCGCCCCTCGGAAGGCCGACCGGGGGAACCGCATTCCCCAGTATCTGAAGTGTTACCCTTCGGGAGGCCGCCCAGGGGAACCCCCTTCCCCAGTGTCCGAAGTGTCGCAGAAGTGTAGGCTGCTCAGGGGAACCCTCGATCCCAGTACCGAAGTGTCGCCCCTCGGGAAGCCGCCCGGGGGACCCGCCTTTTTCGGTGCACAAAGTGTCGCCCCTCGGGAGACCGCCGGGGGAACCCCTCTTCCCGGTGCCCAAAGTGTCGCGCCTCAGAAGGCTGCCCAGCGAACCCCCCTTTCCCCAGTGCCCGAAGTGTCGCACCACAGTAGGCTGCCCAAGAAACTCCCCTTTCCCAGTGCCTGAAGTGTCGCCACTTGGGAGGGTGCCCAGGGGACCCCCCTTTCCCCGTGCACGAAGTGTCGTACTTTGAAAAGCCGCTAGGGGGACGCCCTTTTCCGGTACCCAAAGTGTCGCCCCTCGGAAGGCCTCCCAGGGGAACCCCCTTTCCCTGAGCTCGAAGTGTCGCCCCGCGGGAGGCCGCCTTTGGGACCCCCCTTTCCCAGTGCACGAAGTGTATCCCTTCGGGAGGCCCCCAGTGGGACCCCTCTTTCCTGGTGCTTGAAGTGTCACCCCTCGGCAGGCCGTTTGGGGGAACCCCCTTCCCCGGTACTCGAAGTGTATCCCATCGGGAGGCCGCCCGGGGGAGCCCCCTTCCCCAGTGCCTGAAATGTCGCCCCTCGGGAGGTCGCCCAGGTGTCCTAGTTCAGCTGGAGGGACCAGCTAACCCTGTGTGGTGGTGATCAAACCTGTGTATTCCACCCCCTCTATTCATTCCCCAAGGACAATGGGCCATTAGCAGCAGCTGCCCAGGGAGCCATTATCACTTCACACCCAGCCTGAGGGGGGCGGAGCTGCTAATGGGCCATCAACAGCTCAACAACCCCTGGCTCCCAGAGTTAATCACCCATTGTGTGAGTCCCCGCCCAGGGGGAGGGACTGAGTGCTCCCTGAGGGTACATAAGTGGTGGGTAAGAAGACCTCAGGACCTTCTCGTCGGATCCAGAGCAGCAGCAGGACCTCGACAGCAGGAGATCACCGCTCTCGCCCAGACCACAGCCCTCGCCTGCACCAACAGGTTTTCCTTTTCCTTTTGCTCTGGACTTGGGGGAGCCACAGGGGTCTCAGCACAAGGGCAGACAAACCCCCTTGGGTTTGTGCCCCAGGACACTGGGTTATACTGCTGGGGTATTGTGAGTTGAAAGCAATTTCCCTTGTGTATCAGTGTTGTTATTGTAATATTATTATTAAATTTTAGGTCTGACTTATAATCTCTCTCGTGGTGAGTTCATTTCCCCTGCTGGTTCACCTTCAAACCAGCACATCTTTTGGCGCCCAACGTGGGGCCCGAGAGAGAAGTCAGAACTACAATTTCATTTTGTGTATTTGGGTACAGAAACTCCCTGACTACCATGTTGCTTGATGTATTCATGTGGATGGTGTATCTGGGCCTGTTCATATTTCGACACATGGGGAACCATGTGCCTGTTTTGATGCTCTCTTTAATACCAGGGAGAAGGATCAAAATTGCTTTATTAATATACTATGTTTATGTTGTCATAACATCAGAAGCAATGAATTTCATTGTGAATGTATATTCAGTCTGGTCTGCCTGTCCTGGTTTGGGTTGTTACCTCTGGGGTCTCATTAAAAATAGCACCCAGACTGTGGGGAAAACAGGCGGAGATGGTTACTTCCACCTTTTCACCTCTGCTACAACAATCATTGAAAATATTGAGCTTCCTTTTGATGTTAGGGACAGCATAATCCTGCTGTTAGTGTTGCTTTGTCTCCTCTGTACTGTATACACCATGTTTAGGGTCAGAACTGGGCTCTCTAAGGAGACTTGCTGGAGGCCTGCCCTGGGAGCGGATGATGTTGAGTGGCACGGGAAGTGGGAAGATATGGGCCAGTATTTGGAGACCTTCTCTCCTCAAATGATCTGGAAATTCACCCCGGAACAACTGCAGGACCCTGCCAAAATGCTAAGCTATGTGAAAGGAAGATGCTCTGGTAGTCCCAGAGATGTGCAGCTCACAGCAACCTGCTGGGCCCTGGCCACTGCCTACCGCACACTGCTTGGTGTGGTACAGCATCATCAGGAGGAGGAGAAAAGGAGCAAACCCACCAGCACCATGTCCACCCAGACCATGACTGAGCCAGAGAGGAAGAGAGATACATCAACTAGCGCCATGTCCACCCAGACCATGACTGAGCCAGAGAGGAAGAGAGATACATCAACTAGCGCCATGTCCACCCAGACCATGACTGAGCCAGAGAGGAAGAGAGATACATCAACTAGCGCCATGTCCACCCAGACCATGACCGAGCCAGAGAGGAAGAGAGATACATCAACTAGCGCCATGTCCACCCAGACCATGACTGAGCCAGAGAGGAAGAGAGATACATCAACTAGCGCCATGTCCACCCAGACCATGACTGAGCCAGAGAGGAAGAGAGATACATCAACCAGCACCATGTCCACGCAAACCATGGAGGAGCCAGAAGGACAACAGAAACCGATAGCAGTTGCCCCTGTCCAGAAAAGAAAATCAAAGACCAAATCAGTTCGTATAGTGCATGACGAGGAAGAGTCAGGACCTTCATCTCAAGCAGAAGAAATGGAGCCAGAAATAATCACCCGGTCCCTATCCCTGGGAGAGCTGCGTGAGCTCCGGAGAGAGTTCACACGACAGGCAAATGAGTCCATCTTGACCTGGCTACTTCGAATCTGGGATGCTGCAGCCAATGATACAATTCTAGATGGGAGTGAGGCAAGGCAGCTGGGATCCCTGTCTCGAGATGTTGTCATTGATCAGGGCATTGGAAAGAGACAGGAAACTCTCAGCCTCTGGCGGCGACTGTTGTCAAGCGTGAGGGAGAGATATCTTTGTAAGGAGGACCTCCACGTACAGCAAGGACAGTGGAACACGATGGAACAAGGTATCCGGTGCTTAAGGGAATTAGCCGTACTGGAGATAATCTTTTCAGAGGATGAGAGATTCCCTAAAAGTCCAGATGGTGTCCAGTGCACATCCCAGATGTGGTTAAAATTTGCACGACTTGGGCCAGAAATGTATTCTCGCTACCTTGCAACATTGCAGTGGAGAGAGGGAGAAGACAAGGTGGGTGCACTGGTCAGCAAACTCAGGATTTATGAAGACACTGTCACTGCTCCATTACGAGCCCATGTCTCAGCTGTGGAAACAAAACTGGCTGAACTGGAAGAGAAGATTAAGGAAGGACTCTTCCATATCTCTCCAGAACAAACAAGAGTCTCCGCCATCAGAAGCAGGCGTCTCCCAGCTAAGGAGAAAGGGTACACTCCACGCGGCAATCTGTGGTTTTACCTCCATGAGCATGGAGAAGATATGAGGAAGTGGGATGGGAAACCCACCTCTTCCTTAGCAGCTCGGGTACGTGAATTGCAAAGAGGCACAACTAACACAGGCAATTCTTCAAGGTTGAAGGCTGCTCCAGTCTCTCGTGGGCAAGGCTCCAGACAGTATAGGAATGATGATGTTATGCCTGATCCTCTTGAAGGAACCTCCCGGTCATATTCACAGGGAGAGCGCAGTGAATACCATGACCAGAACTAGGGGGGCCCTGCCTCTAGCCAGGTAGAGGAGAGGGACAATCGGGTTTATTGGACTGTGTGGATTCGGTGGCCTGGCTCATCAGACCCACAGAAATACAAAGCTTTAGTGGACACTGGCGCACAATGCACGTTGATGCCATCAGGATACGTCGGGGCAGAATCCATCTCTATTTCTGGGGTAACAGGGGGATCCCAACAGCTGACTGTACTGGAAGCTGAAGTCAGCTTGACTGGCAAGGAATGGCATAGACACCCCATTGTGACTGGTCCAGAAGCCCCATGTATCCTTGGCATAGACTACCTGAGGAATGGATATTTCAAAGACCCAAAGGGACTGCGTTGGGCCTTTGGCATAGCTGCTGTGGAGACAGAGGAAATCAGACAGCTGAGCACCTTGCCTGGCCTCTCAGAGGACCCTTCTGCTGTAGGACTGCTGAAAGTTGAAGAACAATTGGTACCGCTGGCCACAGCCACAGTGCACCGTCGGCAATACCGCACTGACCGAGACTCTGTGACCCCCATACACAAGATGATTCGTGAGCTGGAGAGCCAAGGGGTGGTCAGCAAGACTCACTCACCCTTTAATAGCCCCATATGGCCAGTACGAAAGTCCAGTGGAGAGTGGAGGCTGACGGTGGATTACCGTGGTCTCAATGAGGTCACACCCCCCCTGAGTGCCGCTGTGCCGGACATGCTGGAGCTTCAGTATGAGCTGGAGTCCAAGGCAGCCAAGTGGTATGCCACCATCGACATTGCCAATGCCTTTTTCTCCATTCCGTTGGCAGCAGAGTGCAGGCCGCAGTTTGCTTTCACCTGGAAGGGGGTGCAGTACACCTGGAATCGACTGCCCCAGGGGTGGAAACACAGTCCCACCATTTGCCATGGACTGATCCAGACTGCATTGGAAAAGGGTGAGGCTCCAGAACATCTACAGTACATCGATGACATCATTGTATGGGGGAACACAGCAGGGGAGGTTTTTGAGAAAGGAAAGAAGATAATCCAGATTCTCCTAAGAGCTGGTTTTGCCATTAAACGAAGTAAGGTCAAGGGACCTGCTCAGGAAATTCAGTTCCTAGGAGTGAAGTGGCAAGACGGGCGTCGTCAGATTCCAACAGAGGTGATCAACAAAATAGCAGCTATGTCCCCACCGACCAGCAAGAAGGAAACTCAGGCTTTCCTAGGCGCCGTGGGCTTTTGGAGGATGCATATCCCTGAGTACAGTCAGATTGTAAGCCCTCTCTACCTTGTGACACGGAAGAAAAATGATTTCCAGTGGGGCCCTGAACAACAACAAGCCTTTGAGCAGATTAAACAGGAGATTACCCATGCAGTAGCCCTTGGGCCAGTCAGGACAGGACAGGATGTGAAGAATGTGCTCTACACTGCAGCCGGGGAGAATGGCCCATCCTGGAGCCTCTGGCAGAAAGTACCTGGGGAGACTCGAGGACGACCACTGGGATTCTGGAGCCGGGGATACAAAGGATCTGAGGCCAGCTACACCCCAACTGAGAAAGAGATCCTGGCAGCGTATGAAGGAGTTCGAGCTGCCTCAGAAGTGATTGGCACTGAGGCACAGCTCATCCTGGCACCCCGACTACCAGTGTTGGGCTGGATGTTCAAAGGAAAAGCTCCTTCTACCCATCACGCCACTGATGCCACATGGAGTAAGTGGATCGCTCTGATCACGCAGCGAACCCGGATAGGGAATCCTAATCGCCCTGGGATTTTGGAAATCATCACCAACTGGCCAGAAGGTGAGAGTTTCGGATTGTCCTCTGAAGAAGAAGAGGAGCAGGTGACACGAGCTGAGGAGGCCCCACCATATAACCAGCTACCAGAAGAGGAGAAGCGATATGCTCTCTTCACAGATGGCTCCTGCCGCATTGTAGGGACAAGCCGGAAATGGAAAGCAGCTGTATGGAGTCCTACACGTCGAGTTGCAGAAGCGACTGAAGGACAAGGTGGATCAAGTCAGGTCGCAGAGCTGAAAGCTGTTCAGCTGGCTTTGGATATCGCTGAACGAGAGAAGTGGCCAAGACTCTACCTTTACACTGACTCGTGGATGGTGGCCAATGCTCTGTGGGGATGGCTGGAGCGCTGGAGAAAGGCCGGCTGGCAGCGCAAAGGGAAACCCATCTGGGCGGCTGAGATGTGGCAGGACATCGCTGCCCGGGTAGAGAAGCTGAGTGTGAAGGTCCGTCACGTAGATGCTCATGTACCCAAGAGCCGGGCTAATGAGGAGCATCGTAACAACGAGCAGGTGGATCGAGCTGCCAGGATTGAAGTCTCTCAGGTAGATCTGGATTGGCAGCATAAAGGTGAATTGTTTCTAGCCCGATGGGCCCATGATGCTTCTGGTCATCAAGGCAGAGATGCAACATACAGATGGGCTCGTGACCGAGGGGTGGATCTAACCATGGACAGTGTCTCACAGGTTATCCATGACTGTGACACATGTGCTGCCATCAAGCAGGCCAAGCGGGTGAAGCCTCTATGGTATGGTGGACGGTGGTCGAAATACAGGTATGGGGAAGCCTGGCAAGTTGACTACATCACACTTCCCCAAACACGCCAAGGCAAGCGCTACGTGCTGACCATGGTAGAGGCAACCACTGGATGGCTGGAGACATACCCCGTATCTCACGCCACTGCCCGAAATACCATCCTGGGCCTTGAGAAACAAGTCCTGTGGAGACACGGCACACCAGAAAGAATAGAGTCTGACAACGGCACCCACTTCAAGAACAGCCTCATAGACACCTGGGCCAGAGAGCACGGCATTGAGTGGGTGTATCATATCCCCTACCATGCTCCAGCTGCCGGGAAAGTTGAGCGATGTAATGGACTGCTGAAAACAACCTTGAAGGCGTTGGGTGGGGGAACTTTCAAACACTGGGAGCTGCATTTGGCAAAGGCCACCTGGTTGGTCAACACCCGGGGCTCCATCAATCGAGCTGGCCCTGCCCAATCAGAACTCTTGAATACTGTAGATGGAGATAAAGTCCCTGTGGTCCATATGAGAGGTATGTTAGGAAAGACTGTTTGGGTTAGTCCCACCTCAAACAAAGGCAAACCCATCCGAGGGATTGTCTTTGCTCAAGGACCTGGTTGCACTTGGTGGGTAATGCAAAAAGATGGAGAAACACGTTGTGTACCACAAGGGGACCTAATTTTGAGCGAGAAGGGTTTGTAATGTTTCATTGTATACATGTGTATATATATGTATATGTAAAAAGGGGGTTAATTTGGGAATGACTAGATGGAGTGGAATAAGGGGTGGATAATGTCCTAGTTCAGCTGGAGGGACCAGCTAACCCTGTGTGGTGGTGATCAAACCTGTGTATTCCACCCCCTCTATTCATTCCCCAAGGACAATGGGCCATTAGCAGCAGCTGCCCAGGGAGCCATTATCACTTCACACCCAGCCTGAGGGGGGCGGAGCTGCTAATGGGCCATCAACAGCTCAACAACCCCTGGCTCCCAGAGTTAATCACCCATTGTGTGAGTCCCCGCCCAGGGGGAGGGACTGAGTGCTCCCTGAGGGTACATAAGTGGTGGGTAAGAAGACCTCAGGACCTTCTCGTCGGATCCAGAGCAGCAGCAGGACCTCGACAGCAGGAGATCACCGCTCTCGCCCAGACCACAGCCCTCGCCTGCACCAACAGGTTTTCCTTTTCCTTTTGCTCTGGACTTGGGGGAGCCACAGGGGTCTCAGCACAAGGGCAGACAAACCCCCTTGGGTTTGTGCCCCAGGACACTGGGTTATACTGCTGGGGTATTGTGAGTTGAAAGCAATTTCCCTTGTGTATCAGTGTTGTTATTGTAATATTATTATTAAATTTTAGGTCTGACTTATAATCTCTCTCGTGGTGAGTTCATTTCCCCTGCTGGTTCACCTTCAAACCAGCACACCAGGGGAATCCCCTTCCCCTGTGCTCAAAGTGTTGCCCCTCGGGAGGCCGCGCGGGTGAACCCCCTTCCCAGTCCCAAAGTGTCGCCCCCTTGGAAGGCCGCCCGGGGCAGCCCCCTTTCCCTGAGACCGAAGTGTCACACTTCGGGAGGCCGCCCGGGGGAACCCCCTTCTCCGGAGCCATAAGTGTTGCTTTTTGGGGCGCCTCCCAGGTGAACCTCCTTTTTGTGAGACCGAAGTGTCAACCTTCGGGAGGCCTCCCAAGAGACCCACCTTTCCCTGAGACCGAAGTGTCGCCCCTCGGGAGGCCGCCCGGGGGAAACCCCTTTCCCGGTGCCCAAAGTGTCACCCCTCAGGAGGCCGCCCAGGGGAAACCTCTTTCCCGGTGCCCAAAGTGTCGCCTCTCAGGAGGCTGCCCTGGGGAAACCCCTTTCCCGGTGCCCGATGTGTCGCCACTTGGGAGGGCGCCCGGGGGACCCCCCTTTCCCTGAGCTCAAAGTGTCACCCCACGGGAGGCCACCCGGGGGAACCCTCTTTCCCGGTGCCCGAAATGTCACCCCTCAAGAAGCCTCTCGGGGGACCCCCCTTCCCCAGTGCCTGAAGTGTCGCACCACTGTCGGCTTCCCAGGGGAACCCTCTTTCCCAGTACCGAACTGTCGCCCCTCGAGAGTCCGCCCGGGGGACCCGCCTTTCCCGGTGCCCAAAGTGTCGCACCTCGGAAGGCCGCCCAGCGGACCCCCCTTCCCAAGTGCCCGAAGTGTTGCACCACAGTAGGCTGTCCGGGGGACCCCCCTTTCCCTGTTCACGAAGTGTCGCCCCTCGGGAGGCCGCCCGGGAGAACCCCCTTTCCCGGTGTACAAAGTGTCGCTCTTCTAAAAGCCGCCTGGAGAAACCCACTTCCCCGGTGCCCAAAGTGTCGCCCCTCGGAACGCTACCCAGGGGATCCCCCTTTCCCTGAGCTCGAAGTGTCACCCCGCGGGAGGCCGCCCGGCGGAACCCCCTTTCCCTGTGCCCAAAGTTTCGTCCCTCGGGAGGCCACCCGGGGGAACCCTCTTTCCTGGTGCCCGAAATGTCACCTCTCAAGAGGCTGCCGGGGGACCCCCCTTCCCCAGTGCCTGAAGTGTCGCACCATTGTAGGCTTCCCAGGGGAACCCTCTTTCCCAGTACTGAAGTGTCGCCCCTCGGGAGACCTCCCGGGGGACTCGCCTTTTCCGGTGCACAAAGTGTCGCCCCTCGGGAGTCCGCCAGGGGACCCCCCTATTCCGGTGCCCAAAGTGTCGCACCTCGGAAGGCCACCCAGCGGACCCCCCTTCCCAAGTGCCTGAAGTGTCGCACCACAGTAGGCTGCCCGGGAAACTCCTCTTTCCCAGTGCTCGAAGTGTCGCCCTTTGGGAGTTCGTGCGGGGGACCCCCCCTTCCCCAGTGACCGAAGTGTTGCACCACAGTATGCTGCCTGGGGGACCCCCCTTTCCCGGTACCGGAAGTGTCGCCATTTGGGAGGCTGCGCGGGGAACCTCCCTTTCCCCGTGCATGAAGTGTTGCACTTCGAAAAGCCGCTCAGGGGAACCCCCTTTCCCTGAGCTCGAAGTGTCGCTCCGCGGGAGGCCACCTGTGGGACTCCCCTTTCCCAGTGCACGAAGTGTCTCCCTTCGGGAGGCCGTCAGTGGGACCCCCCTTTCCTGGTGCCTGAAGTGTCGCCCCTCGGCAGGCCGCCCAGGGGAACCTACTTCTTCAGTACCCGAAGTGTCGCCCCTCGGGAGGCGGCCAGGGGGAACCCCCTTCCCAGTGCCATAAATGTCTCCCCTCGGGAGGCCGCCCGGGGGACCCCCCTTCCCCAGTGCCTGAAGTGTCACCCCTCGGGAGGCCGCCCGGGGGAATCCCCTTCCCCTGTGCTCAAAGTGTTGCCCCTTGGGATGCCGCCCAGGGGAACCCCCTTCCCCGGTTCCCGAAGTGTCGCCCCTCGTAAGGCCGCCCGGGGGAGTCCCCTTTCCCTGAGGCCGAAGTGTCGCCCCTCGGGAGGCTGCCCGGGGATCCCCCTTCCCTAGTGCCTGAAATATCGCCCCTCAGGAGGCCGCCCGTAGGAACCCCCTTCCCCGGTACTCGAAGTGTCGCCCCTTGGGATGCCGCCCAGGGGAACTCCCTTCCCCGGTGCCCGAAGTGTCGCCCCTCGGGAGGCCGCCCGGGGGAGCCCCCTTTCCCTGAGACCAAAGTGTCGCCCTCCGAGAGGCCGCCCAGTGGAACCCCCTTCCCCGGAGCCCTAAGTGTCGCCCCTTGGGAAGCCTCCCGGCGGAACCCCCTCTCCCTGAGCCCGAAGTGTCAACCTTCCGGAGGCCACCCAAGAGACCCCCTTTCCCTGAGACCGAAGTGTTGCTCCTCAGGAGGCCGCCTGGGGCAATCCCCTTTCCCCGTGCCCAAAGTGTCGCACCTTGGGAGGGCGCCAGGGGGACCCCCCTTCCCCGGTGCCCAACATGTCGCCCCTTGGGAGGCCGCCCGGGGGAACCCTTTTTCGCGGTGCCCAAAATGTCACCCCTCAAGAGGCCGCCCGGGGGACCCCCCTTCCCCAGTGCCCGAAGTGTCGCACCACTTTAGGCTGCCCAGAGGAACCCTCTTTCCCAGTACCGAAGTGTCGCCCCTCGGGAGGCCGCCCGGGCGACCCGCCTTTTCCGGGGCCCAGAGTGTCACGACTCGGAAGGCCCTCCAGCGAACCCCCCTTCCCAAGTGCCCGAAGTGTCGCACCACAGTAGGCTGCCCAGGAAACTCCCCTTTCCCAGTGCCTGAAGTTTCGCCCCTCGGGAGTCCACCCGGGGGACCCCCCTTCCCCAGTGCCCAAAGTGTTGCACCACAGTATGCTGCCGGGGGGACCCCCCTTTTCCCGGTGCCTGAAGTGTCGCCACTTGGGAGGCTGCCTAGGGGACCCCCCTTTCCATGTACACGAACTGTCACACTTCAAAAAGCCGCCCGGGGGAACCCCCTTCCCCAGTGCCCAAAGTGTCGCCCCTCAGAAGGCCGCCCAGGGGAACCCCCTTTCCCTGAGCTCGAAGTGTCGCCCCGTTGGACGCCGCCTGGTGGATCCCCCAGGTTAGGGTTAGCGTTAGGGTCAGGGCAATGGGTTAGGGTTAGGGCAACGAGTCAGGGTTAGGGCAAGGGGTTAGGGCAACGGGTTAGGGTTAGGGCAACGCGTTAGGGCAACAGGTTAGGGTTAGGGGAACGGGTTAGGGTTAGGGCAACGGGTTAAGGCAACGGGTTAGGGTTAGGGCAACGGGTTAGGGCAACAGGTTAGGGCAATGGGTTATGGAAACGGTTTAGGGCAACGGGTTAGGACGACAAGTAAGGGTTAGGGCACCGGGTTAGGGAAAAAGGTTAGGGCAACGGGTTAGGGCAATGGGTCAGGGTTAGGGTTAGGGTAAGGGTTAGGGCAACGGGTTAGGGCAACGGGTTAGGGTTAGGGAAACGGGTTAGGGAAACGGGTTAGGGTTAGGGCAACGGGTTAGGGTTAGGGTTAGGGTAACGCATTAGGGTTAGGGTAACGGGTTAGGGCAACAGGTTAGGGCAACGGGTTAGGGCAACGGGTTAGGGTTAGGGGAACGGGTTAGGGTTAGGGCAATGGGTTAAGGCAACGGGTTAGGGTTAGGGTAACGGGTTAGGGTTAGGGTTAGGGTAAGGGCAACAGGTAAGGGCAATGGGTTAGGGCAACAGGTTAGGGTTAGGGTTAGGGCAACAGGTTAGGGTAATGGGTTAGGGTTAGGTCAACGGGTTAGGGTTAGGGTTAGGGCAATGGGTTAGGGTTAGGGTTAGGGTTAGGGGTTAGGGTTAGGGCAACGGGTTAGGGCAACGCATTAGGGCAACGGGTTAGGGCAACAGGTTAGGGCAACGGGTTAGTGTTAAGGTTAGGTTTAGGGTTAGGTTTAGGGCAACGGGTTAGTGTTAGGGTTAGGGCAACGGGTTAGGGCAACGGGTTAGGGCAACGGGTTAGGGTTAGGGTTAGGGCAACGGGTTAGGGCAACGGGTTAGGGTTAGGGTTAGGGCAATGGGTTAGTGTTAGGGTTAGGGCAACGGGTTAGGGCAACACGCTAGGGCAACGGGTTAGGGTTAGGGTTAGGGCAACGGGTTAGGGCAACGGGTTAGGGTTAGGGCAACGGGTTAGGGCAATGGGTTAGGGTTAAGGCAATGGGTTAGGGCAACGGGTTAGGGCAACGGGTTAGGGTTAGGGTTAGGGTAACGCATTAGGGTTAGCGTAACGGGTTAGGGCAACAGGTTAGGGCAACTGGTTAGGGCAACGGGTTAGGGTAAGGGCAATGGGTTAGGGTTAGGGGAATGGGTTAGGGTTAGGGCAACAGGTTAGGGCAATGGGTTAGGGTTAGGGTTAGAGCAACGGGTTAGGGTTACGGTTAGGGATAGGGCAATGGGTTAGGGTTAGGGTTAGGGTTAGGGCAACGGGTTAGGGTTAGGGCAACGGGTTAGGGTTAGGGTTAGGGCAACGGGTTAGGGTTAGGGCAACAGGTTAGGGCAACGGGTTAGGGCAACGGGTTAGGGCAACGGGTTAGGGTTAGGGCAACGGGTTAGGGTTTAGGGTTAGGGCAATAAGTTAGGGCAACGGGTTAGGGTTAGGGTTAGGGCAACGGGTTAGGGTTAGGGCAACGGGTTAGGGTTAGGGTCAGGGCAACGGGTTAGGGTTAGGGCAACGGGTTAGGGTTAGGGCAACGGGTTAGGTTTAGGGTTAGGGTTAGGGTTTAGGGTTAGGGTTAGGGTTAGGGTTAGGTGTTAGGGTTAGGGTTAGGGTTAGCGTTAGGGGTTAGGGTTAGGGTTAGGGTTATGCAGTTAGGGTTAGGGTTAGGGTTAGGGTTAGGGTTAGGGTTAGGGCAATGGGTTAGGGTTAGGGCAATGGGTTAGGGTTAGGGCAATGGGTTAGGGCAACGGGTTAGGGCAACGGGTTAGGGTTAGGGTTAGGGTAACGCATTAGGGTTAGCGTAACGGGTTAGGGCAACAGGTTAGGGCAACGGGTTAGGGCAACGGGTTAGGGTTAGGGCAACGGGTTAGGGTTAAGGGAATGGGTTAGGGTTAGGGCAACAGGTTAGGGCAATGGGTTAGGGTTAGGGTTAGAGCAACGGGTTAGGGTTACGGTTAGGGATAGGGCAACGGGTTAGGGTTAGGGTTAGGGTTAGGGCAACGGGTTAGGGTTAGGGCAACGGGTTAGGGTTAGGGTTAGGGCAACGGGTTAGGGTTAGGGCAACGGGTTAGGGCAACGGGTTAGGGCAACGGGTTAGGGTTAGGGCAACGGGTTAGGGTTTAGGGTTAGGGCAATAAGTTAGGGCAACGGGTTAGGGTTAGGGTTAGGGCAACGGGTTAGGGTTAGGGCAACGGGTTAGGGTTAGGGTCAGGGCAACGGGTTAGGGTTAGGGCAACGGGTTAGGGTTAGGGCAACGGGTTAGGTTTAGGGTTAGGGTTAGGGTTTAGGGTTAGGGTTAGGGTTAAGGTTAGGTGTTAGGGTTAGGGTTAGGGTTAGCGTTAGGGGTTAGGGTTAGGGTTAGGGTTATGCAGTTAGGGTTAGGGTTAGGGTTAGGGTTAGGGTTAGGCTTTAGGGTTAGGGTTAGGGTTAGGGCAACGGGTTAGGGCAACGGGTTAGGGCAACGGGTTAGGGTTAGGGTTAGGGTTTAGGGTTAGGGTTAGGGCAACGGGTTAGGGCAACGGGTTAGGGTTAGGGTTTAGGGTTAGGGCAATGGGTTAGGGCAATGGGTTAGGGCAACGGGTTAGGGTTAGGGTTAGGGGTTAGGGCAACGGGTTAGGGTTAGGGTTAGGGCAACGGGTTAGGGTTAGGGCAACGGGTTAGGGGAACGGGTTAGGGCAACGGGTTAGGGTTAGGGTTAGGGCAACGGGTTAGGGTTAGGGCAACGGGTTAGGGCAACGGGTTAGGGTTAGGGTTAGGGCAACGGGTTAGGGTTAGGGCAACGGGTTAGGGTTAGGGTTAGGGTTAGGGCAACGGGTTAGGGTTAGGGCAACGGGTTAGGGTTAGGGTTAGGGCAACGGGTTAGGGTTAGGGCAACGGG